>NC_092738.1:22160892-22893392 GCF_047496885.1 Scyliorhinus torazame | reverse complement strand
GAGGGTCCATGGGTCCCACAGCACAGTGCTGTCCAGATAGACACTGCTGTGTGGCAGCACGGGGAATGTGATCCCTGACCACAGGCACAGTACTGAACTGAGATAGTGACACAGGAGGGTCCATGGGTCCCACAGCACAGTGCTGTCCAGATAGACACTGCTGTGTGGCAGCACGGGGAAGGTGATCCCTGACCACTGGCACAGTACTGAACTGAGATCGTGATACAGGAGGGTCCATGGATCCCACAGCACAGACCTGTCCAGATATACACTGCTGTGTGGCAGCACCGGGAAGGTGATCCCCGCAGGCACAGTACTGAACTGAGATAGTGACACAGGAGGGTCCATGGGTCCTACAGCACAGTGCTGCCCAGATAGACACTGCTGTGTGGCAGCACGGGGAAGGTGTACTGAACTGAGATAGTGACACAGGAGGGTCCATGGGTCCCACAGCACAGTGCTGTCGAGATAGACACTGCTGTGTGGCAGCACGGGGAAGGTGTACTGAACTGAGATAGTGACACAGGAGGGTCCATGGGTCCCACAGCACAGTGCTGTCCAGATAGACACTGCTGTGTGGCAGCACGGGGAAGGAGATCTCCGCAGGCACAGGTCTGAACTGAGACACTGACACAGGAGGGTCCATGGGTCCCACAGCACAGTGCTGTCCAGATAGACACTGCTGTGTGACAGCACGGGGAAGGTGATCCCTGACCACAGGCACAGAACTGAACTGAGACACTGACACAGGAGGGTCCATGGGTCCCACAGCACAGACCTGTCCAGATAAACACTGCTGTGTGGCAGCAGGGGGAAGGTGATCCCTGACCACAGGCACAGTACTGAACTGAGACACTGACACAGGAGGGTCCATGGGTCCCACAGCACAGTCCTGTCCAGATAAACACTGCTGTGTGACAGCACGGCGAAGGTGATCCCCGCAGGCACAGTACTGACCGAGATAGTGACACAGGAGGGTCCATGGGGCCCACAGCACAGTGCTGTCCGGATAGACACTGCTGTGTGGCAGCACGGGGAACGTGATCCCCGCAGGCACAGTACTGAACTGAGATAGTGACACAGGAGGGTCCATGGGTCCCACAGCACAGTGCTGTCCAGATAGACACTGCTGTGTGGCAGCACGGGGAAGGTGTACTGAACTGAGATAGTGACACAGGAGGGTCCATGGGTCCCACAGCACAGTGCTGTCCAGATAGACACTGCTGTGTGGCAGCACGGGGAAGGTGATCCCCGCAGGCACAGTACTGACCGAGATAGTGACACAGGAGGGTCCATGGGTCCCAGAGCACAGACCTGTCCAGATAGACACTGCTGTGTGGCAGCACGGGGAAGGTGATCCCTGACCACAGGCACAGTACTGAACTGAGATAGTGACACAGGAGGGTCCATGGGTCCCACAGCACAGTGCTGTCCAGATAGACACTGCTGTGTGACAGCACGGGGAAGGTGTACTGAACTGAGATAGTGACACAGGAGTGTCCATAGGTCCCACAGCACAGTGCTGTCCAGATAGACACTGCTGTGTGGCAGCACGGGGAAGGTGATCCCTGACCAAAGGCACAGTACTGAACTGAGATAGTGACACAGGAGGGTCCATGGGGCCCACAGCACAGTGCTGTCCAGATAGACACTGCTGTGTGGCAGCACGGGGAAGGAGATCCCCGCAGGCACAGTACTGAACTGAGATAGTGACACAGGAGGGTCCATGGGTCCCACAGCACAGTGCTGTCCAGATAGACACTGCTGTGTGGCAGCACGGGGAAGGTGATCCCCGCAGGCACAGTACTGACCGAATTAGCGACACAGGAGGGTCCATGGGTCCCACAGCACAGTGCTGTCCAGATAGACACTGCTGTGTGGCAGCACGGGGAATGTGTACTGAACTGAGATAGTGACACAGGAGGGTCCATGGGTCCCACAGCACAGTGCTGTCCAGATAGACACTGCTGTGTGGCAGCACGGGGAAGGTGATCCCCGCAGGCACAGTACTGACCGAATTAGCGACACAGGAGGGTCCATGGGTCCCACAGCACAGTGCTGTCCAGATAGACACTGCTGTGTGGCAGCACGGGGAAGGTGATCCCCGCAGGCACAGTACTGAACTGAGATAGTGACACAGGAGGGTCCATGGGTCCCACAGCACAGTGCTGTCCAGATTGACACTGCTGTGTGGCAGCACGGGGAAGGTGATCCCCGCAGGCACAGTACTGAACTGAGATAGTGACACAGGAGGCTCCATGGGTCCCACAGCACAGTGCTGTCCAGGTAGACACTGCTGTGTGGCAGCACGGGGAAGGTGATCCCTGACCACAGGCACAATACTGACCGAGATAGTGACACAGGAAGGTCCATGGGTCCCACAGCACAGTGCTGTCCAGATAGACACTGCTGTGTGTCAGCACGGGGAAGGTGACCCCTGACCGCAGGCACAGTACTGAACTGAGACAGTGACACAGGAGGGTCCATGAGTCCCACAGCACAGTGCTGTCCAGATAGACACTGCTGTGTGGCAGCACGGGGAAGGTGATCCCCGCAGTCACAGTACTGAACTGAGATAGTGACACAGGAGGGTCCATGGGCCCACAGCACAGTGCTGTCCAGATAGACACTGCTGTGTGACAGCACGGGGAAGGTGATCCCTGAACACAGGCACAGTACTGAACTGAGATAGTGACACAGGAGGGTCCATGGGTCTCACAGCACAGTGCTGTCCAGATAGACACTGCTGTGTGGCAGCAGGGGGAAGGTGATCCCTGACCACAGGCACAGTACTGAACTGAGACACTGACACAGGAGGGTCCATGGGTCCCACAGCACAGTCCTGTCCAGATAAACACTGCTGTGTGACAGCACGGCGAAGGTGATCCCCGCAGGCACAGTACTGACCGAGATAGTGACACAGGAGGGTCCATGGGGCCCACAGCACAGTGCTGTCCGGATAGACACTGCTGTGTGGCAGCACGGGGAACGTGATCCCCGCAGGCACAGTACTGAACTGAGATAGTGACACAGGAGGGTCCATGGGTCCCACAGCACAGTGCTGTCCAGATAGACACTGCTGTGTGGCAGCACGGGGAAGGTGTACTGAACTGAGATAGTGACACAGGAGGGTCCATGGGTCCCACAGCACAGTGCTGTCCAGATAGACACTGCTGTGTGGCAGCACGGGGAAGGTGATCCCCGCAGGCACAGTACTGACCGAGATAGTGACACAGGAGGGTCCATGGGTCCCAGAGCACAGACCTGTCCAGATAGACACTGCTGTGTGGCAGCACGGGGAAGGTGATCCCTGACCACAGGCACAGTACTGAACTGAGATAGTGACACAGGAGGGTCCATGGGTCCCACAGCACAGTGCTGTCCAGATAGACACTGCTGTGTGACAGCACGGGGAAGGTGTACTGAACTGAGATAGTGACACAGGAGTGTCCATAGGTCCCACAGCACAGTGCTGTCCAGATAGACACTGCTGTGTGGCAGCACGGGGAAGGAGATCCCCGCAGGCACAGTACTGAACTGAGATAGTGACACAGGAGGGTCCATGGGTCCCACAGCACAGTGCTGTCCAGATAGACACTGCTGTGTGGCAGCACGGGGAAGGTGATCCCCGCAGGCACAGTACTGACCGAATTAGCGACACAGGAGGGTCCATGGGTCCCACAGCACAGTGCTGTCCAGATAGACACTGCTGTGTGGCAGCACGGGGAATGTGTACTGAACTGAGATAGTGACACAGGAGGGTCCATGGGTCCCACAGCACAGTGCTGTCCAGATAGACACTGCTGTGTGGCAGCACGGGGAAGGTGATCCCCGCAGGCACAGTACTGACCGAATTAGCGACACAGGAGGGTCCATGGGTCCCACAGCACAGTGCTGTCCAGATAGACACTGCTGTGTGGCAGCACGGGGAAGGTGATCCCCGCAGGCACAGTACTGAACTGAGATAGTGACACAGGAGGGTCCATGGGTCCCACAGCACAGTGCTGTCCAGATTGACACTGCTGTGTGGCAGCACGGGGAAGGTGATCCCCGCAGGCACAGTACTGAACTGAGATAGTGACACAGGAGGCTCCATGGGTCCCACAGCACAGTGCTGTCCAGGTAGACACTGCTGTGTGGCAGCACGGGGAAGGTGATCCCTGACCACAGGCACAATACTGACCGAGATAGTGACACAGGAAGGTCCATGGGTCCCACAGCACAGTGCTGTCCAGATAGACACTGCTGTGTGGCAGCACGGGGAAGGTGATCCCCGCAGTCACAGTACTGAACTGAGATAGTGACACAGGAGGGTCCATGGGCCCACAGCACAGTGCTGTCCAGATAGACACTGCTGTGTGACAGCACGGGGAAGGTGATCCCTGAACACAGGCACAGTACTGAACTGAGATAGTGACACAGGAGGGTCCATGGGTCTCACAGCACAGTGCTGTCCAGATAGACACTGCTGTGTGGCAGCACAGGGAAGGAGATCCCTGACCACAGGCACAGTACTGACCGAGATAGTGACACAGGAGGGTCCATGGGTCCCACAGCACAGTGCTGTCCAGATAGACACTGCTGTGTGGCAGCACGGGGAAGGTGATCCCCGCAGGCACAGTACTGAACTGAGATAGTGACACAGGAGGGTCCATGGGTCCCACAGCACAGACCTGTCCAGATAGACACTGCTGTGTGAAAGCACGGGGAAGGTGATCCCTGACCACAGGCACAGTACTGAACTGAGATAGTGACACAGGTGGGTCCATGGGTCCCACAGCACAGTGCTGTCCAGATAGACACTGCTGTGTGGCAGCAGGGGGAAGGTGATCCCTGACCACAGGCACAGTACTGAACTGAGATAGTGACACAGGAGGGTCCATGGGTCCCACAGCACAGTGCTGTCCAGATAGACACTGCTGTGTGAAAGCATGGGGAATGAGATCCCCGCAGGCACAGTACTGACCGAGATAGTGATACAGGAGGGTCCATGGGTCCCACAGTACAGACCTTTCCAGATTGACACTGCTGTGTGGCAGCACGGGGAAGGTGTACTGAACTGAGATAGTGACACAGGAGGGTCCATGGGTCCCACAGCACAGTCCTGTCCAGATAGACACTGCTGTGTGGCTGCACAGGGAAGGAGATTCCTGACCACAGGCACAGTACAGAACTGAGATAGTAACACAGGAGGGTCCATGGGTCCCACAGCACAGTGCTGTCCAGATAGACACTGCTGTGTGGCAGCACGGGGAAGGAGATCCCTGACCACAGGCACAGTACTGACCGAGATAGTGACACAGGAGGGTCCATGGGTCCCACAGCACAGTGCTGTCCAGATAGACACTGCTGTGTGGCAGCACGGGGAAGGTGATCCCTGACCACAGGCACAGTACTGACCGAGATAGTGACACAGGAGGGTCCATGGGTCCCACAGCACAGTGCTGTCCAGATAGACACTGCTGTGTGGCAGCACGGGGAATGTGATCCCTGACCACAGGCACAGTACTGAACTGAGATAGTGACACAGGAGGGTCCATGGGTCCCACAGCACAGTGCTGTCCAGATAGACACTGCTGTGTGGCAGCACGGGGAAGGTGATCCCTGACCACTGGCACAGTACTGAACTGAGATCGTGATACAGGAGGGTCCATGGATCCCACAGCACAGACCTGTCCAGATATACACTGCTGTGTGGCAGCACCGGGAAGGTGATCCCCGCAGGCACAGTACTGAACTGAGATAGTGACACAGGAGGGTCCATGGGTCCTACAGCACAGTGCTGCCCAGATAGACACTGCTGTGTGGCAGCACGGGGAAGGTGTACTGAACTGAGATAGTGACACAGGAGGGTCCATGGGTCCCACAGCACAGTGCTGTCGAGATAGACACTGCTGTGTGGCAGCACGGGGAAGGTGTACTGAACTGAGATAGTGACACAGGAGGGTCCATGGGTCCCACAGCACAGTGCTGTCCAGATAGACACTGCTGTGTGGCAGCACGGGGAAGGAGATCTCCGCAGGCACAGGTCTGAACTGAGACACTGACACAGGAGGGTCCATGGGTCCCACAGCACAGTGCTGTCCAGATAGACACTGCTGTGTGACAGCACGGGGAAGGTGATCCCTGACCACAGGCACAGAACTGAACTGAGACACTGACACAGGAGGGTCCATGGGTCCCACAGCACAGACCTGTCCAGATAAACACTGCTGTGTGGCAGCAGGGGGAAGGTGATCCCTGACCACAGGCACAGTACTGAACTGAGACACTGACACAGGAGGGTCCATGGGTCCCACAGCACAGTCCTGTCCAGATAAACACTGCTGTGTGACAGCACGGCGAAGGTGATCCCCGCAGGCACAGTACTGACCGAGATAGTGACACAGGAGGGTCCATGGGGCCCACAGCACAGTGCTGTCCGGATAGACACTGCTGTGTGGCAGCACGGGGAACGTGATCCCCGCAGGCACAGTACTGAACTGAGATAGTGACACAGGAGGGTCCATGGGTCCCACAGCACAGTGCTGTCCAGATAGACACTGCTGTGTGGCAGCACGGGGAAGGTGTACTGAACTGAGATAGTGACACAGGAGGGTCCATGGGTCCCACAGCACAGTGCTGTCCAGATAGACACTGCTGTGTGGCAGCACGGGGAAGGTGATCCCCGCAGGCACAGTACTGACCGAGATAGTGACACAGGAGGGTCCATGGGTCCCAGAGCACAGACCTGTCCAGATAGACACTGCTGTGTGGCAGCACGGGGAAGGTGATCCCTGACCACAGGCGCAGTACTGAACTGAGATAGTGACACAGGAGGGTCCATGGGTCCCACAGCAAAGTGCTGTCCAGATAGACACTGCTCTTGTGACAGCACGGGGAAGGTGATCCCCGCAGGCACAGTACTGACCGAGATAGTGACACAGGAGGGTCCATGGGTCCCACAGCACAGTGCTGTCCAGATAAACACTGCTGTGTGGCAGCACGGGGAAGGTGATCCCCGCAGGCACAGTACTGAACTGAGATAGTGACACAGGAGGGTCCATGGGGCCCACAGCACAGTGCTGTCCAGATAGACACTGCTGTGTGGCAGCACGGGGAAGGAGATCCCTGACCAATGGCACAGTACTGACCGAGATACCGACACAGGAGGGTCCATGGGTCCCACAGCACAGTGCTGTCCAGATAGACACTGCTGTGTGGCAGCACGGGGAAGGAGATCTCCGCAGGCACAGGTCTGAACTGAGACACTGACACAGGAGGGTCCATGGGGCCCACAGCACAGTGCTGTCCAGATAGACACTGCTGTGTGGCAGCATGGGGAAGGTGATCCCCGCAGGCACAGTACTGAACTGAGATAGTGACACAGGAGGGTCCATGGGTCCCACAGCACAGTGCTGTCCAGATAGACACTGCTGTGTGGCAGCACGGGGAAGGTGATCCCTGACCACAGGCGCAGTACTGAACTGAGATAGTGACACAGGAGGGTCCATGGGTCCCACAGCAAAGTGCTGTCCAGATAGACACTGCTCTTGTGGCAGCACGGGGAAGGTGATCCCCGCAGGCACAGTACTGACCGAGATAGTGACACAGGAGGGTCCATGGGTCCCACAGCACAGACCTGTCCAGATAGACACTGCTGTGTGGCAGCACGGGGAAGGTGATCCCCGCAGGCACAGTACTGAACTGAGATAGTGACACAGGAGGGTCCATGGGGCCCACAGCACAGTGCTGTCCAGATAGACACTGCTGTGTGGCAGCACGGGGAAGGAGATCCCTGACCAATGGCACAGTACTGAACTGAGATAGTGACACAGGAGGGTCCATGGGTCCCACAGCACAGTGCTGTCCAGATAGACACTGCTGTGTGGCAGCACGGGGAAGGTGATCCCCGCAGTCACAGTACTGACCGAGATACCGACACAGGAGGGTCCATGGGTCCCACAGCACAGTGCTGTCCAGATAGACACTGCTGTGTGGCAGCACGGGGAAGGAGATCCCTGACCACAGGCACAGTACTGAACTGAGATAGTGACACAGGAGGGTCCATGGGTCCCACAGCACAGTGCTGTCCAGATAGACACTGCTGTGTGGCAGCACGGGGAAGGTGATCCCTGACCACAGGCACAGTACTGACCGAGATAGTGACACAGGAGGGTCCATGGGGCCCATAGCACAGACCTGTCCAGATAGACACTGCTGTGTGGCAGCACGGGGAAGGTGATCCCCGCAGGCACAGTACTGAACTGAGATAGTGACACAGGAGCGTCCATGGGTCCCACAGCACAGTGCTGTCCAGATAGACACTGCTGTGTGGCAGCACGGGGAAGGTGATCCCTGACCACAGGCACAGTACTGAACTGAGATAGTGACACAGGAGTGTCCATGGGTCCCACAGCACAGTGCAGACCAGATAGACACTGCTGTGTGACAGCACGGGGAAGGTGATCCCTCACCACAGGCACAGTACTGAACTGAGATAGTGACACAGGAGGGTCCATGGGTCCCACAGCACAGTGCTGTCCAGATAGACACTGCTGTGTGGCTGCACGGGGAAGGTGATCCCTGACCACAGGCACAGTACTGACCGAGATAGTGACACAGGAGGGTCCATGGGTCCCACAGCACAGTGCTGTCCAGATAGACACTGCTGTGTGGCAGCACGGGGAATTAGATCCCTGACCACAGGCACAGTACTGAACAGAGATAGTGACACAGGAGGGTCCATGGGTCCCACAGCACAGTGCTGTCCAGATAGACACTGCTGTGTGGCAGCACGGGGAAGGTGATCCCTGACCACAGGCACAGTACTGAACTGAGATAGTGACACAGGAGGGTCCATGGGGCCCACAGCACAGTGCTGTCCAGATAGACACTGCTGTGTGACAGCACGGGGAAGGTGATCCCCGCAGGCACAGTACTGACCGAGATAGTGACACAGGAGGGTCCATGGGTCCCACAGCACAGTCCTGTCCAGATAAACACTGCTGTGTGACAGCACGGGGAAGGTGATCCCCGCAGGCACAGTACTGAACTGAGATAGTGACACAGGAGGGACCATGGGTCCCACAGCGCAGTCCTGTCCAGATAGACACTGCTGTGTGACAGCACGGGGAAGGTGATCCCTGACCACAGGCACAGTACTGAACTGAGATAGTGACACAGGAGGGTCCATGGGGCCCACAGCACAGTGCTGTCTAGATAGACACTGCTGTGTGACAGCACGGGGAAGGTGATCTCTGACCACAGGAACAGTACTGACCGAGATAGTGACACAGGAGAGTCCATGGGTCCCACAGCACAGTGCTGTCCAGATAGACACTGCTGTGTGGCAGCACGGGGAAGGTGATCCCTGACCACAGGCACAGTACTGAACTGAGATAGTGACACTGGAGGGTCCATGGGGCCCACAGCACAGTGCTGTCCAGATAGACACTGCTGTGTGGCAGCACGGGGAAGGTGTACTGAACTGAGATAGTGACACAGGAGTGTCCATAGGTCCCACAGCACAGTGCTGTCCAGATAGACACTGCTGTGTGGCAGCACGGGGAAGGTGCTCCCCGCAGGCACAGTACTGACCGAGATAGTGACACAGGAGGGTCCATGGGTCCCACAGCACAGACCTGTCCAGATAGACACTGCTGTGTGGCAGCACGGGGAAGGTGATCACCGCAGGCACAGTACTGACCGAGATAGTGACACAGGAGGGTCCATGGGTCCCACAGCACAGACCTGTCCAGATAGACACTGCTGTGTGGCAGCACGGGGAAGGTGATCCCTGACCACAGGCGCAGTACTGAACTGAGATAGTGACATAGGTGGGTCCATGGGTCCCACAGCACAGTGCTGTCCAGATAGACACTGCTGTGTGGCAGCACGGGGAAGGTGATCCCCGCAGGCACAGTACTGACCGAGATAGAGACACAGGAGGGTCCATGGGTCCCACAGCACAGTGCTGTCCAGATAAACACCACTGTGTGGCAGCACGGGGAAGGTGACCCCTGACCGCAGGCACAGTACTGAACTGAGACAGTGACACAGGAGGGTCCATGGGTCCCACAGCACAGTGCTGTCCAGATAGACACTGCTGTGTGGCAGCACGGGGAAGGTGATCCCCGCAGGCACAGTACTGACCGAGATAGAGACACAGGAGGGTCCATGGGTCCCACAGCACAGTGCTGTCCAGATAGACACTGCTGTGTGGCAGCACGGGGAAGGTGATCCCCGCAGGCACAGTACTGACCGAGATAGAGACACAGGAGGGTCCATGGGTCCCACAGCACAGTGCTGTCCAGATAAACACCACTGTGTGGCAGCACGGGGAAGGTGACCCCTGACCGCAGGCACAGTACTGAACTGAGACAGTGACACAGGAGGGTCCATGGGTCCCACAGCACAGTGCTGTCCAGATAGACACTGCTGTGTGGCAGCACGGGGAAGGTGATCCCTGACCACAGGCACAGTACTGAACTGAGATAGTGACACAGGAGCGTCCATGGGTCCCACAGCACAGTGCTGTCCAGATAGACACTGCTGTGTGGCAGCACGGGGAAGGAGATCCCTGACCACAGGCACAGTACTGAACAGAGATAGTGACACAGGAGGGTCCATGGGTCCCACAGCGCAGTCCTGTCCAGATAGACACTGCTGTGTGACAGCACGGGGAAGGTGATCCCTGACCACAGGCACAGTACTGAACTGAGATAGTGACACAGGAGTGTCCATGGGTCCCACAGCACAGTGCAGACCAGATAGACACTGCTGTGTGACAGCACGGGGAAGGTGATCCCTCACCACAGGCACAGTACTGAACTGAGATAGTGACACAGGAGGGTCCATGGGTCCCACAGCACAGTCCTGTCCAGATAGACACTGCTGTGTGGCAGCACGGGGAAGGTGATCCCTGACCACAGGCACAGTACTGAACTGAGATAGTGACACAGGAGTGTCCATGGGTCCCACAGCACAGTGCAGACCAGATAGACACTGCTGTGTGACAGCACGGGGAAGGTGATCCCTCACCACAGGCACAGTACTGAACTGAGATAGTGACACAGGAGGGTCCATGGGTCCCACAGCACAGTGCTGTCCAGATAGACACTGCTGTGTGGCAGCACGGGGAATTAGATCCCTGACCACAGGCACAGTACTGAACAGAGATAGTGACACAGGAGGGTCCATGGGTCCCACAGCGCAGTCCTGTCCAGATAGACACTGCTGTGTGGCAGCACGGGGAAGGTGATCCCTGACCACTGGCACAGTACTGAACTGAGATTGTGACACAGGAGGGTCCATGGGTCCCACAGCACAGTGCTGTCCAGATAGACACTGCTGTGTGGCAGCACGGGGAAGGTGATCCCTGACCACAGGCACAGTGCTGAACTGAGATAGTGACACAGGAGGGTCCATGGGGCCCACAGCACAGTGCTGTCCAGATAGACACTGCTGTGTGGCAGCACTGGGAAGGTGTACTGAACTGAGATAGTGACACAGGAGTGTCCATAGGTCCCACAGCACAGTGCTGTCCAGATAGACACTGCTGTGTGGCAGCACTGGGAAGGTGATCCCTGACCACAGGCACAGTACTGAACTGAGATAGTGACACAGGAGGGTCCATGGGTCCCACAGCACAGACCTGTCCAGATAGACACTGCTGGATGGCATCACGGGGAAGGTGATCCCCGCAGGCACAGTACTGACCGAGATAGTGACACAGGAGGGTCCATGAGTCCCACAGCACAGTGCTGTCCAGATAGACACTGCTTTGTGGCAGCACGGGGAAGGTGATCCCCGCAGGGACAGTACTGAACTGAGATAGTGACACAGGAGGGTCCATGGGTCCCACAGCACAGTGCTGTCCAGATAGACACTGCTGTGTGACAGCACGGGGAAGGTGATCCCCGCAGGCACAGTACTGAACTGAGATAGTGACACAGGAGGCTCCATGGGTCCCACAGCACAGTGCTGTCCAGATAGACACTGCTGTGTGGCAGCACGGGGAAGGTGATCCCTGACCACAGGCACAGTACTGAACAGAGATAGTGACACAGGAGGGTCCATGGGTCCCACAGCGCAGTCCTGTCCAGATAGACACTGCTGTGTGACAGCACGGGGAAGGTGATCCCTGACCACAGGCACAGTACTGAACTGAGATAGTGACACAGGAGTGTCCATGGGTCCCACAGCACAGTGCAGACCAGATAGACACTGCTGTGTGACAGCACGGGGAAGGTGATCCCTCACCACAGGCACAGTACTGAACTGAGATAGTGACACAGGAGGGTCCATGGGTCCCACAGCACAGTCCTGTCCAGATAGACACTGCTGTGTGGCAGCACGGGGAAGGTGATCCCTGACCACAGGCACAGTACTGAACTGAGATAGTGACACAGGAGTGTCCATGGGTCCCACAGCACAGTGCAGACCAGATAGACACTGCTGTGTGACAGCACGGGGAAGGTGATCCCTCACCACAGGCACAGTACTGAACTGAGATAGTGACACAGGAGGTTCCATGGGTCCCACAGCACAGTGCTGTCCAGATAGACACTGCTGTGTGGCAGCACGGGGAATTAGATCCCTGACCACAGGCACAGTACTGAACAGAGATAGTGACACAGGAGGGTCCATGGGTCCCACAGCGCAGTCCTGTCCAGATAGACACTGCTGTGTGGCAGCACGGGGAAGGTGATTCCCGCAGGCACAGTACTGAACTGAGATAGTGACACAGGAGGGTCCATGGGTCCCACAGCACAGTGCTGTCCAGATAGACACTGCTGTGTGGCAGCACGGGGAAGGTGATCCCTGACCACAGGCACAGTGCTGAACTGAGATAGTGACACAGGAGGGTCCATGGGGCCCACAGCACAGTGCTGTCCAGATAGACACTGCTGTGTGGTAGCACGGGGAAGGTGTACTGAACTGAGATAGTGACACAGGACTGTCCATAGGTCCCACAGCACAGTGCTGTCCAGATAGACACTGCTGTGTGGCAGCACTGGGAAGGTGATCCCTGACCACAGGCACAGTACTGAACTGAGATAGTGACACAGGAGGGTCCATGGGTCCCACAGCACAGACCTGTCCAGATAGACACTGCTGGATGGCATCACGGGGAAGGTGATCCCCGCAGGCACAGTACTGACCGAGATAGTGACACAGGAGGGTCCATGAGTCCCACAGCACAGTGCTGTCCAGATAGACACTGCTGTGTGGCAGCACGGGAAGGTGATCCCCGCAGTCACAGTACTGAACTGAGATAGTGACACAGGAGGGTCCATGGGTCCCACAGCACAGTGCTGTCCAGATAAACACTGCTGTCTGGCAGCACGGGGAAGGTGATCCCTGACCACAGACACAGTACTGAACTGAGATAGTGACACAGGAGGGTCCATGGGCCCACAGCACAGTGCTGTCCAGATAGACACTGCTGTGTGGCAGCACGGGGAAGGTGATCCCCGCAGGCACAGTACTCAACTGAGATAGTGACACAGGAGGGTCCATGGGTCCCACAGCACAGACCTGTCCAGATAGATACTGCTGTGTGGAAGCACGGGGAAGGTGATCCCTGACCACAGGCACAGTACTGAACTGAGATAGTGACACAGGTGGGTCCATGGGTCCCACAGCACAGTGCTGTCCAGATAGACACTGCTGTGTGACAGCACGGGGAAGGTGATCCCCGCAGGCACAGTACTGAACTGAGATAGAGACACAGGAGGGTCCATGGGTCCCACAGCACAGTGCTGTCCAGATAGACACTGCTGTGTGGCAGCACGGGGAAGGTGATCCCTGACCACAGGCACAGTACTGAACTGAGATAGAGACACAGGAGGGTCCATGGGTCCCACAGCACAGTGCTGTCCAGATAGACACTGCTGTGTGACAGCACGGGGAAGGTGATCCCTGACCACAGGAACAGTACTGAACTGAGATAGTGACACAGGAGGGTCCATGGGTCCCACAGCACAGACCTGTCCAGATAGACACTGCTGTGTGACAGCACGGGGAATGAGATCCCCGCAGGCACAGT
Organism: Scyliorhinus torazame; assembly: GCF_047496885.1. Lineage (NCBI taxonomy): Eukaryota > Metazoa > Chordata > Chondrichthyes > Carcharhiniformes > Scyliorhinidae > Scyliorhinus > Scyliorhinus torazame. The sequence goes on along the minus strand of NC_092738.1, from coordinate 22,879,360 downwards.
ACTGACCGAGATAGTGATACAGGAGGGTCCATGGGTCCCACAGTACAGACCTGTCCAGATTTACACTGCTGTGTGGCAGCACGGGGAAGGTGTACTGAACTTAGATAGTGACACAGGAGGGTCCATGGGTCCCACAGCACAGTGCTGTCCAGATAGACACTGCTGTGTGACAGCACGGGGAAGGTGTACTGAACTTCGATAGTGACACAGGAGGGTCCATGGGTCCCACAGCACAGTGCTGTCCAGATAGACACTGCTGTGTGGCAGCACGGGGAAGGAGATCCCTGACCACAGGCACAGTACTGAACTGAGATAGTGACACAGGAGGGTCCATGGGGCCCACAGCACAGTGCTGTCCAGATAGACACTGCTGTGTGGCAGCACGGGGAAGGTGTACTGAACTGAGATAGTGACACAGGAGGGTACATGGGGCCCACAGCACAGACCTGTCCAGATAGACACTGCTGTGCGGCAGCGCGGGGAATGTGATCCCCGCAGGCACAGTACTGAACTGAGATAGTGACACAGGTGAGTCCATGGGTCCCACAGCACAGTGCTGTCCAGATCGACACTGCTGTGTGGCAGCACGGGGAAGGTGATCCCTGACCACAGGCACAGTACTGACCGAGATAGTGACACAGGAGGGTCCATGGGTCCCACAGCACAGTGCTGTCCAGATAGACACTGCTGTGTGGCAGCACGGGGAAGGTGATCCCTGACCACAGGCACAGTACTGAACTTAGATAGTGACACAGGAGGGTCCATGGGTCCCACAGCACAGTGCTGTCCAGATAGACACTGCTGTGTGGCAGCACGGGGAAGGTGTACTGAACTGAGATAGTGACACAGGAGGATCCATGGGTCCCACAGCACAGTGCTGTCCAGATAGACACTGCTGTGTGGCAGCACGGGGAAGGTGATCCCTGACCACAGGCTCAGTACTGAACTGAGATAGTGACACAGGAGGGTCCATGGGTCCCACAGCACAGTGCTGTCCAGAAAGACACTGCTGTGTGACAGCACGGGGAAGGAGATCCCCGCCGGCACAGTACTCACCGAGATAGTGATACAGGAGGGTCCATGGGGCCCACAGCACAGACCTGCCCAGATAGACACTGCTGTGTGGCAGCACGGGGAAGGTGATCCCCGCAGGCACAGTACTGAACTGAGATAGTGACACAGGAGGGTCCATGGGTCCCACAGCACAGTGCTGTCCAGATAGACACTGCTGTGTGACAGCACGGGGAAGGTGATCCCTGACCACAGGCACAGTACTGAACTGAGACTCTGACACAGGAGGGTCCATGGGTCCCACAGCACAGACCTGTCCAGATAGACACTGCTGTGTGGCAGCAAGGGGAAGGTGATCCCTGACCACAGGCACAGTACTGAACTGAGACACTGACACAGGAGGGTCCATGGGTCCCACAGCACAGTGCTGTCCAGATAGACACTGCTGTGTGGCAGCACGGGGAAGGAGATCCCCGCAGGCACAGTACTGAACTGAGATAGTGACACAGGAGGGTCCATGGGTCCCACAGCACAGTCCTGTCCAGATAGACACTGCTGTGTGGCAGCACGGGGAGGGTGATCCCCGCAGGCACAGTCCTGACCGAGATAGTGACACAGGAGGGTCCATGGGTCCCACAGCACAGACCTGTCCAGATAGACACTGCTGTGTGGCAGCAGGGGGAAGGTGATCACCGCAGGCACAGTACTGACCGAGATAGTGACACAGGAGGGTCCATGGGTCCCACAGCACAGACCTGTCCAGATAGACACTGCTGTGTGGCAGCACGGGGAAGGTGATCCCTGACCACAGGCACAGTACTGAACTGAGATAGTGACACAGGAGGGTCCATGGGTCCTACTGCACAGTCATGTCCAGATAGACACTGCTGTGTGGCAGCACGGGGAAGGTGATCCCTGACCACAGGCACAGTACTGAACAGAGATAGTGACACAGGAAGGTCCATGGGTCCCACAGCAGAGTGCTGTCCAGATAAACACTGCTGTGTGGCAGCACGGGGAGGGTGATCCCCGCAGGCACAGTCCTGACCGAGATAGTGACACAGGAGGGTCCATGGGTCCCACAGCACAGACCTGTCCAGATAGACACTGCTGTGTGGCAGCAGGGGGAAGGTGATCACCGCAGGCACAGTACTGACCGAGATAGTGACACAGGAGGGTCCATGGGTCCCACAGCACAGACCTGTCCAGATAGACACTGCTGTGTGGCAGCACGGGGAAGGTGATCCCTGACCACAGGCACAGTACTGAACTGAGATAGTGACACAGGAGGGTCCATGGGTCCCACAGCACAGTGCTGTCCAGATAGACACTGCTGTGTGTCAGCACGGGGAAGGTGATCCCCGCAGGCACAGTACTGAACTGAGATAGTGACACAGGAGGGTCCATGGGTCCCACAGCACAGTGCTGTCCAGATAGACACTGCTGTGTGGCAGCACGGGGAAGGTGTACTGAACTTAGATAGTGACACAGGAGGGTCCATGGGTCCCACAGCACAGTGCTGTCCAGATAGACACTGCTGTGTGACAGCACGGGGAAGGTGTACTGAACTTAGATAGTGACACAGGAGGGTCCATGGGTCCCACAGCACAGTGCTGTCCAGATAGACACTGCTGTGTGGCAGCACGGGGAAGGAGATCCCTGACCACAGGCACAGTACTGAACTGAGATAGTGACACAGGAGGGTCCATGGGGCCCACAGCACAGTGCTGTCCAGATAGACACTGCTGTGTGGCAGCACGGGGAAGGTGTACTGAACCGAGATAGTGACACAGGAGGGTCCATGGGTCCCACAGCACAGTGCTGTCCAGATAGACACTGCTGTGTGGCAGCACGGGGAAGGTGATCCCTGACCACAGGCACAGTACTGACCGAGATAGTGACACAGGAGGGTCCATGGGTCCCACAGCACAGTGCTGTCCAGATAGACACTGCTGTGTGGCAGCACGGGGAAGGTGATCCCCGCAGGCACAGTACTGACCGAGATAGTGACACAGGAGGGTCCATGGGTCCCACAGCACAGTGCTGTCCAGATAGACACTGCTGTGTGGCAGCACGGGGAAGGTGATCCCCGCAGGCACAGTACTGAACTGAGATAGTGACACAGGAGGGTCCATGGGTCCCACAGCACAGTGCTGTCCAGATAGACACTGCTGTGTGGCAGCACGGGGAAGGTGTACTGAACTGAGATAGTGACACAGGAGTGTCCATAGGTCCCACAGCACAGTGCTGTCCAGATAGACACTGCTGTGTGGCAGCACGGGGAAGGTGATCCCTGACCAAAGGCACAGTACTGAACTGAGATAGTGACACAGGAGGGTCCATGGGGCCCACAGCACAGTGCTGTCCAGATAGACACTGCTGTGTGGCAGCACGGGGAAGGTGATCCCAGACCACAGGCTCAGTACTGAACTGAGATAGTGACACAGGAGGGTCCATGGGTCCCACAGCACAGTGCTGTCCAGATAGACACTGCTGTGTGACAGCATGGGGAAGGAGATCCCCGCCGGCACAGTACTGACCGAGATAGTGATACAGGAGGGTCCATGGGTCCCACAGCACAGACCTGTCCAGATATACACTGCTGTGTGGCAGCACGGGGAAGGTGTACTGAACTGAAATAGTGACACAGGAGGGTCCATGGGTCCCACAGCACAGTGCTGTCCAGATAAACACTGCTGTGTGGAAGCACGGGGAAGGAGATCCCCGCAGGCACAGTACTGAACTGAGATAGTGACACAGGAGGGTCCATGGGTCCCACAGCACAGTGCTGCCCAGATAGACACTGCTGTGTGGCAGCACGGGGAAGGAGATCTCCGCAGGCACAGGTCTGAACTGAGACACTGACACAGGAGGGTCCATGGGTCCCACAGCACAGTGCTGTCCAGATAGACACTGCTGTGTGGCTACACGGGGAAGGTGATCCCCGCAGGCACAGTACTGAACTGAGATAGTGACACAGGAGGGTCCATGGGTCCCACAGCACAGTGCTGCCCAGATAGACACTGCTGTGTGGCAGCACGGGGAAGGAGATCTCCGCAGGCACAGGTCTGAACTGAGACACTGACACAGGAGGGTCCATGGGTCCCACAGCACAGACCTGTCCAGATAGACACTGCTGTGTGGCAGCAGGGGGAAGGTGATCCCTGACCACAGGCACAGTACTGAACTGAGACACTGACACAGGAGGGTCCATGGGTCCCACAGCACAGTCCTGTCCAGATAAACACTGCTGTGTGGCAGCACGGGGAAGGTGATCCCTGACCACAGGCACAGTACTGAACTGAGATAGTGACACAGGAGGGTCCATGGGTCCCACAGCACAGTGCTGTCCAGATAGACACTGCTGTGTGACAGCACGGCGAAGGTGCTCCCCGCAGGCACAGTACTGAACTGAGATAGTGACACAGGAGGGTCCATGGGTCCCACAGCACAGTGCTGTCCAGATAGACACTGCTGTGTGGCAGCACGGGGAAGGAGATCCCCGCAGGCACAGTACTGAACTGAGATAGTGACACAGGAGGGTCCATGGGTCCCACAGCACAGACCTGTCCAGATAGACACTGCTGTGTGGCAGCACGAGGAAGGTGATCCCTGACCGCAGGCACAGTACTGAACTGAGATAGTGACACAGGAGGGTCCATGGGTCACACAGCACAGTGCTGTCCAGATAGACACTGCTCTTGTGACAGCACAGGGAAGGTGATCCCCGCAGGCACAGTACTGACCGAGATAGTGACACAGGAGGGTCCATGGGTCCCACAGCACAGTGCTGTCCAGATAGACACTGCTGTGTGGCAGCACGGGGAAGGTGATCCCCGCAGGCACAGTACTGACCGAGATAGTGACACAGGAGGGTCCATGGGTCCCACAGCACAGTGCTGTCCAGATAGACACTGCTGTGTGACAGCACGGGGAAGGTGATCCCCGCAGGCACAGTACTGACCGAATTAGCGACACAGGAGGGTCCATGGGTCCCACAGCACAGTGCTGTCCAGATAGACACTGCTGTGTGGCAGCACGGGGAAGGTGATCCCCGCAGGCACAGTACTGAACTGAGATAGTGACACAGGAGGGTCCATGGGTCCCACAGCACAGTGCTATCCAGATTGACACTGCTGTGTGGCAGCACGGGGAAGGTGATCCCTGACCACAGGCACAATACTGACCGAGATAGTGACACAGGAAGGTCCATGGGTCCCACAGCACAGTGCTGTCCAGATAGACACTGCTGTGTGTCAGCACGGGGAAGGTGACCCCTGACCGCAGGCACAGTACTGAACTGAGACAGTGACACAGGAGGGTCCATGGGTCCCACAGCACAGTGCTGTCCAGATAGACACTGCTGTGTGGCAGCACGGGGAAGGTGATCCCTGACCACAGGCACAGTACTGAACTGAGATAGTGACACAGGAGGGTCCATGGGTCCCACAGCACAGTCCTGTCCGGATAGACACTGCTGTGTGGCAGCACGGGGAATTAGATCCCTGACCACAGGCACAGTACTGAACAGAGATAGTGACACAGGAGGGTCCATGGGTCCCACAGCGCAGTCCTGTCCAGATAGACACTGCTGTGTGGCAGCACAGGGAAGGAGATCCCCGCAGGCACAGTACTGACCGAGATAGTGACACAGGAGGGTCCATGGGTCCCACAGCGCAGTCCTGTCCAGATAGACACTGCTGTGTGACAGCACGGGGAAGGTGATCTCTGACCACAGGCACAGTACTGACCAAGATAGTGACACAGGAGGGTCCATGGGTCCCACAGCACAGTGCTGTCCAGATAGACACTGCTGTGTGGCAGCACGGGGAAGGTGATCCCTGACCACTGGCACAGTACTGAACTGAGATAGTAACACAGGAGGGTCCATGGGTCCCACAGCACAGTGCTGTCCAGATAGACACTGCTGTGTGACAGCACGGGGAAGGTGATCCCTGACCACTGGCACAGTACTGAACTGAGATCGTGACACAGGAGGGTCCATGGGTCCCACAGCACAGTGCTGTCCAGATAGACACTGCTGTGTGACAGCACGGGGAAGGTGATCCCTGACCACTGCCACAGTACTGAACTGAGATAGTGACACAGGAGGGTCCATGGGTCCCACAGCACAGTGCTGTCCAGATAGACACTGCTGTGTGACAGCACGGGGAAGGTGTACTGAACTGAGATAGTGACACAGGAGTGTCCATAGGTCCCACAGCACAGTGCTGTCCAGATAGACACTGCTGTGTGGCAGCACGGGGAAGGTGATCCCTGACCAAAGGCACAGTACTGAACTGAGATAGTGACACAGGAGGGTCCATGGGTCCCACAGCACAGTGCTGTCCAGAAAGACACTGCTGTGTGGCAGCAGGGGGAAGGTGATCCCTGACCACAGGCACAGTACTGAACTGAGACACTGACACAGGAGGGTCCATGGGTCCCACAGCACAGTCCTGTCCAGATAAACACTGCTGTGTGGCAGCACGGGGAAGGTGATCCCTGACCACAGGCACAGTACTGAACTGAGATAGTGACACAGGAGGGTCCATGGGTCCCACAGCACAGTGCTGTCCAGATAGACACTGCTGTGTGACAGCACGGCGAAGGTGCTCCCCGCAGGCACAGTACTGAACTGAGATAGTGACACAGGAGGGTCCATGGGTCCCACAGCACAGTGCTGTCCAGATAGACACTGCTGTGTGGCAGCACGGGGAAGGAGATCCCCGCAGGCACAGTACTGAACTGAGATAGTGACACAGGAGGGTCCATGGGTCCCACAGCACAGACCTGTCCAGATAGACACTGCTGTGTGGCAGCACGAGGAAGGTGATCCCTGACCGCAGGCACAGTACTGAACTGAGATAGTGACACAGGAGGGTCCATGGGTCACACAGCACAGTGCTGTCCAGATAGACACTGCTCTTGTGACAGCACAGGGAAGGTGATCCCCGCAGGCACAGTACTGACCGAGATAGTGACACAGGAGGGTCCATGGGTCCCACAGCACAGACCTGTCCAGATAGACACTGCTGTGTGGCAGCACGGGGAAGGTGATCCCCGCAGGCACAGTACTGACCGAGATAGTGACACAGGAGGGTCCATGGGTCCCACAGCACAGTGCTGTCCAGATAGACACTGCTGTGTGGCAGCACGGGGAAGGTGATCCCCGCAGGCACAGTACTGAACTGAGATAGTGACACAGGAGGGTCCATGGGTCCCACAGCACAGTGCTGTCCAGATAGACACTGCTGTGTGGCAGCACGGGGAAGGTGATCACCGCAGGCACAGTACTGACCGAGATAGTGACACAGGAGGGTCCATGGGTCCCACAGCACAGACCTGTCCAGATAGACACTGCTGTGTGGCAGCACGGGGAATGTGTACTGAACTGAGATAGTGACACAGGAGGGTCCTTGGGTCCCACAGCACAGACCTGTCCAGATAGACACTGCTGTGTGGCAGCAGGGGGAAGGTGATCACCGCAGGCACAGTACTGACCGAGATAGTGACACAGGAGGGTCCATGGGTCCCACAGCACAGACCTGTCCAGATAGACACTGCTGTGTGGCAGCACGGGGAAGGTGTACTGAACTTAGATAGTGACACAGGAGGGTCCATGGGTCCCACAGCACAGTGCTGTCCAGATAGACACTGCTGTGTGACAGCACGGGGAAGGTGCACTGAACTTAGATAGTGACACAGGAGGGTCCATGGGTCCCACAGCACAGTGCTGTCCAGATAGACACTGCTGTGTGGCAGCACGGGGAAGGAGATCCCTGACCACAGGCACAGTACTGAACTGAGATAGTGACACAGGAGGGTCCATGGGGCCCACAGCACAGTGCTGTCCAGATAGACACTGCTGTGTGGCAGCACGGGGAAGGTGTACTGAACTTAGATAGTGACACAGGAGGGTCCATGGGTCCCACAGCACAGTGCTGTCCAGATAGACACTGCTGTGTGACAGCACGGGGAAGGTGATCCCTGACCACAGGCACAGTACTGAACTGAGATAGTGACACAGGAGGGTCCATGGGTCCCACAGCACAGACCTGTCCAGATAGACACTGCTGTGTGGCAGCACGGGGAAGGAGATCACCGCAGGCACAGTACTGACCGAGATAGTGACACAGGAGGGTCCATGGGTCCCACAGCACAGTGCTGTCCAGATAGACACTGCTGTGTGGCAGCACGGGAAAGGTGATCCCTGACCACAGGCACAGTACTGACCGAGATAGTGACACAGGAGGGTCCATGGGTCCCACAGCACAGTGCTGTCCAGATAGACACTGCTGTGTGGCAGCACGGGGAAGGTGATCCCCGCAGGCACAGTACTGACCGAGATAGTGACACAGGAGGGTCCATGGGTCCCACAGCACAGTCCTGTCCAGATAGACACTGCTGTGTGGCAGCACGGGGAAGGTGATCCCTGACCACAGGCACAGTACTGAACTGAGATAGTGACACAGGAGGGTCCATGGGTCCCACAGCACAGTGCTGTCCAGATAGACACTGCTGTGTGGCAGCACGGGGAAGGTGTACTGAACTGAGATAGTGACACAGGAGTGTCCATAGGTCCCACAGCACAGTGCTGTCCAGATAGACACTGCTGTGTGGCAGCACGGGGAAGGTGATCCCTGACCAAAGGCACAGTACTGAACTGAGATAGTGACACAGGAGGGTCCATGGGTCCCACAGCACAGTGCTGTCCAGATAGACACTGCTGTGTGGCAGCACGGGGAAGGTGATCCCAGACCACAGGCTCAGTACTGAACTGAGATAGTGACACAGGAGGGTCCATGGGTCCCACAGCACAGTGCTGCCCAGATAGACACTGCTGTGTGGCAGCACGGGGAAGGAGATCCCCGCAGGCACAGTACTGAACTGAGATCGTGACACAGGAGGGTCCATGGGTCCCACAGCACAGTGCTGTCCAGATAGACACTGCTGTGTGGCAGCACGGGGAAGGTGATCCCAGACCACAGGCTCAGTACTGAACTGAGATAGTGACACAGGAGGGTCCATGGGTCCCACAGCACAGTGCTGCCCAGATAGACACTGCTGTGTGGCAGCACGGGGAAGGAGATCCCCGCAGGCACAGGTCTGAACTGAGACAGTGACACAGGAGGGTCCATGGGTCCCACAGCACAGTGCTGTCCAGATAGACACTGCTGTGTGACAGCACGGCGAAGGTGCTCCCCGCAGGCACAGTACTGACCGAGATAGTGACACAGGAGGGTCCATGGGGCCCACAGCACAGTGCTGTCCAGATAGACACTGCTGTGTGGCAGCACGGGGAAGGTGATCCCCGCAGGCACAGTACTGAACTGAGATAGTGACACAGGAGGGTCCATGGGTCCCACAGCACAGTGCTGTCCAGATAGACACTGCTGTGTGGCAGCACGGGGAAGGTGATCCCCGCAGGCACAGTACTGACCGAGATAGTGACACAGGAGGGTCCATGGGGCCCACAGCACAGTGCTGTCCAGATAGACACTGCTGTGTGGCAGCACGGGGAAGGTGATCCCCGCAGGCACAGTACTGAACTGAGATAGTGACACAGGAGGGTCCATGGGTCCCACAGCACAGTGCTATCCAGATTGACACTGCTGTGTGGCAGCACGGGGAAGGTGATCCCTGACCACAGGCACAATACTGACCGAGATAGTGACACAGGAAGGTCCATGGGTCCCACAGCACAGTGCTGTCCAGATAGACACTGCTGTGTGTCAGCACGGGGAAGGTGACCCCTGACCGCAGGCACAGTACTGAACTGAGACAGTGACACAGGAGGGTCCATGGGTCCCACAGCACAGTGCTGTCCAGATAGACACTGCTGTGTGGCAGCACGGGGAAGGTGATCCCTGACCACAGGCACAGTACTGAACTGAGATAGTGACACAGGAGGGTCCATGGGTCCCACAGCACAGTCCTGTCCGGATAGACACTGCTGTGTGGCAGCACGGGGAATTAGATCCCTGACCACAGGCACAGTACTGAACAGAGATAGTGACACAGGAGGGTCCATGGGTCCCACAGCGCAGTCCTGTCCAGATAGACACTGCTGTGTGGCAGCACAGGGAAGGAGATCCCCGCAGGCACAGTACTGACCGAGATAGTGACACAGGAGGGTCCATGGGTCCCACAGCGCAGTCCTGTCCAGATAGACACTGCTGTGTGACAGCACGGGGAAGGTGATCTCTGACCACAGGCACAGTACTGACCAAGATAGTGACACAGGAGGGTCCATGGGTCCCACAGCACAGTGCTGTCCAGATAGACACTGCTGTGTGGCAGCACGGGGAAGGTGATCCCTGACCACTGGCACAGTACTGAACTGAGATAGTAACACAGGAGGGTCCATGGGTCCCACAGCACAGTGCTGTCCAGATAGACACTGCTGTGTGACAGCACGGGGAAGGTGATCCCTGACCACTGGCACAGTACTGAACTGAGATCGTGACACAGGAGGGTCCATGGGTCCCACAGCACAGTGCTGTCCAGATAGACACTGCTGTGTGGCAGCACGGGGAAGGTGATCCCTCACCACAGGCACAGTACTGAACTGAGATAGTGACACAGGAGGGTCCATGGGGCCCACAGCACAGTGCTGTCCAGATAGACACTGCTGTGTGGCAGCACGGGGAAGGTGATCCCTGACCACAGGCACAGTACTGAACTGAGATAGTGACACAGGAGGGTCCATGGGTCCCACAGCACAGTGCTGTCCAGATAGACACTGCTGTGTGACAGCACGGGGAAGGTGTACTGAACTGAGATAGTGACACAGGAGTGTCCATAGGTCCCACAGCACAGTGCTGTCCAGATAGACACTGCTGTGTGGCAGCACGGGGAAGGTGTACTGAACTGAGATAGTGACACAGGAGTGTCCATGGGTCCCACAGCACAGTCCTGTCCAGATAGACACTGCTGTGTGGCAGCACGGGGAAGGAGATCCCCGCAGGCACAGTACTGAACTGAGATAGTAACACAGGAGGGTCCATGGGTCCCACAGCACAGTCCTGTCCAGATAGACACTGCTGTGTGGCAGCACGGGGAAGGTGATCCCTGACCACAGGCACAGTACTGACCGAGATAGGGACACAGGAGGGTCCATGGGTCCCACAGCACAGTGCTGTCCAGAAAGACACTGCTGTGTGACAGCACGGGGAAGGAGATCCCCGCCGGCACAGTACTGACCGAGATAGTGATACAGGAGGGTCCATGGGTCCCACAGCACAGACCTGTCCAGATATACACTGCTGTGTGGCAGCACGGGGAAGGTGTACTGAACTGAAATAGTGACACAGGAGGGTCCATGGGTCCCACAGCACAGTCCTGTCCAGATAGACACTGCTGTGTGGCAGCACGGGGAAGGTGATCCCTGACCAAAGGCACAGTACTGACCGAGATAGTGACACAGGAGGGTCCATGGGGCCCACAGCACAGTCCTGTCCAGATAGACACTGCTGTGTGGCAGCACGGGGAAGGTGATCCCCGCAGGCACAGTACTGACCGAGATAGTGACACAGGAGGGTCCATGGGTCCCACAGCACAGTCCTGTCCAGATAGACACTGCTGTGTGGCAGCACGGGGAAGGTGATCCCTGACCACAGGCACAGTACTGAACTGAGATAGTGACACAGGAGGGTCCATGGGTCCCACAGCACAGACCTGTCCAGATAGACACTGCTGTGTGGCAGCAGGGGGAAGGAGATCCCCGCAGGCACAGTACTGAACTGAGATAGTGACACAGGAGTGTCCATGGGTCCCACAGCACAGTGCTGTCCAGATAGACACTGCTGTGTGGCAGCACGGGGAAGGTGATCCCTGACCAAAGGCACAGTACTGAACTGAGATAGTGACACAGGAGGGTCCATGGGTCCCACAGCACAGTGCTGTCCAGAAAGACACTGCTGTGTGACAGCACGGGGAAGGAGATCCCCGCCGGCACAGTACTGACCGAGATAGTGATACAGGAGGGTCCATGGGTCCCACAGCACAGACCTGTCCAGATATACACTGCTGTGTGGCAGCACGGGGAAGGTGTACTGAACTGAAATAGTGACACAGGAGGGTCCATGGGTCCCACAGCACAGTGCTGTCCAGATAAACACTGCTGTGTGGCAGCACGGGGAAGGAGATCTCCGCAGGCACAGGTCTGAACTGAGACACTGACACAGGAGGGTCCATGGGTCCCACAGCACAGTGCTGTCCAGATAGACACTGCTGTGTGGCAGCACGGGGAAGGAGATCCCCGCAGGCACAGTACTGAACTGAGATAGTGACACAGGAGGGTCCATGGGTCCTACAGCACAGTGCTGTCCAGGTAAACACTGCTGTGTGACAGCACGGGGAAGGAGATCTCCGCAGGCACAGGTCTGAACTGAGACACTGACACAGGAGGGTCCATGGGTCCCACAGCACAGTGCTGTCCAGATAGACACTGCTGTGTGGCTACACGGGGAAGGTGATCCCCGCAGGCACAGTACTGAACTGAGATAGTGACACAGGAGGGTCCATGGGTCCCACAGCACAGTGCTGCCCAGATAGACACTGCTGTGTGGCAGCACGGGGAAGGAGATCTCCGCAGGCACAGGTCTGAACTGAGACACTGACACAGGAGGGTCCATGGGTCCCACAGCACAGACCTGTCCAGATAGACACTGCTGTGTGGCAGCAGGGGGAAGGTGATCCCTGACCACAGGCACAGTACTGAACTGAGACACTGACACAGGAGGGTCCATGGGTCCCACAGCACAGTCCTGTCCAGATAAACACTGCTGTGTGGCAGCACGGGGAAGGTGATCCCTGACCACAGGCACAGTACTGAACTGAGATAGTGACACAGGAGGGTCCATGGGTCCCACAGCACAGTGCTGTCCAGATAGACACTGCTGTGTGACAACACGGCGAAGGTGCTCCCCGCAGGCACAGTACTGACCGAGATAGTGACACAGGAGGGTCCATGGGGCCCACAGCACAGTGCTGTCCAGATAGACACTGCTGTGTGGCAGCACGGGGAAGGTGATCCCCGCAGGCACAGTACTGACCGAGATAGTGACACAGGAGGGTCCATGGGTCCCACAGCACAGTGCTGTCCAGATAGACACTGCTGTGTGGCAGCACGGGGAAGGAGATCCCTGACCACAGGCACAGTACTGAACTGAGATAGTGACACAGGAGGGTCCATGGGTCCCACAGCACAGTGCTGTCCAGATAAACACTGCTGTGTGGCAGCACGGGGAAGGAGATCCCTGACCACAGGCACAGTACTGACCGAGATAGTGACACAGGAGGGTCCATGGGTCCCACAGCACAGTGCTGTCCAGATAGACACTGCTGTGTGGCAGCACGGGGAAGGTGATCCCCGCAGGCACAGTACTGACCGAGATAGTGACACAGGAGGGTCCATGGGTCCCACAGCACAGTGCTGTCCAGATAGACACTGCTGTGTGGCAGCACGGGGAAGGTGATCCCCGCAGGCACAGTACTGAACTGAGATAGTGACACAGGAGGGTCCATGGGTCCCACAGCACAGTGCTATCCAGATTGACACTGCTGTGTGGCAGCACGGGGAAGGTGATCCCTGACCACAGGCACAATACTGACCGAGATAGTGACACAGGAAGGTCCATGGGTCCCACAGCACAGTGCTGTCCAGATAGACACTGCTGTGTGTCAGCACGGGGAAGGTGACCCCTGACCGCAGGCACAGTACTGAACTGAGACAGTGACACAGGAGGGTCCATGGGTCCCACAGCACAGTGCTGTCCAGATAGACACTGCTGTGTGGCAGCACGGGGAAGGTGATCCCTGACCACAGGCACAGTACTGAACTGAGATAGTGACACAGGAGGGTCCATGGGTCCCACAGCACAGTCCTGTCCGGATAGACACTGCTGTGTGGCAGCACGGGGAATTAGATCCCTGACCACAGGCACAGTACTGAACAGAGATAGTGACACAGGAGGGTCCATGGGTCCCACAGCGCAGTCCTGTCCAGATAGACACTGCTGTGTGGCAGCACAGGGAAGGAGATCCCCGCAGGCACAGTACTGACCGAGATAGTGACACAGGAGGGTCCATGGGTCCCACAGCGCAGTCCTGTCCAGATAGACACTGCTGTGTGACAGCACGGGGAAGGTGATCTCTGACCACAGGCACAGTACTGACCAAGATAGTGACACAGGAGGGTCCATGGGTCCCACAGCACAGTGCTGTCCAGATAGACACTGCTGTGTGGCAGCACGGGGAAGGTGATCCCTGACCACTGGCACAGTACTGAACTGAGATAGTAACACAGGAGGGTCCATGGGTCCCACAGCACAGTGCTGTCCAGATAGACACTGCTGTGTGACAGCACGGGGAAGGTGATCCCTGACCACTGGCACAGTACTGAACTGAGATCGTGACACAGGAGGGTCCATGGGGCCCACAGCACAGTGCTGTCCAGATAGACACTGCTGTGTGGCAGCACGGGGAAGGTGATCCCTGACCACAGGCACAGTACTGAACTGAGATAGTGACACAGGAGGGTCCATGGGGCCCACAGCACAGTGCTGTCCAGATAGACACTGCTGTGTGGCAGCACGGGGAAGGTGATCCCTGACCACAGGCACAGTACTGAACTGAGATAGTGACACAGGAGGGTCCATGGGTCCCACAGCACAGTGCTGTCCAGATAGACACTGCTGTGTGACAGCACGGGGAAGGTGTACTGAACTGAGATAGTGACACAGGAGTGTCCATAGGTCCCACAGCACAGTGCTGTCCAGATAGACACTGCTGTGTGGCAGCACGGGGAAGGAGATCCCCGCAGGCACAGTACTGAACTGAGATAGTGACACAGGAGGGTCCATGGGTCCCACAGCACAGTGCTGTCCAGAAAGACACTGCTGTGTGACAGCACGGGGAAGGAGATCCCCGCCGGCACAGTACTGACCGAGATAGTGATACAGGAGGGTCCATGGGTCCCACAGCACAGACCTGTCCAGATATACACTGCTGTGTGGCAGCACGGGGAAGGTGTACTGAACTGAAATAGTGACACAGGAGGGTCCATGGGTCCCACAGCACAGTGCTGTCCAGATAAACACTGCTGTGTGGCAGCACGGGGAAGGTGATCCCTGACCACAGGCACAGTACTGACCGAGATAGTGACACAGGAGGGACCATGGGTCCCACAGCACAGTGCTGTCCAGATAGACACTGCTGTGTGGCAGCACGGGGAAGGAGATCCCCGCAGGCACAGTACTGAACTTAGATAGTGACACAGGAGGGTCCATGGGTCCCACAGCACAGTGCTGTCCAGATAGACACTGCTGTGTGACAGCACGGGGAAGGTGTACTGAACTTAGATAGTGACACAGGAGGGTCCATGGGTCCCACAGCACAGTGCTGTCCAGATAGACACTGCTGTGTGGCAGCACGGGGAAGGAGATCCCTGACCACAGGCACAGTACTGAACTGAGATAGTGACACAGGAGGGTCCATGGGTCCCACAGCACAGTGCTGTCCAGATAAACACTGCTGTGTGGCAGCACGGGGAAGGTGATCCCTGACCACAGGCACAGTACTGACCGAGATAGTGACACAGGAGGGTCCATGGGTCCCACAGCACAGTGCTGTCCAGATAGACACTGCTGTGTGGCAGCACGGGGAAGGAGATCCCCGCAGGCACAGTACTGAACTTAGATAGTGACACAGGAGGGTCCATGGGTCCCACAGCACAGTGCTGTCCAGATAGACACTGCTGTGTGACAGCACGGGGAAGGTGTACTGAACTTAGATAGTGACACAGGAGGGTCCATGGGTCCCACAGCACAGTGCTGTCCAGATAGACACTGCTGTGTGGCAGCACGGGGAAGGAGATCCCTGACCACAGGCACAGTACTGAACTGAGATAGTGACACAGGAGGGTCCATGGGGCCCACAGCACAGTGCTGTCCAGATAGACACTGCTGTGTGGCAGCACGGGGAAGGTGTACTGAACCGAGATAGTGACACAGGAGGGTCCATGGGTCCCACAGCACAGTGCTGTCCAGATAGACACTGCTGTGTGGCAGCACGGGGAAGGTGATCCCTGACCACAGGCACAGTACTGACCGAGATAGTGACACAGGAGGGTCCATGGGTCCCACAGCACAGTGCTGTCCAGATAGACACTGCTGTGTGGCAGCACGGGAAAGGTGATCCCTGACCACAGGCACAGTACTGACCGAGATAGTGACACAGGAGGGTCCATGGGTCCCACAGCACAGTCCTGTCCAGATAGACACTGCTGTGTGGCAGCACGGGGAAGGTGATCCCTGACCACAGGCACAGTACTGAACTGAGATAGTGACACAGGAGGGTCCATGGGTCCCACAGCACAGTGCTGTCCAGATAGACACTGCTGTGTGGCAGCACGGGGAAGGTGTACTGAACTGAGATAGTGACACAGGAGTGTCCATAGGTCCCACAGCACAGTGCTGTCCAGATAGACACTGCTGTGTGGCAGCACGGGGAAGGTGATCCCTGACCAAAGGCACAGTACTGAACTGAGATAGTGACACAGGAGGGTCCATGGGTCCCACAGCACAGACCTGTCCAGATAGACACTGCTGTGTGGCAGCACGGGGAAGGTGTACTGAACTGAGATAGTGACACAGGAGGGTCCATGGGGCCCACAGCACAGTGCTGTCCAGATAGACACTGCTGTGTGGCAGCACGGGGAAGGTGATCCCCGCAGGCACAGTACTGAACTGAGATAGTGACACAGGAGGGTCCATGGGGCCCACAGCACAGTGCTGTCCAGATAGACACTGCTGTGTGGCAGCACGGGGAAGGTGATCCCTGACCAAAGGCACAGTACTGAACTGAGATAGTGACACAGGAGGGTCCATGGGGCCCACAGCACAGTGCTGTCCAGATAGACACTGCTGTGTGGCAGCACGGGGAAGGTGATCCCAGACCACAGGCTCAGTACTGAACTGAGATAGTGACACAGGAGGGTCCATGGGTCCCACAGCACAGTGCTGTCCAGAAAGACACTGCTGTGTGACAGCACGGGGAAGGAGATCCCCGCCGGCACAGTACTGACCGAGATAGTGATACAGGAGGGTCCATGGGTCCCACAGCACAGACCTGTCCAGATATACACTGCTGTGTGGCAGCACGGGGAAGGTGTACTGAACTGAAATAGTGACACAGGAGGGTCCATGGGTCCCACAGCACAGTGCTGTCCAGATAAACACTGCTGTGTGGCAGCACGGGGAAGGAGATCTCCGCAGGCACAGGTCTGAACTGAGACACTGACACAGGAGGGTCCATGGGTCCCACAGCACAGTGCTGTCCAGATAGACACTGCTGTGTGGCAGCACGGGGAAGGAGATCCCCGCAGGCACAGTACTGAACTGAGATAGTGACACAGGAGGGTCCATGGGTCCTACAGCACAGTGCTGTCCAGGTAAACACTGCTGTGTGACAGCACGGGGAAGGAGATCTCC
The DNA here is from genome assembly GCF_047496885.1 of Scyliorhinus torazame. Classification (NCBI taxonomy): domain Eukaryota; kingdom Metazoa; phylum Chordata; class Chondrichthyes; order Carcharhiniformes; family Scyliorhinidae; genus Scyliorhinus; species Scyliorhinus torazame. Next base: position 22,861,853 of record NC_092738.1, on the reverse strand, counting down.
GCAGGCACAGGTCTGAACTGAGACACTGACACAGGAGGGTCCATGGGTCCCACAGCACAGTGCTGTCCAGATAGACACTGCTGTGTGGCTACACGGGGAAGGTGATCCCCGCAGGCACAGTACTGAACTGAGATAGTGACACAGGAGGGTCCATGGGTCCCACAGCACAGTGCTGCCCAGATAGACACTGCTGTGTGGCAGCACGGGGAAGGAGATCTCCGCAGGCACAGGTCTGAACTGAGACACTGACACAGGAGGGTCCATGGGTCCCACAGCACAGACCTGTCCAGATAGACACTGCTGTGTGGCAGCAGGGGGAAGGTGATCCCTGACCACAGGCACAGTACTGAACTGAGATAGTGACACAGGAGGGTCCATGGGTCCCACAGCACAGTCCTGTCCAGATAAACACTGCTGTGTGGCAGCACGGGGAAGGTGATCCCTGACCACAGGCACAGTACTGAACTGAGATAGTGACACAGGAGGGTCCATGGGTCCCACAGCACAGTGCTGTCCAGATAGACACTGCTGTGTGACAACACGGCGAAGGTGCTCCCCGCAGGCACAGTACTGACCGAGATAGTGACACAGGAGGGTCCATGGGGCCCACAGCACAGTGCTGTCCAGATAGACACTGCTGTGTGGCAGCACGGGGAAGGTGATCCCCGCAGGCACAGTACTGACCGAGATAGTGACACAGGAGGGTCCATGGGTCCCACAGCACAGTGCTGTCCAGATAGACACTGCTGTGTGGCAGCACGGGGAAGGAGATCCCTGACCACAGGCACAGTACTGAACTGAGATAGTGACACAGGAGGGTCCATGGGTCCCACAGCACAGTGCTGTCCAGATAAACACTGCTGTGTGGCAGCACGGGGAAGGAGATCCCTGACCACAGGCACAGTACTGACCGAGATAGTGACACAGGAGGGTCCATGGGTCCCACAGCACAGTGCTGTCCAGATAGACACTGCTGTGTGGCAGCACGGGGAAGGTGATCCCCGCAGGCACAGTACTGACCGAATTAGCGACACAGGAGGGTCCATGGGTCCCACAGCACAGTGCTGTCCAGATAGACACTGCTGTGTGGCAGCACGGGGAAGGTGATCCCCGCAGGCACAGTACTGAACTGAGATAGTGACACAGGAGGGTCCATGGGTCCCACAGCACAGTGCTATCCAGATTGACACTGCTGTGTGGCAGCACGGGGAAGGTGATCCCTGACCACAGGCACAATACTGACCGAGATAGTGACACAGGAAGGTCCATGGGTCCCACAGCACAGTGCTGTCCAGATAGACACTGCTGTGTGTCAGCACGGGGAAGGTGATCCCTGACCACAGGCACAGTACTGAACTGAGATAGTGACACAGGAGGGTCCATGGGTCCCACAGCACAGTGCTGTCCGGATAGACACTGCTGTGTGGCAGCACGGGGAATTAGATCCCTGACCACAGGCACAGTACTGAACAGAGATAGTGACACAGGAGGGTCCATGGGTCCCACAGCGCAGTCCTGTCCAGATAGACACTGCTGTGTGGCAGCACAGGGAAGGAGATCCCCGCAGGCACAGTACTGACCGAGATAGTGACACAGGAGGGTCCATGGGTCCCACAGCGCAGTCCTGTCCAGATAGACACTGCTGTGTGACAGCACGGGGAAGGTGTACTGAACTGAAATAGTGACACAGGAGGGTCCATGGGTCCCACAGCACAGTGCTGTCCAGATAGACACTGCTGTGTGGCAGCACGGGGAAGGTGATCCCCGCAGGCACAGTACTGAACTGAGATAGTGACACAGGAGGGTCCATGGGTCCCACAGCACAGTCCTGTCCAGATAGACACTGCTGTGTGGCAGCACGGGGAAGGTGATCCCTGACCAAAGGCACAGTACTGACCGAGATAGTGACACAGGAGGGTCCATGGGGCCCACAGCACAGTCCTGTCCAGATAGACACTGCTGTGTGGCAGCACGGGGAAGGTGATCCCCGCAGGCACAGTACTGACCGAGATAGTGACACAGGAGGGTCCATGGGTCCCACAGCACAGTCCTGTCCAGATAGACACTGCTGTGTGGCAGCACGGGGAAGGTGATCCCTGACCAAAGGCACAGTACTGAACTGAGATAGTGACACAGGAGGGTCCATGGGGCCCACAGCACAGTGCTGTCCAGATAGACACTGCTGTGTGGCAGCACGGGGAAGGTGATCCCAGACCACAGGCTCAGTACTGAACTGAGATAGTGACACAGGAGGGTCCATGGGTCCCACAGCACAGTGCTGTCCAGAAAGACACTGCTGTGTGACAGCACGGGGAAGGAGATCCCCGCCGGCACAGTACTGACCGAGATAGTGATACAGGAGGGTCCATGGGTCCCACAGCACAGACCTGTCCAGATATACACTGCTGTGTGGCAGCACGGGGAAGGTGTACTGAACTGAAATAGTGACACAGGAGGGTCCATGGGTCCCACAGCACAGTGCTGTCCAGATAAACACTGCTGTGTGGCAGCACGGGGAAGGAGATCTCCGCAGGCACAGGTCTGAACTGAGACACTGACACAGGAGGGTCCATGGGTCCCACAGCACAGTGCTGTCCAGATAGACACTGCTGTGTGGCAGCACGGGGAAGGAGATCCCCGCAGGCACAGTACTGAACTGAGATAGTGACACAGGAGGGTCCATGGGTCCTACAGCACAGTGCTGTCCAGGTAAACACTGCTGTGTGACAGCACGGGGAAGGAGATCTCCGCAGGCACAGGTCTGAACTGAGACACTGACACAGGAGGGTCCATGGGTCCCACAGCACAGTGCTGTCCAGATAGACACTGCTGTGTGGCTACACGGGGAAGGTGATCCCCGCAGGCACAGTACTGAACTGAGATAGTGACACAGGAGGGTCCATGGGTCCCACAGCACAGTGCTGCCCAGATAGACACTGCTGTGTGGCAGCACGGGGAAGGAGATCTCCGCAGGCACAGGTCTGAACTGAGACACTGACACAGGAGGGTCCATGGGTCCCACAGCACAGACCTGTCCAGATAGACACTGCTGTGTGGCAGCAGGGGGAAGGTGATCCCTGACCACAGGCACAGTACTGAACTGAGACACTGACACAGGAGGGTCCATGGGTCCCACAGCACAGTCCTGTCCAGATAAACACTGCTGTGTGGCAGCACGGGGAAGGTGATCCCTGACCACAGGCACAGTACTGAACTGAGATAGTGACACAGGAGGGTCCATGGGTCCCACAGCACAGTGCTGTCCAGATAGACACTGCTGTGTGACAACACGGCGAAGGTGCTCCCCGCAGGCACAGTACTGACCGAGATAGTGACACAGGAGGGTCCATGGGGCCCACAGCACAGTGCTGTCCAGATAGACACTGCTGTGTGGCAGCACGGGGAAGGTGATCCCCGCAGGCACAGTACTGACCGAGATAGTGACACAGGAGGGTCCATGGGTCCCACAGCACAGTGCTGTCCAGATAGACACTGCTGTGTGGCAGCACGGGGAAGGAGATCCCTGACCACAGGCACAGTACTGAACTGAGATAGTGACACAGGAGGGTCCATGGGTCCCACAGCACAGTGCTGTCCAGATAAACACTGCTGTGTGGCAGCACGGGGAAGGAGATCCCTGACCACAGGCACAGTACTGACCGAGATAGTGACACAGGAGGGTCCATGGGTCCCACAGCACAGTGCTGTCCAGATAGACACTGCTGTGTGGCAGCACGGGGAAGGTGATCCCCGCAGGCACAGTACTGACCGAGATAGTGACACAGGAGGGTCCATGGGTCCCACAGCACAGTGCTGTCCAGATAGACACTGCTGTGTGGCAGCACGGGGAAGGTGATCCCCGCAGGCACAGTACTGAACTGAGATAGTGACACAGGAGGGTCCATGGGTCCCACAGCACAGTGCTATCCAGATTGACACTGCTGTGTGGCAGCACGGGGAAGGTGATCCCTGACCACAGGCACAATACTGACCGAGATAGTGACACAGGAAGGTCCATGGGTCCCACAGCACAGTGCTGTCCAGATAGACACTGCTGTGTGTCAGCACGGGGAAGGTGACCCCTGACCGCAGGCACAGTACTGAACTGAGACAGTGACACAGGAGGGTCCATGGGTCCCACAGCACAGTGCTGTCCAGATAGACACTGCTGTGTGGCAGCACGGGGAAGGTGATCCCTGACCACAGGCACAGTACTGAACTGAGATAGTGACACAGGAGGGTCCATGGGTCCCACAGCACAGTCCTGTCCGGATAGACACTGCTGTGTGGCAGCACGGGGAATTAGATCCCTGACCACAGGCACAGTACTGAACAGAGATAGTGACACAGGAGGGTCCATGGGTCCCACAGCGCAGTCCTGTCCAGATAGACACTGCTGTGTGGCAGCACAGGGAAGGAGATCCCCGCAGGCACAGTACTGACCGAGATAGTGACACAGGAGGGTCCATGGGTCCCACAGCGCAGTCCTGTCCAGATAGACACTGCTGTGTGACAGCACGGGGAAGGTGATCTCTGACCACAGGCACAGTACTGACCAAGATAGTGACACAGGAGGGTCCATGGGTCCCACAGCACAGTGCTGTCCAGATAGACACTGCTGTGTGGCAGCACGGGGAAGGTGATCCCTGACCACTGGCACAGTACTGAACTGAGATAGTAACACAGGAGGGTCCATGGGTCCCACAGCACAGTGCTGTCCAGATAGACACTGCTGTGTGACAGCACGGGGAAGGTGATCCCTGACCACTGGCACAGTACTGAACTGAGATCGTGACACAGGAGGGTCCATGGGTCCCACAGCACAGTGCTGTCCAGATAGACACTGCTGTGTGGCAGCACGGGGAAGGTGATCCCTGACCACAGGCACAGTACTGAACTGAGATAGTGACACAGGAGGGTCCATGGGGCCCACAGCACAGTGCTGTCCAGATAGACACTGCTGTGTGGCAGCACGGGGAAGGTGATCCCTGACCACAGGCACAGTACTGAACTGAGATAGTGACACAGGAGGGTCCATGGGTCCCACAGCACAGTGCTGTCCAGATAGACACTGCTGTGTGACAGCACGGGGAAGGTGTACTGAACTGAGATAGTGACACAGGAGTGTCCATAGGTCCCACAGCACAGTGCTGTCCAGATAGACACTGCTGTGTGGCAGCACGGGGAAGGTGTACTGAACTGAGATAGTGACACAGGAGGGTCCATGGGGCCCACAGCACAGTGCTGTCCAGATAGACACTGCTGTGTGGCAGCACGGGGAAGGAGATCCCCGCAGGCACAGTACTGAACTGAGATAGTGACACAGGAGGGTCCATGGGTCCCACAGCACAGTGCTGTCCAGAAAGACACTGCTGTGTGACAGCACGGGGAAGGAGATCCCCGCCGGCACAGTACTGACCGAGATAGTGATACAGGAGGGTCCATGGGTCCCACAGCACAGACCTGTCCAGATATACACTGCTGTGTGGCAGCACGGGGAAGGTGTACTGAACTGAAATAGTGACACAGGAGGGTCCATGGGTCCCACAGCACAGTGCTGTCCAGATAAACACTGCTGTGTGGCAGCACGGGGAAGGTGATCCCTGACCACAGGCACAGTACTGACCGAGATAGTGACACAGGAGGGTCCATGGGTCCCACAGCACAGTGCTGTCCAGATAGACACTGCTGTGTGGCAGCACGGGGAAGGAGATCCCCGCAGGCACAGTACTGAACTTAGATAGTGACACAGGAGGGTCCATGGGTCCCACAGCACAGTGCTGTCCAGAAAGACACTGCTGTGTGGCAGCACGGGGAAGGAGATCCCCGCAGGCACAGTACTGAACTGAGATAGTGACACAGGAGGGTCCATGGGTCCCACAGCACAGTGCTGTCCAGATAGACACTGCTGTGTGACAGCACGGGGAAGGTGTACTGAACTTAGATAGTGACACAGGAGGGTCCATGGGTCCCACAGCACAGTGCTGTCCAGATAGACACTGCTGTGTGGCAGCACGGGGAAGGTGATTCCCGCAGGCACAGTACTGAACTGAGATAGTGACACAGGAGGGTCCATGGGTCCCACAGCACAGTGCTGTCCAGATAGACACTGCTGTGTGGCAGCACGGGGAAGGAGATCCCTGACCACAGGCACAGTACTGAACTGAGATAGTGACACAGGAGGGTCCATGGGGCCCACAGCACAGTGCTGTCCAGATAGACACTGCTGTGTGGCAGCACGGGGAAGGTGATCCCTGACCACAGGCACAGTACTGACCGAGATAGTGACACAGGAGGGTCCATGGGTCCCACAGCACAGTGCTGTCCAGATAGACACTGCTGTGTGGCAGCACGGGAAAGGTGATCCCTGACCACAGGCACAGTACTGACCGAGATAGTGACACAGGAGGGTCCATGGGTCCCACAGCACAGTCCTGTCCAGATAGACACTGCTGTGTGGCAGCACGGGGAAGGTGATCCCTGACCACAGGCACAGTACTGAACTGAGATAGTGACACAGGAGGGTCCATGGGTCCCACAGCACAGTGCTGTCCAGATAGACACTGCTGTGTGGCAGCACGGGGAAGGTGTACTGAACTGAGATAGTGACACAGGAGTGTCCATAGGTCCCACAGCACAGTGCTGTCCAGATAGACACTGCTGTGTGGCAGCACGGGGAAGGTGATCCCTGACCAAAGGCACAGTACTGAACTGAGATAGTGACACAGGAGGGTCCATGGGTCCCACAGCACAGACCTGTCCAGATAGACACTGCTGTGTGGCAGCACGGGGAAGGTGTACTGAACTGAGATAGTGACACAGGAGGGTCCATGGGGCCCACAGCACAGTGCTGTCCAGATAGACACTGCTGTGTGGCAGCACGGGGAAGGTGATCCCCGCAGGCACAGTACTGAACTGAGATAGTGACACAGGAGGGTCCATGGGGCCCACAGCACAGTGCTGTCCAGATAGACACTGCTGTGTGGCAGCACGGGGAAGGTGATCCCTGACCAAAGGCACAGTACTGAACTGAGATAGTGACACAGGAGGGTCCATGGGGCCCACAGCACAGTGCTGTCCAGATAGACACTGCTGTGTGGCAGCACAGGGAAGGAGATCCCCGCAGGCACAGTACTGAACTGAGATAGTGACACAGGAGGGTCCATGGGTCCCACAGCACAGTGCTGTCCAGAAAGACACTGCTGTGTGACAGCACGGGGAAGGAGATCCCCGCCGGCACAGTACTGACCGAGATAGTGATACAGGAGGGTCCATGGGTCCCACAGCACAGACCTGTCCAGATATACACTGCTGTGTGGCAGCACGGGGAAGGTGTACTGAACTGAAATAGTGACACAGGAGGGTCCATGGGTCCCACAGCACAGTGCTGTCCAGATAAACACTGCTGTGTGGCAGCACGGGGAAGGAGATCTCCGCAGGCACAGGTCTGAACTGAGACACTGACACAGGAGGGTCCATGGGTCCCACAGCACAGTGCTGTCCAGATAGACACTGCTGTGTGGCAGCACGGGGAAGGAGATCCCCGCAGGCACAGTACTGAACTGAGATAGTGACACAGGAGGGTCCATGGGTCCTACAGCACAGTGCTGTCCAGGTAAACACTGCTGTGTGACAGCACGGGGAAGGAGATCTCCGCAGGCACAGGTCTGAACTGAGACACTGACACAGGAGGGTCCATGGGTCCCACAGCACAGTGCTGTCCAGATAGACACTGCTGTGTGGCTACACGGGGAAGGTGATCCCCGCAGGCACAGTACTGAACTGAGATAGTGACACAGGAGGGTCCATGGGTCCCACAGCACAGTGCTGCCCAGATAGACACTGCTGTGTGGCAGCACGGGGAAGGAGATCTCCGCAGGCACAGGTCTGAACTGAGACACTGACACAGGAGGGTCCATGGGTCCCACAGCACAGACCTGTCCAGATAGACACTGCTGTGTGACAGCACGGGGAAGGTGATCTCTGACCACAGGCACAGTACTGACCAAGATAGTGACACAGGAGGGTCCATGGGTCCCACAGCACAGTGCTGTCCAGATAGACACTGCTGTGTGGCAGCACGGGGAAGGTGATCCCTGACCACTGGCACAGTACTGAACTGAGATAGTGACACAGGAGGGTCCATGGGTCCCACAGCACAGTGCTGTCCAGATAGACACTGCTGTGTGACAGCACGGGGAAGGTGATCCCTGACCACTGGCACAGTACTGAACTGAGATCGTGACACAGGAGGGTCCATGGGTCCCACAGCACAGTGCTGTCCAGATAGACACTGCTGTGTGGCAGCACGGGGAAGGTGATCCCTGACCACAGGCACAGTACTGAACTGAGATAGTGACACAGGAGGGTCCATGGGGCCCACAGCACAGTGCTGTCCAGATAGACACTGCTGTGTGGCAGCACGGGGAAGGTGATCCCTGACCACAGGCACAGTACTGAACTGAGATAGTGACACAGGAGGGTCCATGGGTCCCACAGCACAGTGCTGTCCAGATAGACACTGCTGTGTGACAGCACGGGGAAGGTGTACTGAACTGAGATAGTGACACAGGAGTGTCCATAGGTCCCACAGCACAGTGCTGTCCAGATAGACACTGCTGTGTGGCAGCACGGGGAAGGAGATCCCCGCAGGCACAGTACTGAACTGAGATAGTGACACAGGAGGGTCCATGGGTCCCACAGCACAGTGCTGTCCAGAAAGACACTGCTGTGTGGCAGCACGGGGAAGGAGATCCCCGCAGGCACAGTACTGACCGAGATAGTGATACAGGAGTGTCCATGGGTCCCACAGCACAGTGCTGTCCAGATAGACACTGCTGTGTGACAGCACGGGGAAGGAGATCCCCGCCGGCACAGTACTGACCGAGATAGTGATACAGGAGGGTCCATGGGTCCCACAGCACAGACCTGTCCAGATATACACTGCTGTGTGGCAGCACGGGGAAGGTGTACTGAACTGAAATAGTGACACAGGAGGGTCCATGGGTCCCACAGCACAGTGCTGTCCAGATAAACACTGCTGTGTGGCAGCACGGGGAAGGAGATCCCCGCAGGCACAGTACTGAACTGAGATAGTGACACAGGAGGGTCCATGGGTCCCACAGCACAGTGCTGTCCAGATAGACACTGCTGTGTGGCAGCACGGGGAAGGAGATCTCCGCAGGCACAGGTCTGAACTGAGACACTGACACAGGAGGGTCCATGGGTCCCACAACACAGTGCTGTCCAGATAGACACTGCTGTGTGGCTACACGGGGAAGGTGATCCCCGCAGGCACAGTACTGAACTGAGATAGTGACACAGGAGGGTCCATGGGTCCCACAGCACAGTGCTACCCAGATAGACACTGCTGTGTGGCAGCACGGGGAAGGAGATCTCCGCAGGCACAGGTCTGAACTGAGACACTGACACAGGAGGGTCCATGGGTCCCACAGCACAGACCTGTCCAGATAGACACTGCTGTGTGGCAGCAGGGGGAAGGTGATCCCTGACCACAGGCACAGTACTGAACTGAGACACTGACACAGGAGGGTCCATGGGTCCCACAGCACAGTCCTGTCCAGATAAACACTGCTGTGTGACAGCACGGCGAAGGTGCTCCCCGCAGGCACAGTACTGACCGAGATAGTGACACAGGAGGGTCCATGGGGCCCACAGCACAGTGCTGTCCAGATAGACACTGCTGTGTGGCAGCACGGGGAAGGTGATCCCTGACCACAGGCACAGTACTGACCGAGATAGTGACACAGGAGGGTCCATGGGGCCCACAGCACAGTGCTGTCCAGATAGACACTGCTGTGTGGCAGCACGGGGAATTAGATCCCTGACCACAGGCACAGTACTGAACAGAGATAGTGACACAGGAGGGTCCATGGGTCCCACAGCGCAGTCCTGTCCAGATAGACACTGCTGTGTGACAGCACGGGGAAGGTGATCTCTGACCACAGGCACAGTACTGACCAAGATAGTGACACAGGAGGGTCCATGGGTCCCACAGCACAGTGCTGTCCAGATAGACACTGCTGTGTGGCAGCACGGGGAAGGTGATCCCTGACCACAGGCACAGTACTGAACTGAGATAGTGACACAGGAGGGTCCATGGGTCCCACAGCACAGTGCTGTCCAGATAGACACTGCTGTGTGGCAGCACGGGGAAGGTGATCCCCGCAGGCACAGTACTGAACTGAGATCGTGACACAGGAGGGTCCATGGGTCCCACAGCACAGTGCTGTCCAGATAGACACTGCTGTGTGGCAGCACGGGGAAGGTGTACTGAACTGAGATAGTGACACAGGAGGGTCCATGGGTCCCACAGCACAGTGCTGTCCAGATAGACACTGCTGTGTGGCAGCACGGGGAATGTGTACTGAACTGAGATAGTGACACAGGAGGGTCCATGGGTCCCACAGCACAGTGCTGTCCAGATAGACACTGCTGTGTGGCAGCACGGGGAAGGTGATCCCCGCAGGCACAGTACTGACCGAGATAGTGACACAGGATGGTCCATGGGTCCCACAGCACAGACCTGTCCAGATAGACACTGCTGTGTGGCAGCACGGGGAAGGTGATCCCTGACCACAGGCACAGTACTGAACTGAGATAGTGACACAGGAGGGTCCATGGGTCCCACAGCACAGTGCTGTCCAGATAGACACTGCTGTGTGACAGCACGGGGAAGGTGATCCCTGACCACAGGCACAGTACTGAACTGAGATCGTGACACAGGAGGGTCCATGGGTCCCACAGCACAGTGCTGTCCAGATAGACACTGCTGTGTGGCAGCACGGGGAAGGTGATCCCTGACGACTGGCACAGTACTGAACTGAGATAGTGACACAGGAGGCTCCATGGGTCCCACAGCACAGTGCTGTCCAGATAGACACTGCTGTGTGGCAGCACGGGGAAGGTGATCCCTGACCACAGGCTCAGTACTGAACTGAGATAGTGACACAGGAGGGTCCATCGGGCCCACAGCACAGTGCTGTCCAGATAGACACTGCTGTGTGGCAGCACGGGGAAGGTGATCCCCGCAGGCACAGTACTGAACTGAGATAGTGACACAGGAGGGTCCATCGGGCCCACAGCACAGTGCTGTCCAGATAGACACTGCTGTGTGACAGCACGGGGAAGGTGATCCCTGACCACAGGCACAGTACTGACCGAGATAGTGACACAGGAGGGTCCATGGGTCCCACAGCACAGTGCTGTCCAGATAGACACTGCTGTGTGGCAGCACGGGGAAGGTGATCCCTGACCACAGGCTCAGTACTGAACTGAGATAGTGACACAGGAGGGTCCATGGGTCCCACAGCACAGTGCTGTCCAGATAGACACTGCTGTGTGGCAGCACGGGGAAGGTGATCCCCGCAGGCACAGTACTGAACTGGGATACTGACACAGGAGGGTCCATGGGTCCCACAGCACAGTGCTGCCCAGATAGACACTGCTGTGTGACAGCACGGGGAAGGAGATCCCCGCAGGCACAGTACTGAATTGAGATAGTGGCACAGGACGGTCCATGGGTCCCACAGCACAGTGCTGTCCAGATAGACACTGCTGTGTGGCAGCACGGGGAAGGAGATCCCCGCCGGCACAGTACTGACCGAGATAGTGATACAGGAGGGTCCATGGGTCCCACAGCACAGACCTGTCCAGATATACACTGCTGTCTGGCAGCACGGGGAAGGTGATCCCCGCAGGCACAGTACTGAACTGAGATAGTGACACAGGAGGGTCCATGGGTCCCACAGCACAGTGCTGTCCAGATAGACACTGCTGTCTGGCAGCACGGGGAAGGTGATCCCTGACCACAGGCACAGTACTGAACTGAGATAGTGACACAGGAGGGTCCATGGGTCCCACAGCACAGACCTGTCCAGATATACACTGCTGTGTGGCAGCACGGGGAAAGTGATCCCCGCAGGCACAGTACTGAACTGAGATAGTGACACAGGAGGGTCCATGGGTCCCACAGCACAGTGCTGTCCAGATAGACACTGCTGTGTGGCAGCACGGGGAAGGTGTACTGAACTGAGATAGTGACACAGGAGGGTCCATGGGGCCCACAGCACAGTGCTGTCCAGATAGACACTGCTGTGTGGCAGCACGGGGAAGGTGTACTGAACTGAGATAGTGACACAGGAGGGTCCATGGGTCCCACAGCACAGTGCTGTCCAGATAGACACTGCTGTGTGACAGCACGGGGAAGGTGATCCCTGACCACAGGCACAGTACTGAACTGAGACACTGACACAGGAGGGTCCATGGGTCCCACAGCACAGACCTGTCCAGATAGACACTGCTGTGTGGCAGCACGGGGAAGGTGATCCCTGACCACAGGCACAGTACTGAACTGAGACACTGACACAGGAGGGTCCATGGGTCCCACAGCACAGACCTGTCCAGATAGACACTGCTGTGTGGCAGCACGGGGAAAGTGATCCCCGCAGGCACAGTACTGAACTGAGATAGTGACACAGGAGGGTCCATGGGTCCCACAGCACAGACCTGTCCAGATATACACTGCTGTGTGACAGCACGGGGAAGGTGATCACCGCAGGCACAGTACTGACCGAGATAGTGACACAGGAGGGTCCATGGGTCCCACAGCACAGTGCTGTCCAGATAGACACTGCTGTGTGGCAGCACGGGGAAGGAGATCCCCGCAGGCACAGTACTGACCGAGATAGTGACACAGGAGGGTCCATGGGTCCCACAGCACAGTGCAGTCCAGATAGACACTGCTGTGTGGCAGCACGGGGAAGGTGATCCCTGACCACAGGCACAGTACTGAACTGAGATAGTGACACAGGAGGGTCCATGGGGCCCACAGCACAGTGCTGTCCAGATAGACACTGCTGTGTGGCAGCACGGGGAAGGTGATCCCCGCAGGCACAGTACTGACCGAGATAGTGACACAGGAGGGTCCATGGGGCCCACAGCACAGTGCTGTCCAGATAGACACTGCTGTGTGGCAGCACGGGGAAGGTGATCCCCGCAGGCACAGTACTGACCGAGATAGTGACACAGGATGGTCCATGGGTCCCACAGCACAGTGCTGTCCAGATAAACACTGCTGTGTGGCAGCACGGGGAAGGTGATCCCTGACCACAGGCACAGTACTGAACTGAGATAGTGACACAGGAGGATCCATGGGTCCCACAGCACAGTGCTGTCCAGATAAACACTGCTGTGTGGCAGCACGGGGAAGGTGATCCCTGACCACAGGCACAGTACTGACCGAGATAGTGACACAGGAGGGTCCATGGGTCCCACAGCACAGTGCTGTCCAGATAGACACTGCTGTGTGACAGCACGGGGAAGGTGATCCCCGCAGGCACAGTACTGAACTGAGATAGTGGCACAGGAGGGTCCATGGGTCCCACAGCACAGTGCTGTCCAGATAGACACTGCTGTGTGACAGCACGGGGAAGGTGATCCCTGACCACAGGCACAGTACTGAACTGAGATAGTGACACAGGAGGGTCCATGGGGCCCACAGCACAGTGCTGTCCAGATAGACACTGCTGTGTGGCAGCACGGGGAAGGTGTACTGAACTGAGATAGTGACACAGGAGGGTCCATGGGTCCCACAGCACAGTGCTGTCCAGATAGACACTGCTGTGTGGCAGCACGGGGAAGGTGATCCCCGCAGGCGCAGTCCTGAACTGAGAGAGTGACACAGGAGAGTCCATGGGTCCCACAGCACAGACCTGTCCAGATAGACACTGCTGTGTGGCAGCACGGGGAAGGTGTACTGAACTGAGATAGTGACACAGGAGGGTCCATGGGTCCCACAGCACAGTGCTGTCCAGATAGACACTGCTGTGTGGCAGCACGGGGAAGGTGATCCCTGACCACAGGCACAGTACTGAACTGAGATAGTGACACAGGAGGGTCCATGGGTCCCACAGCACAGTGCTGTCCAGATAGACACTGCTGTGTGACAGCACGGGGAATTAGATCCCTGACCACAGGCACAGTACTGAACTGAGATAGTGACACAAGAGTGTCCATGGGTCCCACAGCACAGTGCAGTCCAGATAGACACTGCTGTCTGGCAGCACGGGGAAGGTGATCCCTGACCACAGGCACAGTACTGAACTGAGATAGTGACACAGGAGGGTCCATGGGTCCCACAGCACAGTGCTGTCCAGATAGACACTGCTGTGTGGCAGCACGGGGAAGGTGATCCCCGCAGGCACAGTACTGAACTGAGATAGTGACACAGGAGAGTCCATGGGTCCCACAGCACAGACCTGTCCAGATGGACACTGCTGTGTGGCAGCACGGGGAATGTGTACTGAACTGAGATAGTGACACAGGAGGGTCCATTGGGCCCACAGCACAGTGCTGTCCAGATAGACACTGCTGTGTGGCAGCACGGGGAAGGTGATCCCTGACCACAGGCACAGTACTGACCGAGATAGTGACACAGGAGGGTCCATGGGTCCCACAGCACAGTGCTTTCCAGATAGACACTGCTGTGTGGCAGCACGGGGAAGGTGATCCCTGACCACAGGCACAGTACTGACCGAGATAGTGACACAGGAGGGTCCATGGGTCCCACAGCACAGTGCTGTCCAGATAGACACTGCTGTGTGGCAGCACGGGGAAGGTGATCCCTGACCACAGGCACAGTACTGACCGAGATAGTGACACAGGAGGGTCCATGGGTCCCACAGCACAGTGCTGTCCAGATAGACACTGCTGTGTGGCAGCACGGGGAAGGTGTACTGTACTGAGATAGTGACACAGGAGGGTCCATGGGTCCCACAGCACAGTGCTGTCCAGATAGACACTGCTGTGTGGCAGCACGGGGAAGGTGATCCCTCACCACAGGCACAGTACTGAACTGAGACAGTGACACAGGAGGGTCCATGGGTCCCACAGCACAGTGCTGTCCAGATAGACACTGCTGTGTGGCAGCACGGGGAAGGAGATCCCAGACCACAGGCACAGTACTGAACTGATATAGTGACATAGGTGGGTCCATGGGTCCCACAGCACAGTGCTGTCCAGATAGACACTGCTGTGTGACAGCACGGGGAAGGTGATCCCTGACCACAGGCACAGTACTGAACTGAGATAGTGACACAGGAGGGTCCATGGGTCCCACAACACAGTGCTGTCCAGACAGACACTGCTGTGTGGCAGCACGGGGAAGGTGATCCCCGTAGGCACAGTACTGAACTGAGATAGGGACACAGGCGGGTCCATGGGGCCCACAGCACAGTGCTGCCAATGAAGACCAGCTGGGCAAGGAGACGGAGGGCAGGAACCAGTCTGCCCCGGCAGAGTGCTGAACAGCACATCAGGAGCAGGGCAGCACAATGACAGGAAGGCCAAAACCCTACGTCTGGGTCATGTTTCCACATTATCCCTGCAGTGCCGAAGGAGGCCATTCGGCCCATCGAGTCTGCACCGGTCATCTGAATAAGCACTCCAGGCCCACTCCCCCGCCCGATCCCTGTCACACTATAACCCCACCTAACCTGCACATCTTTGGACATTAAGGGACAATTTAGCGCGGCCAATCCACCTTGGACTGTGGGAGGAAACCGGAGCACCCGGAGGAAACCCACGTAGACACGGGGAGAAAGTGCAAACTCCACACAGTCACCCATGGTCGGAATTGAACTCGGGACCCTGGCGCTGTGAGGCAGCAGTGCTAACCACTGTGCCGCCCCATAAAATGAATGAGAAACAAACACGATATACATTAAGTTATGGCTCTATCACAGAAATTTAGTGGAACATTTATTGGTATATTGATTACGGGCAGCACGCTGGGTCAGTGGTTTGCACTGCTGCCTCACGGCGCCGAGGAATCGGGTTCAATCCCGGTCCCAGTTCCCTATCCTTGTGGAGTTTGCACAGTCTCCCCGTGTCTGCGTGGATCTCACCCCCACAACCCAAAGATGCGCAGGGTAGGTGGATTGACCACGCTAAATTGCCCCTTAATTGGAAAAAAAAAGAATTGGGCACTCTAAATTTATTTTAAATTATCTATTGGTTACACCCGTTCCCATTGTTCCTTTTTCAGAATCCTCCTTCTGACCTCCCACAAGTCCCATGGTCTTTCCTTGCAACTTCCGACAGGCTGAATGAACATGTCCCACCTTGTTACAATGTTAACTTGTTGGCTTCCGAGTCTCACCTCCACCCTCAGTACCTTCCTCCCTGGTCGGAGGAGGAGATCTCGGAGCATTCCCAGCTATCCATTCTCTACCTTGGCTACCTGCCTTCCTTTCACTCTCCCACTTCCTGGCCTTTTCAGAATTACGGTGGATGATGGAGCAACAGCTCCAAATCGTCAGCCATAACTCCTGCCTGCCTAGCAGTCTTCACACTCTGGTCTTAAACATGGGTTGTTGGTATAGGAGGTAGGGAATTCATAAATTCCTCGAAGAGAATGACCTTGCTTAGAGCATCATCGGCAGTTTCAACTCCCAATGCTCATACCCACCTATCAAAATTATTCTGCTTAACCCTTTCAAATTTTGCATAAGTCTGTCCTGGCCGTCTCCTTAAATTCCAAAGCCTTTGCCGAGATGCTCCGGGAACCAATTCATATGCACCCAGAATAGTCCTTCTTGCTGTGTCATAATAACGGGGAAGTATAAACTTCCTGTGCCCGTCCCATTAATTTACTCTGCATGGGTATTGCCCACTTTTCTCTTGGCCACTCATTTGGGTTGTTATTTTCTCAAAAGTCCTAAAAAAATGTTTCTACCTCCCTTTCATCGAATAATGGGAGGGCCTGTATAAATTTATACATATCGCCACTGGATTCCACTCTAGGATTAAGCACTCCTCTACTTTCTGACACCTTCCCATTCATTTCTAGTGCCTTAAGCTGGAAGTCTTTCTCTAATTTCAACTTCCTCATTTCCATCTCCGTTTCTTTATCCTTACGCTTCCTGTCCATTTCTCTTTGTCTCAGCTCCATTTCCTTCTGCTGCATCTCCATTAGTTTCATTTGCAGCTGGACTTCAGCTAATTTTACCATGACCCAGGCCGTGTTTCTGACATTTCTTTCAAATTTAAATGCTATCAATTATCTCCACCTTCCTAGCTCTAGGTGGTCCTTCTATTTATAACTAACATACCAATTCAACTAACTTGTCTTTGCGAAGCTCTTTTAAATAAACCAGAGATAGGTCTTCCACCTGAAGAAAACTCTTTGCAACTTCCAGCGCCATACTGTTTTATCACTACAAACCTGGGGCTGGTTCTCCGCAGCCCCGTGCCGAAATTGCGTTTGACGTGGGGGCGGAGAATCCACTTTCACGCCGAAATCGGGCCCGGCGATTCTCCGGGACCTGAGAATCGGCGCGATCGCGGAGTACGCCGCGCGGCTGGGGGCCCATTGACAGAGGCCCGCCCAACGGTCCTCCGCTCCCGACCGGCCGAGTTCCCGACGGCGTGGAACTAGCCTGGTATTGACGGCCGAGATGCTGGCGTAGCACTGTGCACTCAGTCCACGGCTGCCCTGGGGGGGGGGGGGGGGATCGGACGCCGTGGGGAGGGGGACTTTTTGGCAGCCGGGGGTTTGATCCACGCGGGCAGATTCTCGGGAGCGCGGCCGATCGGAGCGGTCTAATTTCTATGTCTGCCTCTGCGATCCGAGTCCGCCATGGACTCAAAACTGGAAGCTTGGGGGCCATTATCCGCAGCTAAAGCTGTGTGAATTACTCCGGGTCCCCTGCTAGCCATTGAATTAGCTGATCTTTTTTCCAGGAATCTCTAGAGTAAAACTCCAACGTTTTATCTTTAATAATCTTGATTGTCACAAGTGGGCTTGCATTAACACTGCAATGAAGTTACTGTGAGAATCCCCTCGTCGCCACATTCCGGCGCCTGTTCGGGTCACAGAGGGAGAATTCAGAAGATGGGAACGTAGAATTTGAAACACAAACATGTTTTATCACTACAAACCTGGGGCTGGATTCTCCGCAGCCCCGTGCTGAAATTGCGTTTGACGCGGGGGTGGAGAATCCATTTTCACGCCGATCTTATTGAATGGTGGAGTAGGCTCGAAGGGCTGAATGGCCTCCTACTGCCCTATTTCTTATGTTTGATGTGAAATCGGCAAAAATACTTTGCAACCCTGATTGCACCAGGACCACTGTGCAATGTGAATTTCAATTTAGTTACTGTTTAGAAATAAAAATGAGGCCAACATTTGCTACATTCATTTGAATGAATTGACATCGAGCATAATTGGAACAATTGAGATACGGAGTTGCAGGACACATTCTGTAACCCACAAGGAACTGATCTGATAACTCAGATGGTAGAAATCCTGAATCATCCCCAATTTCTCATTACATCTTAAAGTCTCTGGGTGGTGTGATGGGACAAACTGGAGGTTTTTTTTGTTTGCATGATGCATCAACTTCTCTCATCTGTACTCATCCTATGATCCTGTGAAACACTCAGCCATGATAGAATGGTGGAGCAGACTCGATGGGCTGAGTGGCCTAATTCTGCTCCTATATCTTATGTCTTATGGTCTTACTTCCATGTTTAACATTGCTCATTATAGGGCTGTTTTTTAAGAGAGCTTTATGGAGTTTTCAATGTTATCAGCAATCCCAATGATCAGAGTTACAACCACTGTGCCTGACTCAGTTATGGCTCGGTGAAATATCACTAACCCTGTTATTCATTTTTATTTCATTGTGCTGGGGATGGTTGGTAACGACAGACATGTCTGAGCTTTGCTGAATGATAACTTCCTCCCATTTCAGTCCAGCGGCAGTCTTCATTGTCCTCGGATAATCACAGACGTCACTGGAGTGTGTATTTTACACAGGATGCCATACACTGAAAAGGCTCGGCTGTACCCTTCAATTTGAAACAGTATTGTTTGACTGGAGTGCAGGGAAGCCAATAGAGACGATGGCAACAAGATAGGATTACGGTCGGAAAAGCCAGACAATATTAAATCATAGAATCATAGAACTTTACAGCACAGAAGGAGGCCATTCGGCCCATCGTGTCTGCACCAGCTCCCAAATGTTATATCTGGCATGCTGCAAACATTGACCCAACACTTCCTTCCGCCCTCTGTTACTCTCCTGCCAAATTCTCCATTGGAACAACTCTTGCCCTTTTGTGCATCTCCCTATTTGTGGTCATGCCTTAGCCGTCTGGACCCTATATTCTGCAATTCCCTCCCTAAATCTCTCTGCCTCTTCCTCTCCCTCTCCTCTTTGACCACATTTTGACAGCCACCCTTCTGTTTGGTGCTGCCTCTTGAGAAGCAGCTTGAGATGCTTTTCTACATTGAATGCACTACAAAAGCACATTACTGGTGTCGTCTCCCCATTCCGCATGCATTTTAATGGACTTGATTTCAAATATTTTCTGCCTCCCATTTGAAAAAATTTAGAGTACCCAATTTTCTTTCCAATTAAGGGGCAATTTAGCGTGGCCAATCCACCTACCCTGCACATCTTTGGGTTGTGGGGGTGAGACTCACGCAGACACGGGGAGAATGTGCAAACTCCACACGGACAATGACCCAGTGCCGGGATCGAATCTGGGTCCTCGGCGCCGTGAATCAGCAGTGCTAACCACTGCGCCACCGTGCCACCCTTTTCTGCCTCCATTTTAAGTAACTTCAGGTACTGACATCAAATGCCTCACTTCAGCTAAGCCATTTATGGTCATATGCTGTAATTTGATCTTCAAGTGAAAGCAGGTTACTCCATCACCATGCAACAGAACCCACTCATTCTCAGCAACGGGGTGGGGGGTCACTGGTTAGTGATACAACTGATTCAATCCTCGTTAAACCCTGACTCCAACTGTAGAGCTCCTCTTGTCAAAAAGCTAAGATCAGCAAAATATGGGGATAAAATCTGTGACCTCCTGGTCCACATAAAATCATAGAATTTACAGTGCAGAAGGAGGCCATTCAGCCCATCAAGTCTGCACCATCCCTGGAAAGAGCATCCTTCTTAAGCCCACGCCTCCACCCTATCCTCATAACCCAGTAACCCCACCTAACCGTTGGACACTAAGGGGCGATTTAGCATGGCCAACCCACCTAACTTGCACATCGTTGGACTGTGGGAGGAAACCGGAGCACCCGGAGGAAACCCGCGCAGACACGGGGAGATGACTTAGAACTACATCAGACTTAATGAAGCATTCAGAAGAACATATCTCAGAATATACTGCAGTGCAGCTTGCTCTATTTACCTTTTTACCTTTGTTGCTTCACTGGTTGCATGCCTCTAAGACACGAAAAGATCAAACTATGTGCATCAAACTTTTATTCTTTTTTGTTATTTTACAGTGCACTTTTGCTGAACCACTTTTGCTGAACCATGGAATGCACTGCCTGTGGAAGTAGTTGAGTCGGAAACATTAGGGACCTTCAAGCAGCTGTTGGATAGGTACATGGATTACGGTAAAATTATATAGTGTAGATTTATTTGTTCTTAAGGGCAGCACGGTAGCATTGTGGATAGCACAATTGCTTCACAGATCCATGGTCCCAGGTTCGATTCCGGCTTGGGTCACTGTCTGTGCGGAGTCTGCACGTCCTCCCCGTGTCTGCGTGGGTTTCCTCCGGGTGCTCCGGTTTCCTCCCACAGTCCAAAGATGTGCGGGTTAGGTGAATTGGCCAATGATAAATTGCCCTTAATGTCCAAATTGCCCTTGGTGTTGGGTGGAGGTGTTGAGTTTGGGTAGGGTGCTCTTTTCAAGAGCTGGTGCAGACTCAAAGGGCCGAATGGCCTCCTTCTGCACTGTAAATTCAATGATAATCTATGATTAATCTAGGACAAAGGTTCGGCACAACATTGTGGGCCGAAGGGCCTGTTCTGTGCTGTATTTTCTATGTTCAATTGATGGCTGCTACAGGTCACATGACTCACGAGGTTAGCAATCTAGCCTGGAAGCTTCCAACAAGAGTTACAAGAAGAAAGAAGTTCCCCTCTCATCGTTGTGGCATTGTAAGGATATTACAATCACAAAACCAGGAGTCTCCCAGAATTGTTAACAGAACCATCTCACATCTGGGACAGTCCAATCCATTTTAAAAGGGGACCATTGAGGGGAAAATGGACGTCATTTGCATCTTGATATGCTTACCCCTCTAGCGGAGTCACAGGGTCAGCCCAGATAATGACTCCCCAAAATAAAATCCTCAACGTAGATGGTGAAGCTTTCAGGGGCCGTAAAACAAAAGCCAGACACCAGATAAACACCTATTTTGAAATCATTGTAAGGAAAGAGGCCACATATTTTGAGTCACCGTTTTGAAATCTCTATATTCAATTGAGATCTGACAAATAAGCAGTCTGCTGATTACCTCCAACCTGAAAAGAGCAACAGCAGGACTCCCGGCTGACCAAACAGCTGGCAACACATCTCAACTCCACAAGGTCTGTTTTATTGTAAAGGCATCAAACCAGTCTGTATACAGAAACGTACACCCTCCCCCCCACACAGAAACGTACACCCCGCCCCCCCCCCCCCACACTCTCCCAGCAAGTGGCTGAGGTTGAATGTGGAATAAACTAACCCTCTGAGTTAATTGTAAATAGAGTTTGCTGTGAGTTATTTATAAAATTGGACCATACAAACTGAGGACTTTGGAAACCCATCATAGCCTAATTTTAAAACAATTAAAAACACATCTGCTTACGGACAGATGGTGAGAAGTTCAGTTTGCCTCTCTCTCCGGTCTGTTAAACCGGTTACGAGAACAGTTCGGACTAAAGCAAAGCAATTATGTATTCCTTTCAGCTATATGGAGAACCTTTTTCTGTTAAGCGTGCTTTCAAACAATAACTGTCTGTTGGTGTGGTGCAGTCATTAAAACTTGGTGAACAGAAAGGACTTGCATTTCTATAGTGACTTTAAAGATCAGGGGCGGGATTCTCCAATAATGGGGCTATGCCTCCACGCCAGCGTCAAAACGCGGGCGTTTCACTCTGGACTTTCTGAGCGATTCTCCTACCTGCAGGGGGCTGGCAGGGCCCCATAGTGCTTCCCGCAGCTCTGGTTGTGGATATGGGGCCCTGCACGTCCGGTCGGAAGTTCGCGCATGCGCAGGGCGGCAGCCATCGGCGGCCATCGGCGGCCGCCCCGTGTACGATGGCGGACTCGCACCGCGGACCACGATGAATGAAGTAGGTCCCCCTGAGATTGCGCGTGCCCACGGATTGGTGCCGCCCGATCGCTTGCCTGGCCGTCTGTGAGACCACCCCCCAGTGAAGGATCCCCCGCCCCCCAGGGCGGCCGCGGAATGAGTCCGCAGCCACCACCAGCCGTTCCCGACAGGCAAAACGTGGTTCGAACCATGCTGTCAGGAACTCGGCCAGTTTTCCTGGGAGAATCGCCGCGGGGGCGTCTGTCAATAGCCCCCTACCCACGCCGCGTAGACCACGTGCGCATGAATTGCGGTTGCAGCATTGGACCGGATTTCGGCGTAAACGTCCATTGCGCCGATCGTAATTTCACCGCCGAGGTTCGGAGAATCCAGCCCCAGGACTACCAAGCGCACTTCACAGTGACCGCTAATGAAGTACATTTGGGGACTTCCGGTGGTGGCTTGTGAGGGAGAGGTCTCTACTTAGGTAGCTCCGACCAGGATCTGGGATTTTTAGGCCTTTCTGCCTGCTTTTGCAGGAGAGATTTTTGCAGGAAAGCACTCTGGATCAGTACTATAGGGTTCCTGCACTGAACGCATGTCAAAAAGGCAAGGAAAGGAAGTAAGAAACCGACAGTAGACAATTCCTCAGCAGACTCGGAGGCTTTGCGCTGTTCCTCAGCAGAGAAAATGGTGCCGGTAGGATTGCCGATGACGACCACCCTGATAACAGCAGAATGCTCTTGGGCGTGCTTGCAAAGGAGTTTGAAAAACATTTCGACAACAGTGGAAGTTGGTGTCGGAGAGTCTGCATAAATCGATCGAGGAAGCACTGGGCCCGGTCCGGGTGAAACCTGGTGAGACCGCCGAGGCAGTAAAGAAGCATGGCGAGGTGTTAGAGGGTGTGGAGAAGGCACTGACGAGGCAAGGTGAGCCGCTTGCTACATTGGAGGCCGAGATGGTGCTGGTGGCAAAGCGATTGAAGGCAAAGGTCGATGATCTTGAAAATCGGTCGAGAAAGCAGAACCTCAGAGTCGTGGGGTTGCCGCAGGGGGTGGAGGGCCCAAATCCCACTGTATATCTGTTACAGATGTTCGGGAAGATGCTGGGCTGCGGTGGTAACCAGCCCCCCCCCCCTTCTCCAGAGCAGAAACCTCAGCCGAATGAGCCACCTCGAGCGATCATCGTTCGGTTCCATAACTTTTGGGAGAAGAGAGGGCCCTAAAGTGGGCCAAAGATCACAGTGACTCGAAGTGGGAAGGAAACCTCCTGAGGATTTACCAGGACTTGGGGGCTGAGATGGCGAGGAAGCGGGCAGCCTTTAATAAGGTTAAGGCCGTTCTGAACAAGAAGGGAGTTTGGTTCGGGGCGGTGTACCTGGCAAGGTTATGGGTCACGGATGAGTCCAAGGATGATTACTTTGAGGCATCGGAGGAAGCAAACACCTTTGTTAATAAGCATGACCAGTTTGGTCAGGTTTGGCGAGCTTAGGGTTGGAGTGTGGGGGTAGGGGATTTGGACCTTGGGTTTGGTTTCAGTTTGTGTATTTGGGAGGAGTAGTGGGTGGGAGCATGGGGTGGGGGGGAGGGGTTAGTTTGCTGATGGTGGCAATAGGAGTGCCTTTGTTTTGCTCAGAGGATGGGGTTGGTGGCCATCATGGGAGGGCCTGTTCCCTTTGAATATTTATTTGGTCGTCCCTGATGGTGGAAATGGCTGACTCTGGGAAGGGGGGGGGGGGGGGGGGCGGCGGGGGGGGTGGGGGCTGGGAGAGACCCACAATTCGGTTGTTCACCTGGAATGTAAGAGGGTTGGGTGGCCCAGTGAAGAGGTCGAGAGCAATGGAGCAGTCTAGGCCTAAGTCTCTGGCTGTCTCTCGGGTGGCGAAGGTGCTTCAGGCCTTTATGGTGGGGGGGGAATATATTAGGTTTACCAGGAACAACTCAATCTCTCCCTCCACACTATGGGAGGCCCTTAAGCCGGTGGTGATAGGGGAGATAATCTCTTACAGAGCGCACCTAGACAGGACTGTGAGAGCGGAACGGCAGCGACTGGTGGGGGCGATATTGGAAACGGATCGCCGTTATTCGGAGGACCCTACTCCGGAGTTACTGGCAACTAGGAAGCAGCTGCAAATGCAGTTTGACCTGATGTCCATGGGGAAGGTTGTGGGCCAGCTGCGGCGTTCGAGGGGGGTGGGTTATGAGCACGGGAAGAAAACAGGCCGCCCCTTGGCTCACCAGTTGAGGCGACTTCCCGGGAGATCGTACAGATCGAGGACTGGGGCGGCAGCTTGGTTTTCGCTCCGAGGGAGATTAATGCGGTGTTTGAAGCTTTGAAGCTTTCTATTGGGATCTTTATAGGTCAGAGCCCACGGGAGTGGGTCGGACATGGCGGAAGGTTTTAGACGGGTTGTCCTTCCTGGTGGTGGAGAGAGAGAGTAGGGAGGAGTTGGTGCCATTGTGTTCTGAGGTACTGAGGGGGATTGGGCTGATGCAAAGACGTCGCTGGCCCCTGATGGGTTTCCCATTGAGTTTGATTAGACATTTGCGGACCAGTTGGTGCCATTGATAGTAGATATATTCAATGATTCTCTAACGCAGGGATCGTTGCCCGATATACTCTCGCAGGCCTCCATCGCCCTCATTTTGAAAACGGATAAGGATCCTTTGTTGGGGGGAGTGGAGCGGTTGGGCTGGACCTATCGCTGGCCCCTTATCCAGCCCCATGCCCCCCCACTACAGTGTAAATCTGACAGCATTTCCAGTTCTCTCTAGCTTTGACAAAAGTCACCCAGATTCGAAACGTTTGCTCCCTTCTCTCTCCACAGATGCTATCAGACCTGTGTGATTGTCCAGTATTTTCCGTTTTTGTTTTTTGTCAATGGAAGTTGCTTCGCTGCGGCAGGTGAAGTGGGAGGAGGAGCTGGGACCCATTCTGGTTGAGGTTGTGTGGATTGAGGCCCTTTGTAGGGTGAATTCCACCTACTCCTGTGCACGGCTCAGCCTGATTCAGCTTAGGCGGGATAGAGGGGGATGTAAAAGGGGAGGCGGAGTTGCGCTACTGGTTAGGGAGAATATCACAGCTGTACTGCGGAAGGACACCTCAGAGGGCAGTGAGGCTATATGGGTAGAGATCAGGAACAAGAAGGGTGCAGTCACAATGTTGGGGGTTTACTACAGGCCTCCCAACAGCCAGCGGGAGATAGAGGAGCAGATAGGTAGACAGATTTTGGAAAAGAGTAAAAACAACAGGGTTGTGGTGATGGGAGACTTCAACTTCCCCAATATTGACTGGGACTCACTTAGTGCCAGGGGCTTAGATGGGGCAGAGTTTGTAAGGAACATCCAGGAGGGCTTCTTAAAACAATATGTAGACAGTCCAACTAGGGAAGGGGCGGTACTGGACCTGGTATTGGGGAATGAGCCCGGCCAGGTGGTAGAAGTTTCAGTAGGGGAGCATTTCGGGAACAATGACCACAATTCAGTAAGTTTCAAAGTGCTGGTGGACAAGGATAAGAGTGGTCCTCGGGTGAATGTGCTAAATTGGGGGAAGGCTAATTATAACAATATTAGGCGGGAACTGAAGAACATAGATTGGGGGCGGATGTTTGAGGGCAAATCAACATCTGACATGTGGGAGGCTTTCAAATGTCAGTTGAAAGGAATTCAGGACCGGCATGTTCCTGTGCGGAAGAAGGATAAATACGGCAAATTTAGGGAACCTTGGATAACGAAAGATATTGTAGGCCTCGTCAAAAAGAAAAAGGAGGCATTTGTCATGGCTAGAAGGCTGGGAACAGCCGAAGCCTGTGTGGAATATAAGAAAAGTAGGAAGAAACTTAAGCAAGGCGTCAGGAGGGCTAGAAGGGGTCACGAAAAGTCATTGGCAAATAGGGTTAAGGAAAATCCCAAGGCTTTTTACATGTACATAAAAAGCAAGAGGGTAGCCAGGGAAAGGGTTGGCCCACTGAAGGATAGGCAAGGGAATCTATGTGTGGAGCCAGAGGAAATGGGCGAGGTACTAAATGAATACTTTGCATCAGTATTCACCAAAGAGAAGGAATTGGTAGATGTTGAGTCTGGAGAAGGGTGTGTAGATAGCCTGGGTCACATTGAGATCCAAAAATACGATGTGTTGGGCGTCTTGAAAAATATTAAGGTAGATAAGTCCCCAGGACCTGATGGGATCTACCCCAGAATACTGAAGGAGGCTAGAGAGGAAATTGCTGAGGCCTTGACAGAAATCTTTGGATCCTCACTGTCTTCAGGTGATGGCCCGGAGGACTGGAGAACAGCCAATGTTGTTCCTTTGTATAAGAAGGGTAGCAAGGATAATCCAGGGAACTACAGGCCGGTGAGCCTTACTTCAGTGGTAGGGAAATTACTGGAGAGAATTCTTCGAGACTGGATCTACTCCCATTTGGAAGCAAATGGACGTATTAGTGAGAGGCAGTACGGTTTTGTGAAGTGGAGGTCGTGTCTCACTAACTTAATAGAGTTCTTCAAGGAGGTCACAAAGATGATTGATGTAGGTAGGGCAGTGGATATTGTCTATATGGATTTCAATAAGGCCTTTGACAAGGTCCCTCATGGTAGACTAGTACAAAAGGTGAAGTCACACGGGATCAGGGGTGAGCTGGCAAGGTGGATACAGAACTGGCTAGGTCATAGAAGGCAGAGAGTAGCAATGGAAGGATGCTTTTCTAATTGGAGGGCTGTGACCAGTGGTGTTCTGCAGGGATCAGTGCTGGGACCTTTGCTGTTTGTAGTATATATAAATGATTTGGAGGAAAATGTAATTGATCTGATTAGTAAGTTTGCAGACGACACAAAGGTTGGTGGAATTGCGGATAGCGATGAGGATACAGCAGGATTTAGATTGTTTGGAGACTTGGGCGGAGAGATGGCAGATGGAGTTTAATCCGGACAAATGTGAGGTAATGCATTTTGGAAGGTCTAATGCAGGTAGGGAATATACAATGAATGGTAGAACCTTCAAGAATATTGACAGTCAGAGAGATCTAGGTGTACAGGTCCACAGCTCACTGAAAGGGGCAACACAGGTGCAGAAGGTAGTCAAGAAGGCAGACGGCATGCTTGCCTTCATTGGCCGAGGCATTAAGTATAAAAATTGGCAAGTCATGTTGCAGCTGTATAGGACCTTAGTTCGGCCACACTTGGAGTATAGTGTTCAATTCTGGTCGCCACACTACCAGAAGGATGTGGAGGCTTTAGAGAGGGTGCAGAAGAGATTTACCAGAATGTTGCCTGGTATGGAGGGCATTAGCTATGAGGAGCGGTTGAATAAACTCGGTTTGTTCTCACTGGAACGACGGAGGTTGAGGGGCGACCTGATAGAGGTCTACAAAATTATGAGGGGCATAGACAGAGTGGATAGTCAGAGACTTTTCCCCAGGGTAGAGGGGTCAATTACTAGGGGGCATAGGTTTAAGGTACGAGGGGCAAGGTTTAGAAGAGATGTACAAGGTAAGTTTTTTACGCAGAGGGCAGTGGGTGCCTGGAACTCGCTACTCCGGAGGAGGTGGTGGAAGCAGGGACGATAGTGACATTTAAGGGGCATCTTGACAAATACATGAATAGGATGGGAATAGAGGGATACGGACCCAGGAAGTGTAGAAGATTGTAGTTTAGTCGGGCAGCATGGTCGGCACGGGCTTGGAGGGCCGAAGGGCCTGTTCCTGTGCTGTACTTTTCTTTGTTCTTTGTTCCCTTTGAAGCCACACACCATTCTGACTTGGAACTATATTTCCGTTTCTTCACTGTCCCTGGATTAAAAAAATAATGGAACACCTTTCCTCACAGCACGGTTGGTGTACCTATACTACATGGACTGCAGTGGTTCATGAAGGCAGCTCATCACCACCTTCTCAAGGCAAACGAGGAAAGGGTAATAAATGTTGCTCTAGCCACCGACACTCTCATCCCATGAACTAATTTTTAAAAAAGCGACCATATCATCCGTTTTAGTGTAAATGCTAAATTTGTCTCCCTGCTGTTTAAAAGGGGCTGTCAAGGAGTTTAAAATTAGTGGATTCATGTCTCGGTTCTAATGGTTTAGAGGGAAATTTGAGCCAAGCATTTTAATGAATCCAACAATAACAGATTTTGGAGCTGAATTGAAACATCTCCACTAGGTGGCAGTAAAAGATGGCGTGTCGCACTCCGATTCACCTGAGGAAGGAATTACTGACCTGGGGCAATAAGTCATAGGCTGGAAATTATGGTGAGTGTCTAACACTGACTGCATTAAGCTTAATTTCCTTTCTCTGTCTGTATAACCAGTTAGAATAATTAAATATACGGGCTGATAATTTCCAGGATGCTGACAATCGACAAATTGCACGTCAACAAGTTTACATATTCTGTCGCCTGTTTTAATCAGCAATGTGCAATATTAGATAGTTTGTTGCTGTTTAATCATAGAACTTATGGTGCAGAAGGAGGCCATTCAGCCCATCGAATCTGCACCAGCTCATGGAAAGAGCACCCGACTTAAGCTTAAACTCACCTTCATCAGTGCGACATTCCCAAAATAGAAGTTACATTATGTGAACATAATGTAATGTACATAACCAGACAAAAGTATTCAATTAAAATAGAAAACACTGGATACAATCAGCAAATCAGGCAGCATCTGTGTGGAGGGAGAAACAGAGTTAACCTTTCAGAACAGGAAGGTGTTGGGGACAAACAGCTTTGAAATAAATACAGAGCCCCAGGAAAAGAACAGGTTTCACCTTTTTTCTGATCATTTGTTTTCTTCAATGTGGTCTTCTGGATTTCCTGCCTGGCAACTAGCTGAGTAGATCAGCGCCAGGGAGTTCAGGTCCCACTCTAACAACATGAGCCCAGTATCAAAGCTGACAGAGCTATGCAGTACTAAAGGAGAGCTGCACTGTCAGAGATGCCGGGTACAATTGAACAGCCGCGCTGCGCACGAAAAGCAGCTCGCCGCGGCGCAACGTGGCCAAACGAAGCCGGGAGACCCCACTCCCAGGATCGTCCCAGCTCGCAACACCTCACGTGATCTAATTGTGGGCGGGATCACGTTTGGGTAAATCTGCACATTAGAGCGAGGCAGCTATTCTGACTCTAATGTGCAGATTCCTGAGGTACCTGAGGCTTTGGGATTTGCCTCGGGGATCTCGGGCGAGCGCTGTTTAGTACTGGTCTCCACAAACGGGGAGCAGATGCTTGGGGCAGCTGCCGTCAAGGCGCAATGGGGAAAGACCACAGTGTAAGGTCTTTCCAGCAAATGTACACAGAGGGGCGGGTAACAGTGTAAACCCCCCTCGGTCTGGGTCATTAACACTCCAATGTATAAAAGAAACATGACAATGTAAATGTTTAAGAAGGAATTGTAACGTAAAGAGCGATATGTGTGTAAGGTTATCAAAATTGAATGGAAGAAAGTCAAGGGAATGTGTAACTCTGATGGAAATGTACAGTCAAGACAATTCGAAATGTTCTGTAATGTTTATGATAGATTTTATGAATAAAGTATATTTTTTTGAAAAAACAAACAAACGGGGAGATGGAACGGTGCTGGTGGGAGTCTCCTAGGGGACTGCAGGCCCTCATGTGCATGCCCTTTGGCAAGGGTGGTGTCTTGGCACTCCTGGTGCCACTTGGGTACCCTGGCAACACCAGCCTGGCACCCTGGCAGTTCCAGGTTGGTACCCAGGTGGCACTGCCAGAGTACCAGGTTGGCACTGGCATTTTCATGTGGTGGCAATTGGGCAGGGGGGTGGTCTGCACACAGATGTTGGGGTGTTACGGAGGGCCCAGGGGGCCCCCTCATAGTGCGTTGGGGCTCGGGAGGGGTCGGGGGCTCCAGAGACTGGGACGCCATTTAAAAATGGCGTCCCGATCTCTCGCTACACTGAGGTGTTCCAGGGAGCGGGGCTCCTCAGCGCACAAAACGGGGCTATGTGCAGCCTCGCCGAGCGTTCCCTACTGAAGCCCCCAATCTAACCCGAGTGTTGTTCGATAACGCTTTGTTTCTCGGTGTTGCAAGCGCCGGGGAACACACAGCTGAACGCACTCGCGATGGGACATTGTTCCCATCTTGTTAAATCGCGTCCGCCATCTTTTGATGAGACATTAAGTGCAGGCCCTGTCTACACATCAAAACAATGCTACATTGGCTTTGGAGCACTTGTGGGAGACCTGAGTTTGTGGAAGGTGCTATAGAAATTCAGGTCTTTCTATAGATGTTCTTCTGGGTATGAAATCCAGATGCACTGGCCTCTGTGCTGAACTTGCTGGTGTCGATGTGGGGCGCTGGTGGGAGTCCAACTGCCCTGAACCCAGGACTGGGAACAATCAACCACTTATTCCACAGATTAATGGAATGGTCACACTGACAAGATACAGAAGGGTGATCGAAACCCATGGAACCACGACCTGGAGGTTCCCCTCCAAGTCACTCCAGACTTGGAAATATATCGGCCGTTCCTTCACTGTCGCTGGGGCAAAATCTTGGAACTCCCTCCCTAACAGCACTGTGGGGTGTACCTACACCACACGGGACTGCAGCGGTTCAAGACGGCGGCCCACCACCACCTTCCAAGGGGCAACTAGGGATGGGCAATAAATGCTGGGCCTAGCCAGCGACGCCCACATCCCGTAAATTAATAATAATAATCACTTGTCACAAATAGGCTTCAATGAAGTTACTGTGAAAAGCCCCTAGTCGCCACATTCCGGCGCCTGTTCGGGGAGGCCGGTACGGGAATTGAACCCGCGCTGCTGGCCTTGTTCTGCATTACAAGTCAGCTGTTTAGCCCACTGTGCTAAACCAGCCCCTTTCCTCACCTTACATTGCGCGCATTCCAAGTGCTCCACACACTGTGTGGCATTTTGTGCCTGGACCCTCCATTGTTCAACCTCCAACGGTGCCCTGTGGTGATGCACCCTCTCATTTCCATTGCATTTCCATCCTTGCAGTGGCCCTGTGCAGCCCTTCAAAGCCCTTTCCATCAGCTGATGCAGGACCCAATGAGTTGAAATTACACCACCTTTTTGTTTAAATTAATTTAGAGTACCCAATTCATTTTTTCCCAATTAAGGGGCAATTTAGCGTGGCCATTCCACCTACCCTGCACACCTTTGGGTTGTGGGGGCAAAACCCACGCAGACACGGGGAGAATGTGCAAACTCCACACGGACAGTGACCCAGAGCCGGGATCGAACCTGGGACCTTGGCGCCATGAGGCAACAGTGCTAAGCACTGCGCCACCGTGCTGCCCCCACTTCTATTTTACAAGTAGATTGATTTGTTTATTTTGAACCTGTCCAAGTCTTTGTTAAAAAAAGTAGACAGAGGAATTTTGTGCAGCCACATTACCACACTCACACATGTGGTCATTCCTGATGTGCACGCTAAGTGTTGATGGCCGGTTTATCCATGGCGGGGGGGGGGGGGGGGGGGGAGCATCACAATGAATCCTGTCACTGACAGGAGCAGAGATGACTAAATTGCTTTCCTCCCGACCCCAGAAATGATCAAGTCACCGATCCGTCTGAGACTCAGCACAGAACCTGACACCTTTCAAGTTGCCGTGTCACGCTGGGCTTTCTTAGCGAATATATAGAACATAGTACAGTACAGGCCCTTCGGCCCACGATGTTGTGCCGACCATTTATCCTAATCTAAGATCAACCTAACCTACACCCCTTCAGTTTACTGCTGTCCATGTGCCTGTCCAAGAGTCGCTTAAATGTCCCGAATGACTCTGACTCCACCACCTCTGCTGTCAGTGCATTCCACACACCCACCACTCTCTGTGTAAAGAACCTGCCTCTGACATCTCCCCTATACCTTGAGGGTGTTGCACAACACCCCGTCAATCTGTTTCACCGGGCGATCCCATCATAACTCCAATGAACGTGAGGCAGCCTTCAATTCTCAACATCCCTGACTTTGAACAAAGCCACAAGCGATGCAGTAAAAACAAAGCAGTAGGGCAGCCTGGTAGCATTGTGGCTAGCACAATTGCTTCACAGCTCCAGGGTCCCAGGTTCGATTCCGGCTTGGGTGACTGTCTGTGCGGAGTCTGCACGTCCTCCCCGTGTGTGCGTGGGTTTCCTCCGGGTGCTCCGGTTTCCTCCCACAGTCCAAAGATGTGCCGGTTAGGTGGATTGGCCATGCTAAATTGCCCTTAGTGTCCAAAATTGCCCTTAGTGTTGGGTGGGGTTACTGGGTTATGGGGATAGGGTGGAGGTGTTGACCTTGGGTAGGGTGCTCTTTCCAAGAGCCGGTGCAGACTCGATGGGCCGAATGGCCTCCTTCTGCACTGTAAATTCTATGATAAATACAGGGAATTCATGAAGATTCACAGGGAGTAGCAGTTATAGTGTGTTATACAACAGACTTGTCATAGCCACTCAAGGATGTACCGACCGGAATATATTCACCAGACACTTTGTGCATTGCAGAGAATCAAGAGAGATTTCTACGCATTCCAAATGGATCTGATCAATGTTTTCAAAGCTCACTCAGCCTTACCCAAGCTTCGGACCATCTCTGGCCAAGTTGAACACTTGTCGTGGGTTTAGAAGGTACTGGAACTTTCTTAAGACTCTGTAAGCAGACAACGATAGGATGTCAGCATCCTGATATAGAACGTAGAACAGTCCAGCACAGTACAGGCCCTTTGGCCCACGATGCTGTGCCGACCATTTAGCCTAATCTAAGATTCAAGAGGCGGCTGGATAGAGCACTTGTGGAGAATGGGATCAAAGGCTATGGGGAGAAAGCAGGATTAGGCTATTGAGTTGGATGATCAGCCATGATGGTGATGAATGGCGGAGCAGGCTCGAAGGGCCAAGAGGCCTCCTCCTATCTTCTATGTATCTATGTATGTATCAACCTAACCTACACCCATTCAATTTACTGCTGACCATGTGCCTGTCCAAGAGTCGCTTAAATGTCCCTAATGACTCTGACTCCACCCCCTCTGCTGGCAGTGCATTCCACACACCCACCACTCTCTGTGTAAGGAACCTACCTCTGACATCACCCCTATACCTTCCTCCAATCACCTTAAAATTATGTCCCCTCGTGACAGCCATTTCCACCCTGGGGAAAAGTCTCTGGCTATCCACTCTATCCATGCCTCTCATCACCTTGTACACCTCTATCAAGTCACCTCTCTGCTTTCTTCGCTCCAGTGAGAAAAGCCCTCGCTCCCTCAACCTTTCTTCATAAGACATGCCCTCCAGTCCAGGCAGCATCCTGGTAAATCTCCTCTGTACCCTCTCCAAAGCATCCACATCCTTCCTGTAATGAGGTGACCAGAACTGGACACAATATTCCGAGTGTGGTCTAACTAGTTTTATAAAGCTGCAGCAAAACCTCGCGGCTCTTAAACTCAATCCCCCTGTTAATGAAATCCAACACACCATACACCTTCTTAACAACCCTATCAACCTGGGTGGCAACTTTGAGGGATCTATGTACGTGGACCCCAAGATCCCTCTGTTCCTCCACACTTCCAAAAATCCTGCCTTTAACCCTGTATTCAGCATTCAAATTTGACCTTCCAAAATGAATCACTTCACATTTATCTAGGTTGAACTCCATCTGCCACTTCTCAGGCCAGCTCTGCATCCTGTCAATGTCCTGTTGTAACCTGCAACAACCCTCAACACTATCTACAACTCCCCCAACCTTCATGTCATCGGCAAACTTACTAACGCACCCTTCCACTTCCTCATCCAAGTAATTTATAAAAACCACAAAGAGCAGAGGTCCCAGAGCAGATCCCTGCGGGACACCACTGGTCACCGACCTCCAGGCGGAATACTATCCCTCCACTACCACTCGCTGTCTTCTTTCAGCCAGCCAATTCTGTATCCAGACAACCAAGTTTCCCTATATCACATGCCCCCTAACTTTCTGAATGAGCCTACCATGGGGAACCTTATCAAATGCCTTACTGAAATCCATATACACCACATCCACTGCCCGACCTTCATCAATGTGTCTCGTCACATCCTCAAAGAATTCAATGAGGCTTGTGAGGCATGACCTGCCCCTCACAAAGCCATGCTGACTATCTTTAATCAAAGCATGTTCTTATAAATAATCATAAATCCTATCTGTCAGAATCCTTTCCAATATTTTGCTCACCACAGACGGAAGACTGATGGGTCTGTAATTCCCAGG
The DNA here is from genome assembly GCF_047496885.1 of Scyliorhinus torazame. NCBI lineage: Eukaryota > Metazoa > Chordata > Chondrichthyes > Carcharhiniformes > Scyliorhinidae > Scyliorhinus > Scyliorhinus torazame. The sequence goes on along the minus strand of NC_092738.1, from coordinate 22,827,526 downwards.
GATTTCTCTATTCCCTTTCTTGAACAGGTGAACAACATTCACCTCCCTCCAATCATCCGGTACTACTCCAGTGGAGAGTGAGGACGCAAAGATCATCGCCAACGGCGCAGCAATCTCCTCCCTCGCTTCCCGTAGTAACCTTGGGTATATCCCGTCAGGCCCAGGGGACTTATCTATCCTGACGCTTTTCAAAATTTCCAGCACATCCTCCTTAATATCAACCTGTTCGAGTCTATTAACCTGGTTCACACTGTTCTTATGGGCAACAAGTTCCCTCTCTCTAGTGAACACTGAATCAAAATATTCATTTAGGGCCTCCCCCATCTCCTCAGACTCTAGGCACAAGTTCCCTCCACTATCCCTGATCGGCCTTACTCTCACTCTGATCATCCTCTTATTTCTCACATAAGTGTAGAACGCCTTGGGGTTTTCCCTAATCCTTCCGCCAGGGCTTTTTCATGTCCCCTTCTAGCTCTCCTCAGTCCATTTTTGAGTTCCTTCCTGGTTACCTTGTAACCCTCTAGAGCCGAGTCAGATCCTTGCTTCCTCAACCTTACGTAAGCTTCCTTCTTCCTCTTGACTAGAAGCTCCACTTCTCTTGTCATCCAAGGCTCCTTCACCTTACCATTCCTTCCTCGTCTCAGTGGGACCAAACTATTCAGCACTCGCAGCAAGTGCTCCTTAAACAATCCCCACATTACTGTTGTGCATTTCCCCAAGAACAATTGTTCCCACTTTATGCTCCTCAGCTCCTGTCTAATAGCAGTATAATTTCCCCTCCCCCAATTAAATACCTTTACATACTGTCTGTTCCTATCCCTCTCCATGACTATGGTAAAGGTCAAGGAGTTGTGGTCACTGTCACCGAAATGCTCTCCCACTGAGACACCTGACACATGGCCTGGTTCGTTGCCGAGCACCAAGTCCAATATGGCCTCCCCCCTAGTCGGCCTATCTACATATTGAGTCAGGAATCCTTCCTGTACACACCTGACAAAATCTGCTCCATTCAAACCATTTGCACTAAGGAGGTTCCAGTCAATATCAGGGAAGTTGAAGTCACCCATGACAACAACTCTGTTACTTCTGCACTTTTCCAAGATCTGCTGCCCAATCTGTTCCTCTATCTCTCTGCTGCTATTGGGGGGTCTATAGAAAACACCCAATAAAGTGACTGCTCCTTTCTTGTTTCTGACTTCCAGCCATACTGACTCAGTAGACAAACCCTCCTCAACTACCTCCTTTTCTGCAGCTGTGATGCACTGCCTAATTAACAGTGCCACTCCCCCTCCTCTTTTACCTCCCTCCCTATTCTTCTGAAAACATCTAACCCCCGGAACATCTAACAACCATTCCTGCCCCTGTGAAATCCATGTCTCTGTCATGGCCACAACATCGTAGTTCCAAGTACTGATCCATGCTCTAAGTTTATCTCCCTTATTCCTGACACTCCTTGCATTGAAACAGACGCACTTTAACCCATCCCACTGAGTGCAACTTTGCCCTATTAACTGTCTATCCTTCCTCACAGACTTGCTGCATACTATTTCTGCCTGTTCAACAGCTACCCTATCCTCTGATCCATAGCTCTGGTTCCCAACCCCCTGCCAAGCTAGTTTAAACCCTCCCGAAGTGTTCTCACAAACCTCCCACCCAGGATATTGGTGCCCCACCAGTTTAGGTGCAATCCATCCTTCATGTACAGGTCCCACCTTCCCCAGAAGATATCCCAATGATCCACATATCTGAAGCCTTCCCTCCTGCACCAGCCCTGTAGCCACGTGTTCAGCTGCACTTGCTCTCTGTTCCTTGCCTCACTTGCACGTGGCACCGGTAGCAATCCTGAGATCACTACTCTGCTTGTCCTGCTCTTTAGCTTCCAACCTAACTCCCTAAAATCACTTTTTAGATCCTCATCCCTTTTCTTTTTTAAAAATAAATTTAGAGTACCCAATTCATTTTTTCCAATTAAGTGGCAATTTAGCGTGGCCAATCCACCTACATCTTTGGGTTGTGGGGGCGAGACCCACGCAGACACGGGGAGAATGTGCAAACTCCACACGGACAGTGACCCAGAGGCGGGACCGAACCTGGGACCTCGGCGCCGTGAGGCTCAGTGCTAACCACTGCGCCACCGTGCTGCCCCATCTCATCCCTTTTCTTAGCTATGTCGTTGGTGCCAATGTGCACCACCACTTCTGCTTGCTCCCCCTCCCCCTTAAGAATCCTGTAGACACGATCCAAGACATCCGGGCACCCGGGAGGCAACATACCTTCCGGGAGTCTCGATCGCGACCAAAGAACAAAGAACAAAGAACAAAGAAATGTACAGCACAGGAACAGGCCCTTCGGCCCTCCAAGCCCGTGCCGACCATACTGCCCGACTAAACTACAATCTTCTACACTTCCTGGGTCCGTATCCTTCTATTCCCATCCTATTCATATATTTGTCAAGATGCCCCTTAAATGTCCCTATCGTCCCTGCCTCCACTACCTCCTCCGGTAGTGAGTTCCAGGCACCCACTACCCTCTGCGTAAAAAACTTGCCTCGTACATCTACTCTAAACTTTGCCCCTCTCACCTTAAACCTATGCCCCCTAGTAATTGACCCCTCTACCCTGGGGAAAAGCCTCTGACTATCCACTCTGTCTATGCCCCTCATAATTTTGTATACCTCTATCAGGTCGCCCCTCAACCTCCTTCGTTCCAGTGAGAACAAACCGAGTTTATTCAATCGCTCCTCATAGCTTATGCCCTCCATACCAGGCAACATTCTGGTAAATCTCTTCTGCACCCTCTCTGTTTCCTATCAGTTTCCCTCACCATTGAGTCTCCAATCACTGTCGCTTTTCGTTATAGTGTAGCAATTAGTAGTAGATGAGTGTAGGTTATATGTTTATTATCAAATGTGTATTATATAGGTGTAAGTGTCGAATCCAATTAAGCAGTGTTAATAAATTTATAGCTTTGTTCAAGTTAAAGTTATTTGTGGTCTTTGTGAACACTACGCCAACCAACCATTGGGGGCAGCACGGTAGCCTTGTGGTTAGCACAATTGCTTCACAGCTCCAGGGTCCCAGGTTCGATTCTGGCTTGGGTCACTGTCTGTGCGGAGTCTGCACGTTCTCCCCGTGTCTGCGTGGGTTTCCTCCGGGTGCTCCGGTTTCCTCCCACAGTCCAAAGATGTGCAGGTTAGGTGGATTGGCCATGATAAATTGCCCTTAGTGTCCAAAATTGCCCGTGGGGTTACTGGGTTATGGGGATAGGGTGGCGGTGTTGACCTTGGGTAGGGTGCTCTTTCCAAGAACCGGTGCAGACTCGATGGGCTGAATGGCCTCCTTCTGCTCTGTAAATTCTATGATAATCCTAGAATTAACAACACAAAGAACACGACGGTCCTTTCAAGACCAGTTGCTCCAACCGTTTCGAGCTTGGATTTTATGAAGGACTGGCAGAAGATCCTCACCAGTTGGGAGCACACCCCAGAAAACCAGATGGAGTGTGCCCACAATTGCTCAACCCATGCTGGGATTGCATATTGGGAAATATTCAGCCTTTTTGTGTCACTGAAGTGGCTTCCCCTTGATTTAAAAGATGCATTAAACTTGGCTGGGAAGTTATTTTTAAAAGAAATTATGCATTTCTGGTGCCTTTCACAAGCCCAGGGCATCCCAACGCACTCTCCAGCCAATGGAGGACTGTTGAGTTGTAGTCACTGTTGCAATGTGGAATCTAAGACAAAGTTAGATTGATGATGTGCATTGCTTTCAAGTTCAGTGCAGTTTTACTCAAACTGGGTATACGTTTTAACAATGCCAGTTTGGTCATTTTTAATGCTCTGTCTGCTCCACAATGACACTAGAATTTGCCAGGACCCCGTCATTCCTCACTACTGACAGTTGTGAAACTGAGCCCTGATTCCTCTCAATAAGCACTGACTGGTTTCAAACTCGCTACAGCTATGCTCACCCATGTAAGTTGAAACCCACATCAGACAGGTTACCAATAACATGATTCACTCAGCAAGTATTTTGTGGGCACAGTCCAACGCTGGCACCTCCACATCATGTCATTTTGTGGTATGACCTTATCTGAAAGTGGTTCTCAAAATGGAGTGATTTGCAATTGTATCTACCTTCTTGCTAAGAGCCATCGAAACCACAGCAGCCAGGATAATGGCTTGAAAAGGGATGAAAGGTGACACCTCCTGCTGAATTTGCCCTTTGCTTGTTTGAGCACAGTCCTGGGTGATGAAATACTCTGTTAACACTACGCCCCTGAACACGCCTTGATCATTGTTCAGCTCCACTTACAAAATGCAAGTCACACCTTCCTTTCGAAGAGTTTGATGAGAACCAGAAACTCTCTCACAAATTGAATCACCTGAAAATCCGCTCAGCCTTCTGACCCGCCCTCAAGGTGCCAGGTTCGTGGAGGTAATACTCAACACAAGAAGTTTCATAAGATGGAAGTGTACAGATTGATTGAAGACAAAAAGCCAGAAAACACATAGACAGTCAGCTTCCCATCCAGAATGATGTGGCTTGCTGACGGCACGGTAGCACAAGTGATTAGCACTGTTGCTTCACAGCGCCAGGGTCCCGGGTTCGATTCCCGGCTTGGGTCACTGCCTGTGCGGAGTCTGCACGCTCTCCCCGTGTCTGCGTGGGTTTCCTCCGGGTGCTCCGGTTTCCTCCCACAGTCCCAACAATGTGCAGGTTAGGTGGACTGGCCGCGCTAAATTGCCCTTAGGTTAGGTGAGGTTACTGGGTTACGGGGATGGGGTGGAGATGTGGGCTTAAGTAGGTGCTCTTTCCAAGAGCCGGTGCAGGCTCGATGGGCCGAATGGCCTCCTTCTGCACTGTAAATTCTATGATGATCCATAGTGTGACCACTTGCACCCCACTCACATCTCGCAAAAATATGTCCTGCCACTCATATCCCATAGTGTGATTGCTCACACCCTCCCTATAACCTCCCATGTCCAATAGTCCCACAGTGCGATCGCCCACATCCTGCAGAATAACCATGCATGTCCCACAGTGCGATTAGTTGCATCCCGCAGCCTACTCACCCCGCAGTATTCCGCAGTATAACCACTTGCATCCTGCATCCCGCAGTGTGATTCCTTACATTGGCCTCCCAGAGATTACTAGAGGTGGGAGTAACAAAATCACCTCCAGTTCTCCCGCACCTTGATGCAGTAAGCAATAATAGTGCCAGCTCTGCTGCTGCTGCTCCATTCAAACGACCCTCATTAAAGCTGAGCATAATCCATGTTACATTTCATCATTCCTCTGAATTCAGGTGACGGATACTCACCTTTGGTGTTTTAAAATGTTCTGATTGTGGTTTAACTAATCTCCATAGCCGGAATGTTTCCCTGTCTGTTTCCAGAGAATAGAATCCCTACAGTGCAGAAGGAGGCCATTTGGCCCATCGAGTCTGCACCGACCCTCTGCAAAAGCACCCGACCTAGGAGGCCCACTCCCCTGCCCTATCCCTGTAACCCCACCCAACCTGCACATCTTTTGCAACCTAAGGGGCAATTGATCACGGCCAATCCACCTAACCGGCCCATCTTTGGACTGTGGGAGGAAACCGGAGCACCCGGAGGAAACCCACGCACACACTGGGAGAACGGGCAAACTCCACAAAGACAGTCACCGAAAGCCGCGATTGAACCCGGGTCCCTAGCGCTGTGAGGCAGCAGTGCTAACCACTGTGCCACTTCCAGATGCTGCTGGATTTGCAGCATAGTTCTCAGTTTCCTGCTTTTGTGTAATAATTACAATATTGCTTTTTATCTTTTTTTAAACAACACCCTATCCACTGCACAAGGCATTGACTGGTGCCAGGGTAAACCTCAGTGAGTGCCTGGATAAGTGATTACCTGGTCCATGGGGGCCATACTGATCCTAGGTCTGCCATCACCTAGCTGGAGGAGCAGAGCTGGAAGATAAACAGATGTGGGTCCTTTTATGAAGCAGCCCCCAGCAAACCCTTCAAGTGACTGGTGTATATTTGTGATTCTATTGGAGACAGCATATCCACTGTACACGCTGCTTGTGAAGAGATGCTGGAAGAGTTAAACTCTGTGCCAGCAGTGTTGAAGCAGATGAGTAAATCCATTGTCTTCACTCTCCACTTGCCTGAATGGGTGTGGCTCCAATAACACTCAAGAAGCTTGATGTCATCCAGGACAAAGCAGCCCACTACCATCTAGAAGGACAAGAGCAGCAGATACCTGGGACCCCACCACCTGGAGGTTCCCCTCCGAGTCACACACCATCCTGACTTGGAAATATATCGGCCGTTCCTTCACTGTCACTGGGTCAAAATCCTGGAACTCCCTCCCTAACAGCACAGTGGGTGTACCTACACTACACGGACGGCAGCGGTTCAAGAAGGCACCACCACCTTCTCAAGGGGTGATTAGGGATGGGCAATGGGATTGAGAGATTTGGGGACCTATTCATTCAGGAGGGTTTCCCGACCTTGGAGGCATGAGAGGAGGAGTTTGAGATGCCGGGCGGGAACGGGATTTTGGCCGCAGGCAGATTCCTAGCTTTCCTCGCCTCCCCCTGAGGGGGTTACAAGATAAGGTAATATCAAAAACAGAGGTTGGAGAGGGGAGGGTCTCGGAGATATACAAGGAGTTGATGGAGTGGGAGGGGGCCCCGATCAGGGATGTGAAGAGAGAGTGGGACGAGGAGCTGGGTGGGGAGATAGAATTCGAACGGTGGGAAAAAACCCTAAAGAGAGTCAATTCATCCTCGTCCTGTGCCAGACTTAGCTTGATCCAGTTCAAGGTGGTCCACAGGGCCCACATGACGGTAGCCCAGATGAGCAGGTTCTTTGAGGAGGTGGAGGACAGATGTGGGCGGTGTGGGGGTAGCCCGGCGAACCATGTACATATGTTTTGGGCATGTCCGAAATTGAGGGGATTCTGGCAGGGATTTGCAGATGTTTTGCAGATGTTATGTCGGAAGTCCTGGAAGGGAGGGTAACTCCGAGTCCAGAACTGACAATATTTGGGGTGTCGGAAGATCCGGGGGCAAAGGGGGGGGAGGGAGGCCGATATTCTGGCTTTCTCCTCCCTGATAGCCTGGAGACAGATTTTGCTGGGCTGGAGGGACTCGGAGCCCCCAAAGTCAGGAGTGTGGGTCAGCAATAAGGCAGGGTTGCTCAGTCTGGAAGAAATTAATTTGCTTTGAGAGGAACAACTCAAGGGTTCGCTCAGAGATGGCAGCCGTTCATAGACGACTTCAAGGAAAATTGAACGTCAGCAGTAAGGGGGGGGGGAGGGGAAGGGGGGGAAATAGGAGGCTTGGCAATGTTACAACGGGACATAGAACTTAGTTAACGAGCAGCTAGGGAATAGAGCGGGGGGAGTAGGGGGTGTTGTTCTGTAGGTTGTTCCTTCTTTCTTTGCGTGTGGCGGCCCTCGCGGTTGTTTAAGAGATGTTAATGTGTGGAACTGAACATGCTTCACTGAAACATTTTCTAAAAGAAAAAGGGATGGGCAATGAATGTTGGCCGAGCTTGTGACCTCCACTTCCTGCGGGGAAAAGAAAAGATCTGGGGCAGGATCTACAGGCCGCATCCCGCCGGAATCGGGGCAAGACATGGAGGGTAGACCCCGAGAGAGGCCTCCCCTGGGATTCCTGATGGACGCAACGCTCAGTGCTGGTCCCAACAAATGGGGACCAGGTGGAACTGTCCTGGGGTGGGTGGGGGGGGTGTCCCCCAGGTGATCAGAGACCCCTGGGTGTTCGGCCTCCAGGCAGGGTGGCACCATGGCACTGCCAGCATGGCACTCTGGAAGTGCCATCTGAGTGCCCACCTGGCAGTGCCATCTGGGTTCCAGCCTGGCACTGCCACAGTCCCTTAGTGGCACTACTAGGCTGGGTGGCGCACTGCCAGAGTGCCGGCTGGCAGTGCCAAGGTGCCAAGTTGCCACTTTGCCCGCACCAGAGGTCGGGCCTGGGAGTGCCCTGCCCATTTGAGGTGAGGTGCGGTGGGGGCCTGAGGACCCCCTTTTCGGTGAGCTGGGGCATTTCGGGGGTCCTGGGGTCGTGTTGGGAGGGGTCGTGAGATCTGGGCGGCATTTAAAAAATGGCGTCCTGATCTCGTCCTGCAATGACACTGCATCCTCGCGGTGGCGTACCCCGCTGGGTCATGAAAAAAATCCTAGAGTGTCGTTAGATAGCGGGATTGTAGTAGCGACGGAAACGACCCTGCTAATCCCGCCCAGAACGGACTCTATTTTTTTAGTTAGATCACACCCCTGGCTGAACCAATGGAAACAGAATCAATGAGCTCCACAAATTGACTGGTCTGAGCCTCAGTCTGGAGCACTGTGATCTCTGAGGGCTGTGGAGCAGGAGATTACTGAGAGAAGGAGCGGATGAGGCCAAGGAGAGCTTCGAACAGGAGGGTGAACATTTTAAAATTGAGGCGTTACTGAAAAATGAATGAAATGAAAATCGCTTATTGTCACAAGTAGGCTTCAAATGAAGTTACTGTGAAAAGCCCCTAGTCGCCACATTCCGGCACCTGTTCGGGGAGGCTGGTACGGGAATTGAACCGTGCTGCTGGCCTGCCTCGGTCTGCTTTCAAAGCCAGCGATTTAGCCCTGTGCTAAACAGCCCCTGTTTTAAAATTAACAGCCACATTTTAAAATTGAGGCGTTACTGGACCAGGACTGTCCATGAAAAGTAAAAACAATAGACCGTCAATTGGTGCAAGGATGTGAAGCAACATCCTTGAAGAGATCTCGCATTGCCTGCCAACCTGGTGCACGCCCTTTAGCATAAGTGGGCCATTCATTTCTGAAGCTAAGTAAAAATAGAAAAGCATTAATTTACTGCCTGATAGCAATCAAATGGGTGAGACTCCGACATGTCAATCTAACCTGACCATCACATTCCGCAGGTGACATTCCCTGCTTCAAAGATGACTGAATCGACAGTTGTTTGGCAGGATTGTCGATCACTTGTAACCAGATATTTTATGTCACCTCTTACGAAAAAACAGTTCACTGACATAGCTTGAATACTTTTGATGTTTCACATATCCACCATTCTTTGAAACTTGATCCTCCTTGTTTAATAATTTTGTCGCTTTGACTGCTGGGTAGAGGTGTGGTCAAATCAACTTTCTTTCTCAACATTGGTATTAGGATTGAAAGATCCAAAATATTTCCCGTCATTGATAGACGCCCATACTTTGAAAGGGTTGACTTATGTTGGGAACAGGTTCACAGATACCGATAGCATCCTGACACCTAACTCATTTGGGTAGTCATTCCTCATGTTAGCAGGTTATTGCCCTTTCCCTACCTCTGTAACCTCCTCCAGCTCTATACCCCTCCGTGACCTCTGTGCTCCTCCAATTCTGACCTCTTGAGCATCTCCAATTTGAACACCACCATTTTTTAAAAAATAAATATTTTATTGAAAATTTTTGGTCAACCAACACAGTACATTGTGCATCCTTTACACAACATTATAACAACACAAATAACAATGACCTATTTTATAAACAAAAAAAATGAATAAATAATAAATAACAAAAATGAAAACTAACCCTAATTGGCAACTGCCTTATCACAAGTAACACTCTCCAAAAATATAATTTAACAGTCCAATATATAATTATCTGTCGCAACGACCTATACATATTATACAGTATATATTAACAACCCTGAGAGTCCTTCTGGTTCCTCCCCCCCCCCCCCCCCCCCCACCCCCCCCACCCCCCCCGATCCTGGGCTGCTGCTGCTGCCTTCTTTTTTCCATTCCATCTAACTTTCTGCGAGGTATTCGACGAACGGTTGCCACCGCCTGGTGAACCCTTGAGCCGACCCCCTTAGGACGAACTTAATCCGCTCTAGCTTTATAAACCCTGCCATGTCATTTACCCAGGTCTCCACCCCCGGGGGCTTGGCTTCTTTCCACATTAGCAATATCCTGCGCCGGGCTACTCGGGACGCAAAGGCCAAAACATCGGCCTCTCTCGCCTCCTGCACTCCCGGCTCTTGTGCAACCCCAAATATAGCCAACCCCCAGCTTGGTTCGACCCGGACCCCCACTACTTTTGAAAGCACCTTTGTCACCCCCATCCAAAACCCCTGTAGTGCCGGGCATGACCAAAACATATGGGTATGATTCGCTGGGCTTCTCGAGCATCTCGCACACCTATCCTCCACCCCAAAAAATTTACTGAGCCGTGTTCCAGTCATATGTGCCCTGTATAATACCTTAAACTGAATCAGGCTTAGCCTGGCACACGAGGACGACGAGTTTACCCTGCTTAGGGCATCTGCCCACAGCCCCTCCTCGATCTCCTCCCCCAGCTCTTCTTCCCATTTCCCTTTTAGTTCATCGACCATAGTCTCCCCTTCGTCCCTCATTTCCCTATATATATCTGACACCTTACCATCCCCCACCCATGTCTTTGAGATCACTCTGTCCTGCACCTCTTGTGTCGGGAGCTGCGGGAATTCCCTCACCTGTTGCCTCGCAAAAGCCCTCAGTTGCATATACCTGAATGCATTCCCTTGGGGCAACCCATATTTCTCGGTCAGCGCTCCCAGACTCGCGAACTTCCCATCCACAAACTGATCTTTCAGTTGCGTTATTCCTGCTCTTTGCCACATTCCATATCCCCCATCCATTCCCCCCGGGGCAAACCTATGGTTGTTTCTTATCGGGGACCCCCCCAAGGCTCCAGTCTTTCCCCTATGCCGTCTCCACTGTCCCCAAATCTTCAGTGTAGCCACCACCACCGGGCTCGTGGTGTAGTTCCTCGGTGAGAACGGCAATGGGGCTGTCACCATAGCCTGTAGGCTAGTCCCCCTACAGGACGCCCTCTCTAATCTCTTCCACGCCGCTCCCTCCTCCTCTCCCATCCACTTACTCACCATTGAAATATTAGCGGCCCAATAATACTCACTTAGGCTCGGTAGTGCCAGCCCCCCCCTATCCCTGCTACGCTGTAAGAATCCCTTCCTCACTCTCGGGGTCTTCCCGGCCCACACAAAACTCATGATACTCTTTTCAATCCTTTTTTAAAAAGCCTTCGTGATCACCACCGGGAGGCACTGAAACACAAAGAGGAATCTCGGGAGGACCAGCATCTTAACCGCCTGCACCCTCCCTGCCAGTGACAGGGATACCATATCCCATCTCTTGAAATCCTCCTCCATTTGTTCCACCAACCGCGTTAAATTTAACCTATGCAATGTGCCCCAATTCTTGGCTATCTGGATCCCCAGGTAACGAAAGTTCCTTGTTACCTTCCTCAACGGTAGGTCCTCTATTTCTCTACTCTGCTCCCCTGGATGCACCACAAACAACTCACTTTTCCCCATATTCAATTTATACCCTGAAAAATCCCCAAACTCCCCAAGCATCCGCATTATTTCTGGCATCCCCTCCGCCGGGTCTGCCACGTATAGTAGCAAATCGTCCGCATACAAAGATACCCGGTGTTCTTCTCCTCCTCTAAGTACTCCCCTCCACTTCTTGGAACCCCTCAACGCTATCGCCAGGGGCTCAATCGCCAGTGCAAACAATAATGGGGACAGAGGGCATCCCTGCCTTGTCCCTCTATGGAGCCGAAAATATGCAGATCCCCGTCCATTCGTGACCACGCTCGCCATCGGGGCCCTATACAACAGCTGCACCCATCTAACATACCCCTCTCCAAAACCAAATCTCCTCAACACCTCCCACAAATAATCCCACTCCACTCTATCAAATGCTTTCTCGGCATCCATTGCCACTACTATCTCTGTTTCCCCCTCTGGTGGGGCCATCATCATTACCCCTAACAGCCTCCGTATATTCGTGTTCAGCTGTCTCCCCTTCACAAACCCAGTTTGGTCCTCGTGGACCACCCCCGGGACACATTCCTCTATTCTCATTGCCATTACCTTGGCCAGGATCTTGGCATCTACATTTAGGAGGGAAACAGGTCTACAGGACCCGCATTGTAGCGGGTCCTTTTCCTTCTTTAAGAGAAGCGATATCGTTGCTTCAGACATAGTCGGGGGTAGTTGTCCCCTTTCCTTTGCCTCATTAAAGGTCCTCGTCAATACCGGGGCGAGCAAGTCCACATATTTTCTATAGAATTCGACTGGGAATCCATCCGGTCCCGGGGCCTTTCCCGCCTGCATGCTCCTAATTCCTTTCACCACTTCTTCTACCTCGATCTGTGCTCCCAGTCCCACCCTTTCCTGCTCTTCCACCTTGGGAAATTCCAGCCGATCCAAGAAGCCCATCATTCTCTCCCTCCCATCCGGGGGTTGAGCTTCATATAATTTTTTATAAAATGTCTTGAACACTCCATTCACTCTCTCCGCTCCCCGCTCCATCTCTCCTTCCTCATCCCTCACTCCCCCTATTTCCCTCGCTGCTCCCCTGTTCCTCAATTGGTGTGCCAGCAACCTGCTCGCCTTCTCCCCATATTCGTACTGTACACCCTGTGCCTTCCTCCATTGTGCCTCTGCAGTGCCCGTAGTCAGCAAGTCAAATTCTACATGTAGCCTTTGCCTTTCCCTGTACAGTCCCTCCTCCGGTGCTTCCGCATATTGTCTGTCCACCCTCAAAAGTTCTTGCAGCAACCGCTCCCGTTCCTTACTCTCCTGCTTCCCTTTATGTGCCCTTATTGATATCAGCTCCCCTCTAACCACCGCCTTCAACGCCTCCCAGACCACTCCCACCTGGACCTCCCCATTATCATTGAGTTCCAAGTACTTTTCAATGCACCCCCTCACCCTTAGACACACCCCCTCATCTGCCATTAGTCCCATGTCCATTCTCCAGGGTGGGCACCCTCCTGTTTCCTCCCCTATCTCCAAGTCTACCCAGTGTGGAGCGTGATCCGAAATGGCTATAGCCGTATACTCCGTTCCCCTCACCTTCGGGATCAACGCCCTTCCCAGCACAAAAAAGTCTATTCGCGAGTAGACTTTATGGACATAGGAGAAAAACGAGAACTCCTTACTCCTAGGTCTGCTAAATCTCCACGGGTCTACACCTCCCATCTGCTCCATAAAATCTTTAAGCACCTTGGCTGCTGCCGGCCTCCTTCCAGTCCTGGACTTCGACCTATCCAGCCCTGGTTCCAACACCGTATTAAAATCTCCCCCCATTATCAGCTTTCCCATCTCTAGGTCCGGAATGCGTCCTAGCATCCGCCTCATAAAATTGGCATCATCCCAGTTCGGGGCATATGCGTTTACCAAAACCACCGTCCCCCCCTGTAGTTTGCCACTCACCATCACGTATCTGCCCCCGTTATCCGCCACTATAGTCTTTGCCTCGAACATTACCCGCTTCCCCACTAATATAGCCACCCCCCTGTTTTTCGCATCTAGCCCCGAATGGAACACCTGCCCCACCCATCCTTTGCGTAGCCTAACCTGGTCTATCAGTTTCAGGTGCGTTTCCTGTAACATAACCACATCTGCCTTAAGTTTCTTAAGGTGTGCGAGTACCCGTGCCCTCTTTATCGGCCCGTTCAGCCCTCTCACGTTCCACGTGATCAGCCGGGTTGGCGGGCTTCCTACCCCCCCCCCCCCCCTTGTCGATTAGCCATCCCCTTTTTCCAGCTCCTCACCCGGTTCCCACGCAGCTGTATCTCCCCCAGGCGGTGCCCCCCCGCCCATCCCCTCCCATACCAGCTCCCCCCTCTCCCCAGCAGCAGCAACCCAGTAATTCCCCCCTCCCACCCCCCCCGCTAGATCCCCCGCTAGCGTAATTACTCCCCCCATGTTGCTCCCTGAAGTCAGCAAACTCTGGCCGACCTCGGCTTCCCCCCGTGACCTCGGCTCGCACCGTGCGACGCCCCCTCCTTCCTGCTTCTCTATTCCCGCCATGATTATCATAGCGCGGGAACCAAGCCCGCGCTTCTCCCTTGGCCCCGCCCCCAATGGCCAACGCCCCATCTCCTCCACCTCCCCTCCTCCCCCCATCACCACCTGTGGAAGAGAGAAAAGTTACCACATCGCAGGAATAGTACATAAAACTCCTCTTTCCCCCCTTTTTAACCCCCCTCTTCGCCCCCCACATTCGCCCCACCACTTTGTTCAAACGTTCTTTTTAATAACCCGCTCATTCCAGTTTTTCTTCCACAATAAAAGTCCACGCTTCATCCGCCGTCTCAAAGTAGTGGTGCCTCCCTCGATATGTGACCCACAGTCTTGCCGGTTGCAGCATTCCAAATTTTATCTTCTTTTTATGAAGCACCGCCTTGGCCCGATTAAAGCTCGCCCTCCTTCTCGCCACCTCCGCACTCCAGTCTTGATAAACGCGGATCACCGCGTTCTCCCATTTACTGCTCCGAGTTTTCTTTGCCCATCTAAGGACCATTTCTCTATCCTTAAAACAGAGGAATCTCACCACTATGGCTCTGGGAATTTCTCCTGCTCTCGGTCCTCGCGCCATCACTCGGTATGCTCCCTCCACCTCCAACGGACCCGCCGGGGCCTCCGCTCCCATTAACGAGTGCAGCATCGTGCTCACATATGCCCCGACGTCCGCTCCCTCCGCACCTTCAGGAAGACCAAGAATCCTCAGGTTGTTCCTCCTTGCGTTGTTCTCCAGTGCCTCCAACCTTTCCACACATCGTTTCTGATGTGCCTCCTGCGTCTCCGTCTTCACCACCAGGCCCTGTATGTCGTCCTCATTCTCGGCTGCCTTTGCCTTCACAACCCGAAGCTCCCGCTCCTGGGTCTTTTGTTCCTCCTTTCGCCCTTCGATCGCCTGTAGTATCGGGGCCAACAGCTCTTTCTTCATTTCCTTTTTGAGTTCTTCCACACAGCATTTCAAGAACTCTTGTTGTTCAGGGCCCCATGTTAAACTGCCACCTTCCGACGCCATCTTGGTTTTTGCTTGCCTTCCTTGCCGCTGTTCTAAAGGATCCACTGCAATCCGGCCACTTTCTCCCCCTTTTTTCATCCGTATCCAGGGGGGATTCCCTTCTGGTTTACCGCACAGTGTTTTTAGCCGTCAAAATTGCCGTTGGGGCTCCTATCAAGAGCCCAAAAGTCCGTTTCACCGGGAGCTGCCGAAACGTGCGACTCAGCTGGTCATCGCCGCACCCGGAAGTCCCACTCCACCATTGATGACTGTGCCGTCCGGACCTAAAACCCTGGAGTTCTCTCTGCATCACTTCCCTCCTTTAAGACGCTCCTTCAGTCTACCTCCTTGACCAAGCTTTTGGTCACCTGACTTAATATCTCCCTATGCCGTGTCTGCGTGGGTTTCGCCCCCACAACCCAAAGACGCGCAGGGTAGGTGAATTGGCCACGCTAAATTGCCCCTTAATTGGAAAAAATAATTGGGTACTCTAAATGTATTTTTAAAAAATATCTCGCGTTGTGGCTCAGTGTCAAACTTTATTTACCTCTTCATTCACCTGAGGAAGGAGCAGCGCTCCGAAAGCTAGTGTCATCGAAACAAACCTGTTGGACTTTAACCTGGTGTTGTAAGACTTCTTACTGTGCTCACCCCAGTCCAACGCTGGCATCTCCACATCAAACTTTATTTGGTAATGCTCTGGAAGCATCTTGAGACTTTGTAATGTTAAAAGTGCTTATAAATGGGCGGCACGGTAGCACAGTGGTTAGCACTGCTGCTTCACAAGCGCCAGATTCCCAGCTTGGGTCACCGTCTGTGCGGAGTCTGCACCGTTCTCCCCGTGTCTGCGTGGGTTTCCTCCGGGTGCTCCGGTTTCCTCCCACAAGTCCCGAAAGACGTGCTGTTAGGTGAATTGGACATTCTGAATTCTCCCTCTGTGACCCGAACAGGCGCCGGAATGTGGCGACGAGGGGATTTTCATAGTAACATCATTGCAATTTTTGTTATTTGATAAATTTAGAGTACCCAATTCATTTTTTTCCAATGAAGGCCCAATTTAGCGTGGCCAATCCACCTACCCTGCACATCTTTGGGTTGTGGGGGCGAAACCCATGCAAACACGGGGAGAATGTGCAAACTCCACACAGTGACCCAGAGCTGGGATGGAACCTGGGACATCGCCATGAGGCAACAGTGCTAACCACATGTGCCACCGTGCTGCCCAACTTCATTGCAGTGTTAATGTAAGACTACTTGTGCCACTAATAAAGATTATTACTATTATTATAAATGCATCATGTTGTTGATTTTCTCCTCTAACTGAGCAATGGATGTCTATTTAAGCGAACAGACTGCTCTTTCTTTAACCTCTGTGCCTTTTTGGGAGACTTTTGTATGTTTTCTTACAGTTGCAGGTGTACAGGATCAACTTAAACCCACCTCTGGCAGAAAGTGGAGTGCTGTTCACTTTGGCATCTTGACCAAAATCTTTTAGAATTGACCACTTAAGATCCTCATTTGGGGCAAGGGTGGGCTTCCCATCTGTGGCGGTGCCCGCCCGCCCCAGAATAAAACTGCTGTGTGGGCAGGGCAAGTGGGAACCCGGGTGGAATCAATTTCAATTTCATGCTCCTCCCCAACCAAAAACCCGATCGTGGAGTTGCGTAAAACTCTGGCCCTGGACCATTGTGCTTTGGTCAGTGTATAAGATTAGTTTTGTGACGCATTGTTCCACTTTCATCATGTTGGTTTTGGCTCATCAAGATTTGATCTATTTGTGAAAGTTGTGTTTTTTGTGACAAGCACAAATTTGAAGTGTTGACGAGAAAGCCTGATTCATGACACATCTGTAACCAGCCACAATAATTCATGATTCTATATAAACGCTGAATTATGCTGTTTGGTAACAGCATTGGAATGCTCTATTGAAAGGCATAGTGTGGTATTCATGTGTACAATTGAACGTACTGACACACTGACATACTGACACAGTATGTAGATAGGCCAACGATAGGCGAGGCCATATTGGATTTGGTACTGGGTAATGAACCAGGACAGGTGTTAGATTTGGAGGTAGGTGAGCACTTTGGTGATAGTGACCACAATTCGATTACGTTTACTTTAGTGATGGAAAGGGATAGGTATATACCTCAGGGCAAGAGTTATATCTGGGGAAAGGCAATTATGATGCGATGAGGCAAGACTTAGGATGCATCGGATGGAGAGGAAAACTGCAGGGGATGGGCACAATGGAAATGTGGAGCTTGTTCAAGGAACAGCTACTGCGTGTCCTTGATAAGTATGTACCTGTCAGGCAGGAAGTGGTCGAGCAAGGGAACCGTGGTTTACTAAAGCAGTCTAAACACTTGTCAAGAGGAAGAAGGAGGCTTATGTAAAGATGAGACATGAAGGTTCAGTTAGGGCGCTCGAGAGTTACAAGTTAGCTAGGAAGGACCTAAAGAGAGAGCTAAGAAGAGCCAGGAGGGGGACATGAGAAGTCTTTGGCAGGTAGGATCAAGGATAACCCTAAAGCTTTCTATAGATATGTCAGGAATAAAAGAATGACTAGGGTAAGAGTAGGGCCAGTCAAGGACAGTAGTGGGAAGTTGTGCTTGGAGTCCGAGGAGATAGGAGAGGTGCTAAATGAATATTTTTCGTCAGTATTCACACAGGAAAAAGACAATGTTGTCGAGGAGAATACTGAGATTCAGACTACTCGACTAGAAGGGCTTGAGGGTCATAAGGAGGAGGTGTTAGCAATTCTGGAAAGGGTGAAAATAGATAAGTCCCCTGGGCCGGATGGGATTTATCCTAGGATTCTCTGGGAAGCTAGGGAGGAGATTGCTGAGCCTTTGGCTTTGATCTTTAAGTCATCTTTGTCTGCAGGAATAGTGCCAGAAGACTGGAGGATAGCAAATGTTGTCCCCTTGTTCAAGAAGGGGAGTAGAGACAATCCCGGTAACTGTAGACCAGTGAGCCTTACTTCTGTTGTGGGCAAAATCTTGGAAAGGTTTATAAGAGATAGGGTGTATAATCATCTGGAAAGGAATAATTTGATTAGAGATAGTCAACACGGTTTTGTGAAGGGTAGGTCGTGCCTCACAAACCTTATTGAGTTCTTTGAGAATGTGACCAAACAGGTGGATGAGGGTAAAGCAGTTGATGTGGTGTATATGGATTTCAGTAAAGCGTTTTGATAAGGTTCCCCATGGTAGGCTACTGCAGAAAATACGGAGGCATGGGATTCAGGGAGATTTAGCAGTTTGGATCAGAAATTGGCTAGCTGGAAGAAGACAAAGGGTGGTGGTTGATGGGAAGTGTTCAGACTGGAGTCCAGTTACTAGTGGTGTACCACAAGGATCTGTTTTGGGGCCACTGCTGTTTGTCATTTTTATAAATGACCTGGAGGAGGGCGTAGAAGGATGGGTGAGTAAATTTGCAGATGACACTAAAGTCGGTGGAGTTGTGGACAGTGCGGAAGGATGTTACAAGTTACAGAGGGACATAGATAAGCTGCAGCGCTGGGCTGAGAGCTGGCAAATGGAGTTTAATGCAGAAAAGTGTGAGGTGATTCATTTTGGAAGGAATAACAGGAAGACAGAGTACTGGGCTAATGGTAAGATTCTTGGCAGTGTGGATGAGCAGAGAGATCTCGGTGTCCATGTACATAGATCCCTGAAAGTAGCCACCCAGGTTGAGAGGGTGGTTAAGAAGGCATACGGTGTGTTAGCTTTTATTGGTAGCGGGATTGAGTTTCGGAGCCATGAGGTCATGTTGCAGCTGTACAAAACTCTGGTGCGGCCGCATTTGGAGTATTGCGTGCAATTCTGGTCGCCACATTGTAGGAAGGATGTGGAAGCATTGGAAAGGGTGCAGAGGAGATTTACCAGAATGTTGCCTCGTATGGAGGGAAGATCTGATGAGGAAAGGCTGAGGGACTTGAGGCTGTTTTCGTTAGAGAGAAGAAGGTTAAGAGGTGACTTAATTGAGGCATACAAGATGATCAGAGGATTGGATAGGGTGGACAGTGAGAGCCTTCATCCTCGGATGGTGATGTCTAGCACGAGGGGACATAGCTTTAAGTTGAGGGGAGATAGATATCGGACAGATGTCAGAGGTAGGTTCTTTACTCAGAGAGTAGTAAGGGCGTGGAATGCCCTGCCTGCAACAGTAGTGGACTCGCCAACACTAAGGGTATTCAAATGGTCATTGGATAGACATATGGACGATAAGGGAATAGTGTAGATGGGCTTTAGAGTGGTTTCACAGGTCGGCGCAACATTGAGGGCCGAAGGGCCTGTACTGCGCTGGAATGTCCTATGTTCTACGTTCTACATTCAAAGCAATAAAGTTTTAGGGCAGCACGGTGGCACAATGGTTAGCACTGCTGCCTCACGGAGCCGAGGACCCGGGTTTGATCCCTGCCCCGGGTCACTGTCCGTGTGGAGTTTGCACATTCTCCCCGTGTCTGTGTGGGTCTCACCCCCACAACCCAAAGATGTGCAGGGTAGGTGGATTGGCCACGCTAAATTGCCCTTTAATTGGAAATAAAGAATTGGGTACTCTAAATCTATTTTTTTAAAAACAGTAAAGTTGCAGTACTTTGTCTGATTCACTTGATAATATGTGGGACAATGCACAATCAAACATGATTGTTCTCAATTCTATTTTACAGAAGAGTTCATAGAATGTACAGTGCAGAAGGAGGCCATTCGGCCCATCGAGTCTGCACCGGCCCTTGGCAAGTGCACCCGACGTTTTTGTTTCTAAATTTAGAGTACCCAATTCATTTTTTTTTCCATTAAGGGGCAATGTAGCGTGGTCAATCCACCTACCCTGCACATCTTTGGGTTGTGGGGGTGAGACCCACGTAGACACGGGGAGAATGTGCAAACTCTACACGGACAGTGACCCAGGGCCGGGATCGAACCTGGGACCTCGGCGCCGTGAGGCAGCAGTGCTAATCCACTGCACCACCGTGCTGCCCTAGAGCACCCTACTTAAGCCCAAGCCTCCACCGTATCCCTGTAACCCAGTAACCCCACCTAACCTTTTGGACACGAAGGACATCTTTAACTGTGGGATGAAACCGGAGCTCCCGGATGTAACGCACACAGACACGGGGAGAACGTGCAGACTCCACACACAGAGTCAACCGAGGCCGGAATTAAACCCGGGTCCCTGGCACTGTGAGGCAGCAGTGCTAACCACCGTGCCACCAGTTGCTGCTGTGTAAGTCATGCCAGTAAGCTAATTTGCTTGTAATTCCTTCAGGGCATTGAGATGAGGATTGGGGACAGCACCCCACCTAGACCATAATTGTCAATCAGATGAGTTTAAACGCAACAGCTTCCTTTGTTTTACCAACCAAGCTTTCATTCAGACACTTCCAACCCTTTGAAAAATGAATCAATCAGAAGCTATTCATCCTGGTGAACTCATGTGCCATTGGTGTGGCGAGCCATGCCACACCTGAGATTGGGCAGCACAGTAGCACAGTGGTTAGCACAATTGCTTCACAGCTCCAGGGTCCCAGGTTCGATTCCCGGCTTGGGTCACTGTCTGTGCGGAGTCTGCACGTTCTCCCCGTGTCTGCGTGGGTTTCCTCCGGGTGCTCCGGTTTCCTCCCACAGTCCAAAGATGTGCAGGTTAGGTGGATTGGCCATGATAAATTGCCCTTAGTGTCCAAAATTGCCCTTAGTGTTGGGTGGGGTTACTGGGTTATGGGGATAGGGTGGAGGTGTTGACCTTGGGTAGGGTGCTCTTTCCAAGAGCCGGTGCAGACTCGGTGGGCCGAATGGCCTCCTTCTGCACTGTAAATTCAGTGATAACATTGACCTACAGATGCTGAAACATACAGCTATGATATGACCACCGCAAAATGTTATGGTGCAGCATTGCTAATCTGGAAAAGCCACAATAAGTTCGATAACTAATTCCTGTGGGGGTGACAAGCAAAAACATTGGCACTGACTGAATATGCATGGGGTGAATTTTCTTGTGCCTGCTGTGGGTTTCTGTGAGTGGTGGCTGGAATTGTAATGCCACGCTCCACACTCTGTTTATGCATTGAATCATTTGCTTTGGGACTTTTTATACGAGAAGACCAATCTTGTGTACAAAATATATCCTGAATAAATGATGCAAAATATTTCTGTTGAAAACATATGCTGCTAATGTCTGCTTCAGCATTTTATCCGACCTATATAAATAACACGGCTCTTAAGGATCTGTCATGTACTTCAGGAAATCTAGCCATAAAGGTGGAATGAATCTGAGAGTTCCTCAGGGGAGTGTCCTAGGCCCAACCATCTTCAGCTGCTTCATCAATGACCTCCCTTCCCTCATAAGATCAAATGTGGGGGTGTTTGCAAATGACTGCACATTGTTCAGGCAATGAAGCAGTCCATGTCCAAATGCAGCAAGACCTGGACAATATCCAGGCTCGGGGCTGACAAGCGGCAAGTTACATTCGCGCCACACAAGTGCCAGGCAAGGACCATCTCCGACAAGAGACAATCTAATCATCGCCCCTTGACCAGAACCTGAACTGGACCAGCCATAGAAATACTGTGGCTACCAGAGCAGGTCAGAGGCTGGGAATCCTGCGGTGAGTAATTCACCTCCTGACTCCCCAAAGCCTGTCCACCATCTACAAGGCACAAGTCAGGAGTGTGATGGAATACTCCCTGAAGTGTTGGGTGCTCTGCTACACAGACAAACCAACACGGTTGCGAATGGTACAACGCAGTTTTATTTCAAACATCTATTTACACTGGTAAACTGTTTACTGAGGTTCGATCATGACCCTTGATTCTGTGGACCTATTCCTAATTCTATCGTGTAGTGGCACTCAGCACATGGTGGATGTCTGAGTGGCTTGTAATGAGCTCTGTGCCCTGAGCCGTCTCCTGCTCGAGTGCCCAGGAAGTGTCGTGTTCCCTGTTTTGTACTGTGTATGCTCTTACCTGTGATTGGCTGTCGTGTTGTGTGTGTTGATTGGTCCGTTGATCTGTCCATCAGTATGTATGTATGTATGTATGTGCTATGATGTTTACCTGAATATCATGACACTCCCCACTTGCCTGGATGAGTGCAGCTCCAACAACACTCAAGAAACTCAACACCATCCAGGACAAAGCAGCCCGCTTGATTGGTACCCCTTCCACAAACACTCACTCCCTCCACCACCGACGCACAGTAGCAGCCGTGTGTACCATCTACAAGATGCACTGCAGCAACTCACCAAGGTTCCTTAGGCAGCACCTTCCAAACCCACGACCACTACCATCGAGAAGGACAAGAGCAGCAGATACCTGGGAACCCCACCACCTGGAGGTCCCCCTCCAAGTCACTCCCCATCCTGACTTGGAAATATATCGGCCGTTCCGTCACTGTCGCTGGGTCAAAATCCTGGATCTCCCTCCCTAACAGCACTGTGGGTGTACCTACACCCCATGGACTGCAGCGGTTCAAGAAGGCAGCTCACCCCCACCTTCTCAAGAGGCAATTAGGGATGGGCAATAAATGCTGGCCTAGCCAGCGAGGCCCACATCCCATAAATGGTTTCAAACAATGATCTTAATGCTCCTCCAATTCTGGCCTCTTGATCTTCCTCGATTTCCATCACTTTACCATTAGTGGCCATGCTTTCAGCTGGTAAGGCCCAAAGCTCCGGAATTCCCCTTCTGAACAGATCCGCCTCTCCACTCCTCCTTTAAGACACTCCTTAAAATGCCTCTTTGGCTACCTGTCCTGATGTAGCTCAGTGTCAGATTCTGTTTGAAAGTGCTCATGTGAAGCACCGAATTGGAACATTTTACCATTAAAGGTTCTGGGCGTGAGTCAGCAATCGCGTTGCCCCTGGAGTGGATCTGGGGCGCTCTGGGTGAATCCCGGGAGAGCCCCAAATCGGAAAGCCCCAATTAGACTCATTTAAATACCTGGACTCGTCTGGACTTCCGGTGGCGTATGCGAGCAGGTCGGCCGCATTGAGAGGAGCTCCCCCTGGTGGCCACTATTTACGTCGCTTTCGGGGGTTTCCCCGATTCTTTGCTCTCTCCCCCCCCGATTGTTGTCGGCCTTTGGGGCCGTCCCGGGCGTTAAGCGGGGCCGGTTTGAAAACCGGCGAGGAACCCCGCGCGAGTGTCGGGCGGCTGGAGCTGAGGCGTTGGGCCCAGTGCGCGCGGAGGTTGGAGCAGCGGGGGAGGAGCCAAATGGAGGACAAGGAGGCAGGCCCAAAGCCAGGGTGCGATGTAGGTGAGGTGTTCCACACCGGGTGGCGCCCGCCTAGAGTATTTTCAGAAGACTGAAGTCCGGTCCCAGGCGAATTCTTGAAGACTAGAAAATAGAAGTGAAAGAAGTTTTAAAGAAAGCTTGTGAAAATTAAAAAAAAAAAAAATTTCTCTTGAAGGAAGACATTTTTCTTGTTTTTTTTAAAAAAAGATTGAAGCAGGAAAGAAGAGGAAAAAAAAAGGAAAAAGAATAAGTCGTTAAAGGATGCGAAAAGCAGCTGTGAAGAAGGGAGGAAACGCGGGTTCGCTGCCAAAGGAGAAGACCAGCAAAAGTGCTGACAAGATGGCGGATGCCGGACCGAATAGTGGGGCCGCACTACTTACGGTGGAGAAGATGACCGAGGTGATGGCGGTGGAGCTGGAGAAGCAGTTTGCGAGGCACATGGAGGCTTTGAGGAAGGAGATGGCGGTCGCATTGAAGTCATTGGTGGAGGAGGCAATTGCCCAGGTGAGGGTGGAGGTGGCAAGGACATCGGCCTAGGTGAGAGAGCAGGGCGAGAAGATGGAGGAAGTGGAGTAGGCCATGTTGCAGCACAGCGACCAACTCACCTCGATGGGGGTCGAGCTGCGGAGGGTGGTGGAGGTCAACAGAGGACTCCAAGCAAAGCTCGAGGACTTGGAGAACCGCTAGAGGAGGCACAATCTGAGAATTGTGGGCTTGCCCAAAGGGACAGAGGGCCCAAGGCCAACAGAGTACTTCGTGAAGAGGTTGGCGGAGTTGATGGGGGAGAGTGGGAACCTTTCCCGGTACGAGCTGGACTGAGCTCATCGGTCATTAAGGCCGAAGCCCAAAGTGAATGAACCGCCAAGAGCAGTAATTATCTGCTTCCATAAGTACTGCATGAAGGAGAAGGTGTTAAGCTGGGCAAAGCAGAAGCGTGAGGTGCAGTGGGATGGTGCTGGAGTTCGGATTATCAGGACTTGACGGTGGAGTTGGCAAAAAGACGAGCGACGTTTGGGCAAGTGAAGGCGGCATTGTACAAAATGGGGGTGCGATTTGGTATGGTGTACCCGGCGAAGCTGAGGGTGACGTATGGTGCCAAAGACTTTTATTTTGAGACAGCGGAGGCGGCTGAGGCGTTCGTGAGGGCAGAAGGCTTGGGACAGACGTGAGGAGCGGAGCTGGAAGAGAGACTGTGATTGGGGAGCTGGAAAATGTATAAACGCTATAACTTTCTTTTTACTGACGTGTATTGTAATTTACTTCACTTCACATTGTTACAGAGTTCAAGTTATTGGTTGGGTTGATTGGCATTCTGTGTTGCCACGGTTATATCTTATTTTAGTGAATGGTATGGGTTGGATTGTTCTTTTTGTTTCTTTCTCTGGGACTGGGTGGGAGGGGGCGATATGTCTTGGCGGGGGGAGCCACCCCCGCTAGCTAACTAAAAGCGGCTAGTGAACAGAGGTGAGGTGAGAGCAGGCTTCAATGGGCCTACGGGGCGAGCAAAGGTGTGGGGGGGGGGGGGGGGGGGGGGGGGGGATCGATGCTGGGAGATGTTTTTTCGAGAGGAAATGTAGGTGGGGATTTTGGGAGGAGGGGTAGGGTTTCGATGTTAATAATGGATAGGGGTGGGTCAGGCTCATGGGGCAGGGCCCGGTGGTATGATGATGGTGGATAAGAAGGGTGGGGGGGGGTGAGGGACACCCAGTAAGGATAGTCACGTGGAACGTGAGGGGGCTAGGAGGTCCGGTCAAGAGGTCAATGGTGCTTGCGCATCTTTAAAGTTTGAAAGCCGATGTGGCAATGCTGCAGGAGACTCACTTGAGGGTGAAGGACCAGGTGAGACTTAAAAAGGGCTGGGTTAGCCAAGTGTTTCACTCTAGATTTGATGGAAGGGCTCGAGGGGTAGCGGTGCTGGTCAGCAAAAGGGTACGCTTCCAAATGGAGAAGGTGGTGGCAGATCAGGGGGGTAGATATGTGATTGTGACAGGGGCGCTGGAGGGGAGGTTAGTGGGGCTGGTAAGTGTATACGGTCCCAATTGGGACGATGTGGGATTCGCGAGGAAGGTGTTTGGGGCTATTCCCGACTTAGACACGCATGAGCTGATTCTGGGGGGGGGACTGGAACCTGGTGCAGGGGCCAAGGTTGGACAGATCACGTCCGCGCTCGCTGGTCCCATCAGGGGGGGGGCGAAGGCGCTGGCTGAGCTAATGGTGGAAATGGGAGGGGTGGACCCTTGGAGGTTCCTGCACCCAGGGGAATGGGAGTACTCATTTTTCTCAGCAGTCCATAAAGTATCCTCGCGGATCGACTTTTCTGTGGTGGGGAAGGCTTTGCTGGCTGGAGTCAAGGGGTCGGAATACTCTGCAATTGCAGTGTCAGATCACGCTCCACATTGGGTGGATATGGTGCTAGAGAAGGGGGCAGCGCAGAGACCGGGGTGGAAACTGGATGTGGGGCTTTTGGGGAACCAAGTGTTCTGTGAGAAAATTGAAAAGGTAATTAAGGAATATGTAGGTTTCAACTGTACGGGTGAGGTGTCGAAGGCAGTTGTCTGGGAGGCTCTAAAGGCGGTGGTGAGGGGTGAGGTGATCTCGTTTAAGGCCAGGGTGGACAAAGAGGAGAGGTTGGAACGGCAGAGGGTAATAGATGAGATGTTGGAGGTAGATAGGAAGTATGCAGAGGATGGGGACCCGGCGAAGCTGGAAAAGAGGAAGGAACTACAGGCGAGCTTTGACCAGGAAGACTATCTACCAGGAAGGCGGTGCGCCAACTGAGGCGAACAAGGGATGCAGTTTACGAGCATGGAGATAAGGCAGGTCAGATAAGGTATGTTAGCAGGTCAGCTCTGGAGGGAGGCAGCGGTAAGGGAAATTGTGCAGGTGAGGGATAGGGCAGGGAAGTTGGTGGTGGCCCCAGTGCTGATTAACAAGGTTTTTGAGGAATTTTATGAGAGGTTGTACAAGTCAGAGCCACCCGGGGGAGACCGTGAGATGCAGGAATTTCTAGATGGGTTGGAGTACCCGAGGTTAGGGGAGGGGGACAGGGCTACATTAGAAGGAGCAATAGTGGAGCAGGAGATAAAAGATGCGATTGGGAGGATGCAGTCGGGGAAGGTGGCAGGGCCGGATGGGTTTCCGGTGGAATATTATAAAAAATTTAAGGATAGGTTGGCACCCCTGATGGTGGGGATGTTTGAAGAGGCGAGAGGGAAGGGAGTGCTGCCACAAACCTTGGGGCAGGCATCGATTTCACTGTTACTAAAAAAAGATAAGGATCCGACGGAGTGTGGGTCGTGTCGGCCCATATCACTTCTGAATGTGGACGCAAAAGTATTGGCGAAGGTACTGGCGGGTAGGCTGGAGGAGTGCCTCCCGAAGGTGATAGGGGAGGATCAGACGGGGTTCGTGAAAGGGAGGCAGCTGTTTTTGAACATTAGGAGGGTTTTGAACGTCGTGATGGCACCGGCGGAAGGGAAGGAAACAGAGGTGGTTGTGGCATTGGACGCCGAGAAGGCGTTTGACCGGGTAGACTGGGGTACCTGATGGCAGTTCTGGAGCAGTTTGGGATTGGACCAAGATTTGTGAACTGGGTAAAGCTATTATATAAGGAGCCAAAGGCGAGTGTCCGCACAAACAATATCAGCTCGAGATACTTTTCTCTCCACCGTGGGACGAGGCAGGGATGACCTATGTCCCCCCCTGCTGTTTGCACTTGCGATTGAGCCGTTGGCCATCGCATTAAGAAGTTCGGGAGCATGGAAAGGAATAGTGCGGGGGGGGGGGGGGTGAACCACGTTCCACGGTTACTCACTGCTGTATATATATGTTCACTGTTATTGTTTGTTCCATTGTTACTTACTGTTGTTGCTGTTGCTTATGTTGGCTCCGCCTGTAGCCCCGCCCCTCGGGCTTTGTATATAGTTGGCTGATCTGAGGCCCTGCCCCCTGTGAGGGATCAGCAGCAGACAGGCACACATCTCAGTGTATTAAAGCCACAATTTAGTTCTATAACTCGCTTCGTCTATTATTGATGGTCAATCAGTGGGTACAGAGCATAGGGTGTCCTTATATGCTGATGACTTGCTGTTATACGTGTCGGAACCGAGTCTGTCGATAGGGGGAATATTGGAGCTGCTTCGTGTGTTTGGGTCTTTCTCGGGGTACAAACAAAATCTAGACAAGAGTGAGTATTTTGTAGTCTCTCGGCCGGGGGTGGGGACAGGGGTGGGGGGGGCTGTCAATCCGTAGGGCAGGGACTCACTTTAGATACCTGGGGGTGCAGGTTGCCCAGGAGTTGGGGGGGGGGGGGGCTTCGCAGGAACAACATCACTAGTTTGGTGGGGAGAGTGAGAGCCGATCTGGCCAGGTGGGATGGTCTCCCTCTGTCACTGGCGGGTCGGGTACAGACGGTTAAAATGAACGTGTTGCCGCGATTTTTGTTTATTTTCCAATGCCTGCCGATTGTCCTGTCAAAGTCTTTTTTCAGGGAGCTTGAGGGAAGGATTACCTTGTTCATATGGGGAGGGAAGGTGGCCAGAGTTAGAAAGGTGCTGCTACAGAGGGGAAGGCAGGGGGTTTGGGTCTCCCGAACCTGATGTACTACTACTGGGCGGCGAATGTGGAGAAGGTGCGGAACTGGGTCAGAGGGGTTGATTCCCAGTGGGTCAGAATGGAGGAGAGTTTGTGCAGGGGGTCGGGGCTGAGAGCACTAGCAACAGTGCCGCTCCTGATAGCTCCGGGGAAATACTCAGGGAGTCCGGTGATAATAGCTTCATTGAAAATCTGGAGGCAGTTTCGTCAACACTTCGGGTTGGGGGCAGGGTCAAGGGAAATGCCGATTCGGGGGAAACACAGATTTGAGCCAGGGAGCTGGAATGGAAGTTTTCGGAAATGGGAAGAGAAGGGGATTAAGATGCTAAAAGATTTGTTTCTTCGGGGTCGGTTTGCAGGATTGAAGGAGCTGGAAGCGAAGTATGGGCTGGAGCAGGGAGACGTGGTTAGGTACATGCAGGTTCGGGATTTTGCCAGGAAGGAGATACAGAGCTTCCCGGAGGAACCTGCCTCCACATTGCTGGAGGAGGTGCTGACGACAAGGGGACTGGAGAAGGGGGTAGTGTCAGTGGTGTATGGAGCTATTTTGGAAGAGGGGAAGGCACCACTGAAAGGGATTAAAGCGAAGTGGGAGGAAGAGTTGGGAGAGGTTATGGAGGAGGGGTTCCGGTGTGAGGTGCTCCGGAGAGTGAATGCCTCCACCTCGTGCGTGAGGTTGGGGCTGATACAGCTGAAGGTGGTATATAGAGCGCACCTCACGAGGGCGAGGATGAGCCGATTTTTTGAAGGACTAGAAGATGTGTGTGAGCGTTGCCGGGGGGGGGGGGGGGGCGGGGGGGTGGGGGGGGGGGGGAATCACGTTCATATGTTTTGGTCCTGATCAAAGCTAGGGGAGTACTGGAAGGAGGTTTTTAGGGTAATTTCCAAGGTGGTGCGTGTGAAACTGGGCCCGGGTCCCCGGGAGGCCATATTCGGGGTGTCGGATCAGCCGGGGTTGGAAACGGGTGCGGAGGCAGATATCATAGCCTTCGCCTCGTTGATCGCCCGAAGGCAGATCCTGCTGGGGTGGAGAGCAGCCTCACCACCCTGTGCCCAGGCGTGGCAGGGAGACCTGTTGGAATTCTTGACTCTTGAGAAGGTTAAGTTTGAACTGAGGGGAAGGGCGGAGGGGTTCTACAATTCATGGGCATTATTCATTATGCACTTTCAAGAACTGGATAACATCGAACATTAGTTGGGGGGGGATGGGTGGGAGGGTTGGGGGAGGGGGGCTGTGTGTGTTAATGGTGACTATGGGCGATTCCTGATTCCTTTTTGTCATTTGTTTATGTGAACATGTGGGCTGATGTTTGGGGGTTGGTGGGCGGATGGGATCGTTGTTATTATGGGGACTGACATATCTTGCTGATTATTGTTTATTGTTCGTGGGTGTAAATTTGGGAGAAAATGTGAAAAAGGAGGAGAATAAAAAATATTTTTTTTAAAATACCTGGACTCGACTTTTACTCGACTTTGACTCGAGGGTCAATGAGACCTGTGAGTCTGTGAGACCTTCGCCAGGTGCCGTTTAGCACTGCTTTCCCCAACGTGGACCAGGTGTGGCGGCACCTCGGGGGAGGTCACACAGGACATTGGAGAACCCAAGGTCGTCGAGGACCGGGCAGGGTAGTACCCTGGAATTCCCCCTGGCACTTTGGCACTGCCAGTCTGTCATCCCGGCAGTGCCACCTGGATGGCACTGCCGGGATGCAGTGCCAATATACCTGGGTGCCAGGTTGGCATTGCCAGGGGTTGGGCCTGTGGAGGGAGGATGAGGGGGGTGAGGGGGGGGGGTTGTTTCAGGGTCCTCAACATGGTTGGGGGATGAAGGGGGGGGTCAATAAAGTGGGGGGGGGGGGGGAAAGGGCCGCCCTTCAAAATGGTTCCCTGATCTGGATGAGTCGCTCCTGCTGGCAAGTGGAAATTGACTGAAATGTGACCTCGGCAGAGAGAAACTCCCAGAGGCCCAAAACCCCCCCATTGAATATTTGCCATTGAATAACGGGATGATATTGGCACAGTAGCCACCGAGAATCACCCCGCCAAACATGCCCAAAAGTGGACTTTAACTTTTATCACCTGAATCGTGCCCTCTGTATAAGTACTTGTTGTTGTTGCTGCACCCAAAGTTGTGAACCCGATTGTTACAGAAGAGGGATTAATTTAAACCTCACTGATTGCTCCCCTCACTACCTGCCTGTAAACAGAAAGATGTTTTGATTTGTTTCCCTCTATATAAGCAGTGGCGTATTTCACAACCCCTCCATTGTGGAGTGAACCAATTTCTAGTCATAGCCCCACAGCAAACTCGTGATCGGATGAACTCAGTTCAGTTTTGGCACAATGGTAATCCCAGGATGTTGGGGATTCAATCATGGTAATAAATGGGTCCTTTTCAAATTGGCCGGCAGTGACAAGTGGGGTACCACAGGGATCAGTGCTATCAGCTATTCACAATATATATTAATGATTCAGATGAGGAAACTAAGTGTAATATCTCCAAATTTGCAGATGACACAAAGTTGGGTGGGAGGGTGAGCTGTGAGGAGGCTACAGAGATCCTTCAGTGTGATTTGGACAAGTTGAGTGAGTGGGCAAATGCACGGCAGATACAGTGTAATGTGGATAAACGTGAGGCCATCCACTTTGGTAGCAAAAATAGGAAGGCAGATTATTATCTGAATGGCTATAGACTGAGAGAGGGGATGTGCAATGAGACTTGTGTGTCCTCGTACACCAGTCACTGAAGGTAAGCATGCAGGAACAGCAGACGGTAAAGAAGGCAAATGGTATGTTGGCCTTCATAGTGAGAGGATTCGAGTGCAAGAGCAGAGATGTCTTGCTGCAAATATATAGGGCCTTGGTGAGACCACACCTGGAAATTGTGCAATTTTAGTCTCCTTACCTAAGGAAGGATGCGTTCCCCGCCAAGGCGAAAAAGTCCCGACAGAGTCCCGTTTGATAGTGGCGCTGAGAAAGCCCCCGCTATACGTGCCCAAAACGGGACTCTGTTTTTTGCACGTTAAACCGCGCCCAATATCTTCCAATCTTCCTCCTTTGCTATTGAATGAAGGATAAACGCCAAGGAAGCTTCTAAACATCAACACAAAACAAGTGTACCTTCCCTCAACTTTCTCTTTTGACAGCTGCACCTGCTTGGGACGAATGGGATTATTCCAGGCCATGGTTAATCAGGGAGGCAGTCACGGTGTTGCACCATCTGTTATTGAGGGCACACATGTGACCATTTGGGATGTCAGATAGAAGGCCGCACCATTCACAAACTGCCAGGGCAATAAAAACAGAA
The DNA here is from genome assembly GCF_047496885.1 of Scyliorhinus torazame. Taxonomy (NCBI): domain Eukaryota; kingdom Metazoa; phylum Chordata; class Chondrichthyes; order Carcharhiniformes; family Scyliorhinidae; genus Scyliorhinus; species Scyliorhinus torazame. Next base: position 22,796,518 of record NC_092738.1, on the reverse strand, counting down.
AATAAAGCTTTATATTTCCATAGTGCCTTTCCTGACCTCAGGATCCCCAAAGCACTTTACAGCCAATGAAGTACTTTTTGATGTGTAGTCACTGTTATAATGTAGGAAGCACATCCAGCTCCCACAAACACCAATGTGACAATGGGCAGATAACCTGTTTAGAAAAAATAAATTTAGGGTACCCAATTCCTTTTTTTTTTCCAATTAAGGGGCAATTTAGCGTGGCCAATCCACCTACCCTGCACATCTTTTAGGTTGTGGGGGTGAGGCCCACGCAGACACGGGGAGAATGTGCAAACTCCACTCAGACAGTGACTCGGGGCCGGGATCGAACCCGGGTCCTCGGCGCCTTGAGGCAGCAGTGCTAACCACTGCGCTAACGTGCCAAGATAATCTGTTTTCGTGATGTTCATTAAGGGAGAACTCCTCCACTCTTCTTCATTAACTGTAAAGCACTTTGGTACATCTTGTGGTTGCGAACGGTGCAATATAAATGCAGGTATTCATTTTTCAACTAATTACCCATGTCTTTCCCTTGTCTCCTTTGCGACACTATGATTTAAAAAAAATAAAATTTATCGAGTACCCAATTATTTCTTTCCAATTAAGGGGCAATTTAGCGGGGCCAATCCACCTACCCTGCACATCTTTGGGATGTGGGGACGAAACCCATGTAAACACGGGGAGAATGTGCAAACTCCACACGGACAGTGATCCAGAGCCGGGATCGAACCTGGGACCTCGGCGCCGTGAGGCTTTGCGACACTATGATGACGCATTTTGTGCATGTTTGAAACAGCTCTAAGGATCTTGAAGGGGCCTTCCTCTCCATCCATTCCACCCCCAACATGAATCTAGCGAACTCCTGATCTTGTGCTACTGCGCGACACTTTTATTTAACACTGCTGTTGGATCACGCGTGATTCACTGGGGATCATCCCAATCCAGGAAAATGGGTTGGAGCTGGGATCAGATATGGAGAGACAGGTGGAGGTTCTGTGTCACAGGAGGTGAATTGTCTTGTTGCCTTACTGGTTTAACTTTAACTTGAACAAATATTAACCTGAGAACAATAGTCTCTTTCAATAAACTGTAAGAACCTTAATTTCCTGCAATAACCTGGCAACAGATGAAGCAGAGTAAATAAAAAGGCCTCCGAACTCAGCACTGTCATTGTGTTGTTTCACAGTGGTCATTCATAGAGTAAAGGTGCATTCCCAGACCCTCCCATTTTTTATCTTTTGACAATCAAATTAACCAGACACATCAGAAAGCCTTGCTTTGGAAATCAAGGTTTTAAAAAATCAATCAACTTCGACTGAAACTTTGCACATGAAGATTGTAATCCAGCAGAGCCATTCGAAGCAGATTGCCAGGTACGGTGTAAACACTTTGATAGCCAATCTAACATGGGCGCATTGTTCTCACAAAGGCTCCAGGTGTAGGCAACACTACATTGTTCTCTGGGGCTCGATGCTCAAGGCCGCTCCCATCAGAAAGCCATGACACTCTCTGAAAATTTAGCCCCGCTTCGCAAAGCCTTCCACTCGCTTCCCCAAGAGGATAGCGGAGGGGCGAGTGGGTCGGGACGCAGAAAAAAAAACCACAGTAAAACGGGGAAATAGGAATACTGGCTCAAACTGTTTTTTCATCCGGGGATACAGGCAGAAAGACACCTGGGACTCATGCCCTGCTATTTACATTTAACCAGATGTAGCTTGGCTGATGGTGAGGAGGGCCCTCTGAACAGGCGCCGGAATGTGGCGACTAGGGGCTTTTCACAGTAACTTCATTTGAAGCCTACTTGTGACAATAAGCGATTTTCATTTCATTCATTCATGTCAGAACCCTCCTGCACATCTGGAGGCTCACTATCTCCGTACACGGTCCTGGAGGGGGGCCATTCTGGTCGCCCAAGGTGGGAAAGGAACTGTTGTTTACCTCTGGAAGGTGCCTTTGCAAAGAAGGTCTGGAAAGAGATGCAGTGTTTTTTGTCGAGGTTCATCCCGAGCAGCTCAGTGATGCAGGACTTCATGCTCTTCGAACTGTTCCTAGGGATGCACAGCAAGATGAACTGAAGCATCAGCGGGTGTGTGGGTGGGTGGCGGATTTGTACGAGGAGTGCAAATGCTAAAATCAGCCTTCTGATGCCTGGTTTAGGGAAGAAGAGCATGCAGGGTGGAGTGGAAAATGTACGCTCAGTAAAAGTGCTCATTATACATTGAGAGCAGACTGCAGAGATTTTCCTGAAGCCCACTTGGTCCAAAAATGGACACACTTGGATTTATTTGCAATTTCCCCAAATCTTTCTCAACTTGATCAATCAGTGATTCTCTCTATATCTCTCTCTCTTGTGATGACACCTTCGGGAATTTTGTAGCCATGTAAAATGGCTGACTCCCGATTAGAATGGCCAAACCCCGATTTAAAATGGCGAACGGAAGAGGCTGATGGGAAAATCAGCCAACAGGACTCAAACTGACAGCTGCAGGTAAAACAGTGTATTCGCCTCTGGGGAGGCCAGACAGAATCGATACCTGCAGCCATCAACATAACAACACCCCAGCCATCTGCATAGTAAGTAGCAATCCCCGGGAACAATTGATACAAAATAGACACACAAAGCCGACCCAGACTTTTCGGCGCCAGCAGGAGCTGACACAAAGAGAGGTAAACGACCACCCCTCGATCAAGGAATCGCTCCAGCATTGGAGAATATCGAACCAAGTGATTGGGACCAAGTCCAATCACTTGGAACCAGGTACAAGGTCCGCCCCGAGAGGCAGGAAGCCCCTGGGGACTATAAGAATAGGGGCCAAGTTCAACTCAACCCTTCTTCTCCTCTCCGCACCCTTCGAGACCCTTGCTGAAAGAAAACATAAGTTTTACTCCAACGTTCGCTACCAGATAGACACTCCTGACTATCGACCTGTACCAGCTTTTGAATCCCGCAGGCTCAGAACCCATTCGAAAGGCCATTCGTTTCCCTGACCTGGTGGGCCATTTCCAAAGTTAAGTATTGGCCTGTTAGTTGTAGGAAGTAGCTTAGAAGTAGAATTAATGTATAAGTATTGATTGCTGTATATAATAAATGTGCGTTGATTTAACTCTTACTAAGCGGTGTGTTGGATTATTGATCATTACACGGACTTGAACCACGTGACGGTATCAGAAAGATACCTGGCGACTCAAGAGCAAAGGTGACAGAATTAGAGCAATTAAACGAAGGCTAAAACGAGCAACATTTGTCACAGATATTTTCACCTCTTTGTAAATTTGTATCATGTACAAATATTTATCCACTGCTCGGGAACAGGTGATGAAAGAAACCAAAGCGACCGGAATCTGCACCTGTCCTTTGGGTGCTCATCCCCGTTGCCAAAACAATGCGCTTGAATCAAACTAACCTTGACGTAGATTGTCAATGGCTGGGATTTATTTCCGACCTCGGCGCAACGGGTCCCGTTCCGGCAGATGTGGCAGTCCGTTCACTTCCGCGGCATTGTGGGAGGGATTGGAAAGCTCAGCTTGAGCTTCCTGCGGCACGGTGGCACAGTGGTTAGCACTGTGGCTTCACAGCTCCAGGGTCCCAGGTTCGATTCCTGGCTTGGGTCACTGCCTGTGCGGAGTCTGCACGTTCTCCCCGTGTCTGCGTGGGTTTCCTCCGGGTTTCCTCCCACAGTCCAAAGATGTGCAGGTTAGGTCATTCTAAATTGCCCTTAGTGTCCAACAAGGTTAGGTGGAGTTACTGGGTTACAGGGATAGGGTGGAGGTGTGGGCTTAAATAGGGTGCTCTTTCCAAGGGCCGGTGCAGACTCGATGGGCCAAATGGCCTCCTTCAGCACTGTACATTCTATGATTCTATGACTGTGTCAGTTTTGTGAACAGCAAGTCTCTAGCCTCCGATATTGGGCGGGATTCTCCGATATCGGCGCGATGTCCGCCGACCAGCGCCAAAAACGGCGCGAATCAGTCCGGCATCGCGTCGCCCCAAAGGTGCAGAAGTCTCCGCATCTTGAGCGGCCGAGCCCTTACCTTGAGGGACTAGGCCCGCGCCGGACTGATTTCCGCCCCGCCAGCTGGCGGGAAAGGCCTTTGGTGCCCCGCCAGCTGGCGCAAAACTGACTTTGCCGTGCGGCGCATGCGCGGGAGCGTCAGCGGCCGCTCACGGCATCCCCGCGCATGCGCAGTGGAGGGGGGTCTCTTCCGCCTCCGCCATGGTGGAGACCATGGCGAAGCCGGAAGGAAAAGAGTGCCCCCACAGCACAGACCCGCCCGCGGATTGGTGGGCCCTGATCGCGGGCCAGGCCACCATGGTGGCACCCCCCGGGGCCAGATCGCCCCGCGCCCCCCCCAGGACCCCGGAGCCCGCCCGCGCCACCTTGTCCCGACGTCCCAAAGGTGGTTCAATCCACGCCGGCGGGAGAGGGTTGACAGCGGCGGGACTTCGGCCCATCGCGGGCCGGAGAATCGCTGGGGGAGGCCCGCCAACCGGCGCGGCGCGATTCCCACCCCCGCCGAATATCCGGTGCCGGAGAATCCGGCCACCGGCGGGGACGGGATTCACGCCAGCCCCCGGCGATTCTCCGACCCGGCGGGGGCTCGGAGAATCTCACCCATTGTCTCCAATTTGTCAATGAAATGTAGCTGATCCTTTTCATTTACTGGGTTTGCCGATTTCATTGTATGTTAAAAGGGACCACTTTGCCATTTGGGGCACCCAGGGTACAGCACTTTGACATTCTGCATAGCCACAATTACTGCTAAGGTGTCATTGCTGAGCGCTAAAGGAGGGAAGTCCTGGAGTTGGCAAGTTCAATGCCAACTGGTGCCAATATTGTGCTGTGTGCCCACACACACTGAGTCAGTCCCAAGTCATTTCAGTTTGGACCATAAAAGAAAACAGACAAAGGCGATCTCTGTCCCATTCAAGCTCGAGCCCCAGGGGCAAGATGTTAGGACGTTAGCCCCTTGAGCCCAGTCGCTTCATGTGATATAACACAGCATTATCGAGGATCGGGGTCAAGTTGTAAAGAAATGTCAGCGATGTGATCGGACACATGGATGATAATTTTGTTCTTTGGACCTCTGACACAAACCAAGAGAGCCACATCAACTCAGATCACGTCAGCAGCAAGGGAACAGTGGGGAAACCCTGTCTTCACTCACATTTCCCAACAGGAGCCTCAGACAGCAATACAGAGTTGAACTTTGGTTGCTATCTTGAGCCCATCCCTAGCTCAGAGCTCCTGAGGCCTATCCCAGCACAGCTACTGTTGTCCTGAATAAGACCAGTAACTCAACATTGAATGAGAATCAAACTCAGCTCAATTACATTTTGAGGGCGATTCCTCAGCCCCCTGGGCCTGTCCAGGTGGATGTAAGTGATCCCAAGGCACCATTTTGAAAAAGAGCAGGTTCAGTGTTGTGGAAATATTTATCCCCCAATCAACATCACTAAAACAGATTGGATTGGATTGGTTTTGTGAGGGCCATGAAGAATCCAGCACGGGTTTTAAGGATACAAAGTAATAACATTTATTTACAATAACATATATATATATAACAGTAGCAGCAACTTCCCTTGCTGCACACTCCTTCCTGCTGGTTCCTAAACTGGCCAGCTTTATTTATACTAGGAGTTTACTAGTGGTTTCTCCGCCCCCCTCATTGGCGAAGCTCATACTCCCACAGGATTGTGGGATAGTCATTAGTCCCCAGCCAATGGTAAGTAGGCAGGTTATAACATCCCTCCCCCACCAAAGTCCAAGGAATCCACCGAAGACCCTGGCGAAGGAAGGCGTCAAACTCGTTTGGCCGCAGGCCGGACGCCATTTGCACGCGGCGCTGGATCAGGCGGCGCGTAACGAGACGGAGACCGGCGCTTCCGTGATGAACGGCGTAATGGTTGTACATCCACGGCCCGTAGACCCGAGGAGTCTCCCTCTGATGCATCCTGTGTCTCCATCTCGGAGTCAGAGTCTGCTGCCTCCGTCATGTCAGCGTCTCTATCTCCATTCGGTTCTGTAACGACCTGCGCAGGCTTCGAGTGAGGCACCAGTGGAAGATTGTGAGGACTACCTTCCCTTGTCTCTGGTCTCTGCGGCTGTTGAAATGAGCTCCGGGGGCGGGGAATCTTTGGAGGGGATAGTCTTCTGGACCGAACGTGGTCTACATGTTTGTGCTGGAGACGACCCTGGGCTTGCACTTGGTAAGATATAGGGCCTGATCGGCGCAAGATTACACCAGGAACCCACTGGGCACCACCAGCAAAATTCCGAACGAACACTGGGTCACCGGGCACAAACTGCCGAATCGGCCGATGCCGAGAAAATCCCTGTCCCTGCCGTTCTTGTGTGCGGTGTACTTTTGTGCCAATGTCCGGGAAAACCACACTAAGGCGGGTGCGAAGTCTCTGGCCCATGAGGAGTTCTGCGGGAGCTACCCCAGTCACCGCATGGGGGGTGGTCCTGTACGTAAACAAAAACGAGCCAGTCTCGTGTCCATTGATCCGGAAGACTGCTTCTTTAGTCCTCTTTTGAATGTCTGCACTGCGCGCTCTGCCAACCCATTTGAAGCCGGGTGGTAAGGGCAGTGCGGATATGGCGGATGCCGTTCATCTTCGTGAATCTCGCAAACTCCCCACTCGTGAATGGAGTGCCGTTATCCGTGACCAGCACCTCGGGGAGGCCATGCGTGCTAAATGATAAACGCATCTTTTCAATTGTTGCGCAGGACGTTGTCCCCTGCATCTTATGCACCTCCAGCCATTTAGACTGGGCGTCGATTAATAGAAGGAACATGGATCCTTGAAAAGGGCCTGCGAAATCTGCATGCAAGCGTGCCCAAGGCCGCCCTGGCCATTCCCAGTGATGTAGGGGCGCGGCCGGCGGAAGCTTCTGATGCTCCTGGCAAATGGAGCAGTTTTGGGCCACCTTCTCAAAATCGGTGTCGAGGCCTGGCCACCAGACATAACTCCGGGCCAACATTTTCATTTTGGTCACACCTGGATGCCCATTGTGCAAGTCTCTTAGTATCAGCTCCTGGCCTTTTTCCGGGACAATCACACGCGTCCCCCACAAGAGGATGCCGTCTTCCACGCTGAATTCTGACAGCTTGGAGGAAAATGCCCGCAACTCGCCTGGGAGCTGTCTATGCTGCCCACCATACAGGACTATGTGCCAAACCTTTGACAGGACTGGCTCCGTCTGGGTCCACTCACGGATCTGTGATGCCGTGACAGGCAAGGTGTCCATAAAATTTAGGGTTGCAACCACCTCACCGGTCGTGGGGGTCGACATGGGGCCGGTCGATAAAGGCAATCGGCTCAGTGCGTCGGCATTTGCTATCTGCGTTCCTGGTTTGTGCTCCAGAGAATACTCGTATGCAGCAAGCAACAAAGCCCAGCGCTGGATCCGCGCGGAAGCAATGGGCGGTATTGGCTTATCCTCTCTGAAAAGTCCCAACAGAGGCTTATGATCAGACACGATAGTGAAATGGCGGCCATACACGTACTGGTGGAAGCGTTTCACCGCAAAAACCACTGCCAGGCCCTCCTTCTCGATCTGCGTGTACATTTTCTCCGCTGCAGTCAATGTGCGGGAGCCGAAAGCTATCGGTCGCTCGGCCCCGTTCTCCATCTTGTGGGACAGGACAGCCCCAATACCATACGGGGATGCATCACATGTGACGAGCAAAGGCTTTCCAGGATCATAGTGGGTTAGTAACCCAGACAACGACAATTGTCGCTTTACCCGCCGGAAAGCGGTTTCTTGCGGCTGACCCCAAACCCAGGTGTGATTTTTCTTGAGCAGAAGGTGTAAGGGGGCCAGCGTAGTTGCCAGATTGGGGAGGAACTTCCCGTAATAGTTTACGAGACCGAGAAAAGAACGAAGATGCGAAGTGTCAGTCGGGACGGGGGCCTGTTGAATTGCACGCACCTTCTCTGCGACGGGGTGCAAACCTTCGCGGTCCACCCGATAACCTAGGTAGACTACTTCCTTTGCCTGAAATACGCACTTTGTGCGACGTAAACGGACTCCAGCCTCCGAAAAGCGTCTAAGGACAGCCTCCAGATTTTCCAAATGTTCCTGCTCCGACGTCCCTGTAATCAAAACGTCATCTAAGTAGACAGCGACACGTGGTAAACCTCTCAAAATGCCCTCCATAACACGTTGAAAAATAGCGCAGGCAGAGGATACTCCAAAGGGCAACCGTGTATATTCATACAGGCCCCGGTGTGTATTAATCGTTACATATGGTCGGGAGGCAGGGTCCAGCTCCAACTGTAGGTAGGCGTGACTCATATCTAATTTTGTGAAGGAGAGTCCGCCTGCAAGCTTCGCGTAGAGATCCTCTATTAAACGCATTGGATATCGGTCGAGTCGGGAAGCCGTATTCACTGTAAGTTTATAGTCGCCAAACAAGCGAACTGTGGCATCTGGCTTCATTACTGGTACAATTGGTGCTGCCCAGTCAGCAAAACGGACGGGCCTGATAATACCCAAACTCTCCAAACGAGCGAGCTCCCCTTCTACCTTCTCGAGCAAGACGTAAGGCACCGGGCGCGCCCGGAAATAGCGCGGCGTGGCTCCTGGTTCGACTTGGATACGGGCTACGGCCCCTTTTATTTTCCCCAAACCAGGCTGGAATACATCTGGGTATCGTCCTAGCACCTCAGTCAACCCTTCAGAAAATGTTTGGAGGATGTGCTGCCATTGCAACCGCAAATGGCGCAACCAGTCCCGACCCAACAGGCTGGGCCCATGGCCGCACACCAAGATAAGTGGGGAACGCCCCTCCTGGCATCCATAAACAACAGGGGTCATTGTAGTTCCTGCAATGTCCAGTGGTTCCCCCGTGTAGGTGGCCAACCTGGCCTGTGAGTCAGTTAATGTAAGGGACTGTATACCCTGCTTGATGCGGTCGAATGTCCTCTGGGCGATCACGGAGACCGCTGCGCCAGTGTCCAACTCCATCTCCAGCGGGTGGCCATTGACCCGTACTGTCACCTTAATGGGGGCCACACGGGAGCTGCCACACAATGCAGCTGCAGGCAGTCGTCCTCCGTCTCCACGTCCTCAGGAGTAGTCGCCGCAGGTTCATCCACATGGAAGGTACAGCCTCTGGGCTGGTCCCAGTTACGGCTCCTGGGCTGGTCCCAGTTTCGGTCGGAACGACGGCGCCTCTGGCGCCCCCAGGACCACCGTCCGCGATGGGGTCGGCGCCTACAAGTCTGACACGGACATGGCTCCTCATCCATTGGTTCTGGAGAAGGCTCCCTTCGGGGAGGAATGTCCGACGGCCACTGGCGTCGGTCCGGACGTCACCTCGCCCAACGTACCGCAGGAGTGCGGGGGGACGTTTTCGGACGGAAGGGGTTGCGCCCCAAGGCATGCACTTCCATTCCCTGTAGCTCCTGCACTCCTTGTTCTGCGCTCTCTCGGGACAATACTATTTGAATGGCCTGTTGAAAAGTCAATGTTGGCTCAGCTAACAACTTTCTCTGGGTGGCCGCATTGTTAATACCGCAAACCAAACGGTTGCGTAACATTTCTGACAAGGTCTCACCATCGTCACAGTACTCCGCAATCCTGCGTAGCCTGGATAGAAAATCGGCAAGGGATTCTCCAGGGGTCCTCTCAGCGGTATTAAACCGGTAACGCTGGACTATCGTGGACAGGGTTGGGTTAAAGTGTTGCCCCACTATATTCACAAGTTCATCAAACGTTTTGGTGTCCGGCGCAGCTGGGTACGTAATGCTCCTAATCACCCCAAACGTATGCGGGCCGCAGGCGGTGAGCAATATGACCACCTGGCGCTCCTTTTCGGTGATATTGTTTGCCCGGAAATAGTAACGCATCCGTTGTGTGTACTGGTTCCAGCTTTCCAGCGCAGCATCAAAAACATCCAAACGTCCGTACAGAGGCATGGTATAACAGAAAACAACTTCCAACCTGTATCCAACAAAAATCCAGGGAGGTGGCTTCAGCAGTGTAGACAGCTATTCACTTTAACCCTTGTCGCCAGTTTTGTGAGGGCCACGAAGAATCCAGCACGAGTTTTAAGGATACAAAGCAATAACATTTATTTACAATAACATATATATATAACAGCAGCAGCAACTTCCCTTGCTGCACACTCCTTTCTGCTGGTTCCAAACTGGCCAGCTTTATTTATACTTGGAGTTTACTCATGGTTTCTCTGCCCCCCTCATTGGGGAAGCTCATACTCCCACAGGATTGTGGGATTGTCATTAGTCCCCAGCCAATGGTAAGCAGGCAGGTTATAACAATTGGATTTGTTTATTGTCACGTGTACCGAGGTACAGTGAAAAGTATTTTTCTGCGAGCAGCTCAACAGATTATTAAATACATGGGAAGAAAAGGGAATAAAAGAAAATACATAACGAGTATAAGTTAAGTAAAAAGTGGATCTGTTGGGGAGAGTTCACAGAGAGTCCCCTTGCTCCGGCGCCATCTTGGTAAAACTCTGCTTTCTGGTCATTATCATGGGCTACTGCTTTTCCGACATTACAACAACTACAATTCAAAAGTATGTCCTTGGCCGTAAAGTGCTTTGGAATGTCTGGTGTTGGCACGGTGGTGCAGTGGTTAGCACTACTTCCTCACGGCACTGAGGACCCGGGTTTGATCCCGGCTCTGGGTCACTGTCCGTGTGGAGTTTGCACATTCTCCCCGTGTCTGCGTGGGTTTCACCCCCACAACCCAAAGACGTATAGGGTGTAGCATGGGTATTGGCCACGCCAAATTGCCCATCAATTGGGCAAAAAAGAATTGGGTACTCTAAATTCATTTGAAAAAAAGGAAACGGCTGAGTCTGTGAAAAGTAAAACTGGGCAAGGTCCAAAACTAGCATTGCACTTGATCCCGTGGATTTCCCTCCTGTTTGGTGCAAAGGCGCTCTCAGCGTAGTGGGCAAGAATCCGAGCTGGAATTGGCACTGTGGGCTTTTTCCCCCGAACTGCAGCACCTTCTCCTCGCCGTGAGCCGACTGCTATTTCTGTCATGACTGCGCCCTTTCAAATGAAGGATTGAAAGTCAATAACTAGGAGCCTGACATTACCTAGCAACAGCCAATGAAGAACCTCCAGGTGTGTGGGAAGAGGGTGGGGTGGAATATGCAATCTTTCTGAAGGGAGTGGCAAATGATTGCTTTAGAGATTAGTAAAATCAGTCATTCCAGATTGTTCTTTGAGCCAATTACTCATACGCCTTTTAAACCAGGCCAGAAAAAAAAGGCTTGGCTCAGTTTGTTGCCAACACTTGGTAAATCTGACAGTATTTGTTTCCCAGAGTTAGAATTCTACCAAATTGACACCTATAATTGCAAAAAGGAGCTAAATTGCTGGGAGACCGTTTCTTGGTATGGACTGCCTTGTACCAGTCCGTCCTACGCAAAATCCAAAGTGAACACTGCTGATGGCGTTGGCATGCCAGGACTTCATAGTTCATGTTTATGGTCCAGTTTAATTGGCTGATAAACAGCCCGGAAATCCTTCCGCCACCTCAATGTTCGCGAGGTAGAACTTTGTAGATAAAGGCATTGCTTCATATAGCATTGAGCCATACGGAGTAAAAGGTCCCTTTCCATTGCTCCACCATTGGAGCCCATGTAGCCAGCTGCCTAATCCCTAAGCTCTGCAATTCCCTCTCAAAACATCTCTCTCTTCCTTTAAAATGCTCCAAAAAAGGGGCGGCCCGGTGGCACAGTGGTTAGCACTGCTGCCTCATGGCGCCGAGGTCCCAGGTTCAATCCCTACCCCGGGTCACTGGCCGTGTGGAGTTTGCACATTCTCCCCGCGTCTGCGTGGGTCTTCCCCCCCCCCCCCCCCCCCCAACCCAGAGATGTGCAGGGTAGGGCAGCATGGTGGTGCAGTGGTTAGCACTGTTGCCTACAGCACTGAGGATCCGGGTTCGATCCTGGCCCCAGGTCACTGTCTGTGTGGAGTTTGCACATTCTCCCCGTGTCTGCGTGGGTCTCACCCCCCACAACCCAAAGATGTGCAGGGTAGGGCAGCACGTTGGGGCAGTGGTTAATATAATAATCTTTATTGTCACAAGTAGGCTTACATTAACACTGCAATGAAGTTACTGTGAAAATCTCCTAGTCGCCACAGTCCGGCGCCTGTTCGGGTCACAGAGGGAGAATTCAGAATGTCCAATTCACCCAACAAGCCCGTCTTTCGGGACTTGTGGGAGGAAACCGGAGCACCCGGAGGAAACCCACGCAGACACGGGGAGAACGTGCAGACTCCACACAGACAGTGACCCAAGCCGGGAATCGAACCCGGGACCCTGGCGCTGTGAAGCAACAGTGCTAACCACTGTGCTACCATGCTGCCCTCGCACTGCTGCCTATGGCACCGAGGACCCGGGTCACTGTCTGTGTGGAGTTTGCACATTCCCCCTGTGTCTGTGTGGGTCTCACCCCCACAACCCAAAGATGTGCAGGGTAGGTGGATTGGCCGCGCTAAATTGCCCCTTAATTCGAAAAAGGAACTGGGTATTTAAATTTATTGAAAAAAGATGCTCCAAAAAAAAAGTTACCTCTTTCACCAAGCTTTTGCTTCTCTGTCTTAATATTTCCTTATGTAGGTCGGTGCCAAATTTTCGCTTGTAAAGCTCCTTTGAAGTGCCTTGGGAGGTTTTACTATATTAAAGGCACTAAATGCATGTTGTTGTTGACTGCTGAACTATGTCACCTGGTCTCAGTCAGTGTAGTAGCAGTGGCTGCTGTTATTGGCCTTGATGCTGTTGGCATAAGGGGATAAAATCTGCGAGTGCGTCTTCCCCTGGTCACTATCTAGAGACTCTCACTGAAAAACATGCACATGGGTGTGTATATGTTGGAGAAGAACATGTTGGGCTTGTGCATCCTGTCCTCCACAGTCAAGTAGCCTGGATTCAGTCTAGGCTCACACATGAAGGATAAGCAGTTCGGTGAGGTGACTGCTGGCTCCTGTACAACAACCCCTCAGGGAGCAGCAGTGTGTGCAGAAGGAGAGTTTGCATGGTTTTTTTTTGCTCAAGACTTTGCTGCCTGCCATCAGAGAGAAATGCAAGCGGGAAACAAATGACTTGCTCAAGCTATCGGGCACAATCAAACGGCCTCGTCACGCCTGACCCGGTGAAGCAACGAGGCCGTTAAATCTCACCAGAGTCCTCTCGCGAGATTTGCGATGCTCGGAACGCCTCGCGAGATCTAATGATTCTCCCGAGGCCTGGGAACGAACGTCCATGCCTGGGAGACATCGCCGTTTAACACTGGTCCACTCAAAAGGGACCAGGCATGATGGCACCTGGGGGGGAGGGAGGGGACGGGGTGGGGGGGGAGTCTCTCAGACTATCAGAGGGCCCCAGGTTGTCTGGCTCTGGGCAGGGTGGTGCCCTGGCACTCCTGCTGCCACCCGGACATCCTGGTGATGCCAGCCTGGTACCCTGGTAGTGCCACCTGTGTGCCCAAGGGACACTGCCAGGGTACCAGGTTGGTGGTGCCAAGCTGGCATTTTGTGCATGGTGGCGATTGGGCCGCGGGCGCCCGGTGCGGGTGTTGCGAGGGGGCGGGGGGTCCGGAGACTCCCTCATAGTGAGTTGGGGCTGGGGGTGGCGGTTGCGTTGGGCGCTCCGATCTCTTGCTACACTGAGGAAGTCCGGCGGGGGGGGGGGGGGTCCTCAGTGCATAAAACGGGGCGATGTGCGGCCTGGGTCACACATTCCCCGCTGAGGCCCCCAATCTAACCCGAGTGACGTTCAATAGTGTTGTGTTTCTCGCCGCTACGAGCGCTGGGCAACACGCGGCTAAACGTGGTCGCTGTGGTTCACTTTGTTCCATTTAGTTAAATTGCGGCCATTGTTTCTAAATGCTTCCCCGCCACCAGCAGCAAACTCAGTGCCTGTAGTTGCTGGGTTTATCCTTTTATTAACAAGGGTGTGAGGATGCGTTTCAAAACTAACCGCGGGACTGAGGCCATACTGGATTTTGGGTCAGGCAGTTTGGTTGTGCACAGTTTGGGCCAAGCCGGGTCCGGTCAAGGGTCACTCAGAGCGTGGGATAAGACACGGGAGCAGAAGTAGGCCATTCGGCCCATCGAGTCTGCTCTGCCATTCAATGGGATCATGACTGATCTGATATGACAATCCTCAACTCCACCTTTCCGCCTTATGCTCAATAATCCTCGGTTCCCTGACGGATTAAAAACTTGCCTATGTCAGCATTGAACATACTTAACAACTCAGCCTTTGTGGTAAAGAATTAAAGAATAAACTGACGCGGCAGCCACAAAGTGGATGATTGTTCAGGAGCCACACTGCACCACTGCATTACCTGGCCAACTTGTCCAGGTAAATTAGGTTTTTAATTTTACTCAAGGTTGACGCATGGCACATTTTTTAAATATCGGGTTTTCAGACACTCTGGTTTTTGGACAGCTGGATTTGAGACACTACTGTATTTGCACTTTCCACTCACTCAGCATCCCTGAATCGAAGGAGGATTGGAAGATGATGGCCAGAATCTCTGTAACTCCCACCCTTATTTTCCTCTGAAACCGAGCATGCAGACCAATAAACCTGGGCAACTTGCAAACTTTAAGCTGCCAATTTTTCGTGTCTTCCTCTTTGGGTGATCTATCTGATTTTCTCTCAACCTCCTCTACGATGCTAGCTATTTAAAATGTATTTTTATTCTTGGTTCAGTGGTTAGCACTGTTGCTTCACAGCTCCAGGGTCCCAGGTTTGATTCCCGGCTTGGGTCACTGTCTGTGCGGAGTCTGCACGTTCTCCCCGTGTCTGCGTGGGTTTCCTCTGGGTGCCCCGGTTTCCTCCCACAGTCCAAAGATGTGCAGGTTAGGTGGATTGGCCATGATAAATTGTCCTTTAGTGTCCAAAGATGTGCAGGTTAGATGGACTGGCCATGCTAAATTGTTCTTTAGTGTCCAAAGATGTGCAGGTTACGTGGATTGGCCATGCTAAATTGTCCCTTAGTGTCCAAAGATGTGCAGGTTAGGTGTGTTGGCCGTGCTAAATTGTCCCTTAGTGTCCAAAGATGTGCAGGTTAGGTGGATTGGCCATGTTAAATTGCCCCTTAGTGTCCAAAGATGTGCAGGTTAGGTGGATTGGCCATGTTAAATTGCCCCTTAGTGTCCAAAGATGTACAGGTTAGGTGGATTGGCCGTGTTAAATTGTCCCTTAGTGTCCAAAGATATGCAGGTTAGGTGGATTGGCCGTGCTAAATTGTCCCTTAGTGTCCAAAGATGTGCAGGTTAGGTGGATTGGCCATGTTAAATTGTCCCTTAGTGTCCAAAGATGTGCAGGTTAGGTGGATTGGCCATGTTAAATTGTCCCTTAGTGTCCAAAGATGTACAGGTTAGGTAGATTGGCCATGTTAAATTGTCCCTTAGTGTCCAAAGATATGCAGGTTAGGTGGATTGGCCGTGCTAAATTGTCCCTTAGTATCCAAAGATGTGCAGGTTAGGTGGATTGGCCATGTTAAATTGTCCCTTAGTGTCCAAAGATGTTCAGGTTAGGTGGATTGGCCATGCTAAATTGTCCCTTAGTGTCCAAAGATGTGCAGGTTAGGTGGATTGGCCATGCTAAATTGTCTCTTAGTGTCCAAAGATGTGCAGGTTAGGTGGATTGGCCATGATAAATTGCCCCTTAGTGTCCAAAAATGTGCAGGTTAGGTAGATTGACCACGATAAACTGTCCCTTAGTGTCCAAAGATGTGCAGGTTAGGTGGATTGGCCATGCTAAATTGTCCCTTAGTGTCCAAAGATGTGCAGGTTAGGTGGATTGGCCATGCTAAATTGTCCCTTAGTGTCCAAAGATGTGCAGGTTAGGTGGATTGGCCATGATAAATTGTCCCTTAGTGTCCAAAGGTTAGGTGGTGTGCTGGGTTGCGGAGGTGTGGGCTTGGGTAGGGTGCTCTTTCAGGGACTGGAGTAGACCCGATGGGCCATGGGGCCTCTTTCTGCACGGTAAATTGTATGATTCTATGATTCTTTACACTGGTTTCTGTCGTAGTTGAGGCTCATAGGTCTGTAGCTCATTTTATATTTGTGTTGTAACATTCTTTTGAAATGGCTCTCCCGAAAAAGAGCACATTTGCATGTACACAGTATTTGTCACAGCCACAGGGAGTGTCTTCATTTCACAGCCAATGACTGGTTTTTCAACTGTGGTCACTTGGTTTGTAGTCAAACACAGCAGCCATGATGTGCACAGCACGCTCCCACAGACTACAGCTGAAGTGAATGGCCCCAGGCTCTTTAAACACTCACATCTAGCCAATAAAGCAGTGCTTTAATGTCTGATCAGAAAGAAGGCACCTCCGACAGTGCAACACTCTGATTGCAGCCTTCTGGACTCAACGTTGAGTTCAATAACTTCAGATCATGAACTCTGTCCTCCACTTTGATTCCCCCCCAGTGCCAGTCTTGTTCTTTTAAAAATAAATTTAGTGTACCCAATTATTTTTGCCCAGACATTACAGCGACATAAGACCATAAGACATAGGAGCAGAATTAGGCCACTCGGCCCATCGAGTCTGCTCCGCCATTCAATCATGGCTGATATTTTCTCATCCCCATTCTCCTGCCTTCGCCCCATAACCCCTGAGCCCCTTATTGATCAAGGACCTCGCTATCTCGGTCTTAAAGACACTCAGTGAATTGGCCTCCACAGCCTTCTGCGGCAAAGAGTTCCACAGATTCACCACCCTCTGGCTGAAGAAATTCCTCCTTATCTCTGTTTTTAAAAATAAATTTAGAGTGCCCAATTCTTTTTTATCCAATTAAGGGGCAATTTAGCGAGGCCAATTCACCTACCAGGTATATCTTTGGGTTGTGGGGACTGTAGCCACCTAAAATGGCTGATTCCCGATTAATTTGGCCAAAACCCGATATAAAATGGCTAACCGAAAAGGCTGATGGGAAAAGCAGCCAACAGGACACAAACGGACAGCTGCAGACAGAATAGCGTATTCGGCTCTGGGGAAGTCGGCCCAGATCGATACTCAAGACTATTAGCAGCACATCAACCCAGACATCTGCAGTTTAATCGGCTAGCCCCGGGAACAATTGCAACATATTAGCAATTGAATGCCGGGCCAGACCTGTCGGTGCCTGCAGTGGCCGAAACAAAGACAGGTGAACGACCACCCCCCGATCGAGGAATCGCCTCACCATTGAACACATCGACCCCAGGGATTGGGAACAAGTCCAATCACTTGGGACCAGGGTCAAGGGCCGCCCCGAGAGGCGGGAAGCCCCAGGACCCTATAAAGTGAGGGGCCAAGTTCAGATCTCTCTCTCCTTTCTTCTCCTGCTCGCAACCTTCGCAAGAACATCGACCAGAAACAGTAAGTTTGACTCCAGCGATCGCCCGATAGAGACTCCTAGCCATCGACCCGTATCAGCCTTTTGAATCCCGCAGGCCAGACCCAATTCGATAAGCCATTCGTTTCCCTGACCTGGTGGGCCCTTCCTAAAGTTAAGTATTGGCCAGTAGTGGTAGGTTTCGATATAGATAGTAGGATTATTGTATAAGCATTACCTGTTGTATATAATAAATGACCGTTGATTTCATTCACTAAGCGGTGTGCTGACATATTAATCATAACTCGAGCTTGAACCACTTGGCGGTATCGAAAAGATACCTGGCGACTCGTGAGCAAAGGTGACATAATCAGAGCTAATAAAACTAAGGCTAAAAAGAGCAACAGGACGAATCCCACGCAGACACGGGGCGAATGTGCAAACTCCACACGGACAGTGACCCGGGGTCAGGATTGAACCTGGGACCTCGGCGCGTGAGGCAGCAGTGCTAACCATTGCGCCACTCATCTCAGTTATAAAGGATCTTCCTTTCAGTCTGAGGCTGTGCCTGTATGGAACCATCAGCTACCATTTGAAATAAATGGAGGTAAACTCCAGAAGACATCAACAGGCAGTAACAGTGAACCAGTGCTCATTTTGAATATCAGTACCACTGACAGAATTTTGCAAACTAGATTTTCACTGCAGCGTCAGTAACTGCTGCAGGACTCCAGTGTCTGTATTTGCATTGCTGATTGGGAGATGGAACAGTGCAGTGACTGCTAATGCTCCAGGGTCCCAGGTTCGATTCCCGGCTTGGGTCACTGCCTGTGCGGATTCTGCACGTTCTCCCTGTGTCTGCGTGGGTTTCCTCCGGGTGCTCCGGTTTCCTCCCACAAGTCCCGAAAGACGTGCTGTTAGGTGAATTGGACATTCTGAATTCTCCCTCTGTGACCCGAACAGGCGCCGGAATGTGGCGACTAGGGGCTTTTCACAGTAACTTCATTGCAGTGTTAATGTAAGCCTACTTGTGACACTAATAAAGATTATTATTATTGTAACAAGCGAGGCTGAGAGGATCAACCAAGCAATTTCTGGGTACCACCTGATTTGAGGCATTTGGGCATGATAGGCTGGGCAATAGATGTCCATAGATCTCTGAAAGTTGCCACCCAATTGGATAAAGCCGTGAAGAAAGCCTATAGTGTGCTAGCGTTTATTAACGGGGGGATTGAGTTTAAGAGCCGCGGGGCTATGCTGCAACTGTACAAGACCCTGGTGAGACCACATTTGGAGCATTGTGTGCAGTTCTGGTCACCTCACTATAGGAAGGATGTGGAAGCATTGGAAAGGGTGCAAAGGAGATTTACCAGGATGCTGCCTGGTTTGCAGGATAGGTCTTGTGAGGAAAGGCTGAGGGAGCTAGGGCTTTTCTCATTGGAGCGAAGGAGGATGAGAGGTGACTTATTTGAGGTTTATAAGATGATGAGAGGGATAGATAGAGTGGACGTTCAGAGACTATTTCCTCGGGTGGATGTAGCTGTTACTAGGGGGCATAACTATAAGGTTCAGGGTGGGAGATATAGGAGGGAAGTCCGAGGTAGGTTCTTTACTCAGAGAGTGGTTAGGGTGTGGAATGGACTGCCTGCTGTGATAGTGGAGTCGGACACTTTAGGAACTTTCAAGCGGTTATTGGATAGGCACATGGAGTGCACTAGAATGATCTGAGTTTCAGACTAGTTCGGCACAACATCGAGGGCCGAAGGGCCTGTACTGTGCTGTACGGTTCTATGTTGTATGATCTAATAGAGGTGCCGGCTTGTGATGTGGGATCTCTGCCTACATATTGTATCTTCGGTTCCCTGTTGTGGAATCTCCTGTAGCTTCTGCCGGGTCATTTTTGGGGCCTGTACTTGTTCAGCCCATACACCACAACCAATCCCTCAAGCCCTTGCTGAACTTTACAGAGAAGCAATTCCTCTACTTGTTCATTGAACCAGGTGTTGGTTGGAATCCTCACCCTTACCCCCACCACTAAACCCATCCCACAGGATTTGTAAGGTGGAGGTCCCTATAAATGTTCCTTGGAAAGATGGCATTTTGGCTGCGTGGAAAATCGCCATGATTTAATGTTTGAACGGTGGCAGCCATGAATCAGTTGGTAGCACACTCATCGCTGAGTCACTAGGGCCTGAGCTCAAGTCCCACTCCTTGTTTGACCACCAAAATCAAGGTCAACACTCTCGTGCGGTACTGAGGGAGTGCTGCAGTGTTGGAAGTGCTGTCTCTTCGATGAGATGTTAAACTGCGTTTTGAGTGGATGTAAAAGGTTCCAGGGCACTCTTTCCATGAAGAGCGGGGGATTTATCCCATGTCCCGACCAAGATGTACCCTCAATCAACATCATAAACAGATTATGACCTCATTGCTGTTTATGGGATCTTGCTGTGCACAAATTGACAGCTGCATTTCCCACATTACAATGTGACTGTGCTTAAAGTACTTGATTGGCTGCGAAGTTGTCTGGTGGTCATGAAAAGCAAATTTTTCTTTCTTTTCAGTGGTAAAATATTCTTTTTCCATTTTTGTTCTTCTCCCTTCCGTTTTTACTGTTCTCCACTGTCCTGGAACGTATGTCCTGAATGGGTAGTAGAAATGGATTTTCTTCATAAAATTCAGGCAATTCCCCTCTCAGGTCTCTCCAGAGCTTCTCTGTAAATAGCAACTAGGTGGTGCTCTCGAGCTACCACACTGGTTTCCCTTGTTCTTATGGGGAAAGGCAGCTCACTCTATCTGAAGGGCAGCTCCCTCGCTTGAAGTCCCAGCTGTGCCCTTCTGGTGCCCTGGCACAAGTCCCAGCTGTGCCCTTCTGGTGCCCTGGCACAATATAGGCACCCTTCTTGCAGAGGGGTTTGGGTAATTTGACCTCTCGTGATGCCCAAATGTTGGGTAGTTCGAAAATGTAAATGGCTTATTGTCACAAATAGGCTTCAATGAAGTTACTGTGAAAAGCCCCTAGTCGCCACATTCCGGCGCCTGTTCGGGGAGGCTGCTACGGGAATTGAACCGTGCTGCTGGCCTTGTTCTGCATTGCAAGCCGGCTGTTTAGCCCACTGAGCTAAACCCGAGAGCATTGCTTGTCTAAACAGGATGGGGGGGGGGGGGCGTGGCGAACCCGGGGTCCCCGGCGCTGTGAGGCAGCAGTGCTAACCACTGTGCTACTGTGTCTGTGTGGGTCTCACCCCCACAACCCAAAGATGTGCAGGGTAGGTGGATTGGCCGCGCTAAATTGCCCCTTCATTGGAAAAAAAATGAACTTGGTACTTTAAATTTTAAAATAAAATAAAATAAAACAGGGTGGTGGGTCTCCACAGTGTCTGGATTTGAACATAATCGTAACTCTCAGTGTGCGTCCTGGCTGGCTGTGTCCTGGGAGCGCATGACACCACGATAATTGTGATGTGTCGGCCATTGTAACAAACCTGCCTTCACAAGGCCATGTTCCCTGCCCCTTTGACTAGATCAAGCAATTCTAATTGTTGACTAATTCCAGTCCCTGCCATGGACTTCAGTGCGGGTACCACTGAAAGTCCGATCAGAAATTCAGGCAGATGGAAAAGTGAGGTGTTCCCAATAAACGCTGAGGGACAGGAGAGCAATCTGAGGGAGCTGCCGTTTCGGTTAGTGAGGACGAGTTTCCGCTACCTGGGGATATAGGTGGCGTGAAGCTGGGACTTGTGGGAGGATTGAGGGAGGACTTTAGGAGATGGGATGTGCTGCCACTGTTGCTGGCGGGGAGGGTTCAGACAGCGAAAATGACCGTCTTGCCGAAGTTCCTATTCGTGTCTCAAAATCCCCTGATTTTCTTGCCCAAGTCATTGATTAGGAAAGTGAACAGGAGGTTTCTGAGCTTTGTATGGTCGGGGAGGGCCCCCCCAGGACCTGGATGGTCTTACTGGAGAGAGATAGACAGGGAGGGGGCTTGGCTCTACCAAACCTGCAGGACTACGATTGGGCGGCAAATATTGCCATGGTTCGAAAGTGGGTGGCGGAACAGAAGACGGTGTGGCGAAGGCCTCGTGTAAAGGAACCACTTTGAGGGCATTGGTGTCGGCACCTCTGTCGTTCTGGCTGACTAGATACTCAAGTCCGGTTGACGTTGAGGGTATGGAACCAGTGACGGCAGCACTATGGGATGGAGGACGTGTCTATGGGGGCACCGATTTGTGGCAACCACAAATGTGCCTTGGCAGGGCTAGATGCAAGGTTCCGGGGGTGGGGCCGTTTGGCGGTTAAACATTTTAGAGACCTGCTCGTTGGGAGGAGGTTTGCCGACTTATCGGAATGAGAAGAGGTTCCTCAGCTTCCGGAAGGTTCAGGGACCGACAGATCAGGGACTTCTTGAGAAAGGAAATGGGCTCATTTCCAATGCTGTTGCCTCCGGGCCTGCAGGACAGGCTTTTATCAGAGGATGAGATTGGAGAGGGCAAGATACAAGGTGGGATTTGGAGTGAGGCCTTGCTCAGGATCAATGTGCAAGATTGTTCCAGTTTAAGGCCGTGCACAGGGCACATTTCAGTCCAGGAGGAGTCGCTTTTTCCCAGGGGTGGAGGACAGATGTGCGTGGTGTGCCAGGGGGACCGGCGAACCATTCCCACATGTTCTGGGCATGTCCGAGGCTGGAGGGTTTCGGCAAGGGGATTGCGGAAATACTGTGAAAGATTCTGGAAATGGAGGCCGCACGAGCCCATGGATGTAAATGAGTATCGGAAAACCCAGGAATACAGGTGAGGAAGAGAGGCTGCCGTAGTGGCCTTTGCCTCCCTGTTAGCCCGGAGGAGGATCTTGTTGAGCTGGCGGGATTCGGGACCGCCAAAGGTGGGGACGTGGGTCGGTGATCTGGCGGAATTTCTCCAGAAAGGGGCTGGTTTAGCACAGTGGGCTAAACAGCTGGCTTGTAATGCAGAACAAGGCCAGCAGCGCGGGTTCAATTCCCGTACCGGCCTCCCCGAACAGGCGCCGGAATGTGGCGACTAGGGGCTTTTCACAGTAACTTCATTGAAGCCTACTTGTGACAATAAGCGGTTATTATTATTATTAATAAGATTAAGTTCGCCATTAGGGGGATGGACGAGGGATTCTCCACGAGGTGAAAGCTGTTCATCAACTTATTAAAGAGGGACTAAAACGTCTTCTGGGAGGATTCTTAGCTTTTTCTTTCTGCTCTTTGCTGGGGGGTGGGGGGATTCGGGGGGCCGAGGGTTTAGCGGGGAGAGGGAGGGAAATAGGAAGGTCTGGGTAAAGGCGGCGTTGGATATGTTATTATATTGGTGATGGTTTGTGTTTTTTGTTCTGCCCTGAGATGATGGGATTGTCTTATGATGCGAGGCAGAGTAAATTGGGCCTATATTCTTCATGTGGGCCGGCAGTCTTTGGAGCTTGGAAGAATGAGAGGTTATCCTGACAAAACATGCAAGTTTCTGAAGGGGTTTGGTAGGGTAGAGTCAGACACTGAGAGATTGAGTGGCGGAGCAGACACGACGGGCCGAATGGCCTACTACTGCTTCTATTTCTTATGTTCTGAGTCCCTGCTTCCCCATCCTTACATTGAAGGCCTTTTAAGACCATCCCAGAAAAGCTGGTACTTGCTAGGATCTGGTGAAACTGGATCCCGGCCTAAGTTTCAGCTACTCCCAACCAGAAACTCTGTTTCAGAACCACTGACTCCAAATCCCTTGGAACGTCAGCCTAAATTTAAAAAAATATTCTTTCATAGGATGCGAGTGTCACTGGCAAGGCCAGCATTAGGGCAGCACGGTAGAACAGTGGTTAGCACTGTTACTTCACAGCTCCAGGGTCCCAGGTTCGATTCCCAGCTGGGTCACTGTCTGTGTGGAGTCTGCATGTTCTCCCCGTGTCTGCGTGGGTTTCCTCCCGGTGCTCCGGTTTCCTCCAATAGTCCAAGGGCATGCAGGTTAGGTGGATTGGCCATGTTAAATTGTCCCTTTAGTGTCCAAAGATATGCAGGTTAGGTGGATTGGCCATGCTAAATTGTCCCTTAGTGTCCAAAGATGTGCAGGTTAGGTGGATTGGCCATGTTAAATTGCCCCTTAGTGTTCAAAGATGTGCAGGTTAGGTGGATTGGCCATGAT
Organism: Scyliorhinus torazame; assembly: GCF_047496885.1. Taxonomy (NCBI): domain Eukaryota; kingdom Metazoa; phylum Chordata; class Chondrichthyes; order Carcharhiniformes; family Scyliorhinidae; genus Scyliorhinus; species Scyliorhinus torazame. Next base: position 22,773,031 of record NC_092738.1, on the reverse strand, counting down.
AAATTGTCCCTTAGTGTCCAAAGATGTGCAGGTTAGGTGGATTGGCCATGATAAATTGTACCTTAGTGTCCAAAGATGTGGAGGTTAGGTAGATTGGCCATAGAAATTGTCCCTTAGTGTCCAAAGATGTACAGGATCGGTGGATTGGCCGTGCTAAATTGTCCCTTAGTGTCCAAAGATGTGCAGGTTAGTTGGATTGGCCATGCTAAATTGTCCCTTAGTGTTCAAAGATGTGGAGGTTAGGAGGATTGGCCATGATAAATTGTCCCTTTAGTGTCCAAAGGTGTGCAGGTTAGGTGGATTGGCCATGTTAAATTGTCCCTTAGTGTCCAAAGATGTGCAAGTCAGGTGGATTGGCCGTGCTAAATTGTCCCTTAGTGTCCAAAGATGTGCAGGTTAGGTGGATTGGCCGTGCTAAATTGTCCCTTAGTGTCCAAAGATGTGCAGGTTAGGTGGATTGGCCATGTTAAATTGTCCCTTAGTGTCCAAAGATGTGCAGGTTAGGTGGATTGGCCGTGCTAAATTGTCCCTCAGTGTCCAAAGATGTGCAGGTTAGGTGGATTGGCCATGCTAAACTGTCACTTGGTGTCCAAAGATGTGCAGGTTAGGTGGATTGGCCGTGCTAAATTGTCCCTTAGTGTCCAAAGATGTGCAGGTTAGGTGGATTGGCCGTGTTAAATTGTCCCTTAGTGTCCAAAGATGTGCAGGTTAGGTGGATTGGCCATGCTAAATTGTCACTTGGTGTCCAAAGATGTGGAGGTTAGGTGGATTGGCCATGTTAAATTGTCCCTTGGTGTCCAAAGATGTGCAGGTTAGGTGGATTGACCGTGCTAAATTGTCCCTTAGTGTCCAAAGATGTGCAGGTTAGGTGGATTGGCCATGCAAAATTGTCCCTTGGTGTCCAAAGATGTGCAGGTTAGGTGGATTGGCCATGTTAAATTGTCCCTTGGTGTCCAAAGATGTGCAGGTTAGGTGGATTGACCGTGCTAAATTGTCCCTTAGTGTCCAAAGATGTGCAGGTTAGGTGGATTGGCCATGCAAAATTGTCCCTTGGTGTCCAAAGATGTGCAGGTTAGGTGGATTGGCCATGCTAAATTGTCCCTTTAGCGTTCAATGATGTGCAGGTTAGGTGGATTGGCCGTGTTAAATTGTCCCTTAGTGTCCAATGATGTGCAGGTTAGGTGGATTGGCCATGCTAAATTGTCCCTTAGTGTCCAAAGATGTGCAGGTTAGGTGGATTGGCCATGCTAAATTGCCCTTAGTGTCCAAAGATGTGCAGGTTAGGTGGATTGGCCATGCTAAATTGTCCCTTAGTGTCCAAAGATGTGCAGGTTAGGTGGATTGGCCATGTTCAATTGTCCCTTAGTGTCCAAAGATGTGCAGGTTAGGTGGATTGGGAATGTTCAATTGCCCCTTAGTGTCCAAAGATGTGCAGGGTATGGGGATTGACCATGATAAATTGCTCTTAGTGTCCAGAAAATGTGCAGGTTAGGTGGATTGGCCATGCTAAATTGCCCCTTAGTGTCCAAAGATGTGCAGGTTAGGTGGATTGGCCGTGTTAAATTGCCCCTTAGTGTCCAAAGATGTGCTGGTTAGGTGGATTGGCCATGCTAAATTGTCCCTTGGTGTCCAAAGATGTGCAGGTTAGGTGGATTGGCCATGTTAAATTGTCCCTTAGTGTCCAAATTTGTGCAGGTTAGGTGGATTGGCCATGTTAAATTGTCCCTTAGTGTCCAAAGTTGTGCAGTGTAGGTGGATTGGCCATGTTAAATTGTCCCTTAGTGTCCAAAGATGTGCAGGTTAGGTGGGTTGGCCATGCTAAATTGTCCCTTAGTGTCCAAAGATGTGCAGGTTAGGTGGATTGGCCATGTCAAATTGTCCCTTAGTGCCCAAAGATGCGCAGGTTAGGTTGATTGGCCATGATAAATTGCCCTTAGTGTCCAAAGATGTGCAGGTTAGGTAGATTGACCATGTTAAATTGTCCCTTAGTGTCCAAAGATGTGCAGGTTAGGTGGATTGGCCATGTTAAATTGCCCCTTAGTGTCCAAAGATGTGCAGGTTCGGTGGATTGGCCATGATAAGTTGTCCCTTAGTGTCCAAAGATGTGCAGGTTAGGTGGATTGACCATGTTAAATTGCCCTTAGTGTCCAAAGATGAGCAGGTTAGGTGGATTGACCATGTTAAATTGTCCTTTAGTATCCAAAGATGTGCAGGTTAGGTGGATTGGCCATGCTAAATTGTCCCTTAGTGTCCAAAGATGTGCAGGTTAGGATGATTGGCCATGCTAAATTTCCCTTTGTGGCCAAAGATGTGCAGGTTAGGTGGATTGGCCATGTTAAATTGTCGCTTAGTGTCCAAAGATGTGCAGGTTAGGTGGATTGGCCATGCTAAATTGTCCCTTAGTGTCCAAAAAGTTTGGGTGGAGGTGTGGGCGTGGGTCGGGTGCTCTTTCCAAGGGCTGGTGCAGACTCGATGGGCCAAATGGCCTCCTTCTACTGTAAATTCTATGATTCTCTAATTTGTTGCCCATCCCTAATTGCCCTTGAGGAGGTTGTGGACATGGAGCCATGTCTGTCTGACTGAGGGATGAGAGTCCAAAGTTAACCTTGGCTGACATCAACACCAGGTGTCTCCACCTGGTTCGAAGATTTCCCAGAATCGCCACTGCTTTCATTACATTATCAGACCGGTATGTCCTTGTGTAATCTGGTGATAGTACGGCAGCTCCCTCCCCAGGGTGTTCTGTAAGGCACTGGAGCAGAGCATTAATGTAATAGCTTGCTGTGGTAATAGCTGCTGTGCCAAGGAACGGTGGCGTGGATGTTTGTGCCCCACCCATTCCTCCATTTCCCCCGCGGTACAGGATTCCAATTTGGTTTGAGCCGTCAGTGAGGGGAGTGCTGAGATGGCAGGTCAGGAGGTTAACTTATCACAGAGCCGCAGTGCTGCACTTGCACATCAAGCAGCCCAATGCAGAGCAGTAATGTCAACAGACTAGGCACAGGAGAGAAAGGAAAGTAGAACTGCTTCAGGGGAACTTTGGATTATTATACTCTTGATTTTTATAACCAATAAAATTCAGTAACCGCAGATGTACAAAGAGGTACAATATGTACTGCTTAAGTTCACAGTGTGTAGCATTAGTTAAGGTTTGTTGGGCTGATCAGGTAACTGGGCAGACTGTCTGGAAAGGAGGAATGCAGTTGGATCCATCCCATTCGCAGCTCACGCCTCTGAAATATTTCATTCCTCAATTGGCGCAATGGATTTGAGCTGATCAGCTGTGACAGGAATCACATTCACAGTATCTCCCAGCTCCATGCGCATTGTCAATGAGCAAGGCTGAACTCATAATGAACATCATAGATCATAGAATTTACAGTGCAGAAGGAGGCCATTCGGCCCATCGAGTCTGCACCAGCCCTTTGGAAAGGGCACCCGACCTAAGCCCACACCTCCACCCTATCCCCATAACCCAGTAACCCCACCCAACACTAAGGGCAATTTTGGACACTAAGGGCAATTTATCACGGCCAATCCACCTAACCTGCACATCTTTGGACTGTGGGAGGAAACCGGAGCACCCGGAGGAAACCCACGCACACACGGGGAGAACGTGCAGATTCCGCACAGACAGTGACCCAAGCCGGGATCGAACCAGGGACCCTGGAGCTGTGAAGCAACAGTGCTAACCACTGTGCTACCGTGCTGCCCATAACAATCTCATGTCAGGGGTAAGGGAATCATTTGGGAATGACACCTGCTAGTGAGTAGTTAAGGAAAAGGATTTTTTTTTTATACATGGAATGTATTAAGGGGCAGCACGGTGGCGCAGTGGTTAGCACTGCTGTCTCATGGCGCCGAGGTCCCAGGTTCGATCCCAGCTCTGGGTCACTGTCCGTGTGAAGTTTGCATATTCTTCCCGTGTCTGTTTGGGTTTTGCCCCCACACCCAAAGATGTGCCGGGTAGGTGGATTGGCCTCGGTAAATTGCCCCTTAATTGGAAAAGCATTTGTTAAAAAAGGAATATATTTGAATAATACAAGACGGAAATACTGGGGATATTGGAAATCTGAACAGAGAAAATACTCAGCAGGCCAGGCAGCATCTGTAGAGAGAGGAGCTGAGTTAACTTGGGCCTGATTTTAGCTCTGTTTAAGTGGATGGGTTTTAAGTGGGTTTAAAATCTTGTCCAGCGTTTCAGGACAGTAGCCTTTGAAAATGTAAATCACTTATTGTCACAAGTAGGCTTCGAATGAAGTTACTGTTAAAAGCCCCTCGTCGCCACATTCCGGTACCTGTTCGGGGAGGCTGGTACAGGAATTGAACCGTGTTGCTGGCCTGCCTTGGTCTGCTTTCAAAGCCAGCGATTTAGCCCTGTGCTAAACCAGCCCTTCATCAAAACTCTCAGAAGGTGAACTCTGCTGAAAGGTCATGAACCTGAAACATTGACTTGAATCTTCGGCACCCGAGTGGCATTTTTGGAGGGGAGGAGGGCATTTAATCAGGCGCGACGGTGCCTGTGGGGACGTTTCCACCTCAACCCCAACGGAGCCCGGCTCATAGGCGGCCTTCCCGCCCTGCTGCCAATTGGGCAATTAATGTCACCTCAAGGGCCTCACCCTGTCGCTGCTGATAACCCAGCGGCAGACGGGCTTGTCGCCAGGCAACATGCATGGGGCGGGGGGGGGGGGGGGGGCAAAGAAACTCAGTGCCTGATCGAGCAACCCAGCATCAGGAAGGGGGGGCCCACTGAGAGCCACTCCCCTACCCTGCCCCTGCTGCCAACCCCCCCCCCCCCACCCCCCCCTCACCCACCCCCAACCCCATGGGCAGGATTTTCCCAAAATCTGGCTGTGTTGTAGCGAGCAGGAATTGCCGTGCATTTCCCGGCGCCCAGCCCAGCGAGTCTGGCAATGCAACGTTAATTGATCCACTTATCGAGACCTCACCGGCTTCCCGCCCCGAAGGCCGGCTCACCAGCTGGTTCGCCAGCCTCCCGCTAACAAGGGCGAGCAGCACTTAGGCGGCACTTGCTCAGCCAACCCTACCCAGCTCTCAACGATGGCGCCGAGGAGACTGGTCCCATGATTCGGGGATGCTGACCTGGGGAGGCCCCCAGGAGGGCTGACCTGTTGTCTCGAGTGTCCCGGAGGCTGAGGCACAGGGCAGCCAGTGCCGTCTAGGACAAGCAGTGGAGAGCCTGGTGTTCGACGTCGGCACCATGAGTGAAGATGTCCAAGGTGCCGCGCAGTCGGTGACAGCCATGGCTGAGGGTCTCGGCAATATACCTGCCTCACTGGGCACCAGGCCGTCCTTGATGGGGTTCTGCGGGACATGTCCCGATCTCAGATGGGAATGGCCGAGGCAGTGCAGAGCTTGCCCTAGTCGCAGGTGGGCTTGGCTGAGGCACTGGGGGATGCGTCCCAGTTACTGAGGGGCATCGCCGAGGGCATTGACACCAGAGTGCGGACCATGGGGAGCTGCGGGCTGGCAGAGCCAGACGATGCAAGGGCAGCTGGGGCTCGAACCACCGAGCACTGGGGCTCTTTGCCCGTGAGCAAAGATGGCTGCTCACCTCCTAGGCTCCCCACAGAAGCCCTTCCGCCAGGTTCACGGTTTTCACAAGGTGCACTAATCGGCGCCAGCGTGGGCACTTGCTGGGAAGGCTGCGAGGCTGTTGGATATGGGCTGCCTCCCGTTAATTGTTTGGAAATAGGGCCTAACTGGTGATTATTGGTTTCTCACCACGCTACGCCGAGATCCCGATTTTGCCTACGAGAGCGGGCCCGTTGCATCGCAGACGGTTTGACAGTTTGGACAGAAGAATGTAGCGCGCAACCTTGCTCAGGTATGAACCAGGGACTCAGACAGACAGGAAGCAGACATTGCATTAACTGAGGGGACCAGTAGTGGGAAGTTGTGCTTGGAGTCCGAGGAGGTAGGAGAGGTGCTAAATGAATATTTTTCGTCAGTATTCACACAGGAAAAAGACAATGTTGTCGAGGAGAATACTGAGATTCAGGCTACTAGACTAGAAGGGCTTGAAGTTCTTAAGGAGGAGGTGTTAGCAATTCTGGAAAGTGTGCAAATAGATAAGTCCCCTGGGCCGGATGGTATTTATCCTAGGATTCTCTGGGAAGCTAGGGAGGAGATTGCTGAGACTTTGGCTTTGATCTTTAAGTCATCTTTGTCTACAGGAATAGTTCCAGAAGACTGGAGGATTGCAAATGTTGTCCCCTTGTTCAAGAAGGGGAGTAGAGACAACCCCGGTAACTATAGACCAGTGAGCCTTACTTCTGTTGTGGGCAAAATCTTGGAAAGGTTTATAAGTGATAGGATGTATAATCATCTGGAAAGGAATAATTTGATTAGAGATAGTCAACACGGTTTTGTGAAGGGTAGGTCGTGCCTCACAAACCTTATTGAGTTCTTTGAGAAGGTGACCAAACAGGTGGATGAGGGTAAAGCAGTTGATGTGGTGTATATGGATTTCAGTAAAGCGTTTGATAAGGTTCCCCACGGTAGGCTACTGCAGAAAATACGGAGGCATGGGATTCAGGGAGATTTAGCAGTTTGGATCAGAAATTGGCTAGCTGGAAGAAGACAAAGGGTGGTGATTGATGGGAAATGTTCAGACTGGAGTCCAGTTACTAGTGATGTACCACAAGGATCTGTTTTGGGGCCACTGCTGTTTGTCATTTTTATAAATGACCTGGAGGAGGGCGTAGAAGGATGGGTGAGTAAATGGGGAAAAAGGTTTTTTTTGTTTAAAAAAAATATATATTTTTATTCTTCACCTTTTTCACATTTTCTCCCAAATTTACAACCACCAACAATAAACAATAATCAGCAACAAATATGTCAATCCCCATAACAATAACAAGGATCTGTTTTGGGGCCACTGCTGTTTGTCATTTTTATAAATGACCTGGGGGAGGGCGTAGAAGGATGCGTGAGTAAATTTGCAGATGACACTAAAGTCGGTGGAGTTGTGGACAGTGCGGAAGGATGTTACAAGTTACAGAGGGACATAGATAAGCTGCAGCGCTGGGCTGAGAGGTGGCAAATGGAGTTTAATGTAGAAAAGTGTGAGGTGATTCATTTTGGAAGGAATAACAGGAAGACAGAGTACTGGGCTAATGGTAAGATTCTTGGCAGTGTGGATGAGCAGAGGGATCTCGGTGTCCATGTACATAGATCCCTGAAAGTTGCCACCCAGGTTGAGAGGGTTGTTAAGAAGGCATACGGTGTTAGATTTTATTGGTAGAGGGATTGAGTTTTGGAGCCATGAGCTCATGTTGCAGCTGTACAAAACTCTGGTGCGGCCGCATTTGGAGTATTGCGTGCAATTCTGGTCGCCGCATTGTAGGAAGGATGAAAATGAAAAATGAAAATGAAAATTGCTTATTGTCACGAGTAGGCTGAAAAGCCCCTAGTCGCCACATTCCGGCGCTTGTTCGGGGAGGCTGGAACGGGAATCAAACCGTGCTGCTGGCCTGCCTTGGTTTGCTTTAAAAGCCAGCAATTTAGCCCAGTGAGCTAAACCAGCCCCAGGATGTGGAAGTATTGGAAAGGGTGCAGAGGAGATTTGCCAGAATGTTGCCTGGTATGGAGGGAAGATCTTATGAGGAAAGGCTGAGGGACTTGAGGCTGTTTTCGTTAGAGAGAAGAAGGTTAAGAGGCGACTTAATTGAGGCATACAAGATGATCAGAGGATTGGATAGGGTGGACAGTGAGAGCCTTTTTCCTCGGATGGTGATGTCTAGCACGAGGGGACATAGCTTTAAATTGAGGGGAGATAGATATAAGACAGATGTCAGAGGTAGGTTCTTTACTCAGAGAGTAGTAAGGGCGTGGAATGCCCTGCCTGCAACAGTAGTGGACTCGCCAACACTAAGGGCATTCAAATGGTCATTGGATAGACATATGGACGATAAGGGAATAGTGTGGATGGGCTTTGGAGTGGTTTCACAGGTCGGCGCAACATCGAGGGCTGAAGGGCCTGTACTGCGCTGTAATGTTCCATGTTCTATGTTCTATGTTCTATTCCTCATTGCGAGTCATCATCACCCTCCTGCACTGATTGGTCAGCAGGTACTCTTGGATTCCCCATCCCCAGCTCCTTGAAGAATGAGTGGTCGCCCCTCCTCCACCCACTGGTTGCAGAGAGGTGACAACCTCCTGAGGGGTAATCCAATTGTCCACCAAACTAGTCCTGCTGCATGAATCAGGAGGCGATGCGGGTGTTTCCCATGCGTACCCTCGACCCCTCGTGGCGGCCACCCCCGGCCTCCACAGCAGTCTGCTCCTCAGCACCTTCCTGCACTTCCTTCTCGTCCAAGGGCACATGCTGCTCCTCCGGGTCCTCCTCAGAAACTCTTCATCCCGTTGCAGAACAAGGTTGTAGCAGGCACAGCAAACGAGAGCAATGCGGGAGAGCCTCTGGGGGCCATACCGCAGGGCTCCGCTGTACCCTTCCTCACTGCTAGTCATCATCACCCTCCTGCACTGTCAATGCAGCAGGAACACATCTTTAGATGCCCGATGCTCTGCTCGATGACCCATTATATTGGTCCTCCGCAGCAGTCTGTGACCTCCGCATTGGCGTCATCAACCATGACCTGAGGGGCTACCCCTTGTTCCCAAGGAGCCATCCCGGTCGCCTTGGGTGTCCCCTGAAAAGTCCAGGGATCTGGTCCGGGTGAAAGATGAAGCTATGCATAACTCGGACCTCGCGATCGCTGCACATTTAGGGAGTGGAACCCCTTCCTGTTTATAAAGGGGATTCCCTGCTGTGGGGCGCAGAGAGCCACATGGTGCAGTCAATTGCCCCTGCACTGTGGCAGACCCAGTATCTGTCCGAAACCCGTTGATCTCTTGTCCTGTCTGGCCTGGTCCTGCTCGAAGTGGATGTTAAGCGACGTGAAGCCCACTAAATAGATTAGAATGCATTCAAATTCATGCAAATCTGGTTCGTGCCCATCCTGGACTTGAACCTGATCGCATCATCAGAGGGCGACTGGGAAGATCTTTGCTGGAAAGAGACTGAGGTGAAGCAGAGACCGGAATCTGATCGTTCTCTCGGTAAGAAAGAGGCGGCTGTGAAGCCAGAGGCCTTTCCTGGAAAAGCTGTGAGTAAGATATTGCTGGACTGCAAAGAAGAGTATTATCAACTGTAGGCCAGAGACTTTAAACTACACTCATACTGTGAAACGGCTGCACTGAAGAACTCATCATCTGAAGCAAGGACTCTTATCTTTTGACCTTATTGCTTTACACTCATTCCGTCCCTCACTGTGTTTGTCTGTCTTGTGTTTATGGGTAGAGGGTGGGGGAAGTTAAGGGGAGTCAGGTATTTCCTCCATATTGACTCATTGTTTTACTGCACATTCTAGATTTGTTCTGGTTATAAATAAACAGTGATTGTGTTTAAACTTACAAACCTGGGCCGGGATTCTCCGGTATCCGGCGGGGCGGGTCGTACCGGCGCTGAGGAGTGGCGGGTGCGCCAGCGTGTGCTGGCGTGATCGCAGCGCATTCGCAGCGGGGTTCTTCTCCGCGCCGGCCCTGGCGGACCGTTACAGCGACCGGCGCGGAGGGAAAGAGCGCCCCCACGGCACAGGCCCGCCCGCAGATCGGTGGGCCCCGATCGCGGGCCAGGCCACCGTGGGGGCCCCCCGGGGTCAGATCCCCCCACGCCCCCCCCCCCCCGAGGACACAGGCGGTACGGACCTGGTTTGATTCACGCCGGCGGGACTGGCTGAAAACAGGCGGCCACTCGGCCCATCGCAGGCCGGAGAATAGCCGAGGGGGGGGGTCACTGCCAACGGCCCCCGACCGACACAACGCGATTCCCGCCCTCGCCGAAAAACCCGGAGCCGGAGAATCCGGCAGCCGGCATCGGTGCGGCGTGGCGGGATTCCCGCCACCCCCCGGCGATTCTGCCACCCGGCGGGGGGGGTCAGAGAATCCTGCCCCTGGTATCTGTAATTATTGGACAGTCAATGGCCAAAGATCTCGGGCTGGATTCTCCAATTTTCAGGCTATGTCCAGAGGATCCGTGGCGTTTTACATCAAAAAAATCGCCAGTGCCCCAGCACCGATCCTCCGACCGGTGAGGGGCGAACAGCCGCAGCATCTAAAATGCACGGACTTCCCAATATAAACGCCTGAGGAATTGCTGGGTCCGTGGATGCGCATGCGCACGGCGACTTGCAGCGGTCGCGCCGTACAACATGGCGCCGGCTGTGCGCGAACCGACCTGCCAGATGGTGCCCCCCTGGCCACCCCCTGGTCACCCCCCACCAGTCCCCCCAGCTCTCGCCGAAGCCCCCCCCCCCCTTCGGCCAGCAGCACAGCTCCCCCCACCGACTGTAGCGGCGCTGGACACAGCCCGCAGCAACCATGCTTGTTCCCGACCGTTCGGACTATGAGTCAGCCACGCGGACACACGTGTCCCGCGCCATCGGGAACTCGGCCCATCGGGGGCGGAGCATCGGGGGGGGGAGGGCCTTCAGGTAACGTCCTGAGGCCGTCCCAGTGGTGTGCGGCGTGCTCCTCGATGGTGTCGTTTTGGAGGGGGCGGAGCATCCGATAACAGGCGCCACCCCCGATTCTGTCATAAACAGCGACTCTCCGCCCGATCGCCAATTACAGCGTCGGGGAACAGAGAATCCCGCCCCTCATGTATTTTCCGAAGAGTTATTGGTTAATTCACTTGTGTTTTGACTCCAGGACGCATGGGGTGGAATTGACTGCCCCCTTGCCCAGGGTGTCAAGTGATTATTATTATTATTCAGCCACAACAGCCGGGCAAGGACACAGGCACATTGCATTCTCCCCGGGTCTGCGTGGGTCTCGCCCCCACAACCCAAAGATGTGCAGGGTGGGTGGATTGGCCACACTAAATTGCCCCTTAATTGGAAAAATGAATTGGGTACGCTAAATTTATAAAAAACAGAAGGGCAGAGGCACACACTGGGAAAGGTTCAGGACTGAAGGCAAGTGAAAGCTTTTTAGAAAGAGTGCTTCCAGCAGGAATGGGATCTTGGTGGAGCAATGGAGGCAAAGAAACCCCAGATGTGTTCAACAGGGGGCTGGATTCTCCGCGATGCCAAAATCGCGTTTGGCGACGAGGATGAGAATCTCCGATGACGCCAAAATCAGCTGCGCCGCCGCTTCCGCGGTGCTCCGCCCCCGACCGGCCGAGTTCCCGACGGCGTGGGACATGTGTGGTCTCACCGGTCGGGAACTTACCGTGGCGGCTGCGGACTCAGTCTGGCGCCGCCACAGTCGGTGGAGGGACGATCCGCGGGCAGGGGGGGGGGGGGTGGGGCTTCATTCGGGGCTTGGGCTCTATGGGGGGTGGTCTGGGGCACACGAGCGGTCGAAGGGGGGTACTATCTTTGCCGTTCGGGTCCGTGGGCTGAGTCCTCCATGGAGCACGGCGTGGCCGCTGCGGGCAACTGCCCTGCACATGCGCGGCCACAGACCTGGCAATGCCCAGGGCCCTATTGGCAGCTAGAGCCGGGAGCTCTATGCTGCCTCCCTGCTAGCCCCCAGCAAAACGGCGAATCAGTGGCTGTTTTGCGGCAGTTTTCCTGGCGCAAAACACCACCATTTTCACGCCGGCGTGGGGTCTCCCAAACAGAGAATCCAGCCCAGGTTGTTAGAACTGCTATTTGGAGGGTGGGGTAGTCATAAGTTTCAATAGAAAGATGAGTGAGATGGGCCGAATGGCCTTTCTGGTCTGTATTTATCTGTGAGAGTAAGTTTCACAGTGGCCGAGAGTAATCTATAACCAGACACCTCATAGCAATAGCACCCAGAGACTCCATACCTGCCAAGCTGAAGATGCCTGGTCTGAATAACACTTCTATTAATGTTTTAATAGGGGAATAGTACAATGGTTCTGACTGGCCAATTGACTGGTGCAATATCTTGCAGAAGCATTCATTCCCTTCAGCCATTATCGTTTCTACCTGTCAATGGGAGGAGTCCAGTACAAGTTATAGGGTGACACACCTAACCAACATTAGACAGACTGAATTGGCTTGGTTTGTGTCAATGTTCATTTAAATCACTGTGCAATAACAAATTGCTGTCACTCACATTAATAGGGTCCAGAGGTACTGGAGAAGGTGCAAAAACGATTGACAAGGATTGTACAAAGATTAACAGATTCAAGCTTTTCGGAAAGATTAAATAGGTTGGGACTCCTTTCTCTGGAAAGACGGAGGCTGAGGCGGACCAGAAAGAGGCCTTTATGATTTGAAGTTTGATACATAGATCCATAGATACATAGAAGACAAGAGCAGGAGGAGGCCTTTTGGCCCTTTGAGCCCGCTCCACCATTCATCACCATCATGGCTGATCATCCAACTCAAGAGCCTAATCCTGCTTTCTCCCCATAGCCTTTGATCCCATTCTCCCCAAGTGCTGTATCCAGCTGCCTCTTGAATGTATTCAAAGTTTTAGCATCAACTACTTCGTGTGACAATGAATTCCACAGGCTCACCACTCTTTGTGTGAAGAAATGTCTCCTTATCTCTGTCTGAAATGGTTTACCCTGAATCCTCAGACTGTGACCCCTGGTTCTGGACACACCCATCGTTGGTTTGATGGGCTAGACACAGAGAAGCTGTACCAATTGTGGGGAGACCAAACATAGGGTGGTTAGCACTGCTGCTTCCCAGGTTTGATTCCCGGCTTGGGTCACTGTCTGTGCGGAGTCTGCACCTTCTCCCCGTGTCTGCGTGGGTTTCCTCCGGGTGCTCCGGTTTCCTCCCACAAGTCCCGAAAGACGTGCTTGTTAGGTGAATTGGACATTCTGAATTCTCCCTCTGTGACCCGAACAGGTGCCGGAATGTGGCGACGAGGGGATTCTCACAGTAACTTCATTGCAGTGTTAATGTAAGCCTACTTGTGACAATAAAGATTATAGTTGGTGACTAATAAATCGAATAGGAAATTCGGGAAGCAAATTATGTTAAAATTGCTCCCAATAGATCTAGCAAAATGTAACAATAAATAATTATATAGAAAATGTATGTACTGCAGCCTATGTTTTGTCACACTTCACTGAACCTATCTCTGTAATTTGAAAATTGTACTCAACCTATTGTCCATCTTAGTTACAGGTGAGACCTTAAGGGATTTCAATAGGGTCCTCTTCATTAAAATCTGATGCGGGGTGGACATTGGCTTTATCCTGTGTCCTGCTGAAGCATGAGCTCATCCCAGTCCTCACTAAAATGAATTGTCAGTCAGGGGAGAGTTTAGTTCAGTGGAAGAGTGCGAAGGTCAGAAGAGAAGAAAGACTCTGGGCCACTTCTTTGATTATTCATAGATCAGAACTGGCAAAACCCGGGAAACAGGCTCCAATGCCTCACCTGTACAACACAGAATGATCAGTGGGTTTGAAGAAGAGACGTAAAGAGGGGAGACAGACTGATCCAATATTAAAGAAAATGGGAACAGCAACACTTGCAAGGGTATCCCTGCCCAAGAATGTTAAGATAACTTAGGAACTGGATTCTCGTGCATATTTGCCTCGGTAAGACTTCTTTAATTAGCAAAAAATAAATCAGCCAGCACTTAACATAATGCTTGGAAGCACTGATAAGCTGCCTTTGAACTTTGCGTTGAAAATTGGACGGGTACTTTAGGACTTGGGACATTTTTGTTTGATCAGTGAGCCATAGCCGCCCTCACAGAATGGTTGGCGAAGGAGGAATGCAGTGTTTCAACATTCAATGTAGAAGAAAAAAAAGGAAATTTATGCTGATGGGGGAATGCGAACACATGACACAGCGTCAGATGGAACACAAGGCAAGGTCAAGTGGACTGAGAACAAAGACAGAGCTATAACTTACAATCTTAGAATAACGGACAGGTGTGTGGCCAATTTGGTGCCAATCCTGAGACCAGTAATTCAATACTTAGGCACTGCTGAGTTTAATAATATCACAATTATTGCCATGATGTTTTCCAATAACACAGTGGTTAGCACAGTCGCTTCACAGCGCCATGGACGCGGGTTCGATCCCCGGCTTGGGTCACTGCCTGTGCTGAATCTGCACATTCTCCCCGTGTCAGCGTGGGTTTCCTCCGGGTGAACAAAGAACAAAGAAAAGTACAGCACAGGAACAGGCCCTTCGGCCCTCCAAGCCCGTGCCGACCATGCTGCCCGTCTAAACTAAAATCTTCTACACTTCCTGGGTCCGTATCCCTCTATTCCCATCCTATTCATGTGTTTGTCAAGATGCTCCTTAAATGTCACTATCGTCCCTGCTTCCACCACCTCCTCCGGTAGCGCGTTCCAGGCACCCACTACCCTCTGCGTAAAAAACTTGCCTCGTACATCTCCTCTAAACCTTGCCCCTCTCACCTTAAACCTATGCCCCCTAGTAATTGACCCCTCTACCCTGGTAAAAAGCCTCTGACTATCCACTCTGCCTATGCCCCTCATAATTTTGTAGACCTCTATCAGCACGGTAGCATTGTGGATAGCACAATTGCTTCACAGCTCCAGGGTCCCAGGTTTGATTCCAGCTTGGGTCACTGTCTGTGCGGAGTCTGCACATCCTCCCCGTGTGTGCGTGGGTTTCCTCCGGGTGCTCCGGTTTCCTCCCACAGTCCAAAGATGTGCAGGTTAGGTGGATTGGCCATGATAAATTGCCCTTAGTGTCCAAAATTGCCCTTAGTGTTGGGTGGGGTTACTGGGTTATGGGGATAGGGTGGAGGTGTTGACCTTGGGTAAGGTGCTCTTTGCAAGAGCCGGTGCAGACTCGATGGGCCGAATGGCCTCCTTCTGCACTGTAAATTCTATGATCTATGATCAACCTCCGTCGTTCCAGTGAGAACAAACCGAGTTTATTCAACCACTCCTCATAGCTAATGCCCTCCATACCAGGCAACATTCTGGTAAATCTCTTCTGCACCCTCCCTAAAGCCTCCACATCCTTCTGGTAGTGTGGTGACCAGAATTGAACACTATACTCCAGGTGCTCCGGTTTCCTCCCACAAGTCCCGAAAGACGTGCTGTTATGTGAATTGGATATTCTGAATTCTCCCTCTGTGACCCGAACAGGCGCCGGAGTGTGGCGACGAGGGGATTTTCACAGTAACTTCATTGCAGCGTTAATGTAAGCCTACTTGTGACAATAATAAAGATTATTATTATTATCAATGTAGTGTTACAAACACTGGTGCAATCATTTTGACAGGACACAGTCATTGCAGGAGGAGGTATGCCTGGAAAATCTGATCACAAATACAGAACCAGTGCAAGCTTCCATTGGAGCAAGGGTGCTGTAGCCATGTAAAATGGCTGCGTTCCGATTAATCTGGCCAAAACCCAGTTTAAAATGGCTAACCCGAAAGACTGCTGGGAAAAGCAGCCAAGAAGACACAAGCAGGCAGCTGCAGACAGTTTTGCATATTCAGCTCTGGGAAGGTAGCCCAGATCGATACTCAGGGCTATCAACAGCCCATCAACCCAGGTATCCGCAGTTGCATTCAGGGCTGTTTGCAGCCCATCTATCCAGACATCTGCAGTTAAATCGGCTATCCCCGGGAACAATTGCAACATATTAGCAATTGAATACCGGGCCAGACCTGTCGGCGCCTGCAGTGGCCGAAACAAAGACAGGTGAGCGACCATCCCCCGATCAAGGAATCGCCTCACCATTGGACACCTCGACCCCAGAGATTGGGGACAGATCCAATCACTTGGGACTCAGGGTCAAGGGCCGCCCCGGGAGGCGGGAAGCCCCTGGGCCCTATAAAAGTGAGGGTCCAAGTTCAGATCTCTCTCTCTCTCATCTTCGCCTGCTCGAGACCTTCGCAAGACCAGCCACCGGCAACTGTAAGTTTGAATCCAACGATCGCTATCCGGTAGAGACACCTAGCCACCGACCTGTAGCAGCCTTTTGAATCCCGCGGGCCAGATCTGATTGGACAAGCCATTCATTTCCCTGACCTGGTGGGCTCTTCCTAAGTTAAGTATTGGTCAGTAGTGATAGGTTTATTGTATAGAAAGTAGTATTAGGGTATTGATATTGCTTGTTGCATATAATAAATGACCGTTGTTTTAATCCTTACTAAGCGGTGTGCTGTATTATTAATCATAACCTGAACTTGAACCACGTGGCGGTATCATAAAGACACCTGGCGACTCGTGAGCAAAGGTGACGTAAACAGAGCAAATAGACTAAGGTTAAAAAGAGCAACAGTGTGATCTCCCACTCCTCTGAACTCCTTGTCACATTACCATCAGGATGTATTGAGCCAGGTGACAATGTATTCCTTAGGGCGGCACGGCAGCGCAGTGGTTAGCACTGCTGCTTCACGCCGCCGAGGACCCGGGTTCAATCCCGGCCCCGGGTCACTGTCCGTGTGGAGTTTGCACATTCTCCCCGTGTCTGCGTGGGTTTCACCCCTGTAGCGCACAAAGACTCCGAGAGACGAATAGAGTGAAGTCGATGAGGCTTTATTAAGCGTGACTGTTCCCCCGCAGTTCAGTAGTAGACTGCGTGCGGGGGAGGACTCCAGGTACTTATACGGCGGAGCTAGAGGTCGACGTCCAACCAGGACCCGGGATCTGTCAGACAATGACATCATGGCTTCACAGTCCCACATGACCCCTAATGCATACTACCACATTCACCCCTTGTTAAAAATGAACCCGGCGGGGTGATGCTTCGCATGGTGGTAAGGGTTTACAAGGTTGGTCCTGGGAGGAAAACTTTCGCATGTTATTACAGTATGTACAAGGTTTTTTTTTTTTGTTTCAAACTATTTACAGTAATCGTCAGGAAAA
Source organism: Scyliorhinus torazame (assembly GCF_047496885.1). NCBI lineage: Eukaryota > Metazoa > Chordata > Chondrichthyes > Carcharhiniformes > Scyliorhinidae > Scyliorhinus > Scyliorhinus torazame. The sequence goes on along the minus strand of NC_092738.1, from coordinate 22,756,206 downwards.
GACAAAATGTTCACGTTAAAAGTCCACATATTGTACTGTTAGATCGACGCCACGAGTCGGTCGGGCGGTCTGGTTGTCCGTGTCGATCGCCTCGGCCCCGGTGGTGGTGGTGGTGCTTGTTCCGGTGTTGTCGTCTCCGGGAGCCTTACGGTTTCAGCTTGGGCTTCATTCCTGGTCGGGCCTGGGAGGGGGACTGATCCTCCTGGGAAGGGGGCGGTTGCGGGGTGCGGCGGTGGCAGGAAGGGGGGGGGTTGGGTGATTGGTGTCGGGGGGGGTGTGTGTGTTGCCGGCGGGCGCCAGATCTCGCAGGGAGACCGTGTCCTGTCGGCCGTCGGGGTACTCCACGTAAGCGTACTGCGGGTTCGCGTGAAGGAGGTGGACCCTTTCGACCAACGGGTCCGACTTGTGCGCCCGCACGTGCTTTCGGAGCAAGATGGGTCCTGGGGCCGCCAGCCAGGTCGGCAGCGACGTTCCAGAGGAGGACTTCCTGGGGAAGACAAGGAGGCGCTCATGAGGCGTTTGGTTTATGCTAGTACACAGTAGTGACCGGATGGAGTGGAGGGCGTCCGGAAGGACCTCCTGCCACCGTGAAACTGGGAGGTCCCTGGACCGTAGGGCCAGTAGGACGGTCTTTCAGACCGTGCCGTTCTCCCTCTCTACTTGCCCGTTCCCCCGGGGGTTGTAGCTGGTCGTCCTGCTCGAGGCTATCCCGTTGCTGAGCAGGAACTGGCGCAGCTCGTCACTCATGAAAGAGGACCCCCTGTCGCTGTGGACGTATGCGGGGCAACCGAACAGTGTGAATATGGTGTTCAGGGCTTTAATGACTGTGGCCGCGGTCATGTCAGAACAGGGGATGGCGAATGGGAAGCGGGAGTACTCGTCCACCACATTAAGGAAGTATGTGTTGTGGTCGGTGGAGGGGAGGGGTCCTTTGAAATCCAGACGAAGGCGTTCAAAGGGGCGGGAAGCCTTAATCAGGTGCGCACCATCCGGCCTGAAAAAATGCGGTTTGCATTCTGCGCAGATGTGGCAGTTCCTTGTGACTGTACGGACCTCCTCTAAGGAGTATGGGAGGTTGCGGGACTTGATAAAGTGGTAAAACCGGGTGACCCCCGGGTGGCAGAGGTCCTCGTGGAGGGTTTGGAGCCAGTTAATTTGTGCGTTGGCACATGTGCCGCGGGATAGGGCATCGGACGGCTCGTTCAGCTTTCCGGGACGATACAAGATCTCGTAGTTGAAGGTGGAGAGCTCAATCCTCCACCTTAAGATCTTGTCGTTCTTGATTTTGCCCCGCTGTGCATTATCGAACATGAAGGCTACCGACCGTTGGTCAGTGAGGAGAGTGAATCTCCTGCCGGCCAGGTAATGCCTCCAATGTCGCACAGCTTCCACTATGGCTTGGGCTTCCTTTTCCACTGAGGAGTGGCGGATTTCTGAAGCGTGGAGGGTTCGGGAGAAAAAGGCCACGGGTCTGCCCGCTTGGTTAAGGGTGGCCGCTAGAGCTACGTCGGAGGCGTCGCTCTCGACCTGGAAGGGGAGGGACTCGTCGATGGCGCGCATCGTGGCCTTTGCGATATCCGCTTTGATGCGGCTGAAGGCCTGGCAAGCCTCTATCGACAGAGGGAAGGTCGTGGTCTGTATTAGGGGGCGGGCCTTGTCTGCGTACTGGGGGACCCACTGGGCGTAGTATGAAAAGAACCCCAGGCAGCGTTTCAGGGCTTTTGAGCAGTGCGGGAGGGGAAATTCCATGAGGGCGCGCATACGTTCGGGGTCGGGGCCTATTATCCAGTTGCGCACTACGTAGCCCAGGATGGCTAGCCGGTTGGTGCTAAAAACGCACTTGTCCTCGTTGTACGTGAGGTTCAAGGCTTTGGCGGTCTGGAGGAATTTTTGGAGGTTGGCGTCGTGGTCCTGCTGATCGTGGCCGCAGATGGTTACATTGTCGAGATACGGGAACGTGGCCCGCAACCCATGTTGATCAACCATTCGGTCCATCTCTCGTTGGAAGACCGAGACCCCGTTTGTGACGCCAAATGGGACCCTTAGGAAATGGTATAATCGCCCGTCTGCCTCGAAGACTGTGTACTTGCGGTCACTTGGGCGGATGGGGAGCTGATGGTAGGTGGACTTGAGGTCCACGGTGGAGAAGACTTTATATTGGGCAATCCGATTGACCATGTCGGATATGCGGGGGAGAGGGTACGCGTCTAGTTGTGTGTACCTGTTGATGGTCTGGCTATAGTCTATGACCATCCTTTGCTTCTCCCCTGTCTTTACTACTACCACCTGTGCTCTCCAGGGACTATTGCTGGCCTGGATTATGCCTTCCTTTAGTAGCCGCTGGACTTCGGACCGAATGAAGGTCCGGTCCTGGGCGCTGTAGCGTCTGCTCCTAGTGGCGACGGGTTTGCAATCCGGGGTGAGGTTTGCAAACAAGGATGGGGGTTGCACCTTGAGGGTTGCGAGGCCGCAGATAGTGAGTGGGGGTATTGGGCTGCCGAATTTGAAGGTTAGGCTCTGTAGATTGCACTGGAAGTCTAATCCCAGTAATGTGGGGACGCAGGGTTGGGGAAGGACGTAGAGCCTGTAGTTTTTGAAATCCCTCCCTTGCACCGTTAGGGTAACTATGCAGAAGCCTTTGATCTGTACGGAGTGGGATCCTGCAGCTAGGGAAATCTTTTGTGCGCTGGGATGGGTGGTCAAAGAACAGCGTCTTACCGTGTCGGGGTGGATAAAGCTCTCCGTGCTCCCGGAGTCGACTAGGCATGGTGTCTCGTGCCCGTTTATCAGCACCGTTGTCGTCGTCGTCTGGAGTGTCCGGGGCCGAGCTTGGTCCAGCGTCATTGAAGCGAGACGTGGTTGTAGTAGTTGAGCGTCTTCTTCGAACCCCGTGGAGCCGTCGACACTGGGGTCCGTTGTTGCCGTCCAAGATGGCGTCGGGGGTGAACAAAATGGCTGCCCCCATGCATCGCACATGGCTGGGGGGTCACAAGATGGCGGCGGGGGTGGACAAAATGGCCGCCCCCATGCGTCGTACAGATCTGGGGTGGTCCAAGATGGCGGCACCCTTCCTCCCCTCGTGGTGGTCGGGACCCAAAATGGCGGCGTCAGCGGGTCACACATGGGGCGCTGGGGGGGTTGGGGAGCGTTAGGACCGCGCGGGGCTCCCTCTTCTCTGGGGACAGCGGTGGTCGGGACCCAAATTGGTAGCGCCGGCGGGTCATACGTGGGGCGCGGGGGGGGGGGGGTTTGGGGGGCGTTAGAGACGCGCAGAACTCCCTCTTCTCCGGGGAGAGCGGTGGTCGGGATCCAAAGTGGTAGCGCTGGCGGGTCATACATGGGGTGCGGGGGGGGGTGTTGGGGAGCGTAAGCGGCGTGCAGGGCTCCCTGTTCTCCCGGGACAGCGGCGACCTCGCGGGACCGGCACACAGCCGCGAAATGGCCCTTTTTCCCACAGCTCTTACAGATCGCCGGGCAGCGCTGCCGGGGGTGTTTCGCCTGGCCGCAGAAATAGCAGCGACTTGGTGTTTGGACCGCGCAAGCCTGTGGGGTGTCCGGGGGGGGGGGGGGGGGGGTGGGTTTGTCGCGACGGGTACGTACGGAGCCCAATGGGCTGCCGCGCGGTCGGGGCCGTAGGCGCGGGTATTTCGCGCGTTCACTTTTAGGGAGGCTGCTAGGGCCCGTGCCTCTGAGAGTCCTAGCGACTCTTTTTCTAGAAGTCTTTGGCCGATTTGGGAGGAGTTCATACCTGCCACAAAAGCATCGCGCATTAACATGTCCGTGTGTTCATTTGCGTTCACCGACGGGCAGCTGCAGGCCCGTCCCAAAATTAGTAGCGCGGCGTAGAATTCATCTATCGATTCTCCGGGACTTTGCCGTCTCGTTGCGAGTTGATAGCGAGCGTAGATCTGGTTTACTGGGCGGACATAGAGACTTTTTAGTGCTGCGAACGCCATCTGGAAATCCTCTGCGTCTTCGATGAGAGAGAAAATCTCCGTGCTTAACCTCGAGTGCAGGACCTGTAGTTTTTGGTCTTCTGTGACCCGGCCGGTGGCCGTTCTGAGGTAGGCCTCGAAACAAGTCTGCCAGTGCTTGAAAGCTGCTGCCGCGTTCACTGCGTGGGGGCTGATCCTCAGGCATTCCGGGATGATCCTGAGCTCCATAGTCCTTTCGTCACGCTTAATAAATTGTAGCGCACAAAGACTCCGAGAGACGAATAGAGTGAAGTCGATGAGGCTTTATTAAGCGTGACTGTTCCCCCGCAGTTCAGTAGTAGACTGCCTGCGGGGGAGGACTCCAGGTACTTATACTCCGCCTTCAGGGCGGAGCTAGAGGTCAACGTCCAACCAGGACCCGGGATCTGTCAGCCAATGACATCATGGCTTCACAGTCCCACATGACCCCTAATGCATACTACCACAACCCAAAGATGTGCAGGGTAGGTGGATTGGACACGCTAAATTGCCCCTCAATTAGCAAACAAAAATAATTGGGTGCTCTAAATTTATTTTTAAAAACTTCAAAGATAGGGGAAAATATTTTCAGAGTGCGGATTTAATTCTGGGTTGTGTTTTTCATGGTCGGATGGAATTCCGCAGACCACAAACCTAACGGCCACAACTGCAGCGACATTGCACCCACTGGTGCCCTCCTGTGCCACAGTTAGCAGGTGGGCATCTAATGTACATTAGGGCAGGTGGGCGCTACAGGTGTACCCCCAACCATGCTGCAAGATGCAGTGCAATTAAGGGGCAATTTAGCGTGGCCAATCCACCTACCCTGCACATCTTTGGGTTATGGGGGCAAAACCCACGCAGACACGGGGAGAATGTGCAAACCCCACACGGACAGTGACCCAGAGCCGGGATCGACCCTGGGACCTTGGCGCCGTGAGGCTGCAGTGCTAACCGTGCTGCCCCCCAATTAAGTACTTTTGAAGTGTTGTCACTGTAGGAAATGTGGCAGTCAGTTTCCATACAGCAAGCTCTCATAAACAACAACATGTCAATGAGCAGATCATCTGTTTTCGTGATAACTAATTTAGGGGTTAAATATTGACCAGTATATTAGTGAGAACTCCCCTGGCCATGTTTCACCTCGACCTGTCCAGCGTACCTCTGACAGAATACTTGATACAAAGAACAAAAATAGGTGCTTGGGAATTAACACCAGTGAATTTTTCTATCTTCACCCGAGAGAGAAGATAGAGCCTTCGTTTAATGCCACATTCAAGAGATGGCAGCTCAGACGGCACGGTGGCGCCATGGCCTCGCGGCGCCGAGGACCCGGGTTCGATCCTGGCCCTGGGTCACTGCCCGTGTGGAGTTTGCCCATTCTCCCCGTGTCTGCGTGGGTTTCCTCCGGGTGCTCTGGGCCACTGTCCGTGTGGAGTTTGCCCATTCTCCCCGCGTCTGCGTAGGTTTCCTCCGGGTGCTCTGGGCCACTGTCCGTGTGGAGTTTGCCCATTCTCCCCGCGTCTGCGTAGGTTTCCTCCGGGTGCTCTGGGCCACTGTCCGTGTGGAGTTTGCACATTCTCCCCGTGTCTGCGAGGGTTTCCTCCGGGTGCTCTGGGACATTGCCCGTGTGGAGTTTGCACATTCTCCCCGTGTCTGCGTGGGTTTCACCCCCACAACCCAAAGATATGCAGGGTAGGTGGATTGGCCACGCTAAATTGCCCCTTCATTGAAAAAAAGAAGAATTGGGCACTTTAAATGTATCTGAAAAATGAAATGGCAGCTCTGACAGTGCATCGATTCCCGGCTTGGGTCACTGCCTGTGCGTCTGCATGATCTCCCCGTGTGTGCGTGGGTTTCCTCCGGGTGCTCCGGTTTCCTCCCACAGTCCAAAGATGTGCAGGTTAGGTGGATTGGCCATGCTAAATTGCCCTTAGTGTCCAAAATTGCCCTTAGTGTTGGGTGGGGTTATTGGGTTATGGGGATAGGGTGGAGGTGTGGGCTTGGGTAGGGTGCTCTTTCCAAGAGCCGGTGCAGACTCGATGGGCCGAATGGCCTCCTTCTGCACTGCAAATTCTATGAAGTACCCGAACAGGCGCCGGAGTGTGGCGACTAGGGGCTTTTCACAGTAACTTCATTACAGTGTTAATGTAAGCCTACTTGTGACAATAAAGATTATTATTATCATTGATTCGCCCTTTTAATTCCAGTTTTCTCTCTCATCTGGGACATACCACAAGTAGTATCAATGCTGCCCTTCTTGAGTGAGAGCAAAAGACAGTCTGATGTACAGGTGCCTGCCTTATGTGGAGAGTGACATTGGACGTCTGTGAGCTTTTGGAGGTACATTTAAGGGCCATCGGCTCAGGTTCTTTCGGCTTGAGCGATGTCAGTTGCTCCATTCGCCATATCCCAAGTGCACTTGTGTGAATTTCCTTGCCGTTTCTGCCTATGTTATTCCCAGCCAGTAAATGGTGCACACAGTTGCTTCATTAACTAGATGTGGTCAGCCCAATTGAAGGAGGTCAGTGCTCAGTCAGCATTTCCAAACTGCTGAATGCAATTCCTTCCCTTGCTCCCTTTAGTAATGGAATGTAAACCCTGATAAGCTTGACTACTGATAAGAGAAGCGATTTTAATGGTTCCCACAGCCTTGCACAGGGAGACTTGACTATAAATTATGAATAGTGTGACTTTAATGGGAAGGTTGCCATGAAGTAGATTGCAGGTAAATGGAGACTGCATGTGGTAGGAATCCACAGACAGGACAATAACTGGCTTTGTTTCATGTGTATTCAAAAGAAGGCAGTTTCTTCCTCAGGGTGCATTCTCCTGCTGCATTACATTCCACAGACCTTGGCAACCCTTTGTACCTTGCATAAGTGACCATTTTTCACATGTGAACTGAGGCCGTAAGTGCTGGTTAAGTTAAACAAGCCATGGAGAACAGCACAGGCCAAACTCAATTCCGTCCTCATGCATTTAGTGCCCAAGAGGAGGAACCCTGGCTGATTTACTTCCCCACCCCTTCCTCACGCACCAGAGGCACTGAGGCCAATTATAGAACTTCTGTTGCTACCACAGCTAACTCAGTACAGACCGGTAAATAGAATACCAATTATTTTTTTCCAATCAAAGGGCAATTTAGCGGGCAGTCTTGATGCACGTTCAATTACACAAAGATGAGAGTTGGATGCAATCGAGGCTTTATTACACTAAAGTGTGTGGCCTCCTACAGCAGCTGGCGAAATGGCTGCTGTATAGGGAGCACACATATTTATACTCCACCTACTGGGCGGAGCCAGCAGGCAGGGAACTACCCCCGTACCTGTAGTACAGGGCCTTACCACAAAGCACCTAATATATACATCAGTGGTGACTACCACATTCACCCCCTGTTAAAATTGAGTCCGGCGGGGGTGGTGGAGAACTATATACAAGTAGATATTTAAAAGTACAGAAAAAAAATTGAGTCCAACGGGGGTGGAGGAGAGTTACACAGAAGGATTTTGGTTTTTTTAAGAGTCCCGATCAAGTTACAGGTTCAGTCGGTCCGGAGCCTCGATCTGCCGTTGGGAGCGCCGCAGTGATGGCGGCGATTCCGGTGTCGGTCTGGTCTTCAGTGACTCTGGGAGCGCGCCGAAATCCGCTTCATCCTCGGGCGTGGGCAGGGGGAGGACGAATTGTCCTGGGCAGGGGTTGCGGCTGGGTGCGCCGGGGGAGGGGAGTGTGGTGCCGGGCCGGAGGGGTGTGTGTGTGGGGAACCAGCTGGTGCCAGGTCCCTGAGGGAGACAGTATCTTGGCGGCCGTCGGGGTACGCTACGTAGGCGTACTGCGGGTTGGCGTGGAGTAGCTGTACCCTCTCAACCAACGGGTTCGCCTTGTGGAGTCGTACGTTCTTACGGAGGAGTACGGGTCTTGGAGCTGCGAGCCAAGTCGGGAGCGACACCCCAGAGGTGGACTTCCTGGGGAAGGCAAAGAGACGTTCATGGCGTGTGTCATTAGTCGCAGTGCATAGGAGCGACCGAATGGAGTGCAGTGTGTCGGGGAGGACCTCCTGCCAGCGGGAGGCCGGGAGATGTCTGGACCGTAGGGCCAGCTGGACGGCCCTCCAGACCGTCCCATTCTCCCTCTCCACCTGCCCGTTTCCCCGGGGGTTATAGCTGGTCGTCCTGCTCGAGGCGATACCCTTGTTGAGCAGGAACTGACGCAGCTCATCGCTCATGATTGAGGATCCCCTGTCGCTGTGGACGTAGGCGGGGAAGCTGAACAGAGCGAAGATGGTGTTGAGGTCTTTGATGACGGTGGCAGACGTCATGTCGGGGCATGGGATGGCGAAGGGGAATCTGGAATATTCATCGACCACACTGAGGAAGTACGTGTTACGGTCGGTGGAGGGGAGGGTCCCTTTGAAGTCCACACTGAGGCGTTCAAAGGGGCGGGAGGCCTTCACCAGGCGCGCACTGTCTGGCTGGTAGAAGTGCGGTTTACACTCCGCGCAGACCTGGCAGTTTCTGGTGATCGCCCTGACTTCCTCGATGGAGTAGGGCAGATTGCGGGCCTTGATGAAGTGGTACAAACGTGTGACTCCCGGGTGACAAACGTTGTCCGGAGTCCGGAGTCGGCCTACCTGTGCTCTGGCACATGTACCTCGGGATAGGGCATCGGGGGGCTCGTTGAGCTTACCGGGGTGATACAAAATCTCGTAGTTGTAGGTGGAGAGCTCGATCCTCCACCGCAAGATTTTATCGTTCTTGATCTTGCCCCGCTGTGTGTTGTTAAACATGAAGACTACCGACCGTTGGTCAGTGAGGAGAGTGAATCTCCTGCCGGCCAGGTAATGCCTCCAATGCCGCACAGCCTCAACGATGGCTTGGGCCTCTTTTTCGACAAATTTCGGAGGCATGAAGGGTTCGTGAAAAGAATGCCACGGGCCTGCCTGCCTGGTTGAGGGTGGCGGCTAGAGCGACGTCTAATGCGTCGCTCTCGACTTGAAATGGTAACGTCTCATCGACTGCGTGCATCGCGGCCTTGGCGATGTCAGCCTTAATACGGTTGAAGGCCTGGTGAGCCTCGGCCGTTAGGGGAAACAGAGTGGACTGAATGAGTTTGCGGGCCTTGTCCGCATAATTTGGGACCCAATGGGCGTAGTAAGAAAAGAACCCCAGGCAAGGTTTGAGGGCCTTCAGGCATGCGGTCGGGATCGGGCCCCAGAACTCCGTTCTGGACCACATAGCCGAGGATGGCTAAGCAGTTTGTGCTGAACACGCACTTCTCCTTGTTATAAATTAGGTTGAGGAGAGTTGCGGTGTGGAGAAATTTGGCAAGGTTGGCGTCGTGGTCCTGCTGATCGTGGCCGCAGATGGTGACATTGTCCAGGTACGGGAAAGTGGCCCGCAGCCCGTACCGGTCAACCATTCGGTCCATTTCCCATTGGAAAACCGAGACCCCGTTGGTGACGCCAAAGGGAACCCTAAGAAAGTGGTAAAGGCGGCCATCTGCCTCGAAGGCAGTTTATGGGTGGACCGCCTTACGGATGGGGAGCTGGTGGTAGGCGGATTTTAGGTCGACAGTTGAGAAGACCCAGTACTGTGCAATCTGATTGACCATATCAGATATGCGTGGGAGGGGGTACGCGTCGAGCTGCGTGTACCGATTGATGGTCTGGCTGCAGTCCACGACCATTCTGTGTTTCTCCCCAGTTTTCACAACTACCACTTGGGCTCTCCAGGGGCTCTGCTGGCCTCGATGATGCCGTCCCGAAGCAGTCGCTGGACTTCGGACCTGATGAAGGTCCTGTCCTGGGCACTGAACCGTCTGCTCCTGGTGGCGACGGGTTTGCAATCTGGGGTTAAGTTTGCAAATAGGGAAGGTGGATCGACCTTTAGGGTCGCGAGGCTGCACACAGTAAGGGGTGGTAGGGTGAGAGTGGCTATGCAGTACCCCCGGATCGCCACGGAGTGGGACCCGGAAGCCAGGGAGATTCTCTGGTTGGCAGGGTGTACCGCGAGGGAGCAGCACCTTACCGTATCGGGATGGATGAAGCTCTCGGTGCTCCCGGATTCCAGCAGGCAGGAGATCTCATGCCCATTGATTTTCACGTTAGTAGAGGCCATTGCTAGGTTGCGTGGGCGGGACAGGTCAATCGTGACCGAGGCATGACGCAGCTGGTCGTCGATGGTGGCAGACGATGGGGTGCCCGGGGGGCATGGGTCCTGGTACGATGGTGGCGTCCACGGGCCGCATGTGTCATGGGGGAAACAAGATGGCGGCGCCTGATAATCCTGGGGAGGACAAGATGGCGGCGCCCACGGGCCGCACGTGGTGGTGGTCGAACAAGATGGCGGTGCCCACAGGCCGCACGTGTTCCGGGGAGGGGAAGATGGCGGTGCCCACTGGACGTACTGGGGGGGGGGGGGCGGAACAATAGCGGCGACTGCACGGGCCTGGCACACCGCCGCAAAGTGCCCTTTCTTGCCGCAGGCCTTGCAAAGGGCGCTCCAGGCTGGGCAGCGTTGTCGGGGGTGTTTTGGCTGCCCACAGAAGTAACATTTGGAGCCCCCGGGGTTGGTTGGTTGCCGCGCGGCACAGGCCTGGGGTTGGCTGAGTGGGGTCCCCGATGGGGCGGCCGTCTGCGGAGTCTACGATGCATAGGAGGGGTGGGCCGCACGGCCAGGGGTGTAGACCTGGATGGTGCGCAAAGCGACCGTCAGTGAGCGCGCTAGCTTTTTGGTTGCTGCGAGGTCGAGCGTGGCCCCTTCTAAGAGGCGTGGCGGATGTAATCCAACCCTATCCCCGTAACAAAAGCGTCTCTTGTGAGCAAGTTTGAGTGTTCCGTGGCCGTGACGGCCTGACAGTCACAGTCTCTGACTAGGGGAATTAGAGCACGCCAGAAGTCTTCTACTGACTCACCAGGAAGTTGACTACGAGTGGAGAGGATGTGTCTGGCGTAGAGCGTGTAGTCCTCTGAGCGTAGTTTTCCTTCAGTAGCACCATGGCGTCTTCGTAGGTCGGCGCGTCCTGGATAAGCGGAAAGACGTTGGAGGTCAGTCACGTGTAGAGGATCTGAATCTTCTGAGCTTCCGGAATTGGGTCTGGTGCAGACCTGATGTAAGCTTCGAAACAGGCTAGCCAGTGTTCAACGTCCTTTTTGGCATTGCCTGATGGCGGATGCAGTTGCAGGCGATCCGGCTTGATGCGGAGGTCCATCTTCTGAAAAACTTAGTGTAATGAATTGATGCACGATCAATTACACAAAGACGAGAGTTGGATGCAATCGAGGCTTTATTACACTGAGATGTGTGGCCTCCGACAGCAGCTGGCGAAATGGCTGCTGTACGGGAAGCACACATATTTATACTCCGCCTACTGGGCGGAGCCAGCAGGCAGGGAACTACCCCCGTACCTGTAGTACAGGGCCTTACCACAAAGCACCTAATATATACATCAGTGGTGACTACCGCAAGTGTCCTATTGGGCCCCTCTCCACCAACACTCCGATTCCCTCCCTCCCCACCACCGTCCTTTCCCCCCTCTCCCCACCACCCTCCTTCCCCCCCCCCTCCCCCCCCCCCTTCCTTTCCCTTCTGTCGGTACAGAGGCGAGGGTATCTGGTCTCTCCAGCGTAACGTTTAGTGCCTGTACCATTTGTTTTTTGCAGAAATGTGTTGTGAACTGTTTTAATAATCAGAGTATCCCTCCCCGTACATTGGTACCGAGGGGAGGGTGCCCTGTTTCTCCAACGCAAAATTAGTGTTTGTACCGTTTGGCCTTGTATATATTTTTTAACTGTTTTAATAAAAAGATACGGCCAATCCCCCTACCCTGCACATCTTTGAGTTGTGTGGGCGAAACCCACGCAGACACGGGGAGAATGTGCAAACTCCACACAGACAGTGACCCAGAGCCGGGATCGAACCCGGGACCTCAGCGCCATGAGGCAGCAGTGCTAAGCACTGCGCCACCGTGCCGCCCTTAGACACGTTATTTTACGAGCAACATTAACCCCCTTTGTTTTAAGCAGATTAAGAGCAGAAACCTAAATTAAAAGAAAGGAATTTGACTCAAGTGCAACTGGGTTCATTTGAAAACACTCTGAGCCGACATTTCTACCCTATCATTAGTAAATCCTGAATCAAAACAATTTCTTTCTCTCGAATAGTATATTCCAGATCCTCAATCTTTTTACCAGCTGTATATGGAGATACAAAATGACCTTATCCATCAGCATCTCTCTCAGATTAATCATGTGTGACGAGATGTTATCTAAATATGTCTCAAGATTGACCTTCAGTGAAAAGCACTATGACACTGAAGGTTCACCGAAGGCTACTGGGAAAATGCTGGGTCCAACCAAACACAGGCTGCTATGCAAAATAAATCCTCCCATTCAATTTAATATTATCTGTCATGAGAGGAGCAACAGATCTTCAGAAAAAAAACCAGGGCCCGTGTGTGAAATGTTTATCTTTTAGCACGAAGAAAGGAATGAAGGGTGAGTCTTCCAGAGACTATTGAACAGATTTACAGCAGAACTCCCTCATTCTTGATGAGTTGTCGACCACAGGAGATTGGTTGCACCTCCCTTTTCACAGAACATTCCTCACACCCTCGCACAGAGTTAAAACAGCAAATAGCTACCATCAGTGAACACGCCAAAGGACCTCGTAACTTTGCACTTTATCAGATTAGCTGGTTTCTGTTCCACATTAATACTAAACCTAAGACATGCCTTCTCATCTCTCAACTGGGTTACATGGTAAATGGGGTCTTTGCTTAAAAGGAAGAATATATAGAATATAGAACATACAGTGCAGAAGGAGGCCATTCGGCCCATCGAGTCTGCACCGGCCCACTTAAGCCCTCACTTCCACCCCATCCCCGTAACCCAATAACTCCTCCTAACCTTTTTGGACACTGAGGGCAATTGATCACGGCCAATCCACCTAACCTGCACATCTTTGGACTGTGGGAGGAAACCGGAGCACCCGGAGGAAACCCACGCAGACACGGGGAGGACGTGCAGACTCCGCACAGACAGTGACCCAGCGGGGAAATCGAACCTGGGACCCTGGAGCTGTGAAGCAATTGTGCTGTCCACTTGTGCTACCGTTGCTGCCCTTTGTGGCATTTTCAAGTCTGTACCTGAAGGAGGGCAGCACGGTGGCCTAGTGGTTAGCACTGCTGCCTCACGGTGCTGAGGTCCCAGGTTCGATCCCGGCTCTGGGTCACTGTCCGTGTGGAGTTTGAACATTCTCCCCGTGTCTGCATGGGTTTCACCCCCACAACCCAAAGATGTGCAGGGTAGGTGGATTGGCCACGCTAAATTGCCCCTTCATTGGAAAAAAAATTGGGTACTCTAACTTTATTTTTTAAAAAACTTTTTAAAAACTAATGGGGTCGAGAATACCAAGTGGCTGTCTTCAAGCGCAATTAACTATTGACATTTGAGTTTGGTGTTGAGTGTTGATCGACATTTCGAAGTTGAAACCTGCCCTGAGTGAAAGGTCACAACCAAATATTTTCCAGCAGGATCAGGAATGGGATCCTGCTTTGTCTCTTTCGCTTCCCAACCCATAGATGATGAAATGAGTTTGAGATCCATCACTGATGCTTTGGGTATAATCTGGTCTGTTTGAATCATATCTTTCAGTGCATTAGTCTCTGAATCTCATCCACATTTCCTGATTCTATGACAGTTAGCAATTCATTCCATCTCAATTGTCACTTTGTGAGGGTGAATAAACATCATTCAAATCCAGTCCTTTCTTCATTCGAGCATAGAATCATAGAATCATAGAATTTACAGTGCAGAATGAGGCCATTTGGCCCATCGAGTCTGCACCGGCCCTTGGAAAGAGCACCCCACTTAAGCCCACACCTCCACCCTATCCCCATAACCTAGCAATCCCACCTAACATAAGGGCAATTGATCATGGCCAATCCACCGAACCTGCACATCTTTGGGCTGTGGGAGGAAACCGGAGCACCCGGAGGAAACCCACGCAGACACGGGGAGGACGTGCAGACTCCGCACAGACAGTGACCCAAGCCGGGAATCGAACCTGGGACCCTGGCGCTGTGAAGTAACAGTGCTAACCACTGTGCCACCGTGCCGCCCTGCATGTGTTAGTAACAATATAAATCTGAGTGCTGTTGTGATATCTGCGCAAAATGGGAGGGTAATCTATCCAGTGCAGTGAAGAGAGATCTGGATCCCTGGATCATGATCCTGAGTGTTGCAGAGAAGAGTTTCGCTTTCCTTCAAACTGCATGATTTCGGTATTTTATTTTCCTCACATGAAGAAAAAGATTGTCCAATAGATTTAAAATGGGCTTCTCTTGGCTGGATACTCGCATTCCCATGTATCTGTTGGCCTTATTTTTCGAGGTGGTCGAAGATTTGAAAGGCGCTGTCGCAGAAGCCATGGCCAGTTGCTAGTGTGCACCTTGGAGATGGTACACACCGCTGCTGTTAATTGTTTCAAGTGCTATAAAACCATAGACAAAAAATTTGACTTTCAGACATTTTCAAGAAATATATTTTTATTTAATCATTTGTCAGCTTTTCCACAAGCTCCAAGAATGGGTGTGGATCCAGAGATAATGGCCGGATTCTCCATAGCTCGACGCCAAAATCGTTATTGGCAATCGGGCGGAGAATGGATTCCGGCACTGGAATCGGTGAGGGGTCGGTGCCGAATTTCCTGTCATTAAAGTCCACACGTACTACGCTGGCGTCAGCACTTAGTCCAGAATCGAAGAATCCAGCCCAATCCAGCCCAATCACTGAGAAACACTCAGAATTCAATTTAAAAAACTTTTGCAAAAATACACTTTATTTGTAAAATATCTGAAAGAACATTGCAAAGAACACAAAGTGCAATAATATTCAGTTTGTCTACATACATCATGTTGCACTCGGAGGCGAGGGTGGCACGGTGGCACAGTGGTTAGCACTGCTGCCTCATGGTGCCGAGGTCCCGGGTTTGATCCCGTCCCTGGGTCACTGTCCGTGGGGAGTTTGCACATTCTCCCCGTGTCTGCGTGGGTTTCGCCCCCACAACCCAAAGATGTGCAGATTACGTGAATTGGTCACGCTAAATTGTCCCTTAGTTGGAAAAAAAAATAATTGGGTACTTTAAATTTATTTTAAAAGAAGAAGAAAAAATGTTGCACTTGGAGGAGTTTCAATTCAGTCAAAGAAACAGACATTTCAAAATGGCTGTTACAAATGGTGCAAAGGTATTTGGGTTGTCAACTTTGATCAAGTTGGACTCTGAGGTGCTTCCATACAATTGTGACACATAATATTCACTGTATACGTTCAATGTGAGTCATCCAGCCTGAGGGGGCTCTGTACAATCCCAGCTCCTCAGCTCACTATGGCTGAAAGGTGTTAGACAGCGACCTTCCCCCATTGTGCCTCTGTGGCACCTGCCCCAAGCTTTAGTGAATCCCTCAGCGCCTAGTCCTGGCCTTTGGAATGTGCCGGTCTGCAACACTCAGTCAGGCAACTCTTTGCACTGGAAGACCAACAAGTTTTGGGCAGACCAAAGAACGTCTTTCAGCGAGCTAATGATCCTCCAGCAACATCTGATGTCCGTCTCGGTGTGTGTCCCTGGGAACAGCCCGTAGAGCACAGAGTCCTGCGTCACGGAGCTGCTCGGAATGAACCTCGACAAAAACCACCTCATCTCTCTCCAGACCTTCTATGTAAAGCACATTCCACAAGGAGGTGGACAGTAGTCTCTTCCCCACCACAGTCACCTCGAGGACAACGTGCGGATAGGGTGAGACTCCAGGAGTGTAGGAAGGAGCTGACGGGGAGGGTCTTTCTCACCACCAGCCAAGCTCGGCCTTGGTGCTTGTTTGAAAGTTCTATTGATGAGGCATTCTGCCAAATGACCTTGACAGTCTGCTCCGGGAACCATCCGACAGGATCCACCATCTCCTTTTCCACAGGGCCTCGAGGACGTTACGTCCAGACCACTGCCTGATGGCCTTGTGATCAAAGGTGTTTCTCTGCAAAGATCTTTCCACGAGGGGCAGGTGGTATGACACAGTCCAACTACTTGGAGCGTTCCGTGGCAGCGTGGCCAGACCCATCCTTTACAACACTGGGAAGAGGTAGACCGTCAGCACCAAGTGACGTGTTTACGTACCGAGGATCTACGCACAGTTTGATGCAACCATGCACAATGGTGGCCATCAGGATTAGGGCGATGTTGGACATGTTTTTCCCCCTTTATCGAGACGTTTGTACACCGCATCCCTTCAACCGCAGTCCATTTTTGACCCCCAGGTGAAGCAGAAAATGGCTTGGGTAATCGCCACAGCACAGGAATGAGGACTAGGCCAGACCTGTGCCATGTATTGCAACACGATGGCACAGTAGGTAGCACTGCTACCTCATAGCACCAGAGACCCGGGTTCAATTCCGGGTGACTGTCTGTGCGGAGTCTGCACGTTCTCCCTGCGTCTGCGTGGATTTCCTCCGGGTGCTCCGGTTTCCTCCCACAGTCCAAAGAAGGGCAGGTTAGGTGGACTGGCCGTGCTAAAATTGCCCCAAAGTGTCCAAAGAAATGTAGGTTACGTCGGGTTAAGGGTATACGGGGATTAAAATGGAGGAATATGCCTAGGTAGGGTATTCGTTCAGAGGGTCGGTGCAGACTCGATGGGCCGAATGGCCTCCTTCTGCACTGCAGGAATTCTGCGGTTCTAACACCGAGTTCTTCATGCCTGATACCTACAATGGAGAGGAAGCGTTCCTCATGACGCAGTTTTTTGTTCATTATACCTACTCGCTTCATCCAGTTTTTAACACATCCCCTGGTCCCTCCGATCCATATCCCCTGAATACGCAGGCTGTCTGACCCGATGGTGAAGGGGACAAGGGATTGGTCAGCCCAGTTCCCAAAGAACATGGCCTCACTCTTTTTTAAAAAATTTAGTGTACCCAATTCATTTTTTCCAATTAAGGGGCAATTTAGCGTGGCCAATCCACCCACCCTGCACATCTTTGGGTTGTGGGGGCGAAACCCACGCAGACACGGGGAGAATGTGCAAACTCCACACGGACAGTGACCCAGAGCCGGGATCGAACCCGGGTCCTCGGCGCCGTGAGGCAGCAGTGCTAACCACTGCGCCACCGCGCTGCCCTCGTGGTCTCACTCTTGCCGTGATTCACCTTGGCACCAGAGGCCTGTTTGAACTGGTCACAGATGTGGATCAGTCTGTGCACCGACAGGGGATCTGAGCAGAAGATGGTGACGTCGTCCATGTACTGGGAGGATTTGACTTGAGTGCCTCCACTGCCTGATCATCACTCCTCCCAAAGATGTGCAGGGTAGATGGATTGGCCACGCTAAATTGCCCCTTAATTGGAATTTGTTTTTTAAGGACCTGAAAAATTGGGCTTTTTCCACAAGAACAATAAAGCAATACGATCAAAATTTTTGAAGTGATGGAAGAATGGAACAGGGTGGATGTACACTGTTTCCCACGGTTGATAAGTTAAGGACCAGGGATCACCAAGACAAGATGAATTGAACGAGAGGGTAGGAGCAACATCATCATACAGCGAAGTGTGTAATTCTGCTCCGGGGTTAGCTGTCGAGGCAGACACAATACCACAAAATTCAATAAAGTAGGAGGGTGAAGGCAAAAGGATTGATTCGATACAGGAACTGGATTCTCCGATTTTGAGGCCATGTCCCCACGCCGCCTGAATAAATGGCGTAAATCGGCCACCGATCCTCCGTTTGGCTGGGAGCGCCCGGCTCGAGCTGCCGATACCGCCTGGAGAATTGCCGGGTCCGTGACCGCGCATGCGCACGGCGGTGTCCTGCAGCGGCCGCCCGCGGGCCTGGCCCACGAAATAGTGGCCCCCCCCCCCCCCCCCTTGGCCGGCTCGGCGCCCCGGCCACCCCCCCCCCCCCCCAGTGCCCCCAGCCCCTGATAAAGTCCCCTCCTGCCCGCGGATCGGCGCTGGACTGAGTCCGCAGCCGCCACGCCGCGTTCCCGACGGGTGAGACCGCGCCGCCGGGAATTCGGCCGGTCGGGGGGCAGAGCATCGGAGGGCGTGCCTCAGGCAATGCCCTGAGGCCGTCGACACGGCGTGCTCCTAGAGTACGCCACTTTGGAGGGGGCGGAGCATCACGAAAGTGGCGCCGCCCCCAATTTGGTCAGGAACTTGGATTCTCCGGCTGTTCGCTTTTGTCGTCGGCGAGCAGAAACTCCAGCCCAGGGTGGGTAAATCTGATTAGAACAATTTTCTGGCATTAAGGGCAAATGAGAACATGGACGGGTTAGCAATGATACATTTCTGGCCCCCATGTTCATGAATCAAAACTGAGATGACACTGATGCTGGTACAACAGCCTCTTGACAATCTGTACGGGTGGAAATAGAGAGGCTTCTGTGGTTCAAAGCACAGCCACACTGCTCAAAAGCTGCAGTTTTCCTTCGAGTCAGGTACTGGCCAAGGTTAAAGGGGATGCATTCTTTCTCCATGATTTCATTCAGAACCTCACATGATTGCACTCATTCTTAAGGTGCGTTTTCTGATAACATACAATGATTTCACCCCTGGCTTAACATCTCCAGCACCAATCTTTCAGCCTCCGTTTCTTTTTTTTTTAAATTTAGAGTACCCAATTCTTTTTTCTCCAACTCAGGGCCCTGTGTGCCCAAGCAGTGCCAGAGGGGCAGGGCTGGGGAAAGAGGTGGGTGTGTGGGTTGGAGCTTTATGCACTGGGGTAGCCTTTACAAATGTTGCCTTGATCTTTAAAAGACTGAGGGCGAGTTTCTCTGGCCTCCCGTGTTCCATGGCGGCGAGAGGCGACCTGCGTTGGACGGTGGCGAGGTCTCCTGCTTTCGCCGCTGACAGTGGGATTTTCCCATTGAATCCACCCCACGCCGCTGGGAAAGTGGAGATGTGACAAAGAACAAACAACAATACAGTACAGGAAGAGGCCCTTCGGCCCTCCAAGCCTGTGCGATCACTTGTCCTATCTAGACCAACCGCCTGTATCCTTCTATACCCCGTCTGTTCATGTGTCTATCCAGCTAAGATCGCTGACGTGTCTGCCTCAACCACCTCACTGGGCAGTACATTCCAGGCCACCACCACCCTCTGTGTAAAACCCTTCCCCCGCACATCTCCACTGAACCTTTCCCCCCTCACCTTGAACTCGGGCCCCGTTGTAATTGTCATTTCCACCCTCCAACTGTTCACCCTATCTATACCCCTCATAATTTTGTAAACTTCTATCAGGTCGCCCCTCAGCCTCCGTCTCTCTGGGGAGAACAATCCCAATTTATTCAATCTCTCCACATAGCTAATACCCTCTATACCAGGCAACACCCTGGTAAACCTTTTCTGTCCTCTCTCCAAAGCCTCCACGTCCTTCTGGTAGTGTGGTGACCAGAATTGGACACAGTATTCCAAATGTGGCCTAACCAACTTTCTATATAATTGTAACATAATTTTTGCGCTTTTATACTCGACACCCCATCCTATGAAGGCAAGCATGGCATATGCTTTCTTTACCACCATTTCCACCTGTGCTGCCACTTTTAAGGATCTGTGGACCTGCATCTCTCTGTGTCTCTATGCTCCTGATGGTTCTGCCATTTATTTGATAGCTCCCACCTGAATTGGATCTGTCATCGGCGGGATTGGAATGTCCCGCCTAAGTTGAATCAGAGCCTCCTCGCTCTGGTATCGAGGGGTCCGCCCCTTCATTTTTTTGCACTTGATTCCTGACAATCTGGCGGAGAACACCGCCATTGGTGCCGGCGGCATCAACGCCGCCTTTCCCGTCTGCTGCCACGTTCTATAAAATAAAGGTAAAATCCCACCCTATGGTGGCAGTGCCGTATGATCCAACAGTTGTTGGTGACAATATTAAATTTCTTTACCCGTCAGTCTGGCCTCAATAAAAGTCGAGATGGATTTGCAGGTACAGCATTAGTTATTTTATTTGACTTGCAAGCCTGATTCATTTCACAGAGGCATAGGACACATCTAGTCTCCTACACCCCGGGAAAGCGAATGAACAAGGAGACAAAGGGATTTCTGCAAATACATTCAAATGGTATCAAGTTTCACATACACGATTCCCATAGGTCATCCTATACCCCTCCTGACCTGGTCATACATTCTGATTGGCTCACTTCTCATTGGGATGTGTCAAACAGCACATGTCTTCAGCTGTTCCCAATAGGCAAAGATCTGACCATACTCAGCCAGCCCATGCTAACCATATGCCATGTGTGAACTTGGCACCTTCCGTGATTCCGAACAAGTAGATCATCCATTCACGCCCCATGATGCGATCTAGGCTGACAATACAATGTCGCTACTGAGGGAGTGCAGTATTGTGAGAGAGGCTATCTATTTAAATGGAGGTCCCAAAACCTGGCAAGCATTTCACCCTGCACCTCCTCAACACAACATGGAGCAACTGGGCATCTGTTGCTCTTAATTTGATCGCGCTGGGCACAATTTGGCTGTTGTGCTGTGCCAGACGGGAAGATTTCAGGCCCTACTGTGGTGGGTTTCCCCGCGGCACATGTGGCGATCTATTTAAATCCCCGTCGATTTCAGGGGGACTGAAAGATCCCGCTCAGGGGACGAGCCAGAAAATCCCACCCTGAGAGTTTAGGACAATTCATCCATTGGCACAAATCTTTAAATTCCCTTCCTGCAGAAATGGATGGAGGTTTTTGTACTGGGGATTGAGATTTTTCCCATAACATCCAAGACTCGCAGGCCCAGTTCAGAGAGGAGACGTTTCCCCCTCACCAATTGCTTAAGCCAATCCTTGTTGTTGTGCTATCGTCCTTCAAATATACACGAAAACGAGGCCACAGGGAATCGTCATTGACTGCATGCAATCTCTTTATTCCTTCCATTCCTGACTGCCAGCTGTCTGTGAGGGAAAGTGGGTGTGATGTGCATTTTTTCCTATCTTATTCCTTGTCTATACAGCACTGTCCCTAATATTACCACAGCAAATAAATCAATCTGCCGAATACTTCCATCTAATTCATTTAATAAAATAATTTTTAAAAAGTACCCAATTCATTTTTTCCAATTAAGGGGCAATTTATCGTGGCCAATCCACCTACTCTGCACATCTTTGGGTTGTGGGGGCGAAACCCACGCAGACACGGGGAGAATGTGCAAACTCCACACGGACAGTGACCCGGGGCCAGGATTCGAACCCGGGTCCTCAGCGCTGTGAGGCAGCAGTGCTAACCACTGCGTCACCGTGCCTCCCTTCTTCTGCATTTAAAAAATTGTCTGTGATAGAAATATTATCTTGCGGTCTTTCTCCCCGTGTTTGTGTGGGTCTCACCCCCACAACCCAAAGATGTGCAGGGTAGGTAGATTGGCCACGATAAATTGCCCCTTAATTGGAAGAAAATGAATTGGGTACTTAAAAAAATTTTGTAATTAAATTAATTAGATGAAAGTATTCGGCAGATTGATTTACTTGCTGTGGTAATATTAGGGACAGTGCTGTGTAGACAAGGAATAAGATAGGAAAAAATGCCACAAACTGTGCTGTGCTTAACTCACACCAAAAGAGGTTGAATAAACTTGGTTTGTTCTCATTGGAATGAAGGAGGTTGATAGACCTGATAGAGGTTTAGAAAATTATGAGGGGCATAGACAGAGTGGATAGTCAGAGACTTTTTCCCAGGGTAGAGGGGTCAATTACTAGGTTTAAGGTGTGACGGGCAAGGTTTAGAGGAGATGTACGAAGCAAGTTTTTTACACAGAGGGTAGTGGGTGCCTGCCTGGAACTCGCTACCGGAGGAGGTGGTGGAAGCAGGGACGATAGTGACATTTAAGGGGCATCTTGACAAATACATGAATAGGATGGGAATAGAGGGATACGGACCCAGGAAGTGTAGAAGAGTTTAGTTTAGTCAGGCAGCATAGTCGGCACGGGCTTGGAGGGCCGAAGGGCCTGTCCCAGGCTGTACTTTTCTTTGTTCTTTGGTTCTTTGCTCAAGTCCTGTTCCCCTATCACCCCTGTGCTCCCTGACACTGGCTCCCAGTCAAGCAATGTTTAGATTTTCAAATTCTCATCCTCGTTTTCAATTCCCTCCATGCCCGCACCCCTCCCTATCTCTGTAGTTTCCTTGAGATCTGCGCTCCTCGAATTCTGGCCTGTTCTGCATTCCCCATTATAATTGCTCTGCCATTGGCGGCCACGCCTTCAGCTGCTTGGGTCCCAAGCTCTGGAATTCCGTCCCTAAACCTCTGAACCCTCTCTGCCTCACTTTCCTGGCATGTTAGAGGCGGCAAATATTGCGGTGAGTTTTTATTGATTCAGCGGCATTCCTGATTACCTGGGTCTGGGTGAAGGCACTCCGGCTTGATGCAGAGGTCCATCCTTTCAGAAGTAATAGCTGATTAAATTGATGCACAATCAATTACTCGTGAGACAAGGTGAGTCATAACTAATCGGCTTTAATCAGCTAGAACTGTTCCCAGCAGCTTCGATACAGAAAGTGAAGGCTGCTGGGACGGCATTGGTTCTTATACCCCGCCTCTCAGGGCGGAGCTATGTGCGTTAGCCAATGGTAGACTCCTAGGTCTAGCCAATGGGCATCCATCTCTCGGGTACTGCAATACCTGGTATTACCACAGGTATTCAGTGGGTAGCACTATCACCTTTAAATCAGAAGGGCGTAGGTTCTCTTCAGCAGCCTGAGTACATAGTCTAACTTGGCACTCCAATGTACAGAAGGAGTGCTGTGCTGCCCTCTCTGCCCTCCAGTGTAAAAGATCCCATGGCACTATTCAAAGAGCAGGGGAGTTCGCCCTGGTATTCGAGCCAATATTTGTCCCTCAACCAATATCGCGAAAACAGCTTATCTGTTAATTGACCTCATTGCTGTTTGTGCAGAGCTGTGTGTAAATTAGCTGCCATGTTTGCAACAGTAATACTTCACAAGCCTCTATGCACTGTGTTATAACCTGCCTGCTTACCATTGGCTGGGGACTAATGACAATCCCACAATCCTGTGGGAGTATGAGCTTCCCCAATGAGGGGGGCGGAGAAACCATTAGTAAACTCCTAGTATAAATAAAGCTGGCCAGTTTAGGAACCAGCAGGAAGGAGTGTGCAGCAAGGGAAGTTGCTGCTGCTGTTATGTATATATGTTATTGTAAATAAATGTTATTACTTTGTATCCTTAAAACTCGTGCTGGATTCTTCGTGGCCCTCACAAAACTGGCGACGAGGGTTAAAGTGAATAGCTGTCTACACTGCTGAAGCCACCTCCCTGGATTTTTGTTGGATACAGGTTGGAAGTTGTTTTCTATTATACCATGCCTCTGTACGGACGTTTGGATGTTTTTGATGCTGCGCTGGAAAGCTGGAACCAGTACACACAACGGATGCGTTACTATTTCCGGGCAAACAATATCGCCGAAAACGAGCGCCAGGTGGTCATATTGCTCACCGCCTGCGGCCCGCATACGTTTGGGGTGATTAGGAGCCTTACGTACCCAGCTGCGCCGGACACCAAAACGTTTGATGAACTTGTGAATTTAGTGAGGCAACATTTTAACCCAACCCCATCCACGATAGTCCAATGTTACCGGTTTAATACTGCTGAGAGGACCCCAGGAGAATCCCTTGCCGACTTTCTATCCAGGCTACGCAGGATTGCGGAGTACTGTGACGATGGTGAGACCTTGTCAGAAATGTTACGCGACCGTTTGGTTTGCGGTATTAACAATGCGGCCACCCAGAGAAAGTTGTTAGCGGAGCCAATATTGACTTTTCAACAGGCCATTCAAACAGTATTGTCCCGAGAGAGCGCAGAACGAGGAGTACAGGAGCTACAGGGAATGGAGGTGCATGCCTTGGGGCGCAACCCCTTCCGTCCAAAAACATCCCCCCGCACTCCTGCGGTACGTTGGGCGAGGTGACGTCCAGATCGACGCCAGTAGCTGTCGGACATTCCTCCCCGAAGGGAGCCTTCTCCAGAACCAATGGATGAGGAGCCATGTCCGTGTCAGACTTGTAGGCGCCGACCCCGTCGCGGACGGCGGTCCTGGGGACGCCAGAGGCACCATCGTTCCGACCGAAACTGGGACCAGCCCAGGAGCCGTAACTGGGACCAGCCCAGAGGCTGTACCTTCCATGTGGATGAACCTGCGGCGACTACTCCTGAGAACGTGGAGACGGAGGACGACTGCCTGCAGCTGCATTCTGTGGCAGTTCCCCGTGTGGCCCCCATTAAGGTGACAGTACGGGTCAATGGCCACCCGCTTGAGATGGAGTTGGACACTGGCGCAGCGGTCTCCGTGATCGCCCAGAGGACATTCGACCGCATCAAGCAAGGTATACAGACCCTTACATTAACCGACTCACAGGCCAGGTTGGCCACCTACACGGGGGAACCACTGGACATTGCAGGAACTACAATGACCCCTGTTGTTTATGGATGCCAGGAGGGGCGTTTCCCACTTATCGTGATGTGCGGCCATGGGCCCAGCCTGTTGGGTCGGGACTGGTTGCGCCATTTGCAGTTGCAATGGCAGCACATCCTCCAAACAGTTTCTGGAGGGTTGACTGAGGTGCTAGAATGATACCCAGATGTATTCCAGCCCGGTTTGGGGAAAATAAAAGGGGCGTATCCAAGTCGAACCAGGAGCCACGCCCAGTGCCTTACGCCTTGCTCGAGAAGGTAGAAGGGGAGCTCACTCATTTGGAGAGTTTGGGTATTATCAGGCCCGTCCGTTTCGCTGACTGGGCAGCACCAATTGTACCTGTAATGAAGCCAGATGCCACAGTTCGCTTGTGTGGCGACTATAAATGTACAGTGAATACGGCTTCCCAACTCGACCGATATCCAATGCCTCGCATAGAGGATCTCTACGCGAAGCTTGCAGGCAGACTCTCATTCACAAAATTAGATATGAGTCACGCCTACCTACAGTTGGAGCTGGACCTTGCCTCCCGACCATATGTAACGATTAATACACACCGGGGCCTGTATGAATATACACGGTTGCCTTTGGAGTATCCTCTGCCTGCGCTATTTTTCAACGTGTTATGGAGGGCATTTTGAGAGGTTTACCGCGTGTCGCTATCTACTTAGATGACGTTTTGATTACAGGGACGTCGGAGCAGGAACATTTGGAAAATCTGGAGGCTGTCCTCAGATGCTTTTCGGAGGCTGGAGTCCGTTTACGTCGTACAAAGTGCGTATTTCAGGCAAAGGAAGTAGTCTACCTAGGTTATCCGGTGGACCGCGAAGGTTTGCACCCCGTCGCAGAGAAGGTGCGTGCAATTCAACAGGCCCCCGTCCCGACTGACACTTCGCATCTTCGTTCTTTTCTTGGTCTCGTAAACTATTACAGGAAGTTCCTCCCCAATCTGGCAACTACGCTGGCCCCCTTGCACCTTCTGCTGAAGAAAAATCACACCTGGGATTGGGGTCAGCCGCAAGAAACCGCTTTCCGACGGGTAAAGCAACAATTGTTGTCGTCTGGGTTACTAACCCACTATGATCCTGGAAAGCCTTTGCTCGTCACATGTGATGCATCCCCGTATGGTATTGGGGCCGTCCTGTCCCACAAGATGGAGAACGGGGCCGAGCGACCGATAGCTTTCGCCTCCCGCACATTGACTGCAGCGGAGAAAATGTACACGCAGATCGAGAAGGAGGGCCTGGCAGTGGTTTTCGCGGTGAACCGCTTCCACCAGTACGTGTACGGCCGCCATTTCATTATCGTGACTGATCATAAGCCTCTGCTGGGACTTTTCAGAGAGGATAAGCCAATACTGCCCATTGCTTCCGCACGGATCCAGCGCTGGGCTTTGTTGCTTGCTGTATTCTCTGGAGCACAAACCAGGAACGCAGATAGCGAATGCCGACGCACTGAGCCGATTGCCTTTATCGACCGGCCCCATGTCGACCCCCACGACCGGTGAGGTGGTTGCAACCCTAACTTTTATGGACACCTTGCCTGTCACGGCATCACAGATCCGTGAGTGGACCCAGACGGAGCCAGTCCTGTCAAAGGTTCGGCACATAGTCCTGTATGGTGGGCAGCATAGACAGCTCCCAGGCGAGTTGCGGGCATTTTCCTCCAAGCTGTCAGAATTCAGCGTGGAAGACGGCATCCTCTTGTGGGGGACGCGTGTGATTGTCCCGGAAAAAGGACAGGAACTGATACTAAGAGACTTGCACAATGGGCATCCAGGTGTGACCAAAATGTTTGCCCGGAGTTATGTCTGGTGGCCAGGCCTCGACACCGACATTGAGAAGGTGGCCCAAAACTGCTCCATTTGCCAGGAGCATCAGAAGCTTCCGCCGGCCGCGCCCCTACATCACTGGGAATGGCCAGGGCGGCCTTGGGCACGCTTGCATGCGGATTTTGCAGGCCCTTTTCAAGGATCCATGTTCCTTCTATTAATCGACACCCAGTCTAAATGGCTAGAGGTGCATAAGATGCAGGGGACAACGTCCTGCGCAACAATTGAGAAGATGCGTTTGTCGTTTAGTACGCATGGCCTCCCCGAGGTGCTGGTCACGGATAACGGCACTCCATTCACGAGTGAGGAGTTTGCGAGGTTCATGAAGATGAACGGCATCCGCCATATCCGCACTGCCACTTACCACCCGGCTTCAAATGGGTTGGCGGAGCGCGCAGTGCAGACATTCAAACGAGGCCTAAAGAAGCAGTCTTCCGGATCAATGGACACAAGACTGGCTCGCTTTTTGTTTACGTACAGGACCACCCCCCATGCGGTGACTGGGGTAGCTCCCGCAGAACTCCTAATGGGCCGGAGACTTCGCACCTGCCTAAGTATGGTTTTCCCGGACATTGGCGCAAAAGTACGCCGTACACAAGAACGGCAGGGACAGGGATTTTCTCGGCATCGGCCGATTCGGCAGTTTGCGCCCGGTGACCCAGTGTTCATTCGGAATTTTGCTGGTGGTGCCCAGTGGGTTCCTGGCGTAATCTTTCGCCAAACGGGCCCCATATCTTACCAGGTGCAAGCCCAGGGTCGTCTCCAGTGCAAACATGTAGACCACGTTCGGTCCAGAAGACTATCCCTTCCAAAGATTCCCCGCCCCCGGAGCTGATTGCTACAGCCACAGAGACCAGAGACAATGGAAGGTAGTCCTCACAATCTTCCTCTGGTGCCTCACTCAAAGGTTGTTACAGAACCGCGCGGAGATAGAGACGCCGAGATGACAGAGACAGTAGACTCTGACTCCGAGATGGAGACACAGGACGCATCAAAGGGGGAATCCTCGGGCCCACAGGCCATGGATGTACAACCGTTACGCCGTTCATCACGGAAGCGCCGGTCTCCGTCTCGTTACACGCCGCCTGCTCCAGCGCCGCGTGCAAATGATGTCCGGCCTGCGGCAAAACGAGTCCGACGCCCTCCTTCGCCAGGGTCTTCAGTGGATTCCTTGGACATTGGGGGGGAGGGATGTTATAACTTGCCTGCTTACCATTGGCTGGGGACTAATGACTATCCCACAATCCTGTGGGAGTATGAGCTTCCCCAATGAGGGGGGCGGAGAAATCATTAAGGGAAGTTGCTGCAATATATATATATATATATATATAATTGTAAATAAATGTTATTACTTTGTATCCTTAAAACTCGTGCTGGATTCTTCGTGGCCCTCACAAAACACGGTAAGTATGAAAATCTAGGTAGGTAACAGAAACCTGCCTTTAATTGTCTTTCTAAACCTGTATTTTTAAAAAATGCTTATTTGTCTCATTTTTCAGCATCAGTTGGGTCATGACAGGTGCCAGCTGTAAACCAACACTGTGCGGTACATCTAGGGCTTCTCCTTTGGGCTGGATTCAACAGTGGACAAAGAATAACTCCAAAAATCCTAGCAGGAAAATTCCCCTCAATGAAGGTGGATTTAAGGTAGGTTTCAGATGGATCCCAGCCAATATAAACACGTCAACGCTTATCACATTCCTCCCACAGCAGAAAAAAAAACAAAGGATGAAAAATAAGCCTCTGCTGTTCTGGCTTTAGTCCTCTATCAGTGAGAAACAAACATTCACAGCTCAAAATGGAAGTGTGCATGTGGAGATCAGCCATTTTGTCTCTGAACCCATTCGCCTCAAGCTTGTTCTGAAGGGAACGCTGAGGAGAAAACTCACAGGGGTCTAAGAGAAGGGGTGTTTTTTTTTAACTTGCACACTTTTGTCTATTAGTTATGAAAATATTGGGCATAAGTGATGAAAGGCTATATGATTGACAGTCAGCATTCATCCAATTGGTTAACAAAACATAGTTTTGCTTCCAATTTGCTGTGGGAAGGCAGGTCATCGCAATGATGACTGCGTTGGTGACGGGAGATTGAGGACAGGTGATGTGGCCAAGCCGCTCATGGTACTTTAAACCTGAGTTGACAACCCTACTTGGAGATGGAGAGTGAAGCCTCATCTCATCGCTCCATTTAACGTTTGAAGGCCTATAGCTATCCTGCAAAAGTGTTCAATAGCTTTGGGAAACCTAACAACTCTCCGCCGGTTGGAGTCGTACCTGGAACAAAGGAAGATGGTTGTGGTTGTTGGAGGTCAATCATCCCTTACCCAGGACAACACTACAGACCTTCCCAGGCAGCACGGTGGCGCAGTGGTGAGCACTGCTGCCTCACGGCGCCGAGGTCCCAGGTTCGATCCTGGCCCTGGGTCACTGTCCGTGTGGAGTTTGCACATTCTCCCCGTGTCTGCGTGGGTCTCACCCCCACAACCCAAAGATGTGCCGGGTAGGTGGATTGGCCACGCTAAATTGCCCCTTAATTGGAAAAAATGAATTGGGTACTCTAAATTAAAAAAAAAACACTGCAGGCGTTCCTCAGGGTAACGGTCTAAGTCTGACCATCTCCAGTTGCTTCATCAATGACCTCCCTTCCATCACAAAGTCAGAAGTAGGGATGGTCGCTGATGATTGCGAAATGTTCAGCACCATTTGCGACTCCTTATAACCATGTCCAAATGCAGCAAGATCCGCCAGATAATTTCCAATAAGAGAGAATCTAACCATTGCCCCTTGACATCCGAAGTGGGCTTGCCATATAAATACTGTGGGTACAAGAGCAGGTCAGAGGCTGGGAATCCTGTGGTGAGTAACTCACCTCCTGACTCCCCAAATGAATTTTAAAAAGTGCGTTAGGCATTCAATAAACGACTGAATACCTCTGTTCATAGAGCAGAGCAAAGGAAGGAAGAAAGAACTTGCATTTCTAAAGCATCTCTCACAACCTCAAATCATAGAATCACGAAATCAGAGAAATTCACAGCACTTAAGGAAGCTATTTGGCCCATCATATTTGTGCTATCCTACTTTCCAGCTCTTGGCCTGTAGGCTCGACCAGGTTAAAGTCCAACAGGTTTGTTTCAAACACTAGCTTTCGGAGCGCTGCTCCTTCCTCAGGTGAATGAA
The DNA here is from genome assembly GCF_047496885.1 of Scyliorhinus torazame. Classification (NCBI taxonomy): domain Eukaryota; kingdom Metazoa; phylum Chordata; class Chondrichthyes; order Carcharhiniformes; family Scyliorhinidae; genus Scyliorhinus; species Scyliorhinus torazame. The sequence goes on along the minus strand of NC_092738.1, from coordinate 22,726,781 downwards.
GGAGCAGCGCTCCGAAAGCTAGTGACATCGAAAGAAACCTGTTGGACTTTAACCTGGTGTTGTAAGGCTTCCTACTGTGCTCACCCCAGTCCAACGCCGGCTTATCCACAGCATGGAGACCTGACGGCTATGGTGCTTCGAGTGCCTATCCAAGCACTTTGTGAATGTTGCGTGCGATTCTGCCTCTGCCACCCTCTCAAATGGTGTCATCCGTAACCCCCAACACCCTCTGGGTGAAAGTAAATTCCCTCAGATGCCATCTAAATGTCCTGTTTTATGCTATGGTTATGGATTCTTCAGCCAAGTGCTCCTTCCTATCCATTCTATCTAGCCACCTCAAAGTTTTATACACTTCAATTAGATCTCCCCTCAGCCTCCTGTTTCTAACAAAACAACCCAAGCCTGCCTAATCTTTCCTCATAAATATAATTCTCCAGTCCAAGCAACATCCTCGTAAATACCCTCTAATAATAATAATCCTTATTATTGTCACAAGCAGGCTTACATTAACACTGCAATGACGTTACTGTGAAAAGCCCCTAGTCGCCACATTCCGGCGCCTGTTCGGGTCACAGAGGGAGAATTCAGAATGTCCAATTCACCTAACAGCACGTCTTTCGGGACTTGTGGGAGGAAACCGGAGCGCCCGGAGGAAACCCACGCAGACACGGGGAGAACGTGCAGACTCTGCACAGACAGTGACCCAAGTGGGAATCGAACCCGGGACCCTGGAGCTGTGAAAGTGCTAACCACTGTGCTACCGTGCCGCCCTCTCCAGTGCAATCACGGGCGAGATTCTGCCGTAATCGTCGGGACGGGCAACTCCGGCGTGAAGGAGAGGCGTGAACACTCCGGTGTTGGGCCGCCCCAAAGGTGCGGAATCCTCCGCACCTTCAGGGGCTAGGCTGGCGCCGGCGTGGTTTCCGCCGCGCCGGCCGGCGGGGAAGGTGCTGGTGTCATCCCAGCGCCTGCGCAGGGGGGGATCATCTCCGCGTCGGCCATTGCGGAGGACCACAGCAGCCGGCGCGGAGGAACAGAGTGCCCCCACGGCATAGGCCTGCCGCGGATCGGTGGGCCCCGATCGCGGGCCAGGCCACCGTGGGGGCATCTCCCGGAGCCAGATCCCCCCGCGCCCCCCGCCCCCCCCCGAAGACCCCGGTGGCCGCCCGCGCAGCCAGGGCCCGCCGGTAAGTACCTGTCGTAACCGGGCGGCCACTCGGCCCGTGGCGGGCCGGAGAATCGCCGGGGGGGGGGGGGGGCTGGCAGAGGCCGCCGACCGGCGCGGCCCGATTCCTGCCCCCGCCAATCGCGGGGGCGGGATTTATGCCACCCTCTGCCGATTCCCGACCTGGCAGGGAATCCCGCCCCACATCCTTCCTATACCGCAGTGACCAGACCTGCTCCTGGTATCCAGCCGTGAAGTAACCTGTTTGATACAGTCCTAACATAACCTCACTTAGCCAGGGAAATACTTTGGAAACTTTAATTGGCTGTGAAATTGATAGAAAAGTATTAAACGTTTGAATGATACTATGCCGTTTCTATCATCTTATGCAGCATTTATTATTCCACTTCTGTGCGATATCCTTCACAACTGGCCCCATTGCTTGTTTGAAAAAAAAAGAAGGAATTTGTATCTTGTGAACGATGGAATTTGAGGGTCAGGGATGTTTGAAAGGCAGTATTAACAAAAGATGAAGGTCTTTCCACTATCTGATGCTCAACTGCTTCTCAATCAGCTCTTTTTCATTGGAAAGTGAAGCAAAGCGTCGACAGAGACTCCCTTACAGCAGATAGTGGCAGTAACTCCGGAATTATCCTGGCCAGGTGATAGAAACACAACTGTAGTTACTCTTCAAGAGTTTGACCTTGTGGAAAATCCCCTAGTCCTTCAACTCTGTGGCAAGCAATCTCCTGTTGTTTATGACAAGCCATTCAATCTAGTTGTAAGCCAGTAACTGTTATTTTTTTTAATTTCTGGATCTCGGGATACTTTTTCCAGATTCTGTACCCGATGTGGGATTTGTTGGGAAATTAGCAGCGCCAGTTCGCCCTGTTATTTGAAGCGACAGCTCCATCTGTTTTCACTCAGCCTGTCTCACAAATAATTTCAATTCTGTTTGGAAGGAAAACAATTTCTTTCCCTCTTTTTCCCAATTTCCTTGTCCCCCCCTCTCTGAAAAGCAGCTGGGCGTTCTCCGTTCCTGAGGCTAAGTGCAGTCGCGAACGGCAAATCCACGAGTGTTTCATGACAGGAACATCGGCGCGAACCCCTCCCCGATTCCGGTACTGATGAGGGGCTAGTACCGGCGCCCCTCAAATGCCGGCGGAACAAGCCGAAAACGGACGGAGAATGGCCGGGTCCCTGGCCGCGCTTGCGCACAGCTGACGGCCTGCACCGGTCGCGCCGTACAACATGGCGCCAGCCGTGCACGGACCCAACCCGCCATCTGCGACCCCACTGCCCACCCCCTGGCCACCCCCCACCAGTCTCCCCAGCCCTGGCGGAAGACCCCCCCAGCCAGCGGCACGGATCCCGGACGAGTGCGGTGGCACTGGACACAGTCCGCAGCCGGCACGCCGCGTTCCCGACGGCTGGGACCGCGCGCAGTCCGTGCCGTCGGTAACTCGGCCCATCGGGGGCGGAGCATCGTGGGTGGGCCGGCCAATGACGCACCAACGGCGTTGCAGCGTTCCAGGTGACGCCGGTTTGGAGGGGGCGGAGCATAGCAGACTGACGTTAAACCAGCACCGGCCCCAATTCCGGAGTCGGAATCCATTCTCCGCCCGATCACCGATCACGATTTCAGCGTCGGGCTACGGAGAATCCCGCCCACTGTTTCTAGTGAGCTCCAGTTGGGAGATGTCATGATATCCATATTAACATATCATGGTGCAATCACACACACACTGATGGACAGGTAGATGGACCAATCAACACACACACACATCACAGCCAATCACCAGTGAGAGCACACGCACTATAAAACAGGGAACACCACAGTTCCTGCTTATTCTACCAGGAGATAGCTCAGAGCACAGAGCTCACAGCGTGCCACTCAGACATACACCATGTGCTGAGTGCCTCACTAAGATAGTGATAGGGCTGGGTCCACAAGTTAGCTGGTGAAGCACGTACCACAGCCAGTAGTTAGTTGTTACCGTTGATTAGACAATAAACAGAGTTGTACCATCTACAGCCGTGTTGGATCATTTGTGCATCAGGACACCCAACACGACATGATACCAGTAGTGGAAGCTAACCCGCGACTGTGACACCTACCTGCACCCTTTCAGAAATCCACCATCCTGCTCCATGGAAAACATCAGCCCGCCGCAGCCGCTCCGAATCGCTGGTAATCTCGGCGTAAACTGGAAGCTATTTAAACAGCGCTTCCAGCTCTTCCTAGAAGCCACAGACAGGGAGAATACATCGGAACCAACACGACAGGAGAGGGCCCATGGAATCAGGTTTTCACCCTCCAGAATTAACTTGGACTCCCTGGGATTAGAAATCTACAGAAATACTTTCAACTACACTTAGCAACCCTGACCATGAAACCACATTCAAATACCTTACCCATAAGACCATAGACCATAAGACATAGGAGCAGAATTAGGCCACTCGGCCCATCGAGTCTGCTCCCATTCAATCATGGCTGATATTTTCTCATCCCCATTCTCCTGCCTTCTCCCCATAACCCCTGATCCCCTTATTAATCAAGAACCGATCTATCTCTGTCTTAAAGACACTCAGTGAATTGGCCTCCACAGCCTTCTGCAGCAAAGAGTTCCACAGATTCACCACCCTCTGGCTGAAGAATTCCCCCTCATCTCTGTTTTAAAGGATCGTCCCTTTAGTCTGAGATGGTGTCCTCTGGTTCTAGTTTTTCCTACAAGTGGAAACATCCTCTCCACGTCCACTCTATCCAGGCCTCGGAGTATCTTGTAAGTTTCAATAAGATCCCCCCTCATCCTTCTAAACTCCAACGAGTACAGACCCAGAGTCCTCAACTGTTCCTCATACGACAAGCTCTTCATTCCAGGGATCATTCTTGTGAACCTCCTCTGGACCCTTTCCAAGGCCAGCACATCCTTCCTTAGATACAGGGCCCAAAACTGCTCACAATACTCCAAATGGGGTCTGACCAAAGCCTTATACAGCCTCAGAAGTACATCCCTGGTCTTGTATTCTAGCCCTCTCGACATGAATGCTAACATTACATTTGCCTTCCTAACTGCCGACTGAACCTGCACGTTAACCTTAAGAGAATCGTGAACAAGACTCCCAAGTCCCTTTGTGCTTCTGATTTCCTAAGCATCTCCTCATTTAGAAAATAGTCTATGCCTCCATTTCTCCTTCCAAAGTGCATAACCTCACACTTTTCCACATTGTATTTCATCTGCCACTTCATTGCCCACTCTCCTAGCCTGTCCAAGTCCTTCTGCAGCCCCCTCGCTTCCTCAATACTACCTGTCCCTCTACAGATCTTTGTATCATCTGCAAACTTAGCAAAAGTGCCTTCAGTTCCTTCTTCCAAATCATTCATGTATATTGTAAATGTTGTGGTCCCAGCTCAGACCCCTGAGGCACACCACTAGTCACCGGCTGCCAACCTGAAAAAGACCCCTTTATCCCCACTCTCTGCCTTCTGCCAGTCAGCCAATCCTCTATCCATGCCAGGATCATGCTTCACGTCAACTCAGCTGGGGAGCGTAGGCAGGCTTTAGAGAACATAGGTGCAGCAGTAGGCTGTTCGAGACCTCGAGTCTGCTCTGTCATTCAGTAAGATCATGGTTAACCTTCGACCTCAACTCCACTTCCTGCCCTTATCCCTTCATACCCAAAAATCTATTGATCTTTATATTTGCCTTTGATAGACAGGCTAATATGAATTTGCCAACAATCACCACAGCTCGATGGCGTGACAAACATGTTGTCCACTGTGGCACAACATTTTATCAACAGGCATCTAAACTGTGCCCGAACTGGCTGGGCAGCTCACCAGCGGGCTGGTGGTGTGGGCCCATGTGTGTTCGTAGCTCACTCGTCCTGACAAGACTATCTCATTGGTTCAATAAAGTTATTTCCCTGCTCTGACCCATGAACAAGAGTCTTATTGGCATTGCTAGGGATTTATTACCCATCCCTAATTGCCCCTTGAGGAGGTGGTGGTGAGCTGCCTTCTTGAACCGCTGCAGTCCCTGTGGTGTAGGTACACCCACAGTGCTCTTAGGGAGGGTATTCCAGGATTTTGCCCCAGCGACAGTGAAGGAACGGCCGATATATTTCCAAGCCAGGATGGTGAGTGACTTGGAGGGGAACCTCCAGGTGGTGGGGTTCTCATGTACTGCTACCCTTGTTTTTCTAGGTGGCCGAGGTCATGGGTTTGGAAGGTGCTGTTGAAGGAGCCTTGGTGCGCGTGAAACTGGACCCGGGCCCTCGGGAGGCCATATTCGGGGTGTCGGACCAGCCAGGGTTGGAAACGGGCGCGGAGGCAAATGTTGTAGCCTTCGCCTCGTTGATCGCCCGAAGGCGGATCCTGCTGGAATGGAGACCAGCCTCTTCACCCTGTGCCCTGGCGTGGCGGGGGGACCTGCTGGAATTCTTGACTCTTGAGAAGGTTAAGTTTGAACTGAGGGGAAGGATGGAGGGGTTCTAAATTTATGGGCGTTATTCATTGTGCACTTTTGAGAATTGGATTACACGAACATTAGCCGGGTGGGGGCTGGGAGGGTTGGGGGAGGGGGGGCTGTGTGTGTTAATGGTGACTATGGGTGATTCCTGAGTCCTTTTTGTCATTTGTTTATGTTAACATGCGGGCTAATGTTTGGGGTTTGGTGGGAGGATGGGATCGTCGTTATTGATATGGGGATTGACATTACATTCGTTACGGATTATTGTTTATTGTTGGGTGTAGGTTTGGGAGAAAATGTGAAAAAGGAGGAGAATAAAAAAAATATTAAAAAAAAAGAAGGATGCTTGGTGAGTTGCTGCAGTGCATCTTGTCGATGGTACACGTTACTGCAAGTGTCCATTGGTGGTGGAGGGAGTGAATGAGGTGATGGATGGGGTGCCACTCAAGAGGGCGACTACATCCTGAATGGTGTCGAGCTTCTTGAGTGTTACTGGAGCTGCACTCATCCAGGCAAGTGGGGAGTATTCCATCACCTGCTCTTGTGGCTACAGTACTTATATGGCTGGCCCAGTTCAGTTTCTGACCTTATAAAATAAGTAACTAATTAGATCAGTGCAAATAAAACTTTGCTGCTGCTGTAACTGAAGTGCTGCAAACGGGATGGCATAGTTCTGTGCCGGGGCCTTCAGGAATAACCTCAGCCGGCACAGGAATTGAACCCGCGCTGCTGGCCTTGTTCTGCATCACAAACCAGCTGTCTAGCCCACTGAGCTAAACCGGCCTGAAGGCCCCGCCTTCTCAACCTTGCCCCTCGCCTGAGGTGTGGTGATCCTCAGGTTAAACCACCACCAATCAGCTCTCCCCCTCAAAGGGGAAAGCGGCCTACGGTCACCTGGGACTGTGGCGACGTTACCTTATTTTGGAATACGGACAGTCTTGTTAACGGCCATCACACTAAATTTAAATTGTCCGATCGGACAAAGAGCTGTGACTGAGAGACCTGTGCCTTCAAACAGCCAATCCGCTTGATCATAGAATCATAGAATTTACAGTGCAGAAGGAGGCCATTCGGCCCATCGAGTCTGCACCGGCTCTTGGAAAGAGCACCCTACCCAAGGTCAACACCCCCACCCTATCCCCATAACCCAGTAACCACACCCAACACTATGGGCAATTTTGGACACTAAGAGCAATTTATCATGGCCAATCCACCTAACCCGCACATCTTTGGACTGCGTGAGGAAACCGGAGCACCCGGAGGAAACCCACGCAGACACGGGGAGGATGTGCAGACTCCCCACAGACAGTGACCCAAGCCGGAATCGAACCTGGGACTGGAGCTGTGAAGCAATTGTGCTAACCACTGTGCTACCGTGCTGCCCGGATGGACCTGCTGGAATCAGACGTCCAGTCATAGAAATGATTCTGGAAACATTTAAGGTACAGCAGCAAACAAATCTTCGACACCATCTGTAACAGATCTTTTTCTCTCGATCAGGGCCGCTCGTGTAGTTCTGAATCTCAACAAAATGGCAGGTGTCAAGACAGCCATTATCATAAATTATTCGGAACAGCAAGTTCCCAAGCGCTCAAATAAGAAAGAGTGTCGTGTCTGGGACTTCAACTCTGAACTGGCTTCTCTCTTCGCAGAGAAGGTTTTTCCATTTCCGTTACAGGTGCTGGATAGCCCTCATTGGTCAGATCAACCAACCACTCAGATCGTTACCGCAATGCCTCCAGTGGAGGTAAACAAAAAGAGCAACCAACAACCAGGAGCGTCTCAACCTCCAGCTGGGATCAAAAAGTGAGAGATGTTATTTAACTCAGTACTAGCATAGGGCAGCACGGTGGCGCAGTGGTTCGCATTGCTGTCTGACGGCAATGACCATCTCCAACAACAGAGGATTTAACCATCGCCACTTGACATTTGATGGCATTACCATCGCTGAATCCCCCACAATCAACATCCTGGGGCTTACCATTGATCAGAAACTAAATTGCTTATTGTCACAAGTAGGCTTCAAATGAAGTTACTGTGAAAGGCCCCTAGTCGCCACATTCCGGCACCTGTTCGAGGCTGGTACGGGAATTGAACCGTGCTGCTGGCCTGCCTTGGTCTGCTTTCAAAGCCAGCGATTTAACCCTGTGCTAAACAGCCCCTATGCCTGTCCACCATCTACAAGGCACAAGTCAGGAGTGTGATGGAATACTCTCCACTTGCCTGGGTGAGTGCAGCTCCAACAACACTCAAGAAGCTCGACACCATCCAGGACAAAGCAGCCCCGCTTGATTGGCACCCCATCCACAAACATTCACTCCCTCCACCACAGACGCACAGTGGCAGCCGAGTGTACCATCTACACCAGTCATTTTCAAACCCAGGGTCGCGACCCGCGGGTGGGTCGTGGGCGGGTGTCAGGAGGGTCGTGGGGTCATGCGTCGCAGCGTTCCCGATCGCGGGGCCATGCGTGGCGGCGTTCCCGATTGCTGGGCCATGGGATGCAGCGTTCCCAATCATGGGAGGAAGTGCCCAACTGCGTAACCGGCTTTTAAAAATGCTGGCCACAACCTGCTTTCAGAATTCCGGCCTTTCCGCGTATGCGTGCCCCCTCAGCAGTGCGCAGGCCCAGTGGGGCAGTGCCCAGGCCCAGCGAGGCAGAACACCTCCTCCTGACGTCAGCACACTGACCCAGGAGCAGATTTATTTTTAGTCGCTGGAGTCTTCCTGCCTGGAGTGGCAGCAGAGAGCAGGTCACGCGCTCCGTGCGCTGACATCACGTGTTCTGGGCACACGAGAGAGAGTCCTCCATTTTGTAGCTGCCAGCAGAGCTGGTGTGAGCTCCTCTGGTGAACAACCCATTGAGAAGAAGCTGAAAACAGGAACAAAGCAGCATAAAGATGATTATGTGAGGTGTGGGTTATTAATTGTGCCACTGCAAATCAGGATTCAAAGTTCATGTGTGATATATGCAGGGAAGTACTGGCAAGTGAAAGATTAAAACCCTCAAATCTTCAAAGACATTTGAAGACTAAACATGGCGGGTTCGAGGCCAAACCCGCTTGATTTTTTTCAACGGATTCTGCGAGAAATTAAATCATCAGCTGAAGCCCTTAGCAGAAATGTAACATTGACTGACAAAGCAAGTGAGATCGTGAGGACCAAGCAGGCTCACCTGTCACGTTAAAGGTACGAGAAAATGGTGGGTCGCGAAGGTCGGCTGGCATGGGTCGCGAAGGTCGGCTGGCATGGGTCGCGAAGGTCGGCTGGCATGGGTCGCGAAGGATGGCCGGTTGGTAAAAATGTGTCCCGGGCAAAAAATGTTGAAAAACATTGATCTACAAGATGCACTGCAGTAACTCGCCAAAGTTCCTTAGGCAGCACCTTCCAAACCCACGACCGCTACCATCTAGAAGAACAAGGGCAGCAGATATATCGGAACCCCACCACCTGGACGTTCCCCTTCAAGTCACTCACCATCCTGGCTTGGAAATATATCGGCCGTTCCTTCACTGTCGCTGGGGCAAAATCCTGGAACTCCCTCCCTAACAGCGCTGTGGGTGTACCTACACCTCAAGGACTGCGGCGGTTCAAGAAGGCAGCTCACCGCCACCTTCTGAAGGGGCAATTAGAGATGGACAATAAATGCCAGCCTAGCCAGCGACGCCCACATCCCATAAATGAACTTTTTAAAACTCCGAGACCACACCAAACACACAGACACACACACACACACACACACTGGCCTTATATTTTACTCCAGTCCCACAGCAATGTGCTTGACTCCTAAAATGGCCCAGTAAACACTCAGTTCACGAAGATGACTGATCACTGCTTTCCCAAGGGAAACCTGCAACTTAAATGGTGGTCTTGGTAGTGATGCCCATATCCTGAGAATGAATATATAGAAGATTCAGGGTATTGGGTGGACGCAATGCCAATTGTATAGCTAACTCGAACAACTATTTGGGGATATCTTCACAACCACACCGCAAAGAGGGAGCAGTGAACTTTATACGGTCCTCTGAACAATCCTGTCTCCCAGCTCCAGTAATGTGACAATTGAATTTCACCCAGGCACCTTGAAGCCGAGCCAATGAATTGTAAATCAAGAAATCAGCAACATACAAGCTGCTTTTGATCAAGGTGCATGCTAAAATTTTACAATGCTCGTCATTTTATGAGACCAACATTTATTATTTTATACTTTCCACTCCTCCCTTTGCCACTCTTGTACAATTGCGCCAAGTTAGCTGAGCATTCTGAGGCCATCAGTCACACCACAATGGGGGGAGCAAACTTCATTGCAACACATCACTGGTGCAAATTGAAAAGTATATTACGGTGCCGACTAACCGGTTAATTTTTAATCAGCTCCTCAATGACTAACCACAGTTCAAATATTATTTAAGAGGAAAATGCCATCTCTTGCCAAGCCACATACGGCAAAATATTAACTCAAGTCTGCTCCTTTTAAGTTGTTGACTGACTTCAAACCATTTAAATCATTGCAAAACCCCCCCTCAGGAGTCATTAAATAAAGACCTAATCTCCAAAAAGTGATTCTGTTGGGTGTTTCCGTAATGCAAACCTTTTCCGCCTCCTCTATGTCACAGAATTATTGGCCAGTGTTCAACTCACTGACTGGCACTTTTTGCTTTTTTTTTCAGCATTCCTGGAAATTAAACTTTATGAACTGTAAGATGAGGAATAAAGGACCCTGAGATTCAGTGTAGTTCGTATATTCCATCACCCTCTCTGGCCTTTACCCTCTATGTTACATATTTGCTCTGTAAGCAACATGGAGGCCCGAAGTATCTCAATGTGCACCAAGCTTTCTAAGGTACTGAAGTGCGGCTAAGCCTTGCGATTTTGTTAACAATATGTTGGTTTTTAAGGTTGAAAATGGGTGAGAGAAAAGGTTGGTGGGGAGTTCTCCCATCAGAATTGTCGTGTTGGGTGGTCTGATGTACAAACGATCCAACATGGCTGGAGATGGTGTAACTCAATTTTATTAACTACTCAACTGTAACAGCACACTGCTAACTTGGGTACGTGCATTACCAGCTAATCTGTGGACCCTGTCCTATCACTATCTGGGTGAGGCACTCAGCACATGGTGAATGTCTGAGTGGCAGGCTCTGAGCCCGGTGCTCTGAACTGGCTGCTGGTGGAATGAGCAGGAACTGTAGTGTCCCCTGTTTTTATGGCGCGTGTGCTCTCACTGGTGATTGGCTGCGATGTTGTGTGTGTGTTGGTTGGTCCTACTGCATGTCCATCAGTGTGTGTGTGATTGCACCATGATATGCTGATCTAAATATCATGACATCCCCCCTTTTCGCAAAGAATATGTGCCTACATGATGATAAATAAAGAAGCGCAGTGAGTGCATCTAATCATGTGTGTGCAATATTTACAACACTATGTACATGTGGCTATACTATATACGCAGGAAGGTGCCAGGGGCAGAAACTAACTATGTTACACCAAGAACGAAACCAATGTTATTAACAAACAATAACAAAATCTTAAACAGTACGGCAAAAAGTCTGAAACAGTCAGAACAAGTCAGTGAGTCCAATATGAAAAGGTTCATAAATTAAGTCTCTCAGGTGGGCGACGAATTCGGGTTGACCGCCTCAATGGTGGGTCAGGATCCACCGGCTGAGGAACGGACCGGACCACGGTCGAGTGAGGAGGATGCAGGGTGTCCAGAAGGTCAACAAAGTCCATTGCAGGGACAAAAGGAGTGCGTGGCACCGGTGCAGGATCATGTAGCGAGCGTGGAACCAGACGAAGGGCACGGCGATTGCGGCGGCGAATAGAGCCATCAGGCAGACGAACCAGGAACGAGCGGGGAGCTATCTGTCGGAGAACCTCAGCGGTTGCCGACCAGCCGCCCTCCGGAAGGTGTATGCGGACATTATCTCCAGGCGCCAGGGCAGGAAGATCAGTCGCCTGAGCATCATGTGTCGCCTTTTGTTGCTCACGCTGTTGCTGCATCCGCCGAAGTACCGGAGCATGGTCGAGGTCTGAGTCACAGTGGTCCTGAGGGTGCGACCCATAAGCAGCTGGGCCGGCGATAGGCCCGTGGACAGTGGGGCCGAGCGATAGGCCAACAAGGCGAGGCAGAAGTCAGATCCTGCTTCAGCAGCCTTGCAGAGGAGCCTTTTAACGATGTGGACGCCCTTATCTGCTTTGCCATTCGACTGAACGTTGTAAAACTGTGGGCATTGTCCCTTGAGCCACCCGTCCGTCATGTGGCGCATCACACGTTGCAGAAGGGGGTCGGCCGCAGTCTCACGTCGAATGTGGGCCAGGCGTGCATCAGTGGCCGGCAGATTGGCAGAAGTGAAGGCTACATGTGCGTCGATTTGGCAAACGAACCCCTCAGGGTCGGACGGCGTGTTGGCTGCCCTGGACAGAGCGTCTGCTATAATTAGGTCCTTACCCGGGGTGTAGACAAGTTGAAGGTCGTACCTCCGGAGTTTGAGCATAATGCGCTGGAGGCGAGGGGTCATATCATTGAGGTCCTTTTGACTGATGCCAACCAGCGGGCGATGGTCAGTCTCCACAGTGAACTGGGGAAGGCCATACACATAATCGTGGAACTTGTCAACGCCAGTCAACAGGCCTAGGCACTCCTTTTCAATCTGCGCATAGCGCTGCTCTGTGGGGGTCATGGCCCGTGATGCATAGGCGACTGGGGCCCATGATGCGGTGTCGTCCCTTTACAGGAGGACCGCCACAATGCCGGACTGGCTGGCGTCAGTCGAGATTTTTGTCTCCCTTGCAGGATCGAAAAACGCCAGTACCGGGGCGGTGGTGAGCTTGACCTTGAGATCCTCCCATTCACGCTGGTGGGTGGGAAGTGTCATGATATCCACATTAACATATCATGGAGCAATCACACACACACACTGATGGACAGGTAGACGGACCAATCAACACACACGCAACATCACAGCCAATCACCAGTGAGAGCACACGCACTATAAAACAGGGAACACCACAGTTCCCGCTCATTCCAGCAGGAGATAGCTCAGAGCACAGAGCTCACAGCGTGCCACTCAGACATACACCATGTGCTGAGTGCCTCTCGAAGATAGTGCTAGGGCTGGGTCCACAGGTTAGCTGGTGAAGTACGAACCACAGCCAGAAGTTAACAGTTGTTATTGTACAGAATAATAAAACAGAGTTGTACCATCCACAACCGTGTTGGTTAGTTTGTGTATCGGAACACCCAACACGACATGATACCAGGACTGGAAACTCGCCAGCGACTGTGAGACCTACCTGCGCATCTTCAGAGATCCGCCATCCTGCACCATGGACACCATCAGCCCGCCGCAGCCGCTCCAAATCGCTGGAAATCTCGGCGTCAACTGGGAGCTGTTTAAACAGCGCTTCCAGCTCTTCCTAGAAGCCACAGACAGGGAGAATACATCGGACACCAGGAAGATCGCCCTCCTCCTCTCCACGGCGGGGCAACACGCCACCCACGTCTACAACTCCCTGGCATTCGCGGAAGGCGAGGACAAGACGAAGTACAAGACGGTCCTTCTAAAATTTGAGGAACACTTCAGCGTGGAAGTCAATGAGAGCTTCGAGAGGTACCTCTTCCAGCAGCGCCTGCAGGGTAAGGATGAGCCTTTTCAATCTTTTTTGACACACCTCTGTATCCTCGCGCAGTCCTGCGGCTATGAGGCCACCTCCGACTCCATGATTCGGGATCAGATAGTTTTTGGGGTCACACCGGACACCCTACACCAGCAGCTCCTCAAAATAAAGTGTCTCACCCTAGCCACCGCCATCGAAACCTGCGTCCTCCATGAGAACGCGACCAGCCGGTACTCCCAATTCCAGGCGGCCGAGCGTATCCAGTCGATCGAGTTCCTCCCGGCCCGCGGCCCGGGCGAGGGCGGCCATTTCACCCGCTTTCCGAGGCCTCCCGCGCTTGTACACGCCAAAAGAGGGGACGTCGACGCAGAGGGACGTGACGCGCAGGCCGCTCTACGCAGGACCGAACTGCGCATGCGCATTGGCGCAACGAACGCCATGACGTCACGACGTGCGGCAACTGTGGATCCGCACACTTAAAGTGGCAATGTCCAGCCAAAACTCGACAATGCCTCCGCTGTGGCAGGATGGGCCACTATGCTGCCTGATGTCGAGCAGCTCAACCTGCCAACTCTCCGCAATTCCGCCAGCCTCGCAGGGACGTGCGGCCATTCAGCCCCCATACACCGAGTCATACCCCAACGACGTACAGACCGGTGATCCCGACGACCGGGAAGCCTTCCACGTTGCGGTAATAGACAGGAACCGGATGTCCCCAAGTAGGACCCACCAGCCGATGCCAGTGCACAGCGTTAATCCGGGCGATGAATGGTGTGCCACCCTAACGGTCAACCGATCACCAATCACATTCCGTCTAGACACTGGTGACTCCGCCAACCTTATTGCATGGTCAGCCTTCTACACCTTGAAGGTCAAACCACCGATTCGGCCATCCCGCTGTCAGGTGGTCGATTACAACGGGAATGTTATCCCGGCCATGGGATCTTGCCAGCTCGAGGTTACACACAATGCACACACAGCCACACTGTCCTTTGAGATAGTTGGATCATCGAAGGACTCCCTGCTAGGCGCACAGGCGTGCAAGATCCTCCACCTCATTCAGCGGGCACACACTCTGTCTCCAGAAGGCACGTCCGATTTCCCGGATGCAGCTCCACTCGCTCCTTGCCCACAACCAGGATGTTTTCGAGGGCATGGGCACACTGCCCTACATTTACAGAATACGGCTCAAACCGGACGTTACCCCGGTTATTCACGCACCTCGTAGAGTCCCAGCGCCACTCAAAGACCGCCTCAAGCAGCAGCTGCAGGATCTCCAGGACCAAGGAGTGCTTTCCCGGGTCACGGAGCCCACGCCATGGGTCAGCTCCATGGTGTGTGTAAAAAAGCCCTCTGCCGAACTCCAGATCTGCATAGACTCGAAAGACCTGAACAACAACATCATGAGGGAACACTACCCCATACCCAAACGGGAAGAGATCACGAGCGAAATGGCCCGAGCTCAAATTTTTACCAAGCTTGATGCCTCAAAGGGTTTTTGGCAGATTCAACTGGATGAGTCCAGCAGGAAGCTGTGCACTTTCAACACTCCCTTTGGCAGATACTGCTACAATAGGATGCCGTTTGGCATCATCTCGGCATCCGAGGTGTTTCATCGCATCATGGAACAGATGATGGAGGGCATCGAAGGGGTGCGCGTCTATGTTGACGACATCATCATCTGGTCCACCACACCACAGGAGCACATCAGTCGTCTCCAGCGCGTCTTTGCTCGGATACGAGAACACGGCCTGCGCCTCAACCGAGCCAAGTGTTCTTTTGGCCAAACTGAGCTAAAGTTTCTGGGGGACCACATATCCCGGTCAGGGGTGCGTACGGATGCAGACAAAGTGGCAGCTATTGCAGCCATGCCGCAGCCGGCAGACAAGGAGGCAGTGCTACACTTTCTCGGGATGGTCAACTTCCTGGGGAAGTTCATTCCCAACCTCGCCTCCCACACAACGGCTCTTCTCCACCTAGTGAAGAAGACTACGGAGTTCCAGTGGCTGCCCGCACACCAGAAGGAATGGGAGGAGCTCAAGATCAAGCTCACCACCGCCCCGGTATTGGCGTTCTTCGACACTACTCGAGATACAAAGATCTCGACTGATGCCAGCCAGTCCAGCATTGGGGTGGTACTCCTGCAACGGGACGACACTGCATCATGGGCCCCGGTCGCCTATGCCTCGCGGGCCATGACCCCCACAGAACAGCGCTATGCGCAGATTGAGAAGGAGTGCCTGGGTTTGTTAACCGGCATCGATAAATTCCACGACTACGTGTATGGTCTCCCTCAGTTCACCGTGGAAACCGACCATCGCCCCCTGGTCGGCATCATACAGAAGGACCTCAATGAGATGACCCCACGCCTCCAGCGCATTCTGCTCAAGCTCCAGAGGTATGACTTCCAACTGGTCTACACCCCGGGAAAGGACCTCATCATCGCGGATGCCCTGTCCAGAGCAGTGAGCACACCGCCCGAGTCGGGGGGGTTCGTCTGTCAGGTCGACACACAAGTAGCCTTCACATCGGCCAATCTGCCAGCTACTGATGCAAGTCTGGCCCACATTCGCCGGGTGACTGCGGCTGACCCCCTTCTACAACGTGTGATGCGCCACATGACGGAAGGGTGGCTCAAGGGGCAGTGCCCACAATTCTACAATGTCCGGGACGACTTGGCCGTCATTAACGGTGTCCTCCTAAAGCTGGACCGGATTGTGATCCCACACAGCATGCACCGGCTTGTCCTCGAACAATTACACAAAGGCCATCTCGGGGTTGAGAAGTGCAGGTGGAGGGCCCGAGAAGCTGTGTACTGGCCGGGCATCAGCGACGACATCGCCAACATGGTGCTCAACTACCCCACCTGCCAAAGGATTCAGCCGGCGCAACCCCCTGAGACCCTTCAGCCCCATGAGTTGGTCACGTCCCCCTGGGCGAAGGTGGGTGTGGACCTCTTTCATGCGCTCGGCAGGGACTACGTCATCATAATTGACTATTTTCCCAATTATCCGGAGGTCATACGCCTGCTTGACCTGACATCATCAGCTGTAATCAGAGCATGTAAAGAAACCTTCGCTCGCCATGGCATTCCGCTGACCGTCATGTCGGACAATGGGCCCTGTTTTGCGAGCCAAGAATGGTCTTCTTTTGCCGCTTCATATGGCTTCACACACGTGACGTCCAGCCCTTTGCATCCCAGTCGAATGGCAAGGCGGAAAAGGGCGTCCATATCGTGAAGCGGCTCCTCTGCAAGACTGCTGATGCCGGATCTGACTTCTGTTTAGCCCTGCTGGCCTATCGCTCGGCCCCACTGTCCACAGGCCTCTCACCAGCCCAGCTTTTGATGGGTCGCGCCCTCAGGACCACTGTGCCGTCCATTCATGTTCCTAAACCCGACCATGCTCCAGTACTGCAAAGGATGCGACAGCAGCGTGCTCAGCAGAAGGTGGCACATGACACACGGGCAACTGATCTTCCTGCCCTGGCGCCTGGAGACAATGCCCGCATACACCTACCGGAGGGTGGCTGGTCGGCAACCGCCGAGGTTCTCCGCTGCGTGGCTCCCCGCTCGTTCCTGGTTCGCATGCCTGATGGCTCCATTCGCCGGAGTAATCGGCGGGCCCTTCGGCTGCTTCCGCGCTCGCTACGTGATCATGCACCGGTGCCACGCCCTCCTGATGTCCCTGATGTCGACTTCGTGGAGCTTCCTGCCACTCTGCCTATTCCTCTATCGCCCATGGCCAGGCCCATTCCTCAGCCGGTGGATCCTGTCCCACCCTTGAGGCGGTCAACCCGAATTCGTCACCCACCGACTAGGCTGGACGTATGAGCCTGTTTGCACATTGGACTCACTGAATTGTTGTGCAATAATGTTAACGTGTTTCTCTTTTTGTCGTTCCAGGAGTTCTCTTTCGATATTTGATGATTGCACTTGTTTTGTTTGTGGTACAACCTCGTTGCGATGTTGCACCTGACACCTTCCTCTGTATATAGTTTAGCATCATGTACATGTTGTAAATATTGCACACACATATTCAGCTGCACTCAGTACACACCAATATTTATTACCACGTAGGCACACATCCTTGTGAAAAGGGGGGATGTCATGATATTCAGATAAACATATCATGGTGCAATCACACACACACTGATGGACAGGTCGATGGACCAATCAACACACACACAACATCACAGCCAATCACCAGTGAGAGCACACGCACTATAAAACAGGGAACACCACAGTTCCCGCTCATTCCACCAGGAGATAGCTCAGAGCACAGAGCTCACAGCGTGCCACTCAGACACACACCATGTGCTGAGTGCCTCACTAAGATAGTGCTAGGGCTGGGTCCACAGGTTAGCTGGTGAAGTACGAACCACAGCCAGAAGTTAATAGTTATTATTGTACAGAATAATAAAACAGAGTTGTACCATCTACAACCGTGTTGGTTCGTTTGTGTATCGGAACACCCAACACGACAGGAAGCCACTGGAATTCAGTTGTCTTCCTGACAAGGTGCCGGAGAGCTGTAGTGTGGGGAGCAAGGTTAGGGATGAACTTCCCCAGGAAGTTGACCATTCCGAGAAAGCGTAGCACCTCCTTCTTGTCTGTGGGCTTCTGCATGGCCGTGATGGCTGCCACCTTGTCGGCATCCGGCCGCACCCCCAACTGGGAGATGTGGTCCCCCAGGAACTTCAGCTCGGTTGGTCCAAAAGAGCATTTGGCTCGGTTAAGACGCAGGCCCTGGTCCCGTATCCATTTAAAGACGCCCTGAAGGCGACTGATGTGCTCCTGCGGCGTGGTGGACCAAATAATGACGTTGTCTACATAGACGCGCACCCCTTCGATGCCCTCCATCATCTGTTCCATGATGCGATGGAACACTTCAGAGGCCGATATGCTACCGAATGGCATCCTATTGTAGCAGTATCTGCCAAATGGAGTGTTGAAAGTGCACAGCTTCCTGCTGGACTGATCCAGTTGAATCTGCCAGAAGCCCTTTGAGGCATCAAGCTTGGTGAATATTTTTGCCCGAGCCATCTCGCACGTGATCTCCTCATGTTTGGGTATGGGGTAGTGTTCCCTCATTATGTTGCGATTTAAGTCTTTCGGGTCTATGCAGATCCGGTGCTCGCCGGAAGGCTTCTTGACGCACACCATGGAGCTGACCCATGGAGTCAGCTCCGTGACCCGGGAAAGCACTCCTTGGTCCTGAAGGTCCTGCAGCTGCTGCTTGAGGCGGTCCTTGAGGGGTGCTGGGACCCCGCGAGGTGCGTGAACTACCGGGATGGCATCCTGTTGGCAAGCCGGATTTTGTACGTGTAGGGCAGTGTGCCCATGCCCTCGAAAACATCCTGGTTGTGCGTGAGGATTGAGTTGAGCTGCGCCATAAAGTCTGCATCTGGGAAATCGGACGTGCCTTCTGGAGAGAGAGAGTGTACACGCCGAACGAGGTGGAGGATTTTGCACGCCTGTGCGCCCAGCAGAGAGTCCTTTGAGAAACCCACAATTTCGAATGGTAGTGTGGCTTTACGTGAGTTATGTGTCACTTCGATCTGGCACGACCCCGTGGCGGGGATGACGTTGCCATTATAGTCAACGAGTTGACAGTTGATGGCAGAATAGGTGGTTTAACCTTCAGGGTCTGGAATGCTGACCATGCGAGGAGATTGGCGGAGGCACCAGTGTCCAGGCGGAATCTGATCTGGGATCGGTTGACCGTCAGGGTGGCACACCACTCGTCGTCCGGATCAATGTTGTGTACTGACAGCGGCTGGTGCTTTCGACTCGGGGACAGCTTGTTCTTGTTGATGACAGCAACGCGGAAGGGCTCCCTGTCCTCAGTGTCACTGGTCTGTGTGAGGTCGGGATCGGACTCGGTGAACGTGGGTTGAATTGCCCGAACGTTTCTGCGAGGCTGGTTAAACGGGTACGAGTTGGCAGGCTGAGCTGCTCGACAGCAGGCAGCATAGTGGCCCAACCTGCCACAGCGTAGGCATTGTCGCGCTTTGGCCGGATATTGCCGCTTTAAATGGGCGGAGCCACAGTTGTCGCACGTCGTGATGCCAGTGCGTTCATTGCACCACCGCGCATGCGCGGTGCGGTCTTGCGTAGTGCGCGCCTGCGCATCGCGTTCCTCTGCGTCAGCGTCCCCTCTTTTGGCGCGTACAAGCGTGGGAGGCCTCGGAAAGCGCACAAAATGGCCGGCCTCCTCCAGGCCGCGGCCCGGGAGGTACTCGATCGTCTGGACCCGCTCCGCCTTGTGGGGCCCGGGAGGTACTCGATCGTCTGGACCCGCTCCGCTTCGTGGGGCCCGTTTCGGCCGCCTGGATGTGTGAGTACCGGCTGGTGGCGTTCTCATGCAGGACGCAGGTCTCGACGGCAGTCGCCAGGGTGAGTTGCTCGACCCGAAGGAGCTGCTGGCGCAGGGTGTCCGACATGACTCCGAAAACTATCTAGTCGCGAATCATGGAGTCAGAGGTGGTCCCATAGCCGCAGGACTGCGCGAGGATGCGGAGGTGTGTTTAATAAGACTGGAAAGGTTCGTCCTTACCCTGCAGGCGCTGCTGGAACAGGTACCTCTCGAAGCTCTCGTTTACTTCAACGCTGAGTGTTCGTCGAACTTCAGGAGCACCGTCTTGTATTTGGTTTTGTCCTCGCCATCCGTAAATGTAAGGGAGTTAAAGATGTGGATGGCGTGTTGCCCCGCCGTGGCGAGGAGGAGGGCAATCATCCTAGTGTCCGATGCTTTCTCCCTGTCTGTGGCCTCGAGGAAGAGCTGGAAGTGCTGCTTGAAAAGTTTCCTATTGACCCCGAGGTTGCCAGCGATTCGGAGCGGCGGCGGCGGGTGATGTTCTCCATGGTGCAGGACGGCGGATTGCTGATACGTTGCAGGTAGGTCTCACAGGCGCTGGTTTGCGTCCACTTCTGGTATCATGTCGTGTTGGATGTTCCGATGTACAAACGATCCAACACGGCTGGAGATGGAGTAAATCAATTTTATTAACTACTTTACTGTAACAGCACACTGCTAACTTGGGTACGTGCATTACCGGCTAATCTGTGGACCCTGTCCTATTACTATCTGGGTGAGGCACTCAGCACATGGTGAATGTCTGAGTGGCAGGCTCTGAGCTCGGTGCTCTGAGCTGGCTGCTGCTGGAATGAGCGGGAACTGTAGTGTCCCCTGTTTTTATAGTGCGTGTGCTCTCACTGGTGATTGGCTGCGATGTTGTGTGTGTGTTGGTTGGTCCAACTGCATGTCCATCAGTGTGTGTGTGACTGCACCATGATATGCTGATCTAAATATCATGACAAGAACAACAGTGCAGAATCAGACAAAAGAAAATCGCTAACATAATTGTGAGTGTTGTGAAGTAGTGGAGATTGAAGTGTTCACTTCATCAGTTGCTTCTGGAGGCCTGTTCAACCTCCTTTATAGGCACATGCTCAATGAGCAAATGAGCAATGGGCAAAACTGTTTGGTAATGCAGCAGCATCATGTGTAAGTCCCGAATGGAGGTGTTCTCCTCTCAAGAACCATTGTGTACGAATGAGACTTCACACTCAGTGTAACTGGAGTCCTGACCCCATCAACTCAAAGTGTGAAATGAGAGGCTTTAATCCGGCAGTGATGCTCGCGACAATGGGTGAGCAGTTGCAGATCAGTATCAGTTGGTTGAACGCTAGCCTTTGAGTCGTGTTCAAGCCCTACTCCATGATGCGACCACAAATTCACTCGAAGACACGTGGAGAAGTAACCGTGGTTTTAATCAGCTTAGAACTGAGCCTGCCTGTGACCGGTACAACACTGAAGGCGGCCCCGCAGGTCGGCAGCTCTTCTACTTCCTGTAAAGGAGGTGGAGCCATGGGCGGGGCCCGTACATGCCCCAACATATCCCCTGTGGGTGAAGCCACACAATGGCCCACAGGTAGAGCCCACAGGGTTAATAACATAACACAGTGCACTGGTGAATTATCAGTAATTATACATTCACCACACTCCAGAGCACAAGCATGCTGACACTCCAGGGGCAAGACTGAGGGAGTGCTGTGCTACCAGAGATGCTGCGCCAGATTCTCCGCTCCCCCAGCCGCGTTTTCTCGGCCGTTCGCGGGCGGCGGGATTCTATCCTCCCGTCGATTGTCAATGGGATTTCCCATTGCAATCACCCCGCGCTGCCGTGAAACCCATGGGCGCGCTGCAGGCGGGAAAAGAGAATAATGATAATCTTTATTATTGTCACAAGCTTTGCATTTTTGTTTTAGATTTGGAGTACCCAATTATTTTTTTCCCCATTAAGGGGCAATTCTAGCGTGGCCAAATTCCACACGGACAGTGACCCAGGGTCGGGATTCCAAAGATGTGCCGGGTAGGTGGATTGGCCACGCTAAATTGTTCCTTAATTGGAAAAAATTAATTGGGTACTCTAGATTTATAAAAAATATATATAACGTTGCAAGGAACATCATACAGTAATAAAGAGATATTTACAGAGACGGTGGGGGCGATTCTACCAAATGGAGCCCAAGTGTTCGCGCCGACGCGAGCGCCGTCGCGTTTCACGACAGCACGAAACGGGCACGGGGACGACCGATTCTGACCCCCATAGGGGGCCAACACGGCGCTGGAGCGGTTCACGCCGCTCCAGCCTCCCTTCCCGGCGCCAAATGGGCGCCACGCCAACCCGCGCATGCGCAGTTGGGCCGCGCCAACCTGTGCATGCGCGGGGGACTTCTTTAGCACGCTGGCCCCGACTCAACATGGCGTCGGGTTCAGGGGCCGGCCACGCAGGAATGTAGGCCCGGGGGCGGGGGGGGGGGGGGGGTGGGGGGGAGAGGCCAGCCCGCCGATCGGTGGGCCCCGATCGCGGCCAGACCCCATCGGAGGTCTCCCCCCCCCCCCCCCCCCGGGGATGGAGCCCCCCCTCCGCCACCGCCCCCCCCCCCCCCGCCCACCCACAGGCTGCCCCCCCGACCATTCGCGCAGAGTTCCCGGGCCGGAGAATCGGCAGCCCCGCCGATTCCAGCGGCCCGTGGCCGGCGCCGCGCCAACTGCGCCGGTGCAAATGGCGCCGATTCTACGCACCTCACAGAATCACGCGCCGGCGTCGGGGCATCAGGGCGCGGTTGCGGCGATTCTCCGGCCCGGCGCGGGGCTCAGAGAATCGCCCCCGGTATATGAGGCAGAAAGAATAAAAAACTTTAGGAATATAAACAGGTTTGTAGACTGAGGTGCTATGTGTACAGATGCTGGATCCTCACTCTGGGATGCCAGTGATCAGTTGCTTCAACCTGGCCCTATTAGCTTGATACATATTGCCCGTTGGTATGGAAACATACCAGGGGCGTGCTTGGTGATATCTGGGCGTACCTTGTTGCCGATCATTTGATAGCACCCATGTGTTTCATTGCCCTTC
Source organism: Scyliorhinus torazame (assembly GCF_047496885.1). NCBI lineage: Eukaryota > Metazoa > Chordata > Chondrichthyes > Carcharhiniformes > Scyliorhinidae > Scyliorhinus > Scyliorhinus torazame. Next base: position 22,704,101 of record NC_092738.1, on the reverse strand, counting down.
ATCACCCAGCTCCTCTGCCTTGCCTGCCCTGTATCCCCATTCTTCCTCCGTTGTCTGTTCTTGTCACAACCTTCCCCCTCCCCCCTCCCTTATTGGTTACTGGTGCTGTGGGTTAATCTTAACCAGTTAAAGGCTTGCTGCCCTCACCATTTTCTATTTGTCTTGTCAAACAGATGTGAATAAATGAGGCCATGTTCAATATTCAGCACTGCCGTAGCATCATGAACCTAATGTTTCTGAACCATTTTAAGTGTAAATCTCCTGTTGCCTCCTTCAAACTGTCCAAAGAAAATGGCGTCATGCAAGTTGAAGCAGACATCACACCTCGATGGACAGCTCTTGCCTTTTCTCAATCACGAGGACCATTAATATTTAGCTTCGGGACAGAAAAAGGTGACAAATTAAATGCACCTTCAGGCTTCACAGTCTGGTCCCTCCTGGGTCATTCTTGTTTTTCAAAAATAAATTTAGAGTACCCAATTTTTTTTTTCCAATTAAGGGGCAATTTAGTGTGGCCAATCCACCTACCCTGCACATCTTTTGGGTTGTGGGGGTGAAACTCACCCAGACACGGGGAGAAGGTGCAAACCCCACACGGACAGTGACGCGGGGCCGGGATCGAATCCGGGTCCTCGGCGCTGTGAGGTGGCAGTGCTAACCACTGCGCCACCGTGCCAACTGTGTCATTCATGTTGATTTATTCAACTCTGACCGGGCAGCAATGGTTGATAGTTCTTCTCATTTGGGTTGGTAAATGGCAGAGACACAATGATAACTTTGAAATGTTGTGAGACAGTGAAAGGCCGAACCTCTCCATATCTCGTTGCTATGGTGATCAGAGTACAAAGGAATGTTTCATGTGAACGGTTAAGTTTCCCAGCACGCATTTTCAGAATGACAAGTCGTTTAGTCATAGTTAGTGTACAGCAATAAATGATAATCCTGTGTACTGAAGACTGACAGGTGTAACACTGTTCATCACGTTCTCTCTTGTGAATTATAATAATCAGTAACCCTCGTTATTGAGATGGGGAGGGGGGCTGGTTTCCCACGAATAATAGCTCTTGGCTCAAAACCAAATGGTGTCTTCAGAAGTGAGCAAACTCATTCGAAAGGAATTTTAAAGGTGGCAGGCGGCTGGACGGATTGAGAGAACAGTTAGCAAAGTATGGGGTTTTAGGCGTCAAGAATAGAATTGTTGAGAGTTATGCTGAATCTCTCCAGGTCTGGTCATCGCCCTTGTGGAAAGATATGCGAGGGTGCAAAGGAGATTTACTAGGATGGTTCCGGGGATGAGCGATTTTAACTCCAAGCTTACTTTCAATAAGCTTGAGTTATTCTGTTTGGGGCACAGTAACTTCATTTGAAGCCTACTTGTGACAATAAGCGATTTTCATTCATTCATTCATTCAAAGGAGGTTGAGGGGAGATTAAGGTATACAATATTATGACAGGTTTATATAAGGAAGGCAACAACAAGAGCTGTTCCCATTAGTTGACAGGATAAGAGTAGGGGACACATTGTGCGCAAGAGATGTTATGGGGAGCCAGTGGCATAGTGGTATTATCGCTGTACCAGAAATCCCCACATTAAATCCCCAGGCTCATGGGGGGACGAGTTTGAATCCCGCCATGGCAGATGGTGAAATTTGAGTTCAATAAACATCTGGAATGAAATGAAAAAAATGAAATGAAAATCGCTTATTGGCACAAGTAGGCTTCAATGAAGTTACTGTGAAAAGCCCCTAGTCGCCACATTCCGCCGCCTGTTCGGGGAGGCTGGTACGGGAATTGAACCGTGCTGCTGGCCTGCCTTGGTCTGCTTTCAAAGCCAGCGATTTAGCCCAGTGAGCTAAAGTTTAAATTTGAAGTTTAAAGGAAACCATTGGTGTAAAATCACATCTGGTTCACTCATGTCCATAGATTATCATAGAATTTACAGTGCAGAAGGAGGCCATTCGGCCCATCGAGTCTGCACCGGCTCTTGGAAAGAGCACCCTACCCAAGGTCAACACCTCCACCCTATCCCCATAACCCAGTAACCCCACCCAACACTAAGGGCAATTTTGGACACTAAGGGCAATTTATCATGGCCAATCCACCTAACCTGCACATCTTTGGACTGTGGGAGGAAGCCGGAGCACCCGGAGGAAACCCACGCACACACGGGGAGGATGTGCAGACTCCGCACAGACAGTGACCCAAGCCGGAATCAAACCTGGGACCCTGGAGCTGTGAAGCAATTGTGCTATCCACAATGCTACCGTGCTGCCCAGGAAGGAAATCTGCCATCCTTACCTGGTCTGGCCTACTTGTGATCCAGACCCACAGCACTGTGGTTGGCTCTTAAATGCCCTCAGGGTTGGACAATTAATGCTGGCACAGCCAGAAGCGCCCACATCCCATGGACTAATAAAAATAAATTGGTGGGGTGAGGAAGAACACTTTTATGCAGAAGGTGATAATGATCTGGAATTCACTGCGTATGACGATGGTGGTAGTGGAGTTGATCAATGATTTCAAAAGGAAATTGGATGGGCACTTGAGGGAAACAAACTTGCAGGGGTTATGGGTTTGGAGTGGGGGAATAGGGCTGACTCAATGGACTAAATAACCTCCTGTGCGATTAGGACTCGAAGACTCTGGGCGGGATTCTCCGTAGCCCGACGTCGAAATCGGGAACGGTGATCGGGCGGAGAATGGCTCCCGACGCCGAAATTGGGGCAGGCGCCGGTTCGCGATGCTCCGCCCCCTCCAAATTGGCCATCATCGGGACGGGCGTCGCGCAGTCGCAACCCTGTCGGAGCGTCATCAGCTGGCCCACCCGCAATGCTCCGCGCCCGACGGGCCACGTTTCCCGACGGCGCGGGCCGCGTGTGGTCCCAGCCGTCGGGAACCCGGCGTGCCGGCTGCGGACAGTGTCCACCAGTGCCACACTCAGCCAGGATCCGTGCCGCTGGCCGGTGGGGGGGGGGGGCTCCTGCTAGGGTTAGGGGGGATGGTGGGGGTGGCCGGGAGGTGGGCTGCAGGGTCGGGGTGGGCAGGTACACGGTCCAGCATGGCAGGCGCCATGTTTTCCGGCGTGGCCGGTGCGTGTGTGGGCCCTGCGCATGCGCGGCCCGGGACGCGGCAATTCCCCGACCGTTTTCCACGGGCGTTTCACGCGGCGCCGGTGTTAGCCCCTCGCCGGTACCGGAATCGGTGAGGGTTCCGTGCCGACTTTCCCCACGGTGAAACACCACGGATCCTCTGTTGCCGCTGGCACTCAGCCTCAGGAACGGAGAATCCAGCCCTCTGTTTTGCCTTTCTCATTGGCTGAGTTAATGTTATGAATACACAATTCATTTACCAAAGTCGGTTTTTATATGACATCTTTACAAAAGACTTGGGAACAAGAAACGTGTGCTCCAATCAACATTTCTGATCTCATTATTTGGATTGCTGTTACCCTTAATGTGAACGCAGTAATGTCATTGTTTCCTCTGCTATAAATGACCCATTAAAATTGTGCTATGGAACAAGCTGAAACAGCTACAAGGGCCTCCCACAAATGATTTGCGATTTCAAGTTGTCTCTACAATGCCCCAAGGAGAAGTTTATTTTAGTGCATTGTGTCACATGAAGCAGTAAACTCGAGCGCTTCCAACAACTTGTGTTTACACAGCGTCTTTTTGAAATGTTTAAAATAAATTTAGAGGACCCAATTCTTTTTTGTTCCCAATTAAGGGGCAATTGAGCGCGGCCAATCCACCTACCCTGCACATCTTTGGGTTGTGGGGGTGAGACCCACGCAGACACGGGGAGAATGTGCAAACTCCACACGGACAGTGACCCAGAGCCGGGATCGAACCTGGGACCTCGGCGCCGTGAGGCAGCAGTGCTAGCCACTGCGCTGCCGTGCCGCCCTGTACAGTGCTTTTAACGTAAGTAAATAAACCAAAGTGCTTCACAGGAGAGTAACGAGACAGTAAAAATTGACAGCGAGCCAAGAGACATATTAGGACAGGTGTCTTTAGTGGCCACAGAGGGGTCCACAATGAGAGAAGTAAAGAAACTTGGTTTTATTAGTAAGCAACTATTTACACAATGCACTCCAGTTCCCAGCCGGGATTACTCATCCTCGGCTCCCATTCGGGCCGAGCTTTTATTGTCAGAGTCCAGTACTCCGCTGATGGGTCCCCGTCCCTCAGTGGGAAAGCGTGTATTCTACGAGACTCACAGGGAGGCTAATTGGTCCGTCCCCGGAGGTCTCGTGCGGGTTTCAACAGGGGGAAGGCGGTTTAAACTGACGAATGGAGCTTCGTCCTATGAGAATCTGGTGAGTATGAAGGCCTCCCTTGTCCTCCGGGTGTGTCAGCGCCTTGCCGCTGCCTGTCCTCCATCCTCTGGGCCCTCCTCCGGCTCCTGCCCTGGCTCGTCCTCCAGCCCCTCCTGCTCCGCCTTTCCTCCCCAAATGTCCCATTGCTGTGCCACTTTGTGGAGGGCACAGCAGACCACCACAAGGCGGGAGACCCTTGGGAGCTGTCATGCACGCTCCCTGGGTAGTGGGCTCACATGTGCATTATACAGAGGTGGTTACCACACAAGGGAGTGGAATCCCTTCCTGTTAACGTAGGGCATTCCTTGGTGCCCCGGTGTGCGCACGGCGACATGCGTGTATCTACTGCCCCCTGGACCTGGGGCATCCCGGCAATGGAGGAGAACCCTGCAGACTGGGCATCTTGGTGGGCCTGGTCCAGGTTAGAGGTGATAAAGTCTGATGCCCGGGCATCAGTGACCTCCCGGATGCACTGTGGGCTGTAGCTTGTGAAATGTTGCACAGGTCCTCGCTCGAGCCCTGGAATGAACCGGTGGCATAAGCGTTGAGGGCAGCAGTGACTTTCACGGCCACTGGGAGCGGGTATCCTTCTCCACGTGGTGCCAAGTCTCTCTCCTGAGACGCAGTCTTCTGCAGCACATTCTGGCCATCATCCCATTGAAATACCAATGACGCCTGTACATCTTGGGCCATCGCTGGGCTCCCCCTCTGGGTTCCACCTCAGCCTGATGGGTGGCTGGTTCTTCAGGGTGTGCGGCGGCTCCCTGCATATGGGGCGCCACCTCTAGCCTGCGTTGCTGTTGCTGCCTTCCCCGGCGTCTGCCCGCCTGGGCTGCCACCAGCTCCGTGAGGGCAGCCACTGCGGGAACGACACCACCAACCATTCTGGTATCTGTAAAGAATTGGAGAAGGAGAGAGACCGACAATCAGTTCAGGCTTCCATCCCGATACCCTCAAATCCCACAAACCCCCCCCCCCCCCCCCCCCCCCCCCACCTCCCCGTCCCACCCTTACGTGTCTCTCCTTCTCTCAGAGTGCTATCCACCGAGCCAGTTGTGCTGGAGAACCTCACTCTGCACACTCACCCCCGGCCACATCGGGAGCCCCGAGACCCCTGCCGGGAACATGAGGAGAATCGTGCTCAGGCGCCCTCCCCTGATCCTCACACTCACCCTTTGATCGCGAGGAGATCCCCAGTGTTGAAGTCCGGAGCTTTACTGTTTGATTGCTGGCTGCTGCCTCGATGGTGCTGGCACCTCTAGAGTTCCGGCAAGTTTCCTTGAACTGCTGGGCCCTGATCACCCTCTGAGACATGGCACGTGTGCCCTGGAGGAGGCACTTCAGAGCTGAGTTGATTTTGTTTATTAAACGGTAACAAAGATTTCAAAATCAACTACGTAACATTCCACCGATCACACTAACCATTAAACAACAAGGAAACGGCATCGTTCCATGTTGGTGCCAATATATGGGCAGCACGGGAGCACAGTGGTTAGCACTGTTGCTTCACAGCTCCAGGGTCCCAGGTTCGATTCCCGGTTTGTGTCACTGTCTGTGCGGAGTCTGCGCGTTCTCCCCGTGTGTGCGTGGGTTTCCTCCGGGTGCTCCGGTTTCCTCCCACAAGCCCCGAAAGACGTGCTTGTTAGGTGAATTGGACATTCTGAATTCTCCCTCTGTGACCCGAACAGGCGCCGGAATGTGGCGACGAGGGGATTTTCACAGTAACTTCATTGCAGGGTTAATGTAAGCCTACTTGTATCAATAAAGATTATTATTATTGCAAATCTATATTAGCTCATTTTCACAAAAACAAACACACATCAGCCCTCACAGGTTCCTCAACAGAAATGGAGGATATGCCTGAGACTGTGTTATCATATGCAGACCTTTGTTGTAGAAATTATATGTCCATCAATGTGTTACTTGTTCCATGTATCAGAGCCATTCTCCATCCAGGAGCCACAGCTGTGCAGGCCCCTCCCACACGGCCCAATCTCACTGGAACCAAATCCTGGCATCCGCATATTCCACTGGCGTTCAAGGTGCAGTTTGAACATCCTTGACTCCCGGCATGTTTAACCCGCGGTGACGTGCCAGTTACACGCAGCACTCACCACACCAGCAACAAAAGCATCAGCAATCTGCAAAAGCATTTCTTCAATGGTGTCATCAGGTTGCCCATTTGGAACCAGGGCCCGCAGCATAAGGGGCAATTTTTTAGCATGGCCAATCCACCGAACCTGCACATCTTTGGACTGTGGGAGGAAACCGGAGCACCCGGAGGAAACCCACGCAGACACGGGGAGAACGTGCAGACTCCACACAGGCAGTGACCCAAGCTGGGACTCGAACCCGGGACCCTGGAGCTGTGAAGCGGCAGTGCTAACCACTGTGCCGCCCAGTTTGAAACATTTCATTGATTGCTTACAACCCAAAAATTTTGCAAACAAAGGAACAGATGAGGAAATAGCCACACAGAGACACAAATATAAACACACACACATAGAAACTCAAATACAGATTCAGACACAGATATAGACAGGCACAGGCTCACAGATACAGATACACATATAGACACTCAGATACATAAACAGACACATTCGTAGATATATAGATACACACCCAGTAGGGAAAGTCAGTTTAACCGGCCCGGGTGAAGCAGCCAACAACCGTATTTTGGGACCAGTTGAAAACAGTCTGTTCCAGTTGCTGGCCGTTGGATTTTCTGGTTGGAAACAGCTGGTACTGGTTCCTATCATGTTGTCTATTACCAGTTGGAAGCATTCTTCATCAGTCAGCTTTAGTGGCTGTAAAAGACAGTTGGCACCTGTTGTTTTTTTGCTTATCCCCGTTGAGCCCAACTTATGAAAGGTAATTAGCGAACCCACTTCTGCATCAACACGATAACGTGTGCAGTTGGGAAAAACATAAATACTTGCTTTACAAAATTGGCATGCACCTAATTCATTTACAGGAGATGTTTCTTGTTGAGCTCTTGTATTTTATTAAAGATCCAGTTATACATTGTCTTGACTTCTTTTGTTACATTGGCGTGGAGGTACATGCACGCACCTATCAAAACACGTCCCCTCACATGCCCTTTGGCCCTGTCATGTGCTTCCCATGCTGCCTTGTTTGTTGCCTCTGTGTGAGCCTGTTAAACGGTAGTTCAGGGAGTCACGCCTGAGGTGTGGCGCCCTCAAACAATTGCATTCAGCAGCTTGATCCAGTCCCGTGCATTGATGTACTTGGAGCATTGCACCACATTCAGCCATGTCACAGAAGGGCAGATGGAGAATACTAGCTCAGCCCAGTTTGCACAGCTAACACAAGAGACCATTGCTACGATAGAAGAACAGCGATAAGAGTGGGTCTCTGCTGCCGTTGCTGTTTATGTAGTTAGGCAATATGGAGGAATGCGTTTGGCGATGAGGGTCCAGGACCGATTGGTAAGCCGAAAGGAACACTTACATTTCTTTGGCACACTTCGTGACTACAAAATGTCTCAAAACATTTGAGCACCAATTAATTATTATTAAAAAAAAATTTTTTTTAGAGTACCCAATTCATTTTTTCCAATTAAGGGGCAATTTAGCGTGGCCAATCCACCTAGCCTGCACATCTTTGGGTTGTGGGGGCGAAACCCAAGCAGACACGGGGAGAATGTGCAAACTCCACACGGACAGTGACCCAGAGCCGGGATCGAACCTGGGATCTTGGCACCGTGAGGCAGCAGTGCTAACCACTGCGCCACCGCCCCGCCCCCAATTAAGTATTTTTAAAATGAAAGGCGCAATTCACCCAAAATATGACTCACGGCGCGACTTAATGGAAACATTTCTAAGTGTGATTTTGGGCGTGATTGGCGGGGTTTCATGACGGCCGCGTTGGAGAGATCATGGGCCGTATTTAACGGCACTTAATGCTGGAAATGAGCCCCCACGAGCATCTCGCCATTACTTGCTGTCTCACCATCTGACTTGCCAGACCCGCCGTCAGCGTCTCACCGTTAACCAGGGGAGCTGCTTTTAAACGCTCCCTCGCCACTCATTCCCAGGCAACACACAAGCGCAAGCCTCCTCCTCCCTTTGAGGATACCATCCTGGCCAGGCTTCTTGATTCTGTGGACGGGGACAGGACATTCTGGTCCCCTGAGGGCAACAGAGGACCAGCAGCAGGGTCACCAATAGCAGCTGGGAGGCAGCGGCTGGCATTGCGGGCAGCATGACCACGAGGACCACTGTCCAATGTCAGAAGACCAACGACCTCCATCGAGCTGAAAGGATAATTACCACCTCTCTCTTGGCATTGGTTCGACCTGATACCCCTCAAATTCACAACTCCCCAGGAAGGGACATTCAGGAGGGCGTGTCAGCGACACTCCAGTGAGTGCATAGCCAATTGGAGGAGACTATGGGTGCAGATGTTGCTGACAATGCGAGGCACCGAGGTCAACACTGCTAGGGTGGTGACTGCAGTGGACTGCAGCGTCCTGAGTGGTGGTGTCCAAGGCATGACTCAGTCAGTGATGACCATGGCTGGGGGCTTCAACATCATAGAACATAGAACATTACAGCGCAGTACAGGCCCTTCGGCCCTCGATGTTGCGCCGACCTGTGAAACCACTCTAAAGCCCATCTACACTATTCCCTTTTCGTCCATATGTCTATCCAATGACCATTTGAATGCCCTTAGTGTTGGCGAGTCCACTACTGTTGCAGGCAGGGCATTCCACGCCCTTACTACCCTCTGAGTAAAGAACCTACCTCTGACATCTGTCTTATATCTATCTCCCCTCAATTTAAAGCTATGTCCCCTCGTGCTAGACATCACCATCCGAGGAAGAAGGCTCTCACTGTCCACCCTATCCAATCCTCTGATCATCCTGTATGCCTCAATTAAGTCACCTCTTAACCTTCTTCTCTCTAACAAAAACAGCCTCAAGTTCCTCAGCCTTCCCTCATAAGATCTTCCCTCCATACCAGGCAACATTCTGGTAAATCTCCTCTGCACCCTTTCCAATGCTTCCACATCCTTCCTATAATGCGGTGACCAGAATTGCACGCAATACTCCAAATGCGGCCGCACCAGAGTTTTGTACAGCTGCAACATGACCTCATGGCTCCGAAACTCAATCCCTCTACCAATAAAAGCTAACACACCGTACGCCTTCTTAACAACCCTCTCAACCTGGGTGGCGACTTTCAGGGATCTATGTACACGGACAACGAGATCTCTCTGCTCATCCACACGGCCAAGAATCTTACCATTAGCCCAGTACTCTGTCTTCCTGTTATTCCTTCCAAAATGAATCACTTCACACTTTTCTGCATTAAACTCCATTTGCCACCTCTCAGCCCAGCGCTGCAGCTTATCTATATCCCTCTGTAACTTGTAACATCCTTCCGCACTGTCCACAACTCTGACTTTAGTGTCATCTGCAAATTTACTCACCCATCCTTCTACGCCCTCCTCCAGGTCATTTATAAAAATGACAAACAGCAGTGGCCCCAAAACAGATCCTTGTGACTGGACTCCAGTCTGAACATTTCCCATCAACCACCACCCTTTGTCTTCTTCCAGCTCGCCAATTTCTGATCCAAACTGCTAAATCACCCTGAATCCCATGCCTCCGTATTTTCTGTAATAGCCTACCGTGGGGAACCTTATCAAACGCTTTACTGAAATTCATATACACCACATCAACTGCTTTACCCTCATCTACCTATTTGGTCACCTTCTCAAAGAACTCAATAAGGTTTGTGAGGCACGACCTACCCTTCACAAAACCGTGTTGACTATCTCTCATCAAATTATTCCTTTCCAGATGATTATCTTGTGGACACCATCAGGGAAGAGGAAACGCTAGCGGCCAACCTGGGGTCTGCCACCAAGGAGACAACCCGTCATCATGGGGTGGTCCTTGGGGATCTTTAAGTGTCCCAGGATGCAGCTGTCATGCCGGGAAGAGTGTACACACGTGCACACGCTCTGCCCCTCAGCAGTGCCAACCGGGGACCCTGGCACTGCTAACCGGGCACTGCCCTGACACTCTGGCACTGCGATGTTGGCTGCGACCACCCGGGGGGGGGCGGGCTCCAATGACCTCCGAGACCCCCAGAGTGGCCATCACACTCTGCTTATCGTGCCCAGCACTAATCGGCGCCTGGTTGAGGCCCAGCCGGTGATTCCCGGGTGCCAGAACAATGCGGTCTCTAAACCTGCCGTGCATATTTAGACGAGCCTAATGCCTCAGTCAAATATAATATCTAGATCGTGCCCAGCGAGGGCGTGGTCCAGATTGTGCCAGGCGGCGCGCGGGTCGGGTGGCTCGCGCACAGTACCGCGCCGGGAGAGAAATGGGCCTCTCCCGCTGCAACAGCATTGGCACTGGGTGCAACGCAGTGTGAAAATGGCGCCCATCGTCACTGTTGTAATGTGGGAAACACAACAGACAATTTGCTCACAGAAAACTCTCACAAAGAGCAACGTGACAATGACCAGATAATCAATTTTAGGGAAGTTGATTGAGCGATAAATATTATCCAGGACAACGGGGAGAACTCCACCCTCCCCTGCTCTTCTTCAGAATAGCGCCATGGCATTGTTCATGTCCACGTGAGAGGGCAGATGGGGTCTCCGTTTAACATCGCCAAGAGCGTAGGTGTCTTTCCGTATTAAAGTCTCTGAACCCACAACTTTCGGAGCTATAAGGAACGCTGCTACCTGTCATGATATTTAGATCAGCATATCATGGTGCAGTCACACACACACTGATGGACATGCAGTAGGACCAACCAACACACACACAACATCGCAGCCAATCACCAGTGAGAGCACACGCACCATAAAAACAGGGGACACTACAGTTCCCGCTCATTCCAGCAGCAGCCAGCTCAGAGCACCGAGCTCAGAGCCTGCCACTCAGACATTCACCATGTACTGAGTGCCTCACCCAGATAGTAATAGGACAGGGTCCACAGATTAGCCGGTAATGCACGTACCCAAGTTAGCAGTGTACTGTTACAGTTGAGTAGTTAATAAAATGGAATTACACCATCTCCAGCTGTGTTGGATCGTTTGTACATCAGAACACCCAACACGACATGATACCAGAAGTGGATGCAAACCAGCGCCTGTGAGATCTACCTGCTACGTATCAGCAATCCACCGTCCTGCACCATGGAGAACATCACCCGCCGCCGCCGCTCCGAATCGCTGGCAATCTCGGGGTCAATTGGAAACTGTTCAAACAGCACTTCCAACTCTTCCTCGAGGCCACAGACAGGGAGAATGCATCGGACACCAGGAAGATCACCCTCCTCCTCTCCACGGCGGGGCAACACGCCATCCACATCTTTAACTCCCTTACATTTGCGGATGGCGAGGACAAAACCAAATACAAGACGGTGCTCCTGAAGTTCGACGAACACTCAGCGTTGAAGTAAACGAGAGCTTCGAGAGGTACCTGTTCCAGCAGCGCCTGCAGGGTAAGGACGAACCTTTCCAGTCTTATTAAACACACCTCCGCATCCTCGCGCAGTCCTGCGGCTATGGGACCACCTCTGACTCCATGATACGCGACCAGATAGTTTTCGGAGTCATGTCGGACACCCTGCGCCAACAGCTCCTTCAGGTCAAGCAACTCACCCAGGCGACTGCCGCCGAGACCTGCGTCCTGCATGAGGACGCCACCAGCTGGTACTCACACATCCAGGCGGCCGAAACGGTGCGGCACGGGCCCCACGAGACGGAGCGGGTCCAGACGATCGAGTACCTCCCGGGCCGCGGCCTGGAGGAGGCCGGCCATTTTGCGTGCTTTCCGAGGCCTCCCACGCTTGTACGCGCCAAAAGAGGGGACGCTGACGCAGAGGGACGCGATTCGCAGGCGCGCACTGCACAAGACCGCACCGTGCATGCGCGGTGGCGCAACGAACGCACTGACGTCACGACGTGCGACAACTGTGGCTCCGCCCATTTAAAGCGGACCAACCAACACACACACAACATCGCAGCCAATCACCAGTGAGAGCACACGCACTATAAAAACAGGGGACACTACAGTTCCCGCTCATTCCACCAGCAGCCAGCTCAGAGCACCGAGCTCAGAGCCTGCCACTCAGACATTCACCATGTGCTGAGTGCCTCACCCAGATAGTGATAGGACAGGGTCCACAGATTAGCTGGTAATGCACGTACCCAAGTTAGCAGTGTGCTGTTACAGTTGAGTAGTTAATAAAATGGAGTTACACCATCTCCAGCCGTGTTGGATCGTTTGTACATCAGACCACCCAACACGACATTACCCACAGCTAACACCCATTCAGCTTTACCCATCATTCATTATCACAGGTTTGGGCGTCATGATGGCGCAGTGGTTAGCACTGCTGCCTCACGGCGCCGAGGTCACAGGTTCGATCCCAGCCCCGGGTCACTGTCCATGTGGAGTTTGCACATTCTCCCCGTGACTGCGTGGGTTTCGCCCCCACAACCCAAAGATGTGCAGGGCAGGTGGATTGGCCACGCTAAATTGCCCCGCCATTGGGAAAAAATAATTGGGTACACAAAATTTTTTTAATTTAAAATTCATCATCACAGGTTTGGTTTCAAAAACCCGCGTCGGGAGTCTCCGTCCCGCCAGCCGGCCAATGGGGTTTCCCATTGTGGGCAGCCCCACGCCATTGGGAACTCCCCTGTTGTGGGTGCGCAGTCAGCTCAAGGGAGAATCCCAACAGCGGAGAATCCAGGCCCTGAACTTTGCAATTATGTAACAAAGACGTGGGGCGGGATTCTCCGATCGCCGACGCCGCAATCACGTTCGGTGATCGGCCGGAGAATCCCCATTTAGGCCGGAATTGGGGGCGGCGCCGTTTGTGTGATGCTCCCCTCCTCAAAAACAGCGTACTCGGGGCGTACGCCGCAGGCCATATGGACAGCCTCAGGGCAACACCTGAGGCACCTCCCACAATTCTTTTTGTTTCCAATGAAGGGGCAATTTAGCGTGGCCAATCCACCCACCCAGCACATCTTTGGGTTGTGGGGGTGAGACCCACACAGACACGGGGAGAATGTGCAAACACCACTCGGACAGTGACCCAGAGCCGGGATCGAACCTGGGACCTCGGCGCCGTGAGGCAGCAGTGCTAACCACCGCGCCACCGACTGCCCATCTGTTTCTTCAAAATGTTCAGCACATTTTCTGTATTTTGAGCCTTTATTTGATATATCCCAGTTTGCAGCTTTAATAAAAGCACGTCAATGGGCAGAGCAAGTTCCTATCCTGCAGCTCTCCAACCCTATTGTGTAAATATTATAAATAACTACCACCAACCATCCTGTTTATTCTTTATCTCCTATTGACCTACATTACTGCAACAACTCCTTTTATGGTAAACAAGACAGGTAATGGGAGGCAATGGGCATGTTGGGTGCGCCCTGGTTTCCATAGCGATCAGAAATCTGGCCTGCCAGAGGACACATCAAGATGATTCCCTTGCAATGTGGACAAAGCCCGTATTTGTTTGTGCAGGGCAAACGGCTGAACTGAGAATGAATCTGTTGCATTACCAGTCACAGGGATAGCTCCAAGTAGACTTTGAAAAGGTACACTGACACTACACAGCAGCACACTCATTTACAGCCCAGGAGGAGGCCATTCAACCCATTGAGTGCAGGCCAGAAATGATGAATCAGCCAGCAATCAAATCCCGCAGGGCAGACGGGAAGGTTGCCACTCAACTACCTGTACTCAAACCAGCGGCTGTTCAAGAAAAATATAAAAGGTAAAGTCACCATTGTCCCAGATGACCATAGGCTGCTTTCCCCTTTGAAGGGGAGGGCTGACTGGTGGTGATTTAACCCGAGGATCACCACACCTCAGGCGATGGGCAACGTTGAGAACAAGAGGCCAAGAGCGGCACGGTGACGCAATGGCTAGCACTGGGACTGAGGACCCTGGTTCGATCCCGGCCCTGGGTCACTGTCCGTGTGGAGTTGGCACATTCTCCCCGTGTCTGCGTGGGTTTCACCCCCACAACCCAAAGATGCGCAGGGTAGGTGGATTGGCCACGCTAAATTGCCCCTTAATTGGAAAAAAATAATAATTGGGTACTCTAAATTTTAAAAAACGAGGAGGCAGGCCTTCATGAATAACCGCAGCTGGTACGGGAATCAAACCCACACCGCTAGGCCTTGCTCTGTATCACAAACCAGCTGGCTAGGCAGCTGAGCTAAATTGGTTGAAACTTACAGGTGAGAGAAGCAATGCCACATTGGAAGTGATGGGACTGCCACCTTGGTTTGTCAGCCTTGACTCAGTTAGTAGCACTCTCACCTCTTCAGTCAGGGGCGGCACAATGGTTAGCACTGCTTCTTCACAGCGCCAGGGACCCGGGTTCCGGCCTCAGGTGTCAAGTGACTGTGTGGAGTTTGCACATCCTCCCCCTATCTCCACCGGGTGCTCCAGTTTCCTCCCACAGTCCAAAGATGTGCGGGTTAGGTGGATTGGCCGTGCTAAATTGTCCCTTCATGTTCAAAGATGTGGAGGTTAGGTGGATTGGCCATGCTAAATTGTCCCTTCGTGTTCAAAGATGTGGAGGTTAGGTGGATTGGCCACGCTAAATTGTCCCTTTAGTGGTGCGGGGGACCCTCAAGCTTACTTAGAGATCGGGGCATCCTTTCAAAATGGCGGCCCGATCTCGGAGGAGGTGGTGTGGCCGGTGAGTTTAGCTCCCCAGTGATGAAAATATTTCTAGATGTGGGCTAGATCTGGCAGAAACTCCCCAATATTTTTGTGTGGATGAATACCATGACTGGAACTCATCCAAAAAGCCAGCGGGATACACCCTGCCAAATTTGCCCAAAAGGACACTTTGCAATCGTTTGGTTTAACCGCACCCGATCTCCGCAATCAGCAAAACCAATTTTTATAATATAGATACCAGTGAATTAACAAAGCACTTCTCACGCCTGCAACCTCTATCTTTAGAAGGATAAGGGCACCAATAAAACGTTAAAAAAACGTATTCCTTTCTCAGAGTGACAAAGCCCTTAATCCATCTCCTTGCTTGCTCCAAAAACTAATTCAAAATGAATCCAATTTATGGTCTCCAGAAGAGATTCATACAAGATCCAAGCTGACAAGAAAACAAATTGCCCGGGTGCCCAGGTGCCACCAGCAGTGGCAGGGTTCCACCCTGCCCAGAGGACAACCACCTGGGGGCCTCCATGCCTCCATTCCCCCCCTCCCAAAGAGCCATTCCGTCTGGTCCCCGTAGTGGGGACTGGCACTGAATGAAGCTCGTCTGACGTTTCCAAGCGAAGGAGATTGAGTCCAGGGCCTCGGTAGATCAGGCAAACTGCATATTAGAGTGAGGCTAGCTGTTTCACTCTAATACGTAGATTTGACAAATACTGATCACGTCCACAATGGGTGGAATTCAGATCGCAATGTCCCTTGAGATCCCAGTCAGAAGTCTTACAACACCAGGTTAAAGTCCAAAAGGTTTGTTTTGAATCACTAGCTTTCGGAGCACAGCTCCTTCCTCAGGTGAATGAAGAGGTGGGTTCCAGAAACACACATATAGACAGATTCAAAGATGCAATACGATACTTTGAATGCGAGTCTTTGCAGGTAATTAAGTCTTTACAGGTCCAGGCGGAGCAACTGGAGAGAGGGTTAATCACAGGTTAAAGAGGAGTGAATTGTCTCAAGCCAGAACAGTTGGTCGGATTTCGCAAGCCCAGGCCAGATGGTGGGGGGTGAATGTAATGCGAATATAATGTTTGCGAAATCTTACCAACTGTCCTGTCTGGAACCCACCTCTTCATTCACCTGAGGAAGGGGAAGAGCTCCGAAAGCTAGTGATTCGAAACAAACCTGTTGGACTTTAACCTGGTGTTGTAAGACTTCTTACTGTGCTCACCCCAGTCCAACGCAGGCATCTCCACATCTTGAGATCCCGTTAGAGCTTGGGCGCGATCTTCCCAAAAGGGAACGGAGTCTCCGAGCGAGGGTGTTTAGCCGTGTGTTTTCCGGCACTCGCAGTGCTGAGAAACACGTGGCTATTCAACAAGACTCGCGTTGAATAAAGGGCCTGAATGGGGAACCGGGACCGAGGTCGCACATAGCCCTGTTTTATACAGTGGGGAGCTCCGCTCGCTGGAACTGCCCATTGTTGGGAGAGATGGCAAGAGAGGCCCACAAATCAAATCCCCGATCTCCCTCCTGTGGGTGGACAACCCCAGCCTAATCGCACAGGTGCAAAAAATGCCAGCGAGCAGTACCACCTGGGCAGTGCCAGGATGGAACCCAGGTGGCACTGCCAGGGTAACCAGATGGCACCAGCAGTGCCAGGGCACCACCTTGCCCAAAGGGCATGCAGCTGGGGCCCTCCGATCTCTTGGAGACCCCTGCGAGTGCCGTTCTGTCTGGTCCCCCATTCGTGCAGACCAGTACCAAACGGCACTCGCCCGAGATCCCCAAGGTGAAGGGATTGAATCCCAAAGCCTCAGGTACCTCGGGAATCTGCACATTGGAGTAATGCTTACTGCTTCGCTCTAATATGCAGATTTGCTAAAACTGATCCTGCCCATTGTGTGCGGGATTCCTCTTGCAACGTCTTTGCGATATTGCGGTGAATCTCGCGAGGCGTTGCGAGCCGGGTACATCCTGGGAGCGGGGTCTCCCGGCTTTCACCGGCCTCGCTGTGCCGCGGCGAGATGCTTTTCTGGTACAGCATGTCCGGAGGATCGCGCCTCTTGGGAAGCGTGGCGTGACAGGTAGATCCTGGCAGAGGCATCTACTGACCGCGCCGCGCCGCCATTGGGGCACAACACGACCAGTAGATCATGTCCTTGACCTTACTCAAAGGGCCAAGAATAGTTGCTCTTCGAGTCACCCATCATTCTGACCTGGAAATAGCCAACAAGATACACTCTTTATGCCGAGGGTGTAAATGTTGCAGGGCAAAAGCAGATAATGGAATCTGAAACAGAAAATATTGGACAATCTCTGCAACTCTGACAGCACCTGTGGAGAGAGAAGGGAGCGAACGTTTGACCTCTGAGCTCAAAGCTTTGACAAAGAGTCGTCCTGACTCGAAATGTCTGCTGAGATTGTCCATTATTTTCGGTTTTTGTTCCAGTTATAGGAACTGTCCAACTTTCATTTCAATTGCTTCTTACAGTGGGGTTGGGAAGTTGAAAATCACTCGGATAATTCTTTCCATGAGGATGATAGTTTGTCAGACTTTCACTGGCTGCAATGATGCTGCACACAGCCTCACGAAACCAACTAAAAGTATCTATCCAATTCCCTTCGGAAAGCTGAGTTCAAGCCGTTCAAGGGGAAAGCTTACGGGTTTTGGCTCGTATTAGACTACTGACTCCCACTGGGCCGACTCACGCGTGAGGGAGGCACCAATGGACTGCTGGGAAAGAAAACCCGAGGCCAAATCAGCCCAGGAGAAGAGGAAAGAGAGGGCAAAAGGGAAGCTTCCATCAGAAAACTGAAAAACGGATTCTTTCTCCACAGATGCTGCCTGACCTGCTGAGCATTTTCTGTTTTTAATTTAGATTTCCGGCATCGCAGTCTTTGCTTTTCGCCAGCAGAGTGGATTGTTTTAACATTCCGCACTCGTCAATCAGTCCTGTTTACTGGTCGGTTGAACATTAATGAACTTGTGCAATTCTGTAATTGTTAAGACCAAAGCCCAGAGATTCCATTAAAACCCCAGATGTATAACAGTGACCACTGACTGACTGACATTGCAGATACGCAGGCAATTCCGCCAATTTCTCGACTCATTGAAATATTGTCAGAGGGTGGGGTGAAGGCGGGATTCAGGGCAACACCCAACATCGCTGATAAAACGTGCAGGCTGGTTTTGTACAGGCCAAACACACTTAACAACGACTTTTAAATGATTTGTAAAATGTTCTTTGTTCTTAATCACACCTGGTTCTCTTTGAATGAGAGGCACACACATCCATCAATCCCTCTCTCTGTTTTTTACATAAAGCAATTCACTGCTGAGTCAATCATCGACAGATAATCCTAGGAGCAACGTCCAAATCAACTGGGCATTTTTCCCTTCCCAGTTTCCATGGCCACGTATAATGTTTAACTAATGTTTGACTCAAAGTGGTGTGGTGCTACACATTGCTTAATAGCCAGTCTGAATTATTGACATAGCTTTCCCCCCCCAGCAGCACCCCCCCCCCCTCGCCCCAACAACTGGTTAGAGGTTAACAGCTGGAATGCGGACTGATACAGGCTAGAGAAAAAGTTATTAATCACAAAGGCTACCTAGATGTTAAATATTTGGACAACATAATTTTAATCTAATCTGTTTGCAGGAAATGACTGGTGATTGAAGTAGCGCATGGAATTCTGAAGCAATAACACAATTTGTTGATTGATTCCAAGGCTGGTTCCTTCTCAGAAAAGAAGACATACGAACAAGGAGCAGGAGTCGGCCACTCGGCCCCTCGAACCTGCTCCGCCATTCAATAAGATCGTGGCTGATCTTTTTGTGGACTCAGCTCCACTTACCCGCCCGCTCACCGTAACCTTTTATTCCTTTACTGTTCCAAAATCTAGCTACCTTTGCCTTAAAAACATTTAACAAGGTAGCCTCAACTGCTTCACTAGGCAGGGAATTCCACAGATTCACAACCCTTTGGGTGAAGGTAGGTGAATTGGCCACGCTAAATTACCCCTTAATTGGAAGAAAAAGGTATTGGGTACTCTAAATTATTAAGGAAAAAAAACTTTTAAAAATAAATTTAATGTATGCAATTCCTTTTTTTCCAATTAAGGGGCAATTTAGCGTGGCCAATTCACCTACCCTGCACATCTTTGGGTTGTGGGGGTGAAACCCACGCAGACACGGGGAGAATACGCAAACTCCACACGGACAGTGACCCAGAGCCAGGATCTAACCCGGGTCCTTGGCCTGTGAGGCAGCAGTGCTAACCACTGTGCCACCGTACTGCCCATACAGAGCTTAACTATGGACGATTTAGTGTTTCTTGCCCTTTTAGTGGGGGAGCTCATATTTGGCGAGACTTACAGGGAGGTTTATTGATCCAACCCTGTAGATTATAACACTGTCTATGTTTGGGTGTTCATAAACACTCATTGTCATAGTTACAGAGCACAAGGAGACCATTCAACCTGTCATGTCTGTGTTTTCTCTGCAACTAGTCCTACTCCCCACAATTTTCCTTCGTAGCTCTGCAAATTAATTTCTCTTCAGATAATTATCCAGCATGCTTTTGAAAGCTCCAAATTAATCAGTGCAATGTAGATCCTAACCACGCACTGTGTAAAACCTTTTTTCCCGGTGTGAGGTGCTCCGGAGAGTGAATGCCTCCACCTCGTGTGCGAGGTTGGGGCTGATACAGCTGAAGGTGGTATACAGAGCACACCTCACGAGGGCGAGGATGAGCCAATTCTTTGAAGGAGTAGAAAATGCGTGTGAGCGTTGTGGGGGGGGGGGGGGGGGGGCGCTAATCACGTTCATATGTTTTGGTCCTGTCCAAAGCTAGAGGATTACTGGAAGGAGATTTTTAGGGTAATTTCCAAGGTGGTGCGTGTGAAACTGGACCCGGGTCCCCAGGAGGCCATATTCGGGGTGTCAGACCAGCCTGGGTTGGAAATGGGGGCAGAGGCAGATATCGTAGCTTTTGCCTCGTTGATCGCCCAAAGGCAGATCCTGTTGGGATGGAGAGCAGCCTCACCACCCTGTGCCCAGGCGTGGCAAGGGGATCTGTTGGAATTCTTGACTCTTGAGAAGGTTAAGTTTGAACTGAGGGGAAGGACGGAGGGTTCTACAATTCATGGGCATTATTCATTATGCACTTTTAAGAACTGGATAATGTCGAACATTAGTTGGGGAGGTGGGGGGGGGGTTGGGG
Organism: Scyliorhinus torazame; assembly: GCF_047496885.1. Lineage (NCBI taxonomy): Eukaryota > Metazoa > Chordata > Chondrichthyes > Carcharhiniformes > Scyliorhinidae > Scyliorhinus > Scyliorhinus torazame. The sequence continues at coordinate 22,683,862 of NC_092738.1, read as the reverse complement.
GGAAGGGGGCTGTGTGTATTAAGGGTGACTCGGGGTGATCCCTGATTCCTTTTTGTCATTTGTTTATGTGAACATGCGGGCTAATGTTTGGGGGTTGGTGGGAGGATGGGATCGTTGTTATTAGAACATAGAACATAGAACATAGAACATAGAGCGCAGTACAGGCCCTTCGGCCCTCGATGTTGCGCCGACCTGTGAAACCACTCTAAAGCCCATCTACTCTATTCCCTTATCGTCCATATGTCTATCCAATGACCATTTGAATGTCCTTAGTGTTGGCGAGTCCATTACTGTTGCAGGCAGGGCATTCCACGCCCTTACTACTCTCTGAGTAAAGAACCTACCTCTGACATCTGTCTTATGTCTGTCTCCCCTCAATTTAAAGGTATGTCCCCTCGTGCGAGACATCACCATCTGAGGAAAAAGGCTCTCACTGTCCACCCTATCCAATCCTCTGATCATCCTGCATGCCTCAATTAAGTCACCTCTTAACCTTCTTCTCTAACGAAAACAGCCTCAAGTCCCTCAGCCTTTCCTCATAAGATCTTCCCTCCATACCAGGCAACATTCTGGTAAATCTCCTCTGCACCCTTTCCAATGCTTCCACATCCTTCCTATAATGCGGCGACCAGCATTGCACGCAATACTCCAAATGCGGCCGCACCAGAGTTTTGTACAGCTGCAATATGACCTCATGGCTCCGAAACTCAATCCCTCTACCAATAAAGGCTAACACACCGTATGCCTTCTCAACAACCCTCTCAACCTGGGTGGCAACTTTCAGGGATCTATGTACATGGACACCGAGATCTCTCTGCTCATCCACACTGCCAAGAATCTTACCATTAACCCAGTACTCTGTCTTCCTGTTATTCCTTCCAAAATGAATCACCTTACACTTTTCTGCATTAAACTCCATTTGCCACCTCTCAGCCCAGCGCTACAGCTTATCTATGTCCCTCTGTAACTTGTAACATCCTTCCGCACTGTCCACAATTCCACCGACTTTAGTGTCATCTGCAAATTTACTCACCCATCCTTCTACGCCCTCCTCCAGGTCATTTATAAAAATGACAAACAGCAGTGGCCCCAAAACAGATCCTTGTTATTGTTATGGGGATTGACATATTTGTTGCTGATTATTGTTTATTGTTGGTGGTTGTAAATTTGGGAGAAAATGTGAAAAAGGAGGAGAATAAAAATATTTTTTTTTAAACAAAAAAAACCTTTCCCCCCATCATTAATTCCCAGAATTAGAGGAGTGCAGATATCTCAGAGAGGTCTGGAAGCTAGAGGTAATAGATATAGGACAGAGGTCAGAGGTAGGTTCTTTACGCAAAGAGTAGTGAGGCCGTGGAATGCCCTACCTGCTACAGTAGTGAACTCGCCAACATTGAGGGCATTTAAAAGTTTATTGGATAAACATATGGATGATAATGGCATAGTGTAGGTTAGATGGCTTTTGTTTTGGTGCAACATCGTGGGCCGAAGGGCCTGTACTGCGCTGTATTGTTCTATGTTCTATGTTCTATCTCGCCTTTGGTTCTTTTGCAATTCACCTCGAATCGGTGCCTTCGGTGTATCGACAATTCCATCAATGAAAATCGTTTCTCCCTGTTTACTCTGTGCACATCCCACACGATTTTCACTTCATCACCAAAGAGTGTCAATATGGATGAGGAAACAAGGATTGTTGGTGCTATATCTGAACACGGAGTTAATACCTTTGAAGGTGGAGATGGGAGAGGGGGGGAAGTGTAGAAATAAGGCAGAAAGAAATGAAACAGGAAATTATTTTGCAGTGAAGCACAAGACAAGGACGGCACAATATTTGGATCATATGCGTCCATTTTCTGGGCGTTACAGGTTTTGTTTGTTGTGCTAGCTAGTGTCTACAGTGTACAGAGATGCTTTTGATACTGAGGCAAAATGATATAGAAACATAAAACATACAGTGCAGAAGGAGGCCATTCGGCCCATCGAGTCTGCACCAACCCACTTAAGCCCTCACTTCCCTATCCCCGTAGCCCAATAACCCCTCCTACCCTTTGTAGTCACTAAGGGCAATTTATCCCGGCCAATCCACCAAACCTGCACGTCTTTGGACTGTGAGAGGAAACCGGAGCACCCGGAGGAAACCCACGCACACACGGGGAGAACGTGCAGACTCCGCACAGACAGTGACCCAGCGGGGAATCGAACCTGGGACCCTGGCGCTGTGAAGCCACAGTGCTAGCCACATGTGCTACCGTGCTGCCCAACAACAACTTCTATTTATATGGTGACTTTTACAGACTAAAATGTCCTAAGGTACTTTGCATGAGCATTATAAAACAAAGTATGACACCAAGTCACATAAGGAGGACAGATGGCCAAAAGCTTTGTCAATGCCGTTGGTTTTGGGCCTACAAGGCGGACGCAGAGAGGTGTAGGGAAGGAATTCCAGAGCTTGGGGCCCAGGTAACTGAAGGTATGGCCACCAATATGGACCCATTAAAATGGGGGATGTTCAAGAAGCCAGAATTAGAGGAGTGCAGATATCTCAGAGAGGAGTGGAAGCTAGAGGTAATTACAGAGATGGGGAGGGGCGAGGTCATGGAGGGATTTGAAAACCAGGATGAGAATATTAAAATCAATTCATTGGAAACCAATGGGGTCAGTGAGCACTCTGGTGACAGGGGAACGGGACTTAAGGCACGGGCAACGGAGTTTTGGATGACTTCCAGTTCTGGAGGATATTAGGCCAGGTGGTTAAAGATGGCGGAGGTGAGAGAAGGGGAGAGATTTAGGGAGTTAATTCCACAATTTAGGGCTTTGGCAGCTGAATGTATGGTTGCCAATGGTGTCTGGTGAACATTGGGAATGTGCAAGTGAACAGTAATCAGTTGAAGTGGCTGTATTATCAATATTAATGTGACCTCTCATTCTGCTGTACTTGCTGAATGTGCTAGTGTGGTAAACCACTGTTGCACCTATATTAGGTGATGTATGGTAGGACCTGTACTACAGGTACGACGGTAGTACCTGCCTGCTGGCTCCGCCCAGTAGGCGGAGTATAAATATGTGTGTCCTCCGTGCAGCAGCCATTTCGCCAGCTGCTGTGGGAGGCCACACATCTCAGAGCAATAAAGCCTCAGTTGTATCCAACTCTCGTCTTTGTGCAATTGGTCGTGCATCAGCTAGTACCACTCTTCTATCTATGTCAGCCCTGTCCATCACCTCTTCCAGTTCTACAAACCCCCACACTGAACTCTGACTCCGGCCTCATCTCCTCTCACTTTGTTCAACCTTTGGTGGTTGTGCATTCAGCCATTCTTTAATTCACACTCTGTAATTCTGTCCTCCGCCCCAAAACCATTCTGCCTCTGCTTTGCCATTTCCTCCTTCAAAATGCTCCTTAACCTCTTTGAACTTTTGATTATCCTTCCTAATACCTACCGCTTTTAGCTTGGCGTCCATTTTTGTCTAATTACAGCTTTGTGAAGTTTTTCTCTGTTAATAATGCTATAGTATTGTTGCTGTTACCTCATCCTCTTTGTGATTTTTCATGTGTGAGCTTATTAAAGCAAATATCAGGAGGTTATTTGAGCACATGAATACATTGGAGCCAAACCTTAAATTGTGTGTATTCTCTCAGAGTTATCGCTCAAAGCTGGCAGCTCCTGCAGCCCGTCAAACTAGTCCCCCCGCCCCCCGCCCCCCCCCCCCCCCCCCCCAACCTCACCCGCCCCCCTCCAACCCTGCCAGGCAGCTTTGCTGATTAAATTGCTACCTTTGCTTTCCCATTACTATTTTAACTGTCTCCTACTCATGGTTCACACCTGACTTTTGAGGAGGAATGCAGAGGCTTGTAGGTGCTGGAGGAGGTCATTTTCGAAGCCCTCCATGGCCTCACCTCCGAGGAGGGATTTGAAAACTCGGACCAGGATTTTACTGGCTCTCAGGAGTTGGGTTAGGAGGCTGGAGTGGAGACCCGTAAAATCACGGGGAGCATTTTACCGATGGCAGGATTGGATGTGGCGAGGTTCGCCCATCCCAAGGAGGTGATTTGCCAATTTTCATCATTCAAATACAGAAGATCCAAATAGGGGCCATTTTATGGTACTGACAACATTTTGCCATCCACCCCCCCCTCCCCCTCCCCAACACTCCTTGTGGAGAGACCACTAGCCAAATGGAGTTAGCCTCTCACCAGCAATCTGGGGGGTTGGGAAAAGGTTTATAGAACAAAGAGATGAAAACATCCCCACTAGGCCCGACAATCTCCTTCCTCCCCCTCCTGAAGGGTTTTTGCCTCTGACATTCAGCCCCACGGTTTTATTAACATTTTTACGCTCGTACCTTTCAAGCTATTAAGGCCTCCTGCTGACCTCAACAGCGACCACCTCTCCTGGTGGCACTACTGAGGCTTCAGAACTACCGGCCCTTTGACTGGGCCGGCAGCATTAGGAAACTGCATTAATTGGATGGTGGGCCCACAGGCCGCCTGTAGTAAAATTAACAAAGTGATCTTTCTGCCATCAAGCCCCCCTATATCGAGGATGGAGTCCAACCCCTCCTGTAAGAACACCATTTACTTTTATCCCAACTCAAGTTCAACTTCCCTCCTTCATGTATTTTACCTTTAAATGTGCATCTTCATTTGTCCTGCTATTGCTGACGACCAGCTGTGTGGTATCATCATTTTTGGTTTGCATTACAACAATACGTTTTAAACACCACAGTGCTTTTTGAACAGTGAAGCTTGCTGAGGCACAGCTCCATTTTTTTAAAGGCCCGATGTGATCTTGGTGGAACCTGCTGACTACAGGGGCGTCATTCTCCGACCCCCCGCCGGGTTGGAGAATGGCCGTTGGCCGCCGTGAATCCCGCCCCCGCCCCCGCCGAAGTCTCCGCTCCCGGAGATTGGGCGGGGTCGGGAATCCGGCCGCGCCGGTTGGCGGGACCCCCCGCTGGATTCTCCGGCCCGGATGGGCCGAAGTCCCACCCAGGAATTGCCTGTCCCGCCGGCGTAAATCAAACCTGGTATTTACCGGCGGGACCAGGCGGCGTGGGCGGGCTCCGGGGTCCTGGGGGGGGGGGGGCGTGGGGCGATCTGACCCCGGGGGGGGGGCCCCACGGTGGCCTGGCCCGCGATCGGGGCCCACCGATCCGCGGGCGGGCCTGTGCCGTGGGGGCACTCTTTCCCTTCCGCCTCCGCCACGGTCTCCACCATGGTGGAGGCGGAAGTCACTCTCCCCACTGCGCATGCGCGGGAAACTGACAGCGGCCGCTGACGCTCCCACGCATGCGCTGGGAAACTGACAGCGGCCGCTGACGCTCCCGCGCATGCGCCGCATTTCCGCGCCAGCTGGCGGGGCAACAAACGCCATTTCCGCCAGCTGGCGGGGCGGAAATCCCTCCGGCGTCGGCCTAGCCCCTCAATGTTGGGGCTAGGCCGCCAAAGATGCGGAGACTTCCGCACCTTTTTGCCGGCGCGATGCCCGTCTGATTTGCGCCGGCTTTGGCGCCAGTCGGCGGGCATCCCGCCGTTGGGGGAGAATTTCGCCCCAGGTCTTTGTTCGTGGGTTTGGCTACATTCATAGAATCCCAACAGTGCAGAAGGAGGCCGTTTGGCCCATTGGGCCTGCACCGGCCCTTGGAAAGAGCACCCTATTCAAGTCCATTCTGGGATTTCCCACGAGGCAAAAAGAAACGGCCCCAAAAATCTCCCATCACTGGCTTTTCATCAAAACTGAAAAAACACGGGGCGGCAAGGTGGCCCAGTGGTTAGCACTGCTGCCTCACGGTGCCGAGGATGCGAGTTCGATCCCGGCCCCGGGCCACTGCCCGTGTGGAGTTTGAGATTTAAAATTGAACTCTGTTGAATCTGGAAGGCTATAAAGGGCCCAGTTGAAAGGTGAGGTTCCTCAAGCTGGCACTAAGTTTGACTGGAACAGTGTCGGAATCCAAAGATAGGAAGGTCAGAGTGGGACGAAGGTGCAGAATGAAAATGACAGGCTGAGGTGTTCCACAAAACAGTCACACAGTCTGCATTTAGAACATACAGTGCAGAAAGAGGCCATTCGGCCCATCGAGTCTGCACCGACCCACTTTAACCCTCACTTCCTTCCTATCCCCGTAACCCAATAACCCCTCCCAACCTTTTTGGTCACTAAGGGCAATTTATCATGGCCAACCCCACCCAACCTTTTTTCCTCCGGGTGCTCCGGTTTCCTTCCACAGTCCAAAGATGTGCAGGTTAGGTGGACTAGCCAAGCTAAATTGTCCCTTAATATCCAAAAAGGCTGGGTGGGGTTATGGAGATAGGGTGGAGGTGTGGGCTTAAGTAGGGTGCTCTTTCCAAGGAACGGTGCAGACTCAATGGGTAAAATGGCCTCCTTCTGCACTGTACGGATTCTTCTGTGACCCTTATTGAACAGATCAGTAACAGGTATATGACCTTTGACAGGACAAGCAAGCTTTTACTGTATAAAATAATAAGGTGGCAGGCTGGTTGAACAAGTCAAACAGGGCAAAATAATACACATCAACATGTTGGAAGTCCAAAAAGGAAAATAAAATCCTTCCAAAAAAACTCTAAACTTTAAGACTTAAATGCAGAGCATAGGGAATAGAATTGAAAACTGAAATCATTGATTAAAGTTGAGAATATGATAAAAATGACTGAATTGTGTCAGGATTAGTAATTGAATATATCTACCGATAAAATCTTATAATTTCTGAAGTGGGTCTTGAACCCACAGAATTCTGGCTCAGCTCCCAATTGAACGAGATCAAAGTTTAAATGTTATTAGTCCAGCTTCTGGAACAAATGCTTTCATGATTCCCCCCCAAAAAATGTACTTTATTCAAAATATTTGTAAAAGTAATTCACAAAACAGTTCAAATATAACATTATACAAAGTGAAATAAAGTTTAATTTCTTTAAATACAGTGCATGAGCTGCCTCACCACACTTACCAATATACTTACAACACCAGGTTTAACCTGGTGTTGTAAGACTTCGTACTGTGCTCACTCCAGTCCAACGCCGGCATCTCCACATCATGACCAATATACTTGTCATGTATATTTAAACTTCATGTCAAATATAGCCTGAGGGATTTTACATGGTTCCCAGTCCCTTTGTTGTGGCAAGAGGGCCTCAGGCAGTGGCCTTTCCCCATTGAGTCTGAGACAGTGGCCTTTCCCATTGAGTCTGAGACAGGGGCCTTTCCCCATTGAGTCTGAGACAGTGGCCTTTCCCCATTGAGTCTGAGACAGGGGCCTTTCCCCATTGAGTCTTAGACAGGGGCCTTTCCCCATTGAGTCTTAGACAGGGGCCTTTCCCATTGAGTCTTAGACAGTGGCCTTTCCCATTGAGTCTTAGACATTGGCCTTTCCCCATTGAGTCTGAGATGTGGCCTTTCCCCATTGAGTCTCAGACAGTGGCCTTTCCCCATTGAGCTTTAGACAGTGGCCTTTCCCCATTGAGTCTGAGACAGGGGCCTTTCCCCATTGAGTCTGAGACAGTGGCCTTTCCCCATCGAGTCTGAGACAGGGGCCTTTCCCCATTGAGTCTGAGACAGGGGCCTTTCCCCATTGAGTCTTAGACATTGGCCTTTCCCCATTGAGTCTCAGACAGGGGCCTTTCCCCATTGAGTCTGAGACAGTGGCCTTTCCCCATTGAGTCTGAGACAGGGGCCTTTCCCCATTGAGTCTGAGACAGGGGCCTTTCCCCATTGAGTCTGAGACAGTGGCCTTTCCCCATTGAGTCTGAGACAGGGGCCTTTCCCCATTGAGTCTGAGACAGGGGCCTTTCCCCATTGAGTCTGAGACAGGGGCCTTTCCCCATTGAGTCTGAGACAGTGGCCTTTCCCCATTGAGTCTGAGACAGTGGCCTTTCCCCATTGAGTCTGAGACAGTGGCCTTTCCCCATTGAGTCTTAGACAGAGGCCTTTCCCCATTGAGTCTGAGACAGTGGCCTTTCCCCATTGAGTCTGAGACAGGGGCCTTTCCCCATTGAGTCTGAGACAGGGGCCTTTCCCCATTGAGTCTGAGACAGTGGCCTTTCCCCATTGAGTCTGAGACAGTGACCTTTCCCCATTGAGTCTGAGACAGGGGCCTTTCCCCATTGAGTCTTAGACAGGGGCCTTTCCCCATTGAGTCTGAGACAGTGGCCTTTCCCCATTGAGTCTTAGACAGGGGCCTTTCCCCATTGAGTCTTAGACAGGGGCCTTTCCCCATTGAGTCTGAGACAGTGGCCTTTCCCCATTGAATCTTAGACAGTGGCCTTTCCCCATTGAGTCTTAGACAGTGGCCTTTCCCCATTGAGCCTTAGACAGGGGCCTTTCCGCATTGAGTCTTAGACAGGGGCCTTTCCCCATTGAGTCTGAGACAGTGGCCTTTCCCCATTGAGTCTTAGACAGGGGCCTTTCCCATTGAGTCTCAGACAGAGGCCTTTCCCCATTGAGTCTGAGACAGTGGCCTTTCCACATTGAGTCTGAGACAGGGGCCTTTCCCCATTGAGTCTGAGACAGGGGCCTTTCCCATTGAGTCTCAGACAGAGGCCTTTCCCCATTGAGTCTTAGACAGGGGCCTTTCCCCATTGAGCTTTAGACAGGGGCCTTTCCCCATTGAGTCTGAGACAGGGGCCTTTCCCCATTGAGTCTGAGACAGGGGCCTTTCCCCATTGAGTCTGAGACAGTGGCCTTTCCCCATTGAGTCTGAGACAGTGGCCTTTCCCCATTGAGTCTGAGACAGGGGCCTTTCCCCATTGAGTCTGAGACAGGGGCCTTTCCCCATTGAGTCTGAGACAGGGGCCTTTCCCCATTGAGTCTGAGACAGGGGCCTTTCCCCATTGAGCTTTAGACAGTGGCCTTTCCCCATTGAGTCTGAGACAGGGGCCTTTCCCCATTGAATCTTAGACAGGGGCCTTTCCCCATTGAGTCTGAGACAGTGGCCTTTCCCCATTGAGTCTGAGACAGTGGCCTTTACCCATTGAGTCTTAGACAGGGGCCTTTCCCCATTGAGTCTGAGATAGGGGCCTTTCCCCATTGAGTCTCAGACAGGGGCCTTTCCCCATTGAGTCTGAGACAGGGGCCTTTCCTCATTGAGTCTGAGACAGGGGCCTTTCCCCATTGAGCCTTAGACAGGGGCCTTTCCCATTGAGTCTGAGACAGGGGCCTTTCCCCATTGAGTCTGAGACACTGGCCTTTCCCCATTGAGTCTGAGACAGGGGCCTTTCCCCATTGAGTCTGAGACAGGGGCCTTTCCCCATTGAGTCTGAGACAGGGGCCTTTCCCCATTGAGTCTGAGACAGTGGCCTTTCCCATTGAGTCTTAGACATTGGCCTTTCCCCATTGAGTCTGAGACAGGGGCCTTTCCCCATTGAGTCTGAGACAGTGGCCTTTCCCCATTGAGTCTGAGACAGTGGCCTTTACCCATTGAGTCTTAGACAGGGGCCTTTCCCCATTGAGTCTGAGATAGGGGCCTTTCCCCATTGAGTCTCAGACAGGGGCCTTTCCCCATTGAGTCTGAGACAGGGGCCTTTCCTCATTGAGTCTGAGACAGGGGCCTTTCCCCATTGAGCCTTAGACAGGGGCCTTTCCCATTGAGTCTGAGACAGGGGCCTTTCCCCATTGAGTCTGAGACACTGGCCTTTCCCCATTGAGTCTGAGACAGGGGCCTTTCCCCATTGAGTCTGAGACAGGGGCCTTTCCCCATTGAGTCTGAGACAGGGGCCTTTCCCCATTGAGTCTGAGACAGTGGCCTTTCCCATTGAGTCTTAGACATTGGCCTTTCCCCATTGAGTCTGAGACAGGGGCCTTTCCCCATTGAGTCTGAGACAGGGGCCTTTCCCCATTGAGTCTTAGACAGGGGCCTTTCCCCATTGAGTCTGAGACAGGGGCCTTTTCCCATTGAGTCTTAGACAGGAGCCTTTCCCCATTGAGTCTGAGACAGGGGCCTTTCCCCATTGAGTCTTAGACAGGGGCCTTTCCCCATTGAGTCTGAGACAGTGGCCTTTCCCCATTGAGCCTTAGACAGGGGCCGTTCCCCATTGCGTCTGAGACAGTGGCCTTTCCCCATTGAGCCTTAGACAGGGGCCTTTCCCCATTGAGTCTGAGACAGTGGCCTTTCCCCATTGAGTCTGAGACAGGGGCCTTTCCCCAATGAGTCTTAGACAGGGGCCTTTCCCCATTGAGCCTTAGACAGGGGCCTTTCCCCATTGAACCTTAGACAGGGGCCTTTCCCCATTGAGTCAGAGACAGTGGCCTTTCCCCATTGAACCTTAGACAGGGGCCGTTCCCCATTGAGTCTTAGACTCTTAGACAGTGGCCTTTCCCCATTGAGTCTTAGACAGTGGCCTTTCCCATTGAGTCTTAGACAGTGACCTTTCTCCATTGAGTCTGAGACAGTGGCCTTTCCCCATTGAGTCTGAGACAGTGGCCTTTCCCCATTGAGTCTGAGACAGTGGCCTTTTCCCATTGAGTCTGAGACATTGGCCTTTCCCCATTGAGTCTGAGACAGTGGCCTTTCCCATTGAGTCTTAGACAGTGGCCTTTCCCATTGAGTCTTAGACAGTGGCCTTTCCCCATTGAGTCTCAGACAGTGGCCTTTCCCCATTGAGTCTTAGACAGGGGCCTTTCCCCATTGAGTCTGAGACAGTGGCCTTTCCACATTGAGTCTTAGACAGGGGCCTTTCCCCATTGAGTCTGAGACAGGGGCCTTTCCCCATTGAGTCTTAGACAGTGGCCTTTCCCATTGAGTCTTAGACTGTGGCCTTTCCCATTGAGTCTGAGACATTGGCCTTTCCCATTGAGTCTGAGACAGTGGCCTTTTCCCATTGAGTCTGAGACATTGGCCTTTCCCCATTGAGTCTGAGTCAGTGGCCTTTCCCATTGAGTCTTAGACAGTGGCCTTTCCCATTGAGTCTTAGACAGTGGCCTTTCCCCATTGAGTCTGAGACAGTGGCCTTTCCACATTGAGTCTGAGACAGGGGCCTTTCCACATTGAGTCTTAGACAGTGGCCTTTCCCCATTGAACCTTAGACATTGGCCTTTCCCCATTGAGTCTGAGACAGGGGCCTTTCCCCATTGAGTCTCAGACAGGGGCCTTTCCCCATTGAGTCTGAGACAGGGGCCTTTCCACATTGAGTCTTAGACAGGGGCCTTTCCCCATTGAGTCTGAGACAGGGGCCTTTCCCCATTGAGTCTCAGACAGGGGCCTTTCCCCATTGAGTCTTAGACAGGGGCCTTTCCCCATTGAGTCTTAGACAGGGGCCTTTCTCCATTGAGTCTGAGACAGTGGCCTTTCCCCATTGAGCCTTAGACAGGGGCCTTTCCCCATTGAGTCTGAGACAGGGGCCTTTCCCCATTGAGTCTGAGACAGTGGCCTTTCCCCATTGAGTCTGAGACAGGGGCCTTTCCCCATTGAGTCTTAGACAGGGGCCGTTCCCCATTGTGTCTTAGACAGGGGCCTTTCCCCATTGAGTCTGAGACAGTGGCCTTTCCCATTGAGTCTCAGACAGAGGCCTTTCCCCATTGAGTCTGAGACAGTGACCTTTCCTCATTGAGTCTGAGACAGTGGCATTTCCCCATTGAGTCTGAGACAGTGGCCTTTCCCCATTGAGTCTGAGACAGTGGCCTTTCCCCATTGAGTCTGAGACAGTGGCCTTTCCCCATTGAGTCTCAGACAGAGGCCTTTCCCCATTGAGTCTGAGACAGTGACCTTTCCTCATTGAGTCTGAGACAGTGGCCTTTCCACATTGAGTCTGAGACAGTGGCCTTTCCCCATTGAGTCTGAGACAGTGGCCTTTCCCATTGAGTCTGAGACAGTGGCCTTTCCCCATTGAGCCTTCGACAGGGGCCTTTCCCCATTGAGTCTGAGACAGTGGCCTTTCCCATTGAGTCTGAGACAGTGGCCTTTCCCCATTGAGCCTTCGACAGGGGCCTTTCCCCATTGAGTCTGAGACAGTGGCCTTTCCCCATTGAGTCTGAGACAGTGGCCTTTCCCATTGAGTCTGAGACAGTGGCCTTTCCCCATTGAGTCTGAGACAGTGGCCTTTCCCCATTGAATCTTAGACAGGAGCCTTTCCCCATTGAGTCTGAGACAGGGGCCTTTCCCCATTGAATCTTAGACAGGGGCCTTTCCCCATTGAGTCTGAGACAGGGGCCTTTCCCCATTGAGTCTTAGACATTGGCCTTTCCCCATTGAGTCTGAGACAGGGGCCTTTCCCCATTGAACCTTAGACAGGGGACTTTCCCCATTGAGTCTGAGACAGGGGCCTTTCCCCATTGAACCTTAGACAGGGGCCTTTCCCCATTGAGTCTGAGACAGGGGCCTTTCCCCATTGAGTCTTAGACAGGGGCCTTTCCCCATTGAGTCTTAGACATTGGCCTTCCCCATTGAGTCTTAGACAGGGGCCTTTCCCCATTGAGTCTGAGACAGTGGCCTTTCCCCATTGAGTCTTAGACAGGGGCCATTCCCCATTGAGTCTTAGACAGGGGCCATTCCCCATTGAGTCTTAGACTCTTAGACAGGGGCCTTTCCCATTGAGTCTTAGACAGGGGCCATTCCCCATTGAGTCTGAGGCAGGGGTCTTTCCCTATTGAGTCTGAGACAGTGGCCTTTCCCCATTGAGCCTTAGACAGTGGTCTTTACCCATTGAGTCTGAGACAGGGGCCTTTCCCCATTGAGTCTGAGACAGTGGCCTTTCCCCATTGAGTCTGAGACAGGGGCCTTTCCCATTGAGTCTTAGACAGGGGCCATTCCCCATTGAGTCTTAGACAGTGGTCTTTCCCTATTGAGTCTGAGACAGGGGCCTTTCCCCATTGAGTCTGAGACAGGGGCCTTTCCCCATTGAGTCTGAGACAGGGGCCTTTCCCCATTGAGTCTGAGACAGGGGCCTTTCCCCATTGAGTCTGAGACAGTGGCCTTTCCCCATTGAGTCTGAGACAGGGGCCTTTCCACATTGAGTCTGAGACAGTGGCCTTTCCCCATTGAACCTTAGACAGGGGCCTTTCCCCATTGAGTCTGAGACAGTGGCCTTTCCCCATTGAGTCTGAGACAGTGGCCTTTCCCCATTGAGTCTGAGACAGTGGCCTTTCCCCATTGAGCCTTAGACAGTGGTCTTTACCCATTGAGTCTGAGACAGGGGCCTTTCCCCATTGAGTCTTAGACAGGGGCCATTCCCCATTGAGTCTGAGACAGTGGCCTTTCCCCATTGAGTCTTAGACAGTGGCCTTTCTCCATTGAGTCTTAGACATTGGCCTTTCCCCATTGAGTCTGAGACAGGGGCCTTTCCCCATTGAGTCTGAGACAGGGGCCTTTCCCCATTGAGTCTTAGACAGGGGCCTTTCCCCATTGAGTCTGAGACAGTGGCCTTTCCCCATTGAGTCTGAGACAGTGGCCTTTCCCCATTGAGTCTGAGACAGGGGCCTTTCCCCATTGAACCTTAGACAGGGGCCTTTCCCCATTGAGTCTGAGACAGTGGCCTTTCCCCATTGAGCCTTAGACAGGGGCCTTTCCCCATTGAGTCTGAAACAGTGGCTTTTCCCCACTGAGTCTTAGAGAGTGGCTTTCCCCCATTGAACCTTAGACAGTGGCCTTTCCCCATTGAGCCTTAGACAGTGTCCTGTCCCCATTGAACCTTAGACAGTGTCCTGTCCCCATTGAACCTTAGACAGTGGATTTTCCCATTGAGTCTCAGACAGTGTCCTGTCCCCATTGAACCTTAGACAGTAGCCTTTCCCCATTGAGCCTTAGACAGTGTCCTGTCCCCATTGAACCTTAGACAGTGGCTTTTCCCACTGAGTCTCAGACAGTGGCCTTTCCCCATTGAGCCTTTGTAGTGGCCGCCTTCATTACATCCTTTAGCATGTCCTCTTGGAGCTTGGAATGTGCCAGTCTGCAACACAGTCTGCACCACAGCTCTTCGCACAAACGAACACGTTTCGGGCAGACCAACGAGTGTATTTGACAGAGTTGTAGGTCCTTCAGCAGCAGTGTTGTTGGTCTTAGTGTACGTCCCTGTGAGCAGCCCTAGAGCACATAGTCACGTGTTACAGTGGTGATCAGGATGAACATGGACACAATCCACTGCATCTCTTTGCGGACCTGCTTCACAAAGGCACATTTTGGGAGGTGTGTGAGGCCTTTTCTCAACAGCCGTGCCACCGAGAAAGGTTTGGGGGATTTGCCCTTGGTTCAGCTGCCAACTGCCACATCGCTTAATTTACATGGAAATGTTTACATATCAACGCACACACACGCACACACACACACACACACACACACACACACACACTATAATGAATGACAGTTTCCAGACAGATACACTCGAGGTTAAGATGCACACTCATGGTGACGGATCAGAAAACACCGTCACGACCATAATAACACAAAGCCCCCGAACGGACAACGCCAGACCAATCACAATCTTTCAGCAAGGAATGTTCTGACAGGTGTGAGTTGGTAGAAATTCCCACGTGAATAATTCTAATTGTAGGTGGCCTGTAAACTGCCTCTGCGTCTCACTGTTTGGAGTTTTTGTCCAGTCTGCAAAATACAATGTCCATTTAACACCTGCTTATCAGCAGGACTTAACAGGTGGGCACACGGTAGCACAAGTGGTTAGCACTGTGGCTTCACAGCGCCAGGGTCCCAGGTTCGATTCCGGCTTGGGTCACTGTCTGTGCGGAGTCTGCACGTCCTCCCCGTGTCTGCGTGGGTTTCCTCCGGGTGCTCCGGTTTCCTCCCACAGTCCAAAGACGTGCAGGTTAGGTGGATTGGCCATGATAAATTGCCCTTAGTGTCCAAAAAGGTTGTGAGGGGATATTGGGTTACGGGGATAGGGTGGAAGTGAGGGTTTAAGTGGGTAGGTGCAGAAGCAATGGGCCGAATGGCCTCCTTCTGCACTGTATGTTCTATGTTCTAAAGGTGCAGTGGTTAGCACTGGAGCTGAGGACCTGGATTTGATCCCAGCCCTGGGTTACAGTCTGTGTGGACTTTGCACATTCTCCTTTTTTCATAAGTTACTTTTTTTTCCAATGAAGGGGCAATTTAGCGTGGCCAATCCACCTACCCAGCACATCTTTGGGTTGTGGGGGCGAAACCCACGCAGACACGGGGAGAATGTGCAAACTCCACACGGACAGTGACCCAGAGCCGGGATTGAACCCGGGACCTCGGCGCCGTGAGGCCTCAGGAAGTATTAACAGCTTTGGAGACAGTTTTGAACCTCACAGTTGCTAGGAGTTTATAAAGACAAGGATTGATTCTATTGTACCGTCACTGGGATGGTTTCTCATTGGCCCAGATTTTAACATTTGCTGTCATTCCTCCTCTGAGGTGGATAGCAACTTCTGCAGTCCTCATATGTACAATTCAACATGAAAATTGCTGCCAGCAATTCTATGCTTCTCTCAAGGGTGTGCTGTTGAGATCCCTTCCAGACAACAATCAATTAGAACGCACTGAAGTGGGGCGGCACGGTGATGCAGTGGCTAGCACTGCTGCCTCACGGCACCGAGGACCTAGGTTCGATCCCAACCCCGGGTCCCAGTCCGTTATGTTAAATAGATTTGCATATTAAAAATAATTCTATTTGTTTCTGATATTTTAGCTTCTAACTTAATCTCATGTGTATTTTCCAATCTGTTATCTCACTATTTGTAAAGTTTTAAAATGAAAACGGGATTCTCCGCTCGCGGGATTCTTCGTTGCGCCGGGAATGCACCCACGCCCGCAGGTTTCCCATGGCGTCGGGTGGCCACAATGGGAAATCCCATTGGCGGTGGGCAGGAACGGAGAATCCCACTGCCAGCGAGGGCGTGCCACCCAGGAAAACGCGGCTGGGGGAACCGCTGGTCCCGCTCGAAGGCTCTCGGTGTTTTTTAATTTCCTGGTTTGCTGTCAGAGAGAATACTTTGACGTGATTGGCTTTGCTTGATGACAGCACTGCTGCTGGGTGCCTGGAGATGCCCTTGACACCAGATTCAGGCTAAAGTGGGGAAAAGTTTGATTTTAGAGGCAGGAGGAGATCATTCAGCCTTTGAGTCTTCTCCTCTATTCGATAAGATCATGACTGGCCTTATTATGGTCTCACCTCCAGCAAAGGGGGATGCCTGCACCACAGAGAGTGTCAGGTCTCTGTGGGCAGCTTCCTTCAAGGTCGGAGGTGAGTGTCACTGTACCCATACTCAGCATACATGGCAGGGGTGGAACATGCAACCTTGCAACAGAATATGACAGACATTTTGATTTTTTTTTTGCATAGTTGGAGGTCCATCTGCAAACTGTATTCATTTGGTGATGGCTTTTAATGAGTGCTTTGAGTGTATTTGAGCAACTCGCCTGATAAAGTGCCACACTCTTTTTCATAGTACACCTGTCACTCCTCTCCTCTGACTGGTGTGCTACAGACAGAACATCCACTGCAAAACTAGTTTTCACTTTCACCCATTGCGCAACTTGGGGCCTCAGTTGCAAAGGTCCTTAGTGACAATTCTAATTGCCTCACTTGGTCTAAGGAAATGCAATCTGAGCTCAGACCCTTCCCTATCTTTCTCCCATGCACTACAATGCCCTGACTAACCCTGTCTGTTTCCCATTCACACTCTGGCTGAGCAAAGCACCCAGTGAGTAATGCGGTGGGGGAGTTCAAATTGATTTACTGATTGTGAGGTTTTTGTACGCAAGGTTGTAACTTGCGTAATCAAGCAAGGTAATAATAACTCCAGAGCTTATCACTCTTTGCTTGGCAGTTGAGCCGCTCCCTATTCTGCTCTCCCTGTTCAATTTGCATTGCTGTCAGTCATTCCTCCAGCAAAGCTCACAAAGAACTAACTGTACGCTGAGCATTGCAGTGGGCTAACATGCTGCCCTTTGAACCGGGAGAGAGGGCGTTGTTCAAGTCCAGCTCAGAGAAAAGTCACAGAATCACAGAAAATGTGCAGAAGAGGCCCGTCGGACCATCGAGTCTGCAGTGACGCATGAAAAACACAGGGGGCAGGATTCTCCCAAATCCCCCGATGGCCAGACGCTGGCGTACAAAAATGGCGCGAACCACTCCGGCGTCGGGCCAACCGGAAGTTGTGGAATCCTCCGCACTTCCGGGGGCTAGGCCGGAGCAGGATGGGTTGGTGCCGCGGCAACCGGCGCCGAAGGGCTGGCGCGAGTTAGCGCATGCGCAGAACCGCCGGCGTGGTTCCGCGCATGCGCAAGGGGGGTGTGTTTTCCGCGCCGGCCATGGCGGAGCCTTACAGAGGCCGGCACAGAAGGAAGGAGTGCCCCCATGGCACAGGCCCGCCCGCAGATCGGTGGGCCTCGATCGCAGGCCGGGCCAACTTGCCCCCCGCCCCGGGGGCCGGATCCCCCCGCGGCCCCCCGAGGACCGCACCAGCCAGGTCCCGCCGTGTGGGTCCATGTCCAATCCACGCCGGCGGGACTGGCCAGAAACCGACGGCCGCTCGGCCCATCGGGGCCGGGAGAATTGCCGGGTGGGGCCGCTGCCAACAACCCCCGACCAGCGTGGCGTGATCCCCACCGTCGCCTGAAAACCGGCGCCGGAGAATACGGCGGCAGCCAGCGTCGGAGCGGCGGGGCGGGATTCACGCCGCCCCCCCCGGGGTTCTCCGACACAGCGGGGGGTCGGAGAATCACGCTTCTGACCTGTCTACCCAATCCCACTTGCCAGCACTTGGCCCTATAGCCTGGAATGTTGTGACGTGCCAAGTGCCCATCCAGGTACTTTGTAAAGAATGTGAGGCAACCCGCCTCTACCTCCCTCCCAGGCCGTGCGTTCCAGACCCTCACCACCCTCTGGGGAAAAAGGGTTTCCCTCAAATCCTCCCTGAACCTCCTGCCCCTCACTTTGAACTTGTTCCCCCCTCGTAACCGCCCCTTCAACTAAGGGGAACAGCTGCTCCCTCTCCACCCTGTCCACGCCCCTCATAATCCTGTCCACCTCGATCAGCTCGCCCCTCAGTCTTCTCTGCTCCAGCGAAACAACCCAAGCCTATCCAACCTCTCTTCATAACTGAAATGTTCCACCCCAGGCAACATCCTGGTGAATCTCCTCTGCACCCCCTCCAGTGCAATCACATCCTCCCTAGAATGTGGTGACCAGAATTGCACACAGTGCTCCAGCTGTGACCTCACCAACGTTCTACACAACTCCAACAGGACCGCCCTGCTTTTGTAATCGATGCCACGATTAATAAAGGCAAATGTCCCATATGTCTATTTCACCACCCTATTAACCTGCCCTTCTGCCTTCAGAGATCTGTGGACAAACACTCCAAGGTCCCTTTGTTCCTCAGAGCTTCCCAGTGTGATGCCATTCATTGAATACTTCCTTGTCACATTACTCCTTCCAAAGTGTATCCCCTCACACTTTTCAGAGTTAAATTCCATCTGCCATTTATCTGCCCACTTGACCATCCCGTCTCTATATCTTCCTGTAACCCAAGACGCTCAGCCTCACTGTTAACCGCTCGGCTAATCAAAGACTTACTGATTCTATCCCCCACATAGTCATCTATGGCAGGCTTGGTCAAACTTGGGGGCGCGACCCGCAGGCGGGTGTCGGGAGGTTTGCGGAGCCGTCCGTCGTGGCGCTCCAGATCGCGCAAATCTGCGCGCAACAGCTGCAGCAGCCGGCTGTTAATAACGCCAGCTGCAAGCGGCCTTCAAAATGGCCGCGAACATGTAAAACAAAAGTGGCCGCACTGCGCATGCGTGCCAGATCATCGGCGCACATGCGCAGTGCGGCCACTTTTTTAAAAAACGGTCGCACCTTTTTGTTTTACAAGTTTGGGAGGGTTTTATTCATTTTATTCATTTATTTTATTTATTTAATTTTTATTTTTTTCATTTATTTTTTTTTATTTTTATTTTTTTTACAAGTTCGGGGGGATTTTATTTGATAAAACGTTACAGGAAAAAAATTCAGAACTTTGGACAGGTGGGGACCCCATACTTTCCGACACCAGAAGGCTTCACCTTCATCCAAGGTTCCATTGGAGGAGCATGTACGAGGGCCAAAGGGACCCCAAACCATTTCCTCCATTTTTGTCAGCAGCAAACAAGGTAAGAGAAAATGGTGGGTCGCGCAGGTCGGCCGGCGTGGGTCGCGAAGGTCGGCCGGCGTGGGTCGCGAAGGTCGGCCGGGTTGGGTCCCAAAGGTTGGCCGGTTGGTAAAAATGGGTCCCCGGAAAAAAAGTTTGAAGAACACTGATCCATGTCATTTATATAAATGACAAACAATAGGGGGCTCAGCACGGATCACTGTAGTACGCCACTGGTCATTGGCTTCCGGTCACTATAGCAGCCGCCTGTTATCACCCTCTGTCTCCTACAACTAAGCCAATTTTATATCCACCGTATCAAATTACCATGTATCCCATGCGCATTTGCCTTCTTTTTGTCTCCCATGTGGGACCTTTGCAAAGACTTTGCTGAGATCCATGTAAACTACATCAACTACACTACCCTCATCTACACACCTGGTCACATGTAAAATCGTCGGCTCCAACGCACCCCTCCCTGATGAGCTCAACGCATTCTATGCCCGCTTTGAGCAAGAGGTCAGTGAGAGTGAGCCCTCCGCCCCAGAAGCCGCGGATGAACTTGTATCTGAGATCACCACTGCAGACGTCAGAGCCGCCTTCTCGAAGGTCAACCCACGGAAAGCCACTGGCCCGGATGGGTACCCGGACGAGCACTCAGGTCTTGCGCGGATCAGCTGGCGGGGGTATTCGCAGACATCTTCAACCTCTCTTTACAACAATCTGAGGTCCCTATCTGCTTCAAGAAGACGACCATCATTCCTGTACCAAAATAAAGTTAAGCAGCGTGCCTTAATGACTATCGTCCAGTGGCTCTGACATCCATCATCATGAAGTGCTTCGAAAGGTTAGTCATGCACGAATCAACTCCAGCCTCCCGGATTGCCTTGATCCACTACAGTTCGCCTACCGCTGCAACAGGTCCACAGCAGACGCCATCTCCATGGCCCTGCACTCTACCCTGGAACACCTAGATAACAAAGACACCTATGTCAGAGTCCCATTTATCGACCACAGCTCAACCTTCAACACCATCATTCCTACGAAACTCATCTCCAAACTCCGTGGCCTTGGCCTCAGCTCCTCCCTCTGCGATTGGATCCTGAACTTTCTAACCCACAGGCCACAATCAGTAAAGATAGGCAACAACACCTCCTCCATGATCATCCTCAACACCGGTGATCCACAAGGCTGTGTCCTCAGCCCCCTACTATACTCCTTATACACCTATGACTATGTGGCCAAATTCCCCTCCAACTTCCAGCAGAGGGCAGTAGAGCGGAGCTGCTGATTGGCTGTTGTGGGGGAAATTTGCAAACGTCTGTTGTGCTCACCCTAATTTGAAGGTGTATCTGAGCAAGAGACCCTAGCTGTTCAAGTGAAGACAAGCATCCAGCAGAGGGCAGTAGAGCGGAGCTGCTGATTGGCTCTTGTGGGGGAAATTTGCATATGTCTGTTGTGCTCACCCTAACTTTTGGTTTGTGGAGGAGCTGTTGTCAAGTGACACTTAAACCCGCAACACTTTTTCAGTGTTTCCCTCCCTACCCCCTCCTCTAACCAAAAAAAAAACAACCGCTGTAAAGATCAAGAGGAAGGCTCGAGGTCAGGTAGAAGTAGAAAGAAGTTGAACCGTGACGTCACTGCCTGCAGGTAAGGGATTGGCTGGTGACTAGTAAGTAGTTTTTCTTTTATTTTCCCTCAGGTGTTATCGTGCGGGGCGCAGAGGTTGCTGAGTGAGTGCTTGCTGAGAAGGGGAGTGAATAACAGGTAAGCTCTTTCTTTCTTTTTATTTTTTTATTGAGAGGGGATGGCAGGGAAGGTAGTGCAATGTTCCTCCTGCAGAATGTTTGAGGTGAGGGATGTCGTCAGTGTCCCTGCAGATTTCATCTGTGGGAAGTGCACCCATCTCCAGCTCCTCAGAAACCACGTTAGGGAACTGGAGCTGGAGCTGGATGAACTTCGGATCATTCAGGAGGCAGAGGTGGTCATAGATAGAAGCTTCAGGGATGTAGTTACTCCGAAGAATAAAGATAGATGGGTGACGGTGAGAGGGGCTGGGAGGAAGCAGTCAGTACAGGGATCCCCTGTGGTCGTTCCCCTTAGTAACAAGTATACTGCTTTGGATACGGTTGTGGGGGGGGGGGGGGGGGGGGGAGGGGGGGGGGCTTACCAGGGGTAAGCCATGGGGTAAAGGTTTCTGGCACAGAGTCTGTCCCTGTTGCTCAGAAGGGAAGGGGGGAGCGGAGTAGAGCATTAGTCATTGGAGACTCCATAGTTAAGGGGAACCTGAATTGTAGCTCCAGTATACAGGAGGTTGAGAGTAGTGAGGTCATGAGTAAGGTTTCAAAGTTGCAGGAGTGTACCGGCAGGCAGGAAGGTGGTTTAAAGTGTGTCTTCTTCAATGCCAGGAGCATCCGGAATAAGGTGGGTGAACCTGCGGCATGGGTTGGTACCTGGGGCTTCGATGTTGTGGCCATTTTGGAGACATGGATAGAGCAGGGAGAGGAATGGTTGTTGCAGGTGCCGGGGTTTAGATATTTAGTAAGCTCAGGGAAGGTGGTAAAAGAGGGGGAGGGGTGGCATTGTTGGTCAAGGACAGTATTACGGTGGCAGAAAGGACGTTTGATGAGGACTCGTCGACTGAGGTAGTATGGGCTGAGGTTAGAAACAGGAAAGGAGGGGTCACCCTGTTAAGGGTTTTCTATAGGCCTCCGAAAAGTTCCAGAGATGTAGAGGAAAGGATTGCAAAGATGATCCTGGATAGGAGCGGAAGCAACAGGGTAGTTGTTATGGGGGACTTTAACTTTCCAAATATTGACTGGAAACGCTACAGTTCGAGTACTTTAGATGGGTCCGTTTTGTCCAATGTGTGCAGGAGGGTTTCCTGACACAGTATGTAGATAGGCCAACGAGAGGCGAGGCCACATTGGATTTGGTACTGGGTAATGAACCAGGACAGGTGTTAGATTTGGAGGTAGGTGAGCACTTTGGTGATAGTGACCACAATTCGATTACGTTTACTTTAGTGATGGAAAGGGATAGGTATATACCGCAGGGCAAGAGTTATATCTGGGGGAAAGGCAATTATGATGCGATGAGGCAAGACTTAGGATGCATCGGATGGAGAGGAAAACTGCAGGGGATGGGCACAATGGAAATGTGGAGCTTGTGCAACGAACAGCTATTGCGTGTCCTTGATAAGTATTTACCTGTCAGGCAGGGAGGAAGTGGTCGAGCAAGAGAACCATGGTTTACTAAAGCAGTCAAAACACTTGTTAAGAGGAAGAAGGTGGCTTATGTAAAGATGAGACGTGAAGGTTCAGTTAAGGTGCTTGAGAGTTACAAGTTAGCTAGGAAGGACCTAAAGAGAGAGCTAAGAAGAGCCAGGAGGGGACATCAGAAGTCTTTGGCAGGTAGGATCAAGGATAACCCTAAAGCTTTCTATAGATATGTCAGGAATAAAAGAATGTCAAGAGTAATATTGGGGCCAGTCAAGGACTGTAGTGGGAAGTTGTGCTTGGAGTCCGAGGAGATAGGAGAAGTGCTAAATGAATATTTATTGTCAGTATTCACACAGGAAAAGGACAATGTTGTCGAGGAGAATACTGCTACTAGGCTAGAAGGGCTTGAGGTTCATAAGGAGGAGGTGTTAGCAATTCTGGAAAGTGTGAAAATAGATAAGTCCCCTGGACTGGATGGGATTTATCCCAGGATTCTCTGGGAAGCTAGGGAGGAGATTGCTGAGCCTTTGGCTTTGATCTTTAAGTCATCTTTGTCTACAGGAATAGTGCCAGAAGACTGGAGGATAGCAAATGTTGTCCCCTTGTTCAAGAAGGGGAGTAGAGACAACCCCGGTAACTACAGACCAGTGAGCCTTACTTCTGTTGTGGGCAAAATCTTGGAAAGGTTTATAAGAGATAGGATGTATAATCATCTGGAAAGGAATTATTTGATTAGACATAGTCAACACGGTTTTGTGAAGGGTAGGTCGTGCCTCACAAACCTTATTGAGTTCTTTGAGAAGGTGACTAAACAGGTGGATGAGGGTAAAGCAGTTGATGTGGTGTATATGAATTTCAGTAAAGCGTTTGATAAGGTTCCCCACGGTAGGCTCCTGCAGAAAATACGGAGGCATGGGATTCAGGGTGATTTAGCAGTTGGGATCAGAAATTGGCTAGCTGGAAGAAGACAAAGGGTGGTGGTTGATGGGAAATGTTCAGAATGGAGTCCAGTTACTAGTGGTGTACCACAAGGATCTGTTTTGGGGCCACTGTTGTTTGTCATTTTTATAAATGACCTGGAGGAGGGCGTAGAAGGATGGGTGAGTAAATTTGCAGATGACACTAAAGTCGGTGGAGTTGTGGACAGTGCGGAAGGATGTTACAAGTTACAGAGGGACATAGATAAGCTGCAGCGCTGGGCTGAGAGGTGGCAAATGGAGTTTAATGCAGAAAAGTGTGAGGTGATTCATTTTGGAAGGAATAACAGGAAGACAGAGCACTGGGTTAATGGTAAGATTCTTGGCAGTGTGGATGAGCAGAGAGATCTCGGTGTCCATGTACATAGATCCCTGAAAGTTGCCACCCAGGTTGAGAGGGTTGTTAAGAAGGCGTACGGTGTGTTAGCTTTTATTGGTAGAGGGATTGAGTTTTGGAGCCATGAGGTCATGTTGCAGCTGTACAAAGCTCTGGTGCGGCCGCATTTGGAGTATTGGGTGCAATTCTGGTCGCCGCATTATAGGAAGGATGTGGAAGCATTGGAAAGGGTGCAGAGGAGATTTACCAGAATGTTGCCTGGTATGGAGGCAAGATCTGATGAGGAAAGGCTGAGGAACCTGAGGCTGTTTTCGTTAGAGAGAAGAAGGTTAAGAGGTGACTTAATTGAGGCATACAAGATGATCAGAGGATTGGATAGGGTGGACAGTGAGAGCCATTTTCCTCGGATGGTGATGTCTAGCACGAGGGGACATAGCTTTAAATTGAGGGGAGATAGATAGAGGACAGATGTCAGAGGTAAGTTGTTTACTCAGAGAGTAGTAAGGGCATGGAATGCCCTGCCTGCAACGGTAGTGGACTCGCCAACACTAAGGGCATTCAAATGGTCATTGGATAGACATATGGACAATAAGGGAATAGTGTAGATGGGCTTTAGAGTGGTTTCACAGGTCGGTGCAACATCGAGGGCCGAAGGGCCAGTACTGCGCTGTAATGTTCTATGTTCTTTGTTCTATGTAACTCGATTTTAAAATTTGCTGATGACACCACCGTACTGGGTCGGATTTCAAACAATGACGAGACAGAGTACAGGAATGAGATAGAGAATCTGGTGAACTGGTGCAACAGCAATAATCTCTCCCTCAATGTCAACAAAACGAAGGAGATTGTCACCGACTTCAGGAAGCGTAGTGGAGAACATGCCCCTGTCTACACCAATGGGAACGAAGTAGAAAGGGTCGAGAGCTTCAAGTTGTTAGGTGTACAGATCACCAACAACCTGTCCTGGTCCCCCCATGCTGACACTATAGTTAAGAAAGCCCACCAACGACTCTACTTTCTCAGAAGACTGAGGAAATTTGGCATGTCAGCTACGACCCTCACCAGCTTCTACAGATGCACCATAGAAAGCATTCTTTCTGGTTGTATCACAGCTTGGTATGGAGCCTGCTCTGCCCAAGACCGCAGGAAACTAGAAAAAGGTTGTGAATGTAGCCCAGTCCATCACGCAAACCAGCCTCCCATTCATTGACTCTATCTATAATTCCCGCTGCCTCAGAAAGGCAGCCAGCATAATTAAGGACCCCCGCACCCCGGACATACTCTCTTCCACCTCCTTCCATCAGGAAAAAGATACCAAAGTTTGAGGTCACGTACCAACCGACTCAAGAACAGCTTGTTCCCTACTGCCATCAGACTTTTGAATGGACCTACCTCGTATTAAGTTGATCCTTTCTCTACACCTTGCTATAACTGTAACATTATATTCTGCAGTCTCTCCTTCCTTCCCTATGTACGGTATGCATTGTTTGTACAGCATGCAAGAAACAATACTTTTCTCTTTATACTAATACATGTGACAATAATAAATCAAATCAAAATCAAATTCCCCAGCGCATGAAAGCATATTTTTTGTGTATCGGGCCTCAGCCACATCCCTAAGGCTGCATGTGTGCTGCAAAATTGCCATGTTTCAGTCTGAATGGAGGATGTTACACAGAGGTTCAGTGCAATGGTGACCTTGACAACCACAAGCAGCGCTGTCCATGCCCTGCATTGAGGCTGCAACAGGTCAACATGTTTCAATCAAGGCCCGCTTCGTGAAGTGACAGCTCCTTAATGGAGCAGAGGCTTATCTTCTGTGGATAAAGGCCACGTGCCCTCCTCCTCTTGTGGCAGCTTCTCCTGCTCTGCTGTGTCTTGCTTCATGCTCTCAATCTCAGAGGTTGCCCTACCAGGCCTCCATGAGTGCAGAAAGGTAATATAAACAGCTTAACAGCGAAGAGTAGCCGAGCTTCGCTCTCGATTAACTGAAGTTGTAATTGTTCTAGAACCAAATCGAAACATGTATGTCGCCGCCAAATATAATAATACTGCTACTTCCCTTCAACTCCTGTATGATCCCTTGAAATAATAATAATAATCTTCATTATTGTTACAAGTAGGCTTACATTAACACTGCAATGAAGTTACTGTGAAAAGCCCCTCGTCGCCACACTCAGGCGCCTGTTCGGGTCACAGAGGGAGAATTCAGAATGTCCAATTCACCTAACAAGCACGTCTTTCGGGACTTGTGGGAGGAAACCGGAGCACCCGGAGGAAACCCACGCAGACACGGGGAGAACGTGCAGACTCCGCACAGACAGTGCCCCAGTCCATGTGAAGTTTGCACATTCTCCCCGTATTTGCGTGGGTTTCACCCCCACAACCCAAAGATGTGCAGAGTAGGTGGATTGGCCGCGCTAAATTGCCCTTTAATTGGAAAAAAAGAATTGGGTACTCTAAATTTATAATAAATAAATAAATATTTGCAGCAAGACATCTCTGCTCCTGTACTCGAATCCTCTCACTATGAAGGCCAACATACCATTTGCCTTCTTTACCGTCTGGTGTTCCTGCATGCTTACCTTCAGTGACTGGTGTACGAGGACACACAAGTCTCATTGCACATCCCCTCTCTCAGTCTATAGCCATTCAGATAATAATCTGCCTTCCTATTTTTGCTACCAAAGTGGATGGCCTCACGTTTATCCACATTACACTGTATCTGCCGTGCATTTGCCCACTCACTCAACTTGTCCAAATCACACTGAAGGATCTCTGTAGCCTCCTCACAGCTCACCCTCCCACCCAGCTTTGTGTCATCTGCAAATTTGGAGATATTACACTTAGTTTCCTCATCTGAATCATTAATATATATTGTGAATAGCTGATAGCACCGATCCCTGTGGTACCCCACTTGTCACTGCCGGCCATTTGGAAAAAGGCCAGTTTATTCCTACTCTTAAAAAAAAAATTTAGAGTACCCGATTCCCACGCAAACACGGGGAGAATGTGCAAACTCCACACGGACAGTGACCCGGGGCCGGGATCGAACCTGGGACCTCGGCGCCATGAGACTGCAGTGCGTTTATTCCTACTCTTGTTTCCTATCTGCCAACCAGTTTTCTATCCGTCTCAAATACACTGCCCCCAAATCCATGCACTTTGATTTTACATGCTCATCTCTTACATGAGATTTTGTCAAAGGCCTTCTGAAAGTCCAAATCAACAGGCTCCCCCTCATCATCTCTACCAGTTGCATCCTCAAAGAATTCCAGTAGATTTGTCAAGCATGATTTCCCTTTCGTAAAACCATGCTGACTCGGTCCGATTCTGCCACTGTTGTCCAATTGCTCTGCTGGGACTGTAGAATTTTCCCCACTACTGACGTCAGGCTTCCATTTTCTCTCTGCCTCCTTTTTAAAATAGTGGAGTTACATTACCTACCCTCCAATCTGGAGGAACTGTTCCAGAGTGTATAGAGTCCTGGAAGATGACCACAAATAGAACATAGAACATAGAACAATACAGCGCAGTACAGGCCCTTCGGCCCACGATGTTGCACCGAAACAAAAGCCATCTAACCTACACTATGCCATTATCATCCATATGTTTATCCAATAAACTTTTAAATGCCCTCAATGTTGGCGAGTTCACTACTGTAGCAGGTAGGGCATTCCACGGCCTCACTACTCTTTGCGTAAAGAACCTACCTCTGACCTCTGTCCTATATCTATTACCCCTCAGTTTAAAGTTATGTCCCCTCGTGCCAGCCATATCCATCCGCGGGAGAAGGCTCTCACTGTCCACCCTATCCAACCCCCTGATCATTTTGTATGCCTCTATTAAGTCTCCTCTTAACCTTCTTCTCTCCAACGAAAACAACCTCAAGTCCATCAGCCTTTCCTCATAAGATTTTCCCTCCATACCAGGCAACATCCTGGTAAATCTCCTCTGCACCCGCTCCAAAGCCTCCACGTCCTTCCTATAATGCGGTGACCAGAACTGTACACAATACTCCAAATGCGGCCGTACCAGAGTTCTGTACAGCTGCAACATGACCTCCCGACTCCGGAACTCAATCCCTCTACCAATAAAGGCCAACACTCCATAGGCCTTCTCCACAACCCTATCAACCTGGGTGGCAACTTTCAGGGATCTATGTACATGGACACCTAGATCCCTCTGCTCATCCACACTTTCAAGAACTTTACCATTAGCCAAATATTCCGCATTCCTGTTATTCCTTCCAAAGTGAATCACCTCACACTTCTCTACATTAAACTCCATAAACAGTGCCTTCAGGGGAGAAGTGGAAAAAATTAGTGAAGCAATTATTGTGACATTAGAAATTGTGTAAATATTAATCAAGCAGTGAATGATGCAATGAATAACTTTTTTCCTCAAATTATTCTAAAAACTGGTTCTACTGCGTGGCTGATATCACAAGACCGATCTTCCTTGAAGGACACCATGAAAAATGCATCCACTATTTCTAGGGCCACTTCCTTAAGTACCCTGAGATGTAGATTAACAGGTCCTGGGGTTTATTGACCTTCAATCCCATCAATTACCCCAATACTACTTCCACACTAATACTGATTTCCTTCAGTTCCTCCCTCTCACTAAACATTGTGTTCCCCAACATTACTGGCTCGTTATTTGTGTCCTCCTTTGTGAAGACAGAACCAAAGTATATATTTAGTTGATCAGCCATTGCTTTGTTCCTCATTATAAATTCCCCTGTTTCTGACTGTAAGGGACCTACATTTGTCTTCACCAACTTTTTCTCTTCACAAAACGGCAAAGGAGGTCTCCATCGTGAAATCATGAAGGGTTTAGATTGGGTAAATTAGGAAAAACTGGTTCCAGCTGATGACCAGAGAGCACATAGTTAAGGTGACTGGCAAATGAATCAGAGACGACATGAGGGAAAACATTCTTATGCATTGAATGGTTTGGATTTGGAATCCACTGCCTGAGAATATGTTGGAGGCAGTTTCAGTAGCAGCTTTTGAAAGGGAATTGGATAAATACTTCAGGAGAAAAAGTATTCTGGGGAACGAGCAGGAGAGTGGGATTAACTGAAGTATTGTTGCAAAGAGCCGGCACAGGCTCGGTGGTCCAAGTGTCCTCCTTCTTTGCCATACTGTTCTGTGCGATAGACATTAGACAGCATTAGACAACGTCAGAGCACCCCCAATGGAATTGTAACACTTCTATCCTTCGTCGCCCGAGTCACTTGTTATGAGATGAGTTCATTAATGTTGTGTAATTATGAATTGGGAGTGGTTACTGTGCAGAAACATGCTGCATGGACCTTGGTATGGGCATTGTACTCGACGTCTAGTTTGCCAACGGCTTTACCTGACATCCAGTCTGTTTGTGTAGGTAGATTAGACTGATTTGGGACACTCAGCAGAATTCCTATCTCCCCCACCCCTGTCCACTCACTCCCTGTCAAATTTTATAACTGCTCAGTTTGTTGGTATAAACATTTTTTTAAAAGCTTTATCGTACCCAATTCATTATTTCCAATTAAGGGGCAATTTAGCGTGGCCAATCCACCTACCCTGCACATCTTTGGGTTGTGGGGACGAAACCCACGCAGACACGGGGAGAATGTGCAAACTCCACACGGACAGTGACCCAGAGCCGGGATCGAACCTGGGACCTCGGCGCCGTGAGGCAGCAGTGCTAACCACCGTGCCGCCGTGCTGCCCCCTTGTTGGTGTTAAGATAAGTACAAATTGAATGAACCACCCAATACTTTGGGGGGCGATTCTCCGATATTGAGCCCAAGTGTTTGCGCCGTCGTGAACACCGTCGCGTTTCACGACAGCGCAACCCGGCCCGGGTACGATCGATTCCCCCACAGGGGGCCAGCACGGCGCTGGAGTGGTTCACGCCGCTCCAGCCTCCTTTCGCGGCGCCCACTTGGCGCCCCGCCAACCCGCGCATGCGCGGGGGACTTCATTAGCGCGCCGGCCCAGACTCAAGATGGAGTCGGTGTTCAGGGGCCGGCCGCGCCAGAAAGTAGGCCCGGTGGGCGGGGGGGGGGGGGGGGGGGGGGGGAGAGGCCGGCCCGCCGATCGGTGGGCCCCGATCGCGGGCCAGACCCCCGACCGTTCGCGCAGAGTTCCCGCCGGCAGCGACCAGGGGTGAACGGCGCCGGCGGGACTCTGTCGTATCGGCGCGGCCGCTCGGCCCATCCGGGCCGGAGAATCGGCGGCCCCGCCGATTCCAGCCGCCCGCGGCCAGCGCCGCGTCAAACGCGCCGGCGCAAATGGCGCCGATTCTCCACACCTCGGAGAATCACGCGCCAGCGTCGGGGCATCGTGGCGCGGTTGCGCCGATTCTCCGGCCCGGCGCGGGTCTCGGAGAATCGCCCCCTTTAACTTCAAATCTCTTTTGGGTATAGTCATGTCTTCAGTGTCATGAAATCCCAATTCAGACAAGGAACAGGGAGGTTTTCCCTGTAATTAATTTTTAAATTCATTGACGGGATGTGGGGGTCGCTGGGCTGGGTCAGCACTTGTTGCCCATCCCTAATTACCCTTGAACTGAGCGGCTTGTCAGGCCATTTCAGAGCGCAGTTAAGAGTCCACCACATTGTCAATGAGTGGCTGACAAGCAAAAAATGTCTCGGCAACCACTTTCTGAGAATTACAGTTTAAATCAGCCAGTCATTAATTAGGTGCCAGTGGCCTCTCGAAGCCAGAAGGTTGTAGGTTTAATTCAGCTTCAGAGACTTGAGCGCAGGCCAGTGCAGTACTAATGGAGTTCCAATCCACCTAACCTGCACATCTTTAGGCTGTGGGAGGAAACCGGAGCACCCGGAGGAAACCCACGCAGACACGGGGAGACTGTGCAAATTCCACACTGACAAGGCCGGAATTGAATCATGGTCCCTGGCCCTGAGAGGCAGCAGTGCTAACCACTGTGCCACCCATGGAGAGGAAATTTGAATGTTTCTGTTTTGAGAACCAAGAACAATTTCTCCCGGTGTCAATCGGAAGAGCTGAACTGGGCTGAGGTCAAGGGTCATGGATGATTAATGTTCATCCAGTGTCACCTGTCTGTTGGAGGTTCCTCCGCCATTTTGTCCTGAGAAATGATCTTTTTTTTTTCTCACAAGCTTTTGGTCATCTCTTTCGTACTGACCAGTGTTAGTACCCACTCTATGCCCTGTACACTCTGTGGGCACTAATTTTCAAAGCTTACATATACACACACACACGTGAACAATGATTGATTGGGCGAGACAGTGGAGGGCAGTTAGGGACCTATGGCTGGAACCACGGTAACAGTGCCTTCAGGGGAGGAGTGGAAAAAATTAGTGAAGCAATTATTGTGACATTAGAAATTGTGTAAATATTAATCAAGCAGTGAATGATGCAATGAATAACTTTTTTCCTCAAATTATTCTAAAAACTGGTTCGACTGCGTGGCTGATATCACAAGACCGATCTTCCTTGAAGGACACCATGAAAACTGATGACATAATGGACAGCTGAAAATGTAAACATCAGTTAGACACTCTGTAAAGACTTTAATGCCTGTTACTTTTATATCAAAGGCATACCAGACACCAGTTTGAGAATTCAAGGCTTGAATCCGTGGTGGGGTTCAAAGGGTCACGCAGGGCTCCAAGGTCCTGATTGGCCATCGGCCAAACGTTTTATATTTAGATAATGCAAATACCCAAAGCCGATGATAGCCTCCTCATTTACTGAGGTTGAGGTGATTACTCGGTGATTAGTCTGTAGAGGGGACATTCCTTGGGAATGTGCAGCACTGTGCCATAGGAATTGTCACAGGCGGGTCAGAAAACTTGACGGACCATTTAAAGGTCCGTTGACCTTGGGCGGGAATTTCTGATGTCCGGGCGGGGTGACCGGAAAGTCCCGCCCATTGTTTGCATCCCGCCACGAGTGCAGAAGAGATTTGTGCTGAGGCCCCAGTGGTGGAGGTTGACTGCACAGCGGCCCTGGCCTGTCCTGGATCTGTTTAGCAAGGAGGCCTGTCCTGGCAGTTCAAAACCATTCAACAGATAGGGGCGGCGTTCTCCAATAATGGGGCTATGTCCGCACGCCTGCGAAAAAGCACACGGAATCACTCTGGACTTACCTGGAGTAAGTCCAGGGTGATTCTCCGATTTGCAGGGGGCTAGCAGGACCCCGGAGTGCTCCTCGTAGCTCCGGCTGCCGATATGGGGCCCTGCACTTCCGGTCGGGGGTCCGCGCATGCGCCCGGCAGCCTGCGCGGCCGCCCTGCGTGACATGGCCGACCCACACCGTGGACCGGCACCAAGAAGATAGGCCCCCCCCCCCCAGATACCACGCTCCCGCGAATCGGTGGCCCCCGATCGCTAGCCTGGCCATCCTGGAGGCCCGCCCCCGTGAATGATCCCCCCGCCCCCCCCACCAGGGCGGCCACGGACTGAGTCCGCAGCCGCCACGCCGCGTTCCCACCGGGTGGAACCCATGAGAGAACCACGCCTTCAGGAACACGGCCAGCTGCACTTGGTGAATCGCCGTGGGGGCTTCTTTCAATGGCCCCCGACCGGCGCCGCGTCGACCGCGCACGCCCGATTGGCGGCAATTCTCCGGGGACCGGAGGATCATGGGAGCGGCGTCGGACCCGATCTCGGGTTTCACACCCATTCTCCGCCCCTGCGCCGATCGCCATTTTGTTTGTGGTGTTTGTGAGGACTGGAAGCCAGGGGAGAGGTGTTGAGTGGAGAGTTCCAGTTATGATGAACATTGTTGCATTCAGCAGAGTATCAACAAGTTATGTCTGTGATGACATTTGCCAGACAGGAGCACGATACTCTGCTGTGGAGTATGATGGCGTGCTGAGGTCAGGAGAGTTGTGACAGCAGCGTCCCAGGTAGATCCAGCAAATTTGGGTTGTGGATTATTTCTGGTTTTGACCGTTGCTGCTGTTTTGTTCAGACGTTCCTGGAAAGGCAGAGTCCTATCTAGAGTCACTCCCAAGTATATTGGGGTCGGATCATGCTTTAGTCTTTGGCCATCTTTGTAGATACGCAATTCTTTTTTTAGCTCTGGCATTGTGGAGGTGGAATATGCTGGGTATGATTTTCGAGGCGTTTAATGCGAGAGGCCACGGGCCAAGAGTTGGGAAACGGAATTAGAATACTTCGTGATTGTTTGTGACCGGCACAGACAATGGACCAAAAAGCCCTTTTCTGTGCTTTGTGTATCTTTGACTCTCGGCCATGTGCCATGTCCGTCAACTCTGAAACATAATAATCATTTATTGTCACAAGTTGGCTGCAATGAAGTTACTGTGAAAAGCCCCTAGTCGCCTGTTCGGGGAGGCTGGTATGGGAAGGCTCTGTTAATGATCTGGTCCAGAATGCAGAAGGATGGAGTTTGGGTAACTGATCAGGCTGGGTGAGCTTGCGCGATACAATCGTCAGGGGAAATGATCCTGTGCTGATCCAAACACCTTCCCAACCCATATAGGAAGGGGGTGAGAGATCATTTAGTGACCGTGGACTTGTCCATGATGGTGTTTGGCGAACTCCTGCAGTTATTTGCTGTTACCTTCTGCAGTATCAGGAAACTCTCCCACTCCTACCGCCTGCCATCGAGTGTATCGGAAGGATTTACAGACTGTTCACGTTGTGAACACAACTTCCACGGCCAAGAAATCCTGAAGTGAGATTCGAACCCAGAGCTTCTGGCCTAGGGGTAGGGATGGCACCACAGCAGCACAAGACATCCGTAGCAGAGGTCGATCACAGGCCCAATTTTAACTGTGACAGCGGGTGGGTTATGAGTGAGTTTAAATCGTGTCCAGTGATGAGGAATAGGAAAAGGACTTTTTCCTTTCTTTCTGAGAGGCACTGAGGACAATTGTTGTCTCCTCCAACTACTATCTAAGACAAAATCAGGCAACTTAGCTTAGATGGTGGATGGATCCTGGGGGATTCCTAGTCTGTTAGCCTCAGTGCCATAGCTTGGAGCATTTTCACTCACCAATTGATTAAAGAACCCTTTCCAGGTGGGCTGTTAGGATCCCATGGTAATAATCACTGATAATTCCACATTACTGTGTGGGAAAAAATTTGCCACGTGGATTCGAAAGGTTCAGGAAGACTGTCGTCTTCTCGGGGCAGTCTGGAATGGGCGAAAATAGGGCCTTGAAGGGTGGCACGGTGGCGCAGTGGTTAGCACTGCTGCCTCACGGCGCTGAGGTCCCAGGTTCGATCCCGGCCCCGGGTCACCGTCTGTGTGGAGTTTGCACATTCTCCCCGTGTTTGCGTGGGTTTCAACCCCACAACCCAAAGATGTGCAGGGGAGGTGGATTGGCCACGCTAAATTGCCCCTTAATTGGAAAAAAAAATACTTTAATACTCTTAATTTAAAAAAAAAAATCGGGCCTTGCTCGCACTGCCCATATTCCAAGAATCAAACCAATCCCATGCCCCTGGTGCAACCATGGAACTGAGGTTTAACTAAGGTACTATCTAGATACGTCCTGTAATCTTATTGAACTATGCTGGATGAATGCCTCCAAATAGACAAATATTTATACACATTTTTATATTCCGGCCACACCAAACTTCAATGTTGACATGTATACTATTAATCAGCAAACTCAATGATTGTGCAGGACATCCAGTTTTCCAATCTGCTTGTATTTTTGCTGTCATGGCCACCGTTCGTTTCATGCGATGGACGGACTTTGGAGATATTTCCAAAATGGGTGTTTCCTGCCAGAAAATGACTCCACTTCTATTCCATTAAGAGTTTGGATGCTTATTCAACCCATCCCAGTTAAATGGTGTTGTGAAAGATAACACCTGGAGCTTTGTGTAAAACTAATCGCACTTTTCAAAAGGAAACTCCAGGCTTCAATCCAGCATTAGGATCATAATCAGACCACTCCTCCAATATCTTGTTGCAGCCATTGTGCATTCTAATTATTTTGTTCTTTACAGTAAAGGCTATGCGGCAAAAGGAAGGTTTTCGGCTACCTTGAGAACTGCTTTGGAGAAACCTGCCAGCTCCCGCCTTAAATTACACCGTAATTTGGGCATTCTGTGAGCCTGGAGCATT
Source organism: Scyliorhinus torazame (assembly GCF_047496885.1). NCBI lineage: Eukaryota > Metazoa > Chordata > Chondrichthyes > Carcharhiniformes > Scyliorhinidae > Scyliorhinus > Scyliorhinus torazame. Next base: position 22,649,185 of record NC_092738.1, on the reverse strand, counting down.
TTATCCTCCTTTGCCACAGTTTAGGGCGGTTATTAATCCACAGAAACATACCTTTAATTATTTACTAGAATCACCTTTGTGATCATTTCTTCGACCCTTTAAATTCATAGCCCCTGAGAGCACTGACTTGTGATGGGGCCTTGTTCTCCAGTCTCCTGCAGTCCATCGTCAAAGTGCTTCTCTTCCAGCCTGTTGTCAGCCCCCACCTACTCTTCATCTAGTACAGTGATTAGGTAACCGTCTTACATTCCATCACTAATTTATCATTGCCTTGCATCAAATTACTTCAATTAAGGGTAATCCAGGGAGCGAATTAGTAGCCTGAGGAGAATTAACACAACAAAGCAGCAAATAAAGGAAAGGACATTAATCATGTTTATTCCACAGTTCAAGTATAATCCATTCCATTGTGAGTGTTATTCAGCCTTTCACATTTCCTGAGGAAAGGTTCATAATTTGCTCTCCATAGAAATTAATGGCGCGTAATATCAGGCAGAGTGTAAAACTACTGTCCAACCCGATCCTGTTGGTTTCCTACCAGGTGAATGAGGTTAAAATAGCCCCCGTTTTGTGCGCAGTGATTAGTGTTAACAATCTACCTTTGTACTGTTGAGCTCTACACCAAGATTGTATACATTCTCCATTAACACCCCTGGTAGAACGCAACACGAAGAGACCAGCATATATTTCAGGCTAAACCATGAATGGCATTTATTTTGAGTTGCACATTTATACAGAAGCAAAATACAATTGGGAGATGTCAACATTCTTGTGGCTAAGTCCGTCATATGTCCAATGTATAATTCCAGTCATTGCACTAGTTCACTTGTGTGGGGTCCATGTGTGTGGCATCGGATCCTCGCGTGCAGCCAGCTGCGCCCCAAAGATAAACTTGACAGAATTCGCTAAGGATGGTAGACCTGGCTTCAACTAATCCTGGCACATTTACTTTCAGGATTAAGGCAGCTGTACACAATCTGTGTGGGTGTACTGTACAGGCCAAGGTAAAGGGGCTGGAGGTAGAAATCTTCCCCTCCAGATCATCACATCTTGTAGGTCCTGCTGCAGGATCCACAGCAGTAGAAAGTACCTACATATGCAGGTAAAGGCTTTCTTATAAAAGCAGAGGCTGCAAGAATATATCTGGTGAAACAGGGAGCAAGTGTGTAAGAAGGTTTTAGGTATCAGGAAGGATGCCAGCAACAGTGTACCACTGTCTGGAGATTATGGCTGGGATTTTGCAGCAGGCGTCAATGGTGACGAGGGTGCAAAATATTGCGAGAGGTGAAAAATGCGATTTGCGCTGGTGGGATTTCCTGGTTCTCACCATACAACGTCAAGAACCCCATTTTAATTCATCTGCATGTCATTATCAGGCCTTCCCGCAGTGTTTACCAGAGAATCATAGAGGAGGCCATCTGGCCCATCGAGTTTGCACCGACCCGCTGAAAGAGCACCCTCTCGGCCCACTCCCCAGCCTTATCCCCATAACCTAACCTCGCTAGGTTATCTTTGGACACAAAGGGACAATTTATCACGGCGAATCCATCTAATTTGCATCCCTTTGGACTGCGGGAGGAAACCGGAGCACCCGGAGGAAACCCACGCAGACACTGGGAGAACGTGCAGACTCCGCACAGTCACCCGAGGCTGGAATTGAACCCGGGTCCCTGGCGCTGTGAGGCAGCAGTGCTAACCTCTGTGCCACCGTGCCGCCCTACACTATTTCCCTACATTAGAAAGTTTGCCCATGATGGCATGATGTCACTACGGCGCCATTTGCGACAGATGTTTAAAAACGGGAACCTGGTAAGCTCATCTCCAAGGGGAGTTCAGACGTGAAGAAAGGGGAAGAGAGGGCACTTGCAAGGGGCGAGGGAGATCCAGCATCGGGCCTCCGGGTTCAGCGGCAGTGGGGGGGGGGGATGGCTAAGGGCCTCAGGGTTCGGGCAGGTAATGGATGAGGGGGGTTGCAATGGCAAGGGGGGGGCCAAGCGCAAGGCAATGTGGGCAGAAGGGGTGTGGGGGTGTTGACCCGGCAAGGTTTTCACTTGGCGGAGGTTACATGGCCTGGGGGGGGGGGGGGGGGGGCAACAAACACAGGAGGTAACTCGGCAGAGGGGGACAGCAGGCAGAGGGGGGCAGCGGGCACCGGCCTCGTTGCCAGCATGGGGAATGAGTTGAGTCCTCAAAAGGAAGGACCTATCGGCCGAGCGGGAAGAAAGCCAAGTTTAAAACTGACCCACCCTGAGGCGGCACTCTTCAGCAGCTGGGCCTTCTTGGACGGCAGATCATCAACCACAAAGGCATCACTCCCTCAATGTTCAGCTCGTCTGCGACCGCACAAAGCACATCCTCCAGGTATGTGCCAGGTTCCCGGCAAGTGTTCACGATTCATACCCACTTAGCCGATCTCAGATCCCCGATGTTTCTGAGGGCGCACAGCGGCTCCTCAAGGTGAAGGGGTACACCTGAGGACATGGCCTGATGTGTCCAGTGCAGAGGCCACAGCAGAGACCAGATACAACAAGGCTCATGCTGCTGCTTGCACCTTGGTGGAGCAGACCAATGGTATGCTGAAACTGTGGTTCCGGGCCTGGACAGGTCTGTCGGAGCCCTTCAGTACAGTCCGCAGAGGTTGGCACGCATCATGGTTGTCTGCTGTGATCTCCACAACCTCTGGCGCTTCAACATGGTGGAGCTACCCAAGGAAGAGATGGAGGAATGGCACATTGCCTCTGATGAAGAGGACGTCGAGGTGGACAATGATGTCGTCATGGAGAGATCGACATAAGGTCGTGGCGATGGCCAGAATTGGCAGACGAGCACAGGCCACACACATATCCTCCCGTTTTATTGAAAGTGCTCATGAGGGCCAATAAAAAATCCCATCATCCTGCAGTCCCATCCGTGTGCACTGCTCTCCCATCTGACTACTGCCTCATGTGATGGGGAGAGTGCAGTTACCCATCGTCTATGTTGCTGGAGGAAGGGGCAGCACAGTGGCGCAGTGGTTAGCCCTGCTGCCTCACGGCGCCGAGGTCCCGGGTTCGATCCCGGCCCTGGGTCACTGTCCGTGTGGAGTTTGCACATTCTCCCCGTGTCTGTGTGGGTCTCACCCCCACAACCCAAAGATGTGCAGGGTAGGTGGATTGGCCACGCTGAATTGTCCCTTCATTGGAAAGAATGAATTGGGTACTCTAAAATTTAAAAAACAAAACGTTGCAGGAGGATGGAGTTGACTTGCATTTGTCACGATGGCTCATTGGTCCTCATAGAGCCACTGCAAATGTATGACTCCTGTCTGACTGAAGGCATTTCGCTCACTTTTGGTGACCAGCGTCATATCAGAGTGGAGTTTCATCTTATAGTTTTCTTATAGAACATACAGTGCAGAAGGAAGCCATTCGGCCCATCAAGACTGCACCGACCCACTTAAGCCCTCACTTCCACCCTATCCCCATAACCCCTCCGAACCTTTTTGGTCACTAAGGGCAATTTATCATGGCCAATCCACCTAACCTGCACGTCTTTGGACTGTGGGAGGAAACTGGAGCACCCGGAGGAAACCCACGCACACACGGGGAGAACGTGCAGACTCCACACTGCCAGTGACCCAGCGGGGACTCGAACCTGGGACCCTGGCGCTGCGAAGCCACAGTGCTAACCACTTGTGCTACCCTGACCTAGACTCCTCCTTTGGAATGTGTGCCCCTGAGTTTCAGTGTCACTGGAGGCAGATGCACATTTAACATAAGGTTTTAGCCTCTGAGAGAACACATTGACAATGACTAGGTTGAGTGGCGGCAGCCCTGAATATTGTATGGGACGTCCTCATTACCAGGGAGACACTGACATGACTGATGTGTTCTGTCTCTGTGAGGGGCCACCAACCAATCTACTGGCAACCATTCAGAGAGCAGATGGCGGAGGCTCTGGAATGAGAACTCAGCCTTTCTGTGGATCACAGATGCTGTTATCTCAGCAATACGACAGGAAGAAATCTCATGAGATCATAGAGCAAGGTTGCGATAAGTGAGATTTATTTCATTTACTGAGATGGGTGCTTACGTGCATAGCTGGACGCTATCTACAAGTGCTTCAGTCCCAAGCCCACGCTGTGCAACTAGACCATATTAACTTCGCTACCTCTGCTCTTATGCCTTAGTGTATCCCCAGGATCCACAGCTGAGGCCTGTTGTCTGCCACGCCCTGTTGTCTGTGATTGCCTTGGCGGGCGTTCTCTTGAGGGCCCCGGCCTGCTTTCGGGGTGCTGTTGTGTGGCAGTGCCACACTCCTCGGCCTGTGCGGCTGGAGCTGAATCAGTCATCGGAGGAGGGGAGTCAGATGTGTTGGGCAATCCTGGGTGGATGTCGCGGGTTATGCACCAGCTATTCCTGCTCCCAATGAGTGCTCAAAGGCCCCTGGCGTATTCCTTGGAGATTGAGGGGGAGCTGGAGTGAATCTGAGAACCCCTGCTGTCCTCTGGCGCCGGTCCTCGTGGATGCCCACTAGTGCCCTCCACCAGTGAAGGACAGAAGTCCTGCACCAACGTCTCCACTGCGGCTGTCACCCTCATAGTGCTGACCTGGTTACCTTGGAGTGCCAGCATGATCTCCTTGGACAGAAGGCGATGGGACTCCTCCATTCAGCCTTTCAATCTGAGGCATGTTATTAGTGAATGGCTGGGGAATGACGCTAGAAGAGACAGGACCTCACTTTAGCTGTCGTGATGGATGATGGTGTTCAGGGTCCTCACTTGGCATTTTGGTGCCCACCACTGTTATGGGCCGGGGTTTAGAGAACCTCAAAGTGTATCATGGAATTCACCTGACCCACAACTTTTACTAGATTGTGGCACAGGGAGCACACGGCCCACTCTACAGGTGTGGGACAGCAGAAATGGAAAACTATTTTTTAAAGCAAAACAATGTTTATTCTATGAACTCAAGTTAACCTTTTTAAAACATACAATGAACATCTTCGCAACCATTAATTCAAATACAACCCCAAAAGAATACAACACTAAGTAATCCTTAATAACTTCCCAAACAACATCCAGAAGACATTAAAAAAACTTTAGGCACATCAGGTTTAAATTCACTACTGAGAACAGTTATCACTCTGAATTCACCAAATGATCAAGAGATAGTCTTTACATGGCAGAGAGATCAACATTACACCTTCTCTGGCTGACTGCAGCTCCAACACTGAAAACAAAACCAAAAAAACACAGACGCACCCAAGCTTTTTCTCAAAGTGAAACTAAAAGCTGACAGACTGCCCAACTCCACCCACACTCTGACATCACTGCAGTAATAAACACCCATTTCTTAAAGGTACACCCACTACAGTTATTCGATAAAAAACACCCATTTCTTAAAGGCACTCTCACATGACACCACAACATTGGCACAGGCGTGGTCATCTTCCTCCCAAGCCAGCTGGAGGGTGAGAGGATTTTACACTCGGGCATCCCTCTGCCCATCTGGAATGTCTCCTTTTCATTATCTGCCACCTTGTCCTGTGTGAAAACAGATGGTGAGAGTGTAAGCAGGCCGCGTGCCAGGGCGGATGGTAAGGATGCCTGGCATGCGCGGTTGGTGAGTGGCAGCAGGGAGGTGATGGAGTCAAGCTGCAGGGAATATGAAGATGTGTGTGAGGGAGTGGTTGGTGGGTTTCCTTAGAGGTGACAGTGAGTGAGATTCCTGTGGATGTGTGCTGGGTTTGGGTGTGTGTTAGTCGAGATGAGACGAGTGACTTACCCTGGCAGAATGGAGGAAATCATTCATCCTCTTCCTGCATTGGCTGCCCGTCCTCCTTGGCAGGGAGCTGGCACTTACCAGCGCAGACATAGCCTCCCGTGCGGTGGCGCTCACCTTGTTTTATGCTCTCCTCCATGTGAGTGGGGTCACGATGTGCTGTCACTGCCTTCAGCAGCTTGCCAAGGGAGATCTTCACTGCCATTTTCATCGATGCGACATGAAGAACATATGTACATACGAATGAGGGGCAGGAGGAGGCCGCTCGGCCCCTCGAGCCTGTTCCGCCGTTCAATAAGATCGTGGCTGGTCTGATTGTCAACCGCACATTCCCACCTACCCCCGATACCCCCAGTAACCTTTCACCCCCTTGTTAATCAAGAATCTATCCCCCTCTGCCTTAAAAATAGTCAAAGATTCTGCTTTCACAGCCTGCTGAGGAAGAGAGTTCCAGAGACTCACCCCCCCCTCTGAGCGAATAAATTCCACCTCATCTCAGTCTTAAAGGACCGACCTCTTATTTTTAAACGTTGTCCCTCTAGATCTAGATTCTCCGACCAGAGGAAACTTCCTCTCCACATCCATCCTGTCAATACCCCCTCAGGATCTTAAAGGTTTTGATTAAGAGGTTGCTTTAAATGGCGCTCCCTGCCGATTGAAGGGCTCAGTTGATGGCAGTGTAGTCGAAGCCGAATGTCTTCCTGTCGGAGTCGCAAAAAATACGGTGTGTAAATCTACCAACTCCCCATCCTTACTGAACTAGACCACATAAAACATCAGCATCGTCTTCAACCAGGAGCAAAGCTACAAATCTGATGACCTATCCATCGGCAAGATTTGAAGTATTAACTGCTCCTGTCCCGACCTCTGTCCCCCTTTTGATGCGACCTTTATCCCTGCTTTTGTCTCCTCGATACTCAATTATTCCAATGGCTTCCTTACTGGTCTTCCCTCTTCCACAACTTCCAACTTGTTTGAAAACAGAAGCCCTTCACTTATCCGGCACTTTTGCCTGGTGCTTGTGCCCATCAACCTGGAGATTCAATTAAACAAAAACCCTTCTACCTCAATCTTAGAACCCTTCCTGAGCCTGAGCCTGCTCGATCTCTGGAGCCTCCTGCAGTTTCATATCTTCCCACCATCTTTTTATATGTTCTCATTCCCCTCTCACCCACCTTTGCTCGCATTGGGCTTTACTGTTGCAATCCTGCCGACATTTCCCATCTTTAAAAACCTTCCCAAAACTGTGACCACCGTCCAGCCTAATCCCAACCTGTTCTCATCTGTTAAATCACCTGGGGCTGATCCGTAAATGAAAGGCATGGGAGAAATGTCGGATGTTGGTGTTGTAAACTGCCTAGGAAGCAGTATGCACTATGTGGAGATAGAATGTCAGCCTTTGCACACAAGGTTTTGATGGTAATTCCACTGCAGGGCACACTTTCAAGGATGTATATCTGGCTCTGACTCCCAGACATCAATCTTGTGAGGCGTGTGCCCTGGAGCACCCGGAATCTGCATTCATTATTGTCATCGGCAGGTGAGGATATAGGTCTGCTTTTGAACATACCTGTATGGCTGCCTTTCCACGTTCAAACATCTGAATAAAGCAACACATCGCATTCATGTGAAATTCACAACTGGAGGGGCACTTTTACAGATATCTCCACGATAAAACCTATCCCTTTGACCAGGTTTTTCAGTAATGACTGATTGGAGGAGACAAAGATAGAGAAATAGAAAGTTTTCGGGGAGGGAATTCCAGAGCTTTAAAAGAAATTGTTTGTGTTATGTGGGCTTCGCTGGCTAGGCAGAGCATTTATTGCCCATTCCTAATTGCCCCTTGAGAAGGTGGTGGTGAGCTGCATTCTTGAGCCGCTGCAGTCCCTGTGGTGTAGGTACACCCACAGTGCTGTTAGGGAGGGAGTTCCAGGATTTTGACCCAGCGACAGTGAAGGAACGGCCGATATATTTCAAGTCAGGATGGTGAGTGACTCGGAGGGGAACCTCCAGGTGGTGGGGCTCCCAGGTATCTGCTGCTCTTGTCCTTCTAGATGGTAGCGGTCGAGGGTTTGGAAGGTGCTGCCTGAGGAACCTTGGTGAGTTGCTGCAGTGCATCTTGTAGATGGTACACACGGCTGTCACTGTGCGTCGGTGGTGGAGGGAGTGAATGTTTGTGGATGGTGCCAATCAAGAGTGCTGCTGTGTTCTTTGGGCCTTGGCGATTGAAGAGACTGTCGCCAAAGGTGGAGTGATTAAAATCGGGGTGCGGTTTGCCATTGCTAGCGGAACAATAGCTAAGTAAGTCAATTGATTCAGGAAGAGGGGAGAATGATATTTATTCCAACCCTTTTCATAGTATCACACAAACCAGGGGCGGGATTCTCCGCCCCCCCACGCCGATTTCGTAATCGGCGATTGGGCGGAGAATCCGTTTTAACGATGGAATCGGGGGCGGCGCCTGTTTGACGCAGTTTTCGGATGCTCTGCCCCCTCTGAAACGGCGTCATCGCGGCGCGCGCCGCACGCCATTGGGACGGCCTCAGGACGTCACCCGAAGGCCCTTCCCTCCAATACCCCGCCCCCGATGGGCCGTGTTCCCGACGACGCGGAGGACGTGTGGTCCCAACTGCCCGTGAACGCGGCGTGGCGGCTGCGGACTGTGTCCAGCGGCGCCACACTTGGCCAGGATCCGTGCTGCTGGCTGGAGGGGGGTTCTCCGAGGGTTGGGGGGGACTGGTAGGGGGTGGCTGGGGGGGGGGGGGGGGGGCACTATCTGGCAGGTCGGGTCCGCGCACGGCCGGCGGTTGTACGCCGAGACCGCTGTAGGCCGTCGCCGTGCGCGGACACTGACCCAGTCATTCTCCGGCCGTTTATTTTGTGGAGGCCGGGAGTTTTACCCAGCGTGGCTACTTAGCCCCCCATCGGTGAGGGGGCGCCGCCGATTTTTTTTCCACGTCAAACGCCACGGAACCCCCGCACTTAGTCTCAGAATTGGTGAATCGGGCCCCAGGTGTGCGATCCATTTAGGTTAATGTGGGCAGTTCACATTGCCTGGAATGTACAATTCAATCAATGGGGAGTGATTCTCCCCCTGTGCAGCGATCAGCACACATCCTGGAGCCTGGGCCCTCAATGGGGTTCACGCAGGCTGCCAAACGCCGATCGATGCTCCTGGCCATGATACCAGGCACAGTTTGGTTCATCCCTCACTGGGCGTGAACCAGATTTGCATATTTAAATGAGAATTTAAATGCATTTACATACGCGTTTCCGTCTTTTAGCCAAAGTCTCTCGGCTCCCGGGAAAGCCCGCCCCCTCGGGCAGTGTGAGGCTGGCAGGAATCACGACTGGTCTCCATCAAGAGATCCCGTTGGAGCCCCCGGATGATCGGGGGACAGGGCAGTGTCCTGGTACTGCCCCATGGCACCCTGGCAGTGTGCCGAGAGGCACTGCCAAGGGCCAGGGCCTGAAAGGCGGGGGGAGGGTGCCTTCGGAAAGAAAAGGGGCGGGATTCTCCGAGCCCCGCGCCGGGCCCAAGAATCGCCGGCACCGCACCACGCCGCCCCGCCGCGTGATTCTCCGAGGAACGGAGAATCGCCGCCATTTGCGCCGGCGCGTTTGGCGCGGCGCCGGCCACGGGCTGCTGTCCGCAGCCGAGCCGCCGATTCTCCGGCCTTGATGGGCCGAGCGGGCACGCGGAAACGGCAGAGTCCCGCTGGCGCCGGCCACACCTGCTCGCAGTCAGCGGGAACTCTGCGCGTAGGGTCGGGGGGCGGCCTGTGGGGGGTGGTGGAGGGGTGGGGGGCTCCTTCACCGGGGGGGGGGGGGGAGCCTCCGATAGGGTCTGGCCCACGATCGGGGCCTACCGATCTGCGGGCCGGCTTCTCCAGCACCAGCGCTATTTTGTTACGCGGCCGGCCCCTGAACCCCCGCGCCATGTTGCGTCGGGGCCGGCGCGTTGAGGAAGTCCCCCGCGCATTCGCGCGTTGACGCGGGCCAGCTGCGCATGCGCGCGTTGGCGCGGCGCCCAGTTGTCGCTGGGAAGAGAAGCTGGAGTGGCATGAACCACTCCAGTGCCATGCTGGCCCTCTGTGGGGGCCAGAATCAGTAGTGCCCGCGCCCGTTTTTCAACCAAGAAAAAGGCCGTGGTTTGATCCCTGGCCTCTGGTGAGTCAGCTGCCCCCAGTGGGGCAGTGTGAATGGGGCAGGCCCTAAAGAACAGGCCTGGCATAAATCCCACTTTCCCCAGGGGCGTCTACAGCCATGAGTTTACCAGCTCGTGCCTTCGCCCACTTTGACCAAGGAAGAAGGTTTGCAGAAAGGAATTGAAGCAGTAAGCTTCTGTTAATATTTTCCTCAGAATCTCTGATCAGTAAATATGAGGAGACGCTGGAATAAAACCGAAAACAAAGAGGGCAGCAGCCGCCATACTGCGCTGACATAAAACATACTCGTCCGTGAAAGCAAAATAGCACAGGGCTCAGGATTGAGTTACCAGGCAACACCTCATCTGCAAATCGTCTGGTCTTCGCTGGATTTGCATGCAACTTGTTTGAAGGTATTCTCCAGCCGTGGGTGCTCTGCTTGATGGCCTCTGGTCCTTATCACTGATACCCGGGACTGGAGTTCCTCCAGATATCAGTACAAATGAGGTTAGATAGCTGTGGATCTTAAATATTTATATAATCCTAAATTCCTGCTCATGTGTTGATCCCGATAGCAATTTAGCAGCTGAATTCTCACCCAAGCGACTTATAAGAATTTAAATAGGAGTTCGCCATTCAGCCCCTCGAGCCTGCTCTGTCATTTATTGAAATCATGCTTAATCTTCGACGTCAACTGTACTTTCCCACCTGACGCACTGTAAATCCCATCGCATCCAGAAATCGACTGATACCTGTCTTGAATATACTCAGTAACTCAGCACCACGACCTTGCATGACCACCAAACAGGTCAAAGTACTTTATGGCCACTTTTGAGGTCTAATCACGGCCGTAATGTAGGAAACTCAGGAGCTAATTTTACACAGCAAGATCCCACAAGTAGTAATGCGATAATAGCCAGATTCTCTGTTTTTTTTGTGACCTTAGTTGAAGGATAAATATATTGCCCAGGACAACAGGGAGAACTCCCTTGCCCTTCTTTGAAAGTGTACCACAGGTTCTTTCATACCTTGTTGAAGGTTTTTAACAGACATTTAAAATACCCAATTCATTTTTTTTTCCAATTAAGGGGCAATTTAGCGCGGCCAATCCACCTACCCTGCACATCTTTGGGTTGTGGGGGTGAGACCCACGTAGACACGGGGAGAATGTGCAAACTCCACACGGACAGTGACCCGGGGCCAGGATTGAACCTGGGACCTCAGCGCTATGAGGCAGCAGTGCTAACCACTGCACCACCGTGTCCCCCTATCATAATAATAATCTTTATTGTCACAAGTAAGCTTACATTAACACTGCAATGAAGTTACTGTGAAAATCCCCTCGTCGCCACATTCCGGCGCCTGTTCGGGTACACCAAGGAAGAATTCAGAATGTCCAATTCACCTAACAGCACGTCTTTCGGGACTTGTGGGAGGAAACCGGAGCACCCGGAGGAAACCCACGCAGACACGGGGAGAACGTGCAGACTCCGCACAGACAGTGACCCAAGCCGGGAATCGAACCTGGGTCCCTGGCGCTGTGAAGCAACAGTGCTAACCACTGTGCTATTGTGCTACAGCTCCAGGCATTTGCCTCCCCAGCAAGCCTGAAGGCAATGAAAAATACTCTTCCTTCAAAGAAGATTTAGGTAACCAATTCATTTTTTTTCCATTTAAGGGGCAAATTAGCGTGGCCAATCCACCTAACCTGCGCATCTTTGGGTTGTGGGGGTGAAACCCACGCAGACAATGTGCAAACTCCACACAGACAGTGACCCAGAGCCAGAATCGAACCTGGGACCTCGGCGCCCTGAGGCAGCAGTGCTAACCACTGCGCCACCATGCTGCCCTTCCACTGTGCTGCCTTATTGAAACTTACAGGATACTGCGGGGCCTAGAAAGAGTGGATGTGGAGAGGATCGGGCGGGATTCTCCGATATCGGCGCGATGTCCGCCGACCGGCGCCAAAAACGGCGCGAATCAGTCCGGCATCGCGCCGCCCCAAAGGTGCGGAAGTCTCCCCATCTTGAGCGGCCGAGCCCTCACCTTGAGGGGCTAGGCCTGGGCCGGACTGATTTCCGCCCCGCAAGCTGGCGCGAAACTGACTTTGCCGTGCGGTGCATGCGCGGGAGCGTCAGCGGCCGCTCACGGCATCCCCGCGCATGCGCAGTGGAGGGGGTCTCTTCCGTCTCCGCCATAGTGGAGACCACGGCGAAGGCGGAAGGAAAAGAGTGCCCCCACGGCACAGGCCCGCCCGCGGATCGGTGGGCCCCGATCGCGGGCCAGGCCAATGTGGGGACACCCCCCGGGGCCAGATCGCCCCGGCGCCCCCCCCCCCCGCCCCAGGACCCCGGAGCCCGCCCGCGCCGCCGTGTCCCGCCGTCCCAAAGGTGGGTCAATCCACGCCGGCTGGCGTGGGTTGACAGCGGCGGGACTTCGGCCCACCGCGGGCCGGAGAATCGCCGGGGGATTCCCGCCGACCGGCGCGGCGCGGTTCCCGCCCCTGTCGAATCTCCGGTGGCGGAGAATTCACGACACGGCGGGGGCGGGATTCACGCCGGCCCCCGGCGATTCTCCGACCCGGTGAGGGGTCGGAGAATCGCGCCCGATGTTTCCGCTAGTAGGAGAAAGTAGAACCTGAGGACACCATCTCAGACTAAAGGGACGATCCTTTAAAACAGAGATGAGGAGGAATTTCTTCAGCCAGAGGGTGGTGAATCTGTGGAACTCTTTGCCGCAGAAGGCTGTGGAGGCCAAATCACTGAGTGTCTTTAAGACAGAGGTAAATAGGTTCTTGAGTAATAAGGGGATCAGGGGTTATGGGGAGAATGGGTATGAGAACCATATCAGCCATTATTGAATGGAGTAGACTGGATGGGCCGAATGGCCTGATTCTGCTCCTATGTCTGATGGTCTTATGGGCTTATATCGACCTGAGTGGACAGACAAGGCTTTCAGTTTGATACCTCACCTGAAAGACAGCAGTTCCGACAGTGCAGCTCTCCCTCAGTACTGCACTGGAGTGTCAGCCTAGATATTGGTGCTGAAGTCTGCCATGATATGCAAACATGCAGCTAATGAACACATAGAATAGGACACGACCAATGAGCAGTCAGGACACTCAGGGGTGGTATCTCACTATAAAAGGGATGAAGCACTCACACCCCGCCTCTTTCCACAGACCGACATCTACAGAATGAGACAGGGTGTATCCTCAGCATCACACCCCAATACGTGGCTCAGACCAAGGCTGGCTCAGTTAGACTGAGTTACTACATTTAGATTAGCAGAGAGTCGAACTCATTGAGAACTGTGCTAATAGTTCAACAAAACACATTGAACTCACTTCAAAGTCTGGAGCATCTTTTACTCAAAACTGCATCAAGTGGCAGCTTGTGTTGTTCCAAATTGCACAACACAACATACCAGGAGTCTGTTCAATCTAGTTTGTTCAACTCAGCAAGATCCGTGACGACCAGTGAATGTATACCGGCACAATGGAAAAGATTCCGGCTCCTCACCAGCTCAGGACCTCCGGCAATCTCAGTGCCAACTGGCGGACATTCAAGCAGAAATTTCAGCTTTACGTCGAAGCATCAGACCTCAATCGTGCGCCTGATGCACGGAAGATAGCTCTTCTCCTCACCACAGTGGGTGATCACGCCTTGGAAATATTCACCTCCTTTCACTTCGCCGAAGACCAGGACAAGACAAAGTTTCAGACCATCCTGGATAAGTTTGACAGCCACTGTGAGGTGGACACCAACTAAATCTTCGAGCGCTACATATTCAAGCAGCGATTGCAAGGTAAAGACAAATCCTTCACCTCATATTTAACTAACCTTAGACTGCTAGCGCAATCCTGCAACTTCGGTGATATCACTGACTCCATGATCAGAGAGCAAATTGTTTTTGGAGTTCACTCTGATCCTCTGAGAGAGCAGTTACTGAAGATCAAGCACATGACCCTGCCAGTCGCGATTGAAACATGCACAGTGCATGAGCACGCTACAAATCGCTATTCCCAGTACAAAATGGCAGAAAATTATAAACTAGCCTCCCACGAGGCGGAGAGTGTGCAGGCCATCTCCCGGATGCAACGCCTCAACATTGATGAAAGCGGCCATTTTGCTCGTCCCGCGGCCCGACGCATGCGTGATGCAAACAGGATAACGAAGCGGCCGAAACCCGCACTGCACAAGTGCAGACGTCTGAGAACCGCACTGCGCATGTGCAACGACGCATGGAGCGTCAGGACGCCGACGTCATGACGTGTTCGAACTGTGGCACCGCCCATTTAAAGAAACACTGCCCTGCAAGAGGCAGGCGCTGTTTAAGCTGCGGGAAGCCAGGCCACTGTGCAGCCCTGTGCAGATCTGCACCACCAGTCAGCAGCCAGCGTTCCCAACTCCGGCGACGGCACATCCGGAGTGTGAAACATCGCCGACAGGATTCTGATCCCGGCAGTGCAACGGATCCAGATGATGAATGCCTGGACAGCGCCTACCGTGTGGGCATTATTACAACGTGTGAATATGCCACACCAGACCCATCGCAAGTCCAATCGATCCTCGCTGTGGATTCCGAGGACGAATGGCGAGCAGTGATGAAGGTCAACCACTGCCCCATCCAGTTCAAGCTGGGCACAGGTGCCTCTGCCAACCTCCTCTCACAGGCAGACTTCAGACGCATTAAGAAGCCCCTCACGGTCCTCCCAGCTGCCTGCAAACTCCTGGATTACAACGGGAATGCCATCACGGCATTGGGATCCTGCCATCTGCATGTATCCAACCGACACACACAAGCACGGTTGGGCTTTGAAATTGTTAAGCCGGACAGGGCATCCCTACTAGGAACGCACGCCTGCAAGCAGCTGAACCTCATTCAACAGGTTTACACCACAACATCCTCCCATGTGGATCTTCAGGCCGGCATCGACGACATCCTCGCCCAGTATCCAGATGTGTTCGACGGGCTGGGCACGCTGCCGTATCAATACAAGATTCTGCTACGGCCTGATGCCAAGCCAGTGGTCCACGCACCACGATGAGTGAAAGTGAAAATCGCTTATTGTCACAAGTAGGCTTCAAATGAAGTTACTGTGAAAAGCCCCTAGTCGCCACATTCCAGCGCCTGTTCGGGGAGGCTGTTACGGGAATTGAACCGTGCTGCTGGCCTGCCTTGGTCTGCTATCAAAGCCAGTGATTTAGCCCTGTGCTAAACAGCCCCTTTGTGTTTCAAGGAGAACAATCCCAGCTTCTTCAGTCTCTCCGCTTTAAGTGAGATGGCACACACGCGCCTCTTCACCAAGTTGGATGCATCACAGGGATTTGGGCAAATCCAGCTGGAAGAGTCCAGCAGAAGGCTCTGCACCTTCAACACGCCTTTTGGCAGATACTGCTACAATCGCATGCCCTTTGGCATCATCTCGGCATCTGAGATATTCCATCGCATCATGGAGCAGGTGATGGAAGGCATTGAAGGGGTTCGTGTGTACGTGGATGACATCATCATATGGTCCACGACCCCTGAAGAACACGTGTCCCGTCTCCAGAAGGTATTCCGCCATGTACATGCCAACGGCCTAAAGTTAAACAGGTCCACATGTTGTTTTGGCACATCGACGCTCAAGTTCCGAGGTGACCAGACCTCACAGCATGGCGTGCGCCCGGACACAGACAAAATCAAGGTCATCGAGGCGATGAAGATCCCCGAGGACAAAAAGGCGGTGCTGCGCTTCTTGGGTGTGGTCAATTTTCTGGGCAAGTTCATTCCAAACATGGCCACACACACCACAGCCCGCCCAACCTGGTGAAAAAGTCAACTGCCTTTGAGTGGAAGGCGGCACACCAGACAGAGTGGCTGGAGCTGAAAGCCAAGGTCACCACTGCACCTGTCCTGGCATTCTTCGACCCGGACCGGGAGACAAAGATATCCACAGATGCCAGTCGGGATGGCATCGGTGCGGTGTTGCTTCAGCGAGATGACACATCATCCTGGGCACCAGTAGCCTACCCATCAAGGACGATGACGGCCACTGAAAGCAGATATGCACAGATTGAGAAGGAGTGCTTGGGTCTTCTCACCGGCATCCTCAAATTTCATGATTATGTCTACGGCCTGCCGACATTCACTGTCGAGACGGATCATAGGCCTCTGGTCCACATCATCCACAAGGACCTGAACGATATGACGCATCGGTTGCAGAGAATCCTGCTTAAACTTAGGAGGTATGACTTCAACTTGGTGTACACACCTGGCAAGGAGCTCATCATCGCTGATACGTTGTCCCGCTCCGTCACCTCACCCAGTGAGCCGCTGGAGATCACCCAGCACATCGAATCGCAGGTGCAGCTGTGTGCTAGCATTCTCCCGGCGACAGATGAGAAGGTAGTTCTCATCCGTGATGAGACAGCCAAAGACCCCCTCTTGCAGCGCGTCATCCACAACCTCACCAATGGCTGGCAGATAGGGCAGTGCCCACAATTTTACAATGTGAAGGATGACCTGACGGTGATTGATGGTATCCTCCTCAAGCTGGACAGGATCGTCATTCCGCTCAGTCTCCAGAGCTTGGTGCGGCGCCAGATTCATGAGGGACACCTGGGCGTCGAGAAGTGCAGACGCAGAGCCCAGCAAGCTGTCTACTGGCCCGGGACCAGCCGGGACATCACGAACATGGTCCTGAACTGTGCTACCTGTCAGCGGTTCCAGCCAGCACAGAGCAAGGAGACGCTCCAACAGCTTGACATAGTGACCTCTCCGTGGTCCAAGGTTGGCATCGACCTCTTTCATGCGAATGGTCGCGACTACGTATTGATCATCGACTATTCCTCGAATTACCCCGAGGTGCTGAAGCTCCCGGACCTCACCTCTCGGACCGGCATCAAAGCCTGTAAGGCGACGTTCTCAAGGCATGGCATCCCAATGACCGTCATGAGCGACAATGGCCCGTGCTTTACCAGTCGAGAATGGTCCATGTTTGCCAGGTCATACAATTTCCGGCATGTCACCTCCAGTCCACACTATCCGCAGTCCAATGGAAAAGTCGAGAAAGGGGTGCACATTGTGAAACAGCTGATCTGCAAGGCCGCGGACTCTGCTTCCGACATACACCTTGCACTGCTCGCGTACAGGGCGACTCCATGGTCCACTGGCATGTCGCCGGCTCAACTCCCGATGAACAGGGACCTGCGGATGACGCTTCCAGCCATACGCCTGCCCAACCTGGATCACCTCCCGGTGCTGCAGAAGATGCAGCAGATCAGAGACCGTCAAAAGCAGGGCTATGATGCCCATGCCTCCGATCTGGCCGTGCTATCCCTGGCAGACACTGTCAGGATCCAGATACCGGATGGTGGGTGGTCTGCCCCGGCTGTCGATGTTCGACAGGCCGCGCCCCGCTCTTATGTTGTACGTGTGGCTGATGGCTCCATCGTGTGAAGGAATCGACGGGCACTGCGCAAAGTGGCCTGCCCACAACCACTTTCCCCTCCATTTCCATATGTTGAATTGCCACCTCCTGATACCTCGCACCACGAGGCCACCAGTCAGGCTTCCATCCCGCCTGTCAAGGCACCATCGTCCCCTCCGCTACCTCTCCGGCGGTCGACCAGGATCAGACGCAAGCCTCAGAGACTGGACTTGTGAACGTTTGTTTTGTTTGCTCTGTTCTGTTGTCCTCCGTCAGTCACGTTAGACAGACTCATTCACATGTAAATACATTCACAAAACATTTTTTAAAAAGGGGAGATGTCATGATATGCAAACATGCAGCTAATGAACACATAGAATAGGACATGACCAATGGGCAGTCAGGACACGACCAATGAGCAGTCAGGACACTCAGGGGTGGTATTTCACTGTAAAAGGGATGAGGCACTCACACCCCGCCTCTTTCCACAGACCGACATCTACAGAGTGAGACAGGGTGTATCCTCAGCATCACACCCCAGCACGTGGCTCAGACCAAGGCTGGTTCAGTTAGACTGAGTTACTACATTTAGATTAGCAGGGAGTCGAACTCATTGAGAACTGTGCTAACAGTTCAACAAAACACATTGAACTCACTTCAAAGTCTGGAGCATCTTTTATTTAAAACTGCATCAAGTGGCAGCTTGTGTTATTCCAAATTACAGAACACAATAAAGTCTTAGAGTGGGAACATAGAACATAACTCGGAGGCAACAGCGCTACCAACTGAGCCAGGGCCGATAAAGGACTCAGCACCTTGCAGAACCTGCCCAATTTCAGCCCCATTGAAATCAATCAGGATGATAATCAGGCAACGAGTGGGTCATTTCCTTCCGCCAATTTTAGCGACCAGGCTGTGGCGTTGAGAATGACCCCTGGGTGTTTGGTGTGCTCTCTGGCAGGGTTTTACTTCAAACAGGGTTCCTCGTGCCCCTCCCTCGGGCACCAGCTGGCGCAGGGTGACTCTGGGTCTGTCTGGGAGCTGGCAGCTGAGCCATTCTTGCAAAGGGCCAACATCCATGCCTCTTTGGTCCTTCAGAGCATGAGTCACAGGTGAGAGAATCAGGTAATCCAAGCCAATTACGTTACGAGCTCACCGCACAGCAGATTTGCATCATTCACAAGTCTCAAAGTCATACTGCTTTGCAACTTGATGTGAATTTGGATGGTAAGGCCAGGATACCTGGCTCCTGGCTGTATGTGTGGACGAGTTGGTGCTGAACATTTAACCCAAACTGACTCAAAGCACGGCCATTTTGTGAAATTTTCCAAATGCTTGAAATGGAGCTTTGCACCATTCCGTAAAGAAAGGACTTGGCCTAACCCATTTCTGAGCACATGTCCTTTCCTGTGTCCCTGTCATATATACAGGGGCAGCCTATCCCTGACCAGTACAGTCACAGTACAGTCACAGTGCAGTCACTCGGCCTAGTCGGGCGAGACACGGGCAACGGGAAAGTCCATTGACCGCGGGTAGAATTCTCTGGTCGCTGGGCGGAGAGTCTCTAAGTGTGTCATGGGATCTTTGACATCCACCTGAGAGGGCAGACATCTCATCTGAACAATGGCACTTCCAGCAGTGCAGCACTACATTGAAATAGCGGCCCAGATTAGGAGTTCAGTCCTGGAGAGTGGCATGTCCCTTTTGAATCAGAAGCAGGAGTGTTACAGCTCAGCAAAGCACACTTAAAGGCAATTGGTGGTGTGTACATGAATGAAATGAAAATCGCTTATTGTCACAAGTACGCTTCAAATGAAGTTACTGTGAAAAGCCCCTCGTCGCCACATTCCGGCGCCTGTTCGGGGAGGCTGCTACGGGAACATGTCAGGCAGCGGCGCAGTGGTTAGCACTGCTGCCTCACGGCGCCGAGGACCCGGGTTCGATCCCGGCCCCGGGTCACTGTCCGTGTGGAGTTTGCACATTCTCCCCATGTCTGCGTGGGTTTCGCCCCCACAACCCAAAGATGTGCAGGGTGGGTGGATTGGCCACGCTAAATTGCCCCTTCATTGGGAAATAAAATTGGGGACTCTAAAATAAATGTTTAAATGGTGTGTCCATGTCATGTGCTTTGGAACATGTGTGCCCTCACGTTGTGAAGTGAATTGGAGAAATGGTTGGGTGTTTGTGAATTAACTTGGAATAGTTCTAGCTCTGAAACAGAACGGCTGATAAAGATTCCCTGCTCAGATCAATGGGGTGAATTCTCTCAGGGCCGTCCCCGTTCTGCCACAGGGGAAAGTTGGCTGAAACTTGTGCACAGCAAGAATGAGCAATGTGGTAATGATTAGATAATCTGTTTTAGTGATGTGGGTTGAGGGATGTGGTGAACATATTGTGTTAACCATTCACCATGTATTACACTGGATCATGCTGTTGCCCATGTGGGCTCCACCTCCATTGTACGATATTACACAGAATGTATCATGTTGGTGCCCTTGTGGGCTCCGCCCCTGGCTCCACCCCTTGAGGGGAGGTATAAAGAGCAGCGGCCCTGTAGGCGGCCCTCACTAGCAGAGCAGTCGCAGGCAGGCACTGTTCTAGTCGATTAAAGCCTCTGTTCACTTCTATTCTCTGTCTCGAGTGAATCGGTGGTCGCATCAAGGGATAGATATTGGTTAGGACACGTGGGAGAACTCCCCTGTCTCCTGCAAAATGGCAGCATGGGAACTTCCACCTGAGAGGGAGAAATCGGTTCAACATGTCATCTGAAAGATAGCACCCCTAACGGTGTAGCACTCCCTCAGCACTGCACTGAAATCAACATGGATGATGTCACTGGAATGAGGAACTGCTGACCAACTGACCCACACCTGATACTGATGTTAAAACTGTGATTGTCACGTCAACCTGTACCAGGAAATGGCATGTGGCACAAGGAATAAGAGAGCAGAACTTCTAAAGGGAGCATAAATAAATAAAAAGACGATGATCAAAAGCTCGGAAATGAATTTGGCTGTCACAGTGTGCAATTCTATCCTAAATGGCTGTTATTCTACCTTTAACACATGGACCACAGACAGCTCCACACAGTGATTAAATAATGCATCGCCATTGTAAATGCACCCTTTCACCAGCTGCTTAGGTTTTGGAAGAACCCGCCACTGCCTTTATTTGTCTCATTTTCATCCTATTGAATGAATTTTCCTTTTGAAGGCAATCCCATGTAACTCACTCAGTAAGCCGCTGAGATATTTAGATCGGAAAGGATCCTCGCTTGATGCTGCACTGAGTTAATACACATGTCGGATCATAGAATTTATAGCACGGAAACAGGCCATTCGGCCCAACAAGTCCTTGCCAGTATTCCCCATGAGCCCCCTCCCACTCGATTTACTTCCATTAACCCCATCAGGATATCCCTCTCCCCCTTATGTGCTTATCCAGTTTCACCTTTGATACACTATCCACCTCAACCACTTTGTGTGGGAGTGGATTCCACATCCTCACCATTCTCTGGGTAATCATAGAATTTACAGTGCAGAAGGAGGCCATTCGGCCTATCGAGTCTGCACAGGCTCTTGGAAAGAGCACCCTACCCAAAGTCAACACCTCCACCCTATCCCCACAACCCAGTAACCCCACCCAACACTAAGGGCAATTTTGGACACTAAGGGCAATTTAGCATGGCCAATCCACCTAACCTGCACATCTTTGGACTGTGGGAGGAAACCGGAGCGCCCGGAGGAAACCCACGCACACACGGGGAGGACGTGCAGACTCCGCACAGACAGTGACCCAGGCCGGAATCGAACCTGGGACCCTGGAGCTGTGAAGCAACAGTGCTAACCACCATGCTACCATGCTGCCCCGGGGGGGCCTTCAGGGGGGGCCTTCAGGATAGCCAGGCTCATGACTGGGGACCACCGATCGGCGGGCGCACGTGATCTGGGGGGGGGGGGGCCTATATTGTTTGGGCCGGTCCGCTGTGTGGGTCCCCCCATGTTGCGTGGGGCCGCATGTGCAAGCATGCGGCCGGAAGTGCAGGGCCCCATATTGGCAGCCGGAGCTGCCGGGAAGCACTCTCGGGCTCTCCAAGCCCCCTTCAAAATGGAGAATTACTCTGGACTTTCTCGACTTTCCAGAAAAAAGTCCAGAGTGATTCGCACTCGTTTCTTCGCGGGCGTGGGGACATAGCCCCATTATCAGAGAATTCCGTCCTGGATTTCGTAGTGGCTAGGGTATTTGTGATGTATTTCTGTATACATCCCCACCTTCAGAAGAGTCTAAAACCATCACTGCAAAATTGCATGTTTAGGCACATCAAGCTTCCTCCCCGCAATATAATTGATGATCGAATCCCGCAGCCTAAGTTACAATACGTTGGTGTCTCACTGTAATCTCAGTATAACTATCTGATTTTAGTTTCTGACATACAGGTGGTTGCCATGTTCATTCTGCTGGGAGGCCCAGTTGAATTTGCCAATCAAGCCTCATTGAAATACGTGTGACGAACCATCAGCGCCAATCAGGTGGATGCTCGGCAGTTCACCATTTGGGAAGGTAGGCAATCCGGCACAAACCATTTCTTCAAGGGGAGGTTGTGGAGCAACAGGCACAATGTCGCTGGCCAAGGAACTCTGATTTTAGGATATTGGGTGGGGATGCTTATTGACAAGGTCAGGGCCAGAAAGGAGGTCCTGTTTCCTTTAGGTGGCAGACGGGTGCTACACCAAGTAAGAAAGGAACCGAGAGAGTGAGGTGGCCGGGCAGGTCAATGCCACAATGTCATTCCCAGTAGTGGACTGTAGTGCTGGCTGCAATGTTTAATCACCTTACCAGGTCTACCAATGTAACACTCTGCTGCATATCTCTCTAATCTGAACACAACACAACCATGTTCTTCCTCAGCACGTCCAATCCTTCTCTCCACTTCTGCACAACTCTCTCCTCCAATCACAGGACAGGACACTGCGCAATCCTGCTTACCTCCAACACCATACTGCCCTTAAGACTGACACACACAATATTCTGCTTTTATTTTGTGTGAACTTTGATGCTTTCTCAGGTATCTCTGAAATTCCTTGATACTTCCCATCGTACATACTTCCCTTTAAGAACAAAGAACTGTACAGCACAGGAACAGGCCCTTCGGCCCTCCAAGCCTGTCTCGTTCATGATACCACCCTTGGCCAAAACCCTCAGCACTTCCTAGTGCCGTGTCCCTCTATACCCGTCCTGTCCATGTGTTTGTCAAGATGCCTTTTCAATGCCGTTAGTGTATCAGCTTCCACAACCTCCCCTGGCAACGCGTTCCAGGCACTCACCACCCTCTGCGTAAAAAACCTGCCTCGCACATCTCCTCTAAACTTTGCCCCAAGGATCTTAAACCTATGCCCCCTGGTGACTGACCCCTCCACCCTGGGAAAGAATGCCTGCCCATCCACTCTATCTATGCCCCTCATAACCTTGTA
This sequence comes from Scyliorhinus torazame, assembly GCF_047496885.1. NCBI lineage: Eukaryota > Metazoa > Chordata > Chondrichthyes > Carcharhiniformes > Scyliorhinidae > Scyliorhinus > Scyliorhinus torazame. Next base: position 22,626,390 of record NC_092738.1, on the reverse strand, counting down.
AACCTCTATCAGGTCACCCCTTAACCTCCGTCGTTCTACTGGAAACAGTCCGAGTCTATTCAGCTTCTCCACATAGCTAACACCCTCCAGACCAGGCAACATTCTGGTAAACCTCCTCTGCACCCTCACCAAAGCCTCCGCATCCTTCTGGTAGTGTGGCGACCAGAATTGTGCGCAATATTCCAAGTGCGGCCTTACCAAGGTTCCAACTGTATGACTTGCCAGTTTTTATACTCGATGCCCCGTCCAATGAAGGCAAGCATTCCGTTTGCTTTCTCGACGACCTTGTCCACTTGTGTTGCCCCTTTCAAAGATCTGTGGACCTGCACGCCCAGATCTCTCTGACTTTCTATATTCCTAAGAGTTTCGCCATTTATAGTATATTTCACCTCTATGCTAGACCTACAAAGATGCTTTACCTCACATTTGTCTGGATTAAACTCCATTTGCCATTTCTCTGCCCAAGTCTCCAACCTATCTATGTCCTGCTGTATCCTCTGACAATCCTCAACACTATCTGCCGCTCCACCAACCTTGGTGTCATCCGCTAACTTACTAATCTACATTTTAGTAAGCTACATTTTCCTCTGAATCGATTATGTACACTACAAACAACAGAGACCCAAGCGCAGATCCCTGTGGAACACAATTAGTCACAACCTTCCATTCAGAAAAATACTCTTCTACTGCTACCCTCTGCCTCTGTGACCGAGCCAGTTCTGTATCCACATTGCCACCTCACCTCTGATCCCATCTGACCTCACCTTTTGTACCAGTCTGCCGTGAGGCACCTTGTCAAAGGCTTTACTGAAGTCCATGTAAACAACATCCACCACCTCTCATCAATCACCTTTGTCACCTCCTCAAAAAACTCGATCAAGTTAGTGAGGCATGGTCTCCCCTTCACAAAACCACGCTGTCCATCGCTGATGAGTCCATTTGTTTCCAAATGGTTATAAATCCTGTCCCTGAGAATTCTCTCCAATAATTTGCCTGCTACCGACGTGAGGCTCACCGGCCTATAGTTTCCAGGATTATCCCTGCTACCTTTCTTAAACAGCGGTACCACATTAGCTGTTCTCCAGTCCTCTGGGATCTCACCTGTAGCCAATGAGGATACAAAGATGTTAGTCAAGGCCCCAACAATTTCCTCCCTTGCTTCCCTCAGTATTCTGGGGTAAATCCCATCCAGCCCAGGAGAGCTATCTACCTTAATATCTTTTAAAAGACCCTGGCCGGGATGCTCTGAAATCCCGGCCAAGTGTTGACGCCGTCATAAACACTGCAGTGGTGTACGCCAGCGTCAACGGGCCTCTTGGCCCAGTAATTCTCCATTTTTTAGGGGGCTAGAACGGCGCCCGAGTGCTGCGCGCTGCTCTGGCGCCGAAGCCCGTGATCGCGGGCCTGGACCTGTGGAGGCCCACCCCCCCCCCCCAGAGTCAGATCCCCCTGCGCTCCCCCCCCCCCAATCAGGACGTCCACAGCAGTCGCGGGTCCGAGCTCTCGCCGGGTGGTACCAGGTTTGAACCACGCCGGCGGAACTCGGCGGGAGTTCGGCCGGTCGCCCGCGGAGAATCGCCGCGGGAACCTATTTCAGCGGCCCCCAACTGGTGCCATGGCGACCGCGTGGGCGTGCTTGGCGCCGATTCTCCGGTTGGCGGAGAATCGGTGGCCCGGCTTCGGAGTGGCGTGGTGGGAATGTCGCCGGCGCGGGCTCGGAGAATCCCAGCCCTAATACCTCCTCCTTTTCGATGTCAACATGACCCAGGCTGTCCACACACCCTACCCAAGAATCCTTTTCTTTGGTGAACACTGATGGAAAGTACTCATTTAGTACCTCACCCATTTCCTCTGGCTCAGCACATAGATTCCTCCCACTGTCTTTAAGTGGTCCAATCCTTTCCCTTTATCCAGCCACTTTCTACACTTGCACACTCTTTGCCCCATCCATTGTAGGATCTACCTCAGTCCCTTCAGCTACACCAATAGATAGTGTGAGACCAGCCGGTGTCAAGAGATGCTTCTTTGAGATCCAGTATTTGAGGTTTTTCAACTAGAAGGTTTTCAACCTTGAATCACCGAGTCCTCTACATTTCATTAAATTGTGACCCAGTCACCACTTATTCAAATTTCAGTCAGTAGTTTGGATATCTGGCACAATGAAAAGTTCTATATGTCGATAATGACTCAGAGGAGACTGATGAGAAACGTAAGGTGGATTTAATTACAAGTATTTACAATGGTCTTCACAATACAGCGTCTCGCCCCAGTGCAATCCTAGCTGGGATGGATTTCTCCCACTTGGCCCTGCTTTGTTTTCGGTTTTTCCAATTAAGGGGCAATTTAGCGTGACCAATCCACCTACCCTTGGGTTGTGGGGGTGAGACCCACGCAGACACGGGGAGAATGTGCAAACTCCACACGGACAGTGACCCGGGGCCAAAATTCAACCCGGGTCGTCAACGGCAGTGCCAACCACTGCGCAACTGTGCCGCCTGCCTGTGCCTGCTCATAATGAGCCCCAGGTGGTAAGGCCACGCCCTCTACCTGGGGAGTTTATACTCCATGAGTACCACAGGGAGGTCAATGGTGCTTTCTCCATGGACCCGATGGGGGTTATGACAATGTAAGACTTCTGTCGGTGTGGTCACTTAGTATAACCGACAATAGAATCATAGAATTTACAGGACAGAAGGAGGCCATTCAGCCCATCGAGTCTGCACCGGCCCTTGTAAAGTGCACCCTACTTAAGCCCACACCTCCACCCTATCCCCATAACCCCACCTAACCTGCACATCTTTGGACACTAAGGCACAATTTAGCATGGCCAATCCACCTAACCTGCACATCTTTGGACACTAAGGGCAATTTAGCATGGCCAATCCACCTAACCTGCACATCTTTGGACACTAAGGGCAATTTAGCGCGGCCAATCCACCTAACCTGCACATCTTTGGACTGTGGGAGGAAACCGGAGCACCCGGAGCAAACTCCTGTATGATCCCTTGAAATAATAATAATAATCTTCATTATTGTCACAAGTACGCTTATATTAACGCTGCAATGAAGTTACTGTGAAAATCCCCTCGTCGCCACACTCGCGCTCGGCTGAGTGGGTCTCACCCCCACAACCCAAAGATGTGCAGAGTAGGGTTGGCTGTGCTAAATTGCCCCTTAATTGGAAAAAAAAATTGTATTGGAGACACAGGGAGAATGTGCAAACTCCATATGGCAGTGACCCAGGGCCGGGATTGAACCCGGGTCCTCGGCGCTGTGAGGCAGCAGTGCTAACCACTGCACAACCGTGATGCCCCTGTGTTAGAGTCAACCCAATACAGTCAGCCGTGGGTACCCTCAATATACATAGATTGCGGGTTCAAGTCCCATTCCAGACTCATGAGCGTAACATCGACTGACATACTGAGGGAGTGCTGCTCCATTCTAGCTGCTGTCTTTCACAGAGGCGTTAAACCAGGCCTCCATCTGCCCTCTCATGTGGGCGGGAAAGATCCCATGGCATTATTTGAAATGGAAGAGCAGAGTTCCCCCTCAGAGCATGCCAATGTTTATCACTCAGCCAAGATCACTTCAAAGAAAATCGGATTATCACCAGGTAGCAGTTTGTGGAATCTTCGAACATAAAACATAGAACATTACAGCGCAGTGCAGGCCCTTCGGCCCTCGATGTTGCGCCGACCTGTGAAACCACTTTAAAGCCCATCTACACTATTCCCTTATCGTCCATATGTCTATCCAATGACCATTTGAATGCCCTTAGTGTTGGCGAGTCCACTACTGTTGCAGGCAGGGCATTCCACGCCCTTACTACTCTCTGAGTAAAGAACCTACCTCTGACATCTGTCCTATATCTATCTCCCCTCAATTTAAAGCTATGTCCCCTCGTGCTAGACATCACCATCCGAGGAAGAAGGCTCTCACTGTCCACCCTATCCAATCCTCTGATCATCTTGTATGCCTCAATTAAGTCACCTCTTAACCTTCTTCTCTCTAACGAAAACAGCCTCAAGTCCCTCAGCCTTTCCTCATAAGATCTTCCCTCCATACCAGGCAACATTCTGGTAAATCTCCTCTGCACCCTTTCCAATGCTTCCACATCCTTCCTATAATGCGGCGACCAGAATTGCACGCAATACTCCAAATGCGGCCGCACCAGACTTTTGTACAGCTGCAACATGACCTCATGGCTCCGAAACTCAATCCCTCTACCAATAAAAGCGAACACACCGTACGCCTTCTTAACAACCCTCTCAACCTGGGTGGCAACTTTCAGGGATCTATGTACATGGACACCACGATCTCTCTGCTCACCCACACTACCAAGAATCTTACCATTTACCCAGTACTCTGTCTTCCTGTTATTCCTTCCAAAATGAATTACCTCACATTTTTCTGCATTAAACTCCATTTGCCACCTCTCAGCCCAACTCTGCAGCTTATCTCTGTCCCTCTGTAACGTTTTACATCCTTCCGCACTGTCCACAACTCCACCGACTTTAGGGTCATCGGCAAATTTACTCACCCATCCTTCTACGCCATCCTCCAGGTCATTTATAAAAATGACGAACAGCAGTGGCCCCAAAACAGATCCTTGTGGTCCACCACTAGTAACTGGACTCCAGTCTGAACACTTCCCATCAACCACCACCCTTTGTCTTCTTGCAGCTAGCCAATTTCTGATCCAAACTGCTACATCACCCTGAATCCCATGCCTCTGTATTTTCTGCAGTAGCCTACCGTGGGGAACCTTATCAAACGCTTTACTGAAGTCCATATACACCACATCAACTGCTTTACCCTCGTCCACCTGTTTGGTCACCTTCTCAAAGAACTCAATAAGGTTTGTGAGGCACGACCTACCCTTCACAAAACCGTGTTGACTATGTCTAATCAAATTATTCCTTTCCAGATGATTGTACATCCTATCTCTTATCAACCTTTCCAAGACTTTGCCCACAACAGAAGTAAGGCTCACTGGTCTATAGTTACCGGGGTTGTCTCTACTCCCCTTCTTGAACAAGGGGACAATATTTGCTATCCTCCAGTCTTCTGGCACTATTCCTGTAGACAATGATGACATAAAGATCAAAGCCAAAGGCTCAGCAATCTCCTCCCCAGCTTCCCATAGAATCCTAGATTAAATCCCATCCATCCCAGGGGACTTATCTATTTTCACACTTTCCAGAATTGCTAACACCTCCTCCTTAAGAACCTCAAGCCCTTCTAGTCCCTTTGCCTGTATCTTAGTATTCTCCTTGACAACATTGTCTTTTTCCTGTGTGAATACTGACGAAAAATATTCATTTAGCACCTCTCCTATCTCCTCGGACTCCACGCACAACTTCCCACTACTGTCCTTGACTGGCCCTACTCTTACCCTAGTCATTCTTTTATTCCTGACATATCTATAGAAAGCTTTGGGGTTATCCTTGATCCTATCTGCCAAAGACTTCTCATGTCCCCTCCTGGGTCTTCTTAGCTCTCTCTTTAGGTCCTTCCTAGCTAACTTGCAACTCTCGAGCGCCCTTACTGAACCTTCATGTCTCATCTTTACATAAGCCTCCTTCTTCCTCTTAACAAGTGATTCAACTACTTTAGTAAACCATGGTTCCCTCGCTCGACCACTTCCACCCTGCCTGACAGGGACATACCTATCAAGGACATGCAGTAGCTGTTCCTTGAACCAGCTCCACATTTCAATTGTGCCCATCCCCTGCAGTTTCCCTCCCCATCCTATGCATCCTAAGTCTTGCCTTATCGCATCATAATTGCCCTGCGGTATATACCTATCCTTTTCCATCGCTAAAGTAAATTTAATCGAATTGTGGTCACTATCACCAAAGTGCTGACCTACCTCCAAATCTAACACCTATCCAGGTTCATTTCCCAGTACCAAATCCAATATGGCCTCGCCTCTCATTGGCCTATCTACATACTGTGTCAGGAAACCGTCCTGCACACATTGGACAAAAAAAGACCCATCTAAAGTACTCGAACTATAGTGCTTCCAGTCAATATTTGGAAAGTTAAAGTCCCCCATAACAACTACCCTGTTGCTTTCGCTCCTATCCAGAATCATCTGTGCAATCCTTTCCTCTACATCTCTGGAACTTTTCAGAGGCCTATAGAAAACTCCCAGCAGGGTGTCCTCTCCTTTCCTGTTTCTAACCTCAGCCCATACTACCTCAGTAGACGAGTCCTCATCAAACGTCCTTTCTGCCACCGTAATACTGTCCTTGACTAACAATGCCACCCCTCCCCCTCTTTTACCACCTTCCCTGAGCTTACTGAAATATCTAAGCTCCGGCACCTGCAACAACCATTCCTGTCCCTGCTCTATCCATGTCTCCTAAATGGCCACAACATCGAAGTCCCAGGTACCAACCCATGCCGCAAGTTCACCCACCTTATTCCGGATGCTCCTGGCATTGACGAAGACACACTTTAAACCACTTTCCTGCCTGCCAGTACACTCCTGCAACTTTGAAACCTTACTCATGACCACTACTCTCAACCTCCTGTATACTGGAGCTACAATTCAGGTTCCCAGACCCCTGCTGAACTAGTTTAAACCCTCCCAAAGAGCATTCGCAAATTTCCCCCCCAGGATATTAGTACCCCTCTGGTCCAGGTGTAGACCATCCCGTTTGTAGAGGTCCCACCTACCCCAGAATGAGCCCCAATTATCCAGGTATCTGAAACCCTCCCTCCTGCACCATCCCTGTAGCCATGCTTTCAACTCCTCTCTCTCGCTAGCATGTGGCACGGGTAACAACCCAGAGATAATAACTTTGTTTGTCCTAGATCTAAGTTTCCACCCTAGCTCCCTGAATTCCTGCCTTACATCCCTATCCCTTTTCCTAGCTGTGTCGTTGGTACCTATGTGGACCACGACTTGGGGCTGCTCCCCCTCCCCCTTAAGGATCCCGAAAACACGATCCGAGACATCGCGCACCCTGGCACCAGGGAGGCAACACCAACCGCGAGTCTCTCTCGTTCCCACAGAATCTCCTATCTATCCCCCTAACTATGGAGTCTCCAATGACTAATGCTCTACTCCTCTCCCCCCTTCCCTTCTGAGCAACAGGGACAGATCTGTGCCAGAGACCTGTACCCCAAGGCTTATCCCTGGTAAGTCATCCCCCCAACAGTATCCAAAGCGGTATACTTGTTATTCAGGGGAACGACCACAGGGGATCCCTGTACTGACTGCTTCCTCCCAGCCCCTCTCACCGTCACCCATCTATCTTTATTCTTTGGAGTAACTACATTCCTGAAGCTTCTATCTATGACCACCTCTGCCTCCTGAATGATCCGAAGTTCATCCAGCTCCAGCTCCAGTTCCCTAACGTGGTTTCTGAGGAGCTGGAGATGGGTGCACTTCCCACAGATGAAATCTGCAGGGACACTGACGACATCCCTCACCTCAAACATTCTGCAGGGGGAACATTGCACTACCTTCCCTGCCATCCCCTCTGGATGAAACAAGAAGAAATAAGAAAAAAAAAGAAAAGAAGAGCTTACCTTATATTCTCTAAACCCCTTAGGTTAGAGGAGGTGGAAGGGTGGGGGACACTACAAGTGTCGTGTCTCAGGTTTAGCAACCGCCCAACTTATATACAGAACCTACCTGATTCCCAAGCTGCACTCCGGCTCCCTCTCTCTCTCCCGCTCCTGGAAATGAAGGCCGCTGGAACCTGGGGGTAAGTTTAAACACTTACCTTATTCACAAGCTGCACTCCGGCTCCCTCTCTCTCTCCCGCTCCTGGAAATGAAGGCCGCTGGAACCTGGGGGTAAGTTTAAACACTTACCTCATTCACAAGCTGCACACCGGCTCCCTCCCTCTCTCCCGCTCCCGCTTGCTGTGTGCAAATTGGCTGCCGGGTCTTCTACATTACAGCAAAGACTGCACTTTGAGAAAATAGTTAACTGACTGCAAACTGCTTTATCGGGGTGTGGGGGGGTGCTATAAGTTCATGAAAGGAAGTTCTTTCATAAAGAATCAAACATGATCATCAAACTGAGTTTTACAAAGTCATCGTGCTGTGCCTGTTCTCCCCCTGAAAGCATTATTTTACAAACAATTATTCCCCAATCCTCAGTGCTGAAGCCAAACAGTGTCAGTAAAAGGTTAAGCTGTGTTTAGACTGATTACAGAAACAAGGGTCAATGTAGTCTTTTAAAAGGAATTCGACGTATGGGACACTTTTGGTAGCAGGTGAGTTTGCTTATCTCTCATCCTGCAGTATGGTAACGTGTTTGGTAAACTCACGATGAATAAGCTTGGAATGCAGTTCAACAAGATATCCTTCCAACTTCTGGGAGCGGGATCATGCTGGCTATGTCCTCCTTTCCATGTCGTAACCTTCCTTGCCTCTTCCTGCTTTGCCAACACTATCATAGTCAATGTTCAACAACTGCTGGTATTTATTTAGAGCCTTTAACGTAGTAAAATATCTCAAGGCTTCACACATGTGATAATTGAACAAAATTTGACACCGATCCACAGAAGGTATTAGGGCCGATCATCAGAAGCTCAGTCAGAAAGAATCACAGAATTGTTAAGATGCAGAAGGAGGCCATTTGGCCCATCGAGTCTACATCGAGGCCCTTGGAAAGAGCACCCTACTTAAGCCCTCACCTCCACCCTGTCCCCGTAATCCAGTAACCCCACCTAACCTTTGGTCCCTAAGGGCAATTTATCATGGCCAATCCACCTAACCTGCACATCTTTGGACTGTGGGAGGAAACCGGAGCACCCGGAGGAAACCCACGCAGACACGGGGAGAACGTGCAGACTCCGCACAGACAGTGACCCAAGCCGGGAATCGAACCTGGGACCCTGGCGCTGTGAAGCAACAGTGCTAACCACTGTGCATTGTGCCAGAGCTCCAGGCATACACCAGCAAGCCTGAAGGCAATGAAAAATGTTCTTCCTTCCTCGCTCCCCCTCAAAGGCCATGGTGCCAGCACCGTATTTGTAAATACACGCACCAAGTCACACCCCTGTGACTCCCAGCTGGGAGGGGTGGAGCATTAAGGAGGGGGTGGGGTTTGCAGATTCGGGCTTCTAGCCTGTTAATGACATTCAGCCGCTATGGCTGGCGGGATGGGACATCCCAATCAAGTAAGAAATCTCACAACACCAGGTCAAAGTCCAACAGGTCGATCCGCAATCCCAAGCTTCCGGAGGGCTGGAAATCGGAGATGCGCACGAGGTCACAATTGGAGGAAAGTAAAACATTCAGAGGGTTGTGGGGCTGGAGGAGGTTGCACATCGACAGGGGGCCAATCATCGATTCTTGGGGGACACCAGTGACGATGATGCAGGAAGGGAAGCCATTGCAGAGATTCGCGAGCTGTGTCCAGACAGATGGAACCAGGTGAGTAAAGAAGCAGCCAGCAGGGGACAGCAGTAGAGGCTTGGAGGAGAACGGACTGGCCAGCCACGGATGCAGAGAGGTTGAGAATGGTGAGGAGGGATAATACCCTACAGGTCACACTCACAGTGGATTTATTTTGTGGATTTGACGAGGGCCGATTCAATATCGTGGCAGGCATGGATGGAGCGGTTCCGACATGGATTACGGGAAAGACGGATGCACATTTGGGAGCCAACAAGGGCTTTGGGGGTTGAAGATGGTGTGGCGCATGGCAATGACAGTGGGGTCAAAGGTTGATATTTTAAGGTGGGAAGATTGGAGATTTGACAAAAAGGGGAGATTGAGCATTTAACAATATAAGCGAACATGGGTTTAAGGGAGAGAAATTGGGCAATCAGTTGTCGAAAATAAGGTTAAGGGAGTAGAAAATGAATCTCGTGCACAAGGTGAGCTTGCAGAAGGCGTGAGGGGAGATAGGACTAGTGCCTCCAATCCTCTTAGAATAGAATCAAAGAGGTTTACAGCATGGAAACAGGCCCTTCGGCCCAACCAGTCCATGCCGCCCAGTTTTTACCATTAAGCTAGTCCCAGTTGCCCGCACTTGGCCCATAACCCTCTATACCCATCTTACCCATGTAACTATCTAAATGCTTTTTAAAAGACACAATTGTACCCGCCTCTGCTACTACCTCTGGCAGCACATTCCAGACACTCACTACCCTCTGAGTGAAGAAATTGCCCCTCTGGGCCCTTCTGAATCTCTCCCCTCTCACCTTAAACCTATGCCCTCTAGTTTTAGACTCCCCTACCTTTGGGAAAAGATGTTGACTATCTACCTTATCTATGCCCCTCATTATTTTATAGACCTCTATAAGATCACCCCTAAGCCTCCTACGCTCCAGAGAAAAAAGTCCCAGTCTATCCAGCCTCTCCTTATAACTCGAACCATCAAGTCCCGGTAACATCCTAGTAAATCTTTTCTGCACTCTTTCTAGTTTAATAATATCCTTTCTATAATAGGGTGACCAGAACTGCACACAGTATTCCAAGTGTGGCTGTACCAATGTCTTGTACAACTTCTACAAGACGTCCCAACTCCTGTATTCAATGTTCTGACCAATGAAACCAAGCATGCCGAATGCCTTCTTGTTTTGTGACTGATACTCTTGTGTACATTGCTGGCCTGGAAATTTAATGCGCTCTAATTTTTCAATATATTTAACAGCTATTGTTATTTCTAAGGACTTGGTAGCATTACGTGTATTTGAAACTCGAGCTAGTGCAAAAGCCAATGCATTTCTATCACCACAATGTGTTGGGACATGCATGTCGATTCAACTAAGTGCTGATGAGATATAAAAGTTGATCTCATAAAGTATCACCTAACATAAACAGATATCACTCAGATTCTACACACTGGCCATTTTCACACACACACACACACACACCCAATGGCATTAATTTAAATTAGCCTTTGTTAACCCATCAGAATGTCTCACCACAGGTATTTCTCTGAAAAAGGCTGGTTGTGATTAAATGCAATTGTGGTAGTTCGGCCCCTTTAAGGGGGAGGGCTTTGCGGTCCACATGACTGGTTCGAGATCAATTGTGTGGGCGCCCCGACCAATGGAGAGAAAGCATGGGGTCCTGGGAACAGGTCCGGGGCAGTGTGGACCCCGGAGCTGAAGAGTTAAGATGTTATCCAGCATTGCTCTGTGCCTGTATATAGCTGCCTTTGCCAACTGTTAATAACCCCCCCTTTAGTTGTTACTGGAAGTCTCCAATGTGTCTCGAAACACCACAGCAACATGTTTTAAAGCGCCTGGGATAGTCACAATTATTTCTTTTTAAAAACTAAACTTAGAGTACCCAATTCGTTTTTTTTTTCCAACTAAGGGGCAATTTAGCGTGGCCAATCCACCTACCCTGCACATCTTTGGGTTGTGGGGGCGAAACCCACGCAGACACGGGGAGAATGTGCAAACTCCACACGGACAGTGACCCAGAGCCGGGATCAAACCTGGGACCTTGGCGCCATGAGGCAGCAGTGCTAACCCACTGCGTCACCGTGCGGCCCCATTCGCAACCATTTCACAAACAATGATGCCTTATTAAACATAAGGTAAGAAATAGGAGCGAGGGTGGGCCCTTTGATCATGTCCGGCCATTGAACAAGATCGTGACTGATCCTTCACCTCAACTCCACCTTCCTGCATTATCCCTCATTTCCTTAGTATCCCAAAATCTAGCGATCTCAGCCTCAAATATACTCAACAATTGAGCATCAAAGTTCTCTGGGGGTAGAGGATCCCAAAGATTCATGATCGTTTGAGTAAAGAAATTTCTCCTCATCCCAGTCCTAAATGGCTGACTCTTAATTCTGAGACTGTGACTGTGTCCTCGATTCGCTAGTCAGCAGAGCCATTTTTGCAGCATCCATCCTGTCAGCCGCCTTAAAAATTGCCCTGCCACAGGGCAGCACGGTGGCGCAGTGGGTTAGCACTGCTGCCTCACGGCGCTGAGGTCCCAGGTTAGCTCCCGGCTCTGGGTCACTGTCCGTGTGGAGTTTGCACATTCTCCCCGTGTTTGCGTGGGTTTCGCCCCCACAACCCAAAAGATGTGCAGGGCAGGTGGATTGGCCACGCTAAATTGCCCCTTCATTGGAAAAAAAATAAATTGGGTACTCTAAATTAAAAAAACTTAAAAAATTGCCCTGCCAGACACATCACCACGACGGCAGAAAGTGTAATGGGGTCGATTCCTCCACTCGCACATCTGGGGGAACTTTACTCTCTCATCCTGTGTGATACTAATCGCTTATTGTCACAAGTAGGCTTCAATGAAGTTACTGTGAAAAGCCCCTCGTCGCCACATTCCGGTGCCTGTTCGAGGAGGCCGGTACGGGAATTGAACCCACGCTGCTGGCCTTGTTCTGCATTACAAGCCAGCTTTTTAGCCCACTGTGCTAAACCAGCCCCTTGTACAGTTAAAAGTTTGTCACATTGGCTTCCTGCTACATTGATGTCCATTGATGTGGCCATGAATCCAGCGGGCTGGAATTTCCATTAAAAATAGGTGGGTACCTCATGTGTCCAGGCACATTGGGGTGAACTAATGCCATTGAGGTCCCAATATTGTTTCCTTCATTCAATGGCTGGCTATTGACTGCTACTGCTCTTGCCCACCAATGTTGACACTTCCAGACTATCCCCCCCCCCCCAAAAAAAGAGATTTGTTCCGTGTATGACAAAGTCTCGGGGCCATGGCCACCCTGAATTAAATTCTTTATTGACCTGTCTGAGGGCACCTCCATTTTGCGCTGCACTCCCCTCTCCCCGGTCCCCGACTTCCTCAGCAGCCTCCTCCTCTCCCAGTGTGGACGCTGAATCATCAGAAGCCTGTCCGTCATCCTTGAAAGGAGGTCACCTCCAGTAAAATCACTTCCAGGCACAACGGACAACCCCTTTAAGTTCCCAGTTGTTCTCAGGTAAAATCATCTGGAGTTTAGGGGCCTATGTTTCTGCCAATTTAGGACTTTCTGTTAATTCATTCTAAAGCCAGATGGTGGAATAAGAAACCAGTGCTTTCCTTAATGCTAGATTTATTTCCAGAATTCAACATTACAAATGTTTGCCTCCTTCCTAACCTACACCCAGTGATCCAGCAGTCTCTCTTTATGTGTGCTCAATGCAGTTAAATTTCTTCCCATAAATTTAGAGTACCCAATTCTTTTTTCCCCAATGAAGGGGCAATTTAGTGTGGCCAATCCACCTACCCTGCACATCTTTGGGTTGTGGGGGTGAGACCCACGCAGACATGGGGAGAATGTGCAAACTCCACACGGACAGTGACCCGGGGCCAGGATTCGAACCCGGGTCCTCAGCGCTGTGAGGCAGCAGGGCTAACCACTGTGCCACCGTGCCGCCCATCAAGGTACTTAATTAACCAATGCTCTCACCTGTATATCCCTAAGCTTAATAATGAAACTGTTGCCTGTTGCTCCATAGTGTTCCTTCTCTGGGTTCCGGACTGAAAAATACACATCCTCTTTGAGTTATAACCAGCAGTCTTCATAGAACTTACAGTGCAGTAGGAGGCCATTCGGCCCATGAGTCTGCACCAGTTCTTGGAAAGAACACCCCACTTAAGTCCACCCTATCCCCGTAACCCAGCTAACCTTTTTAGGACACTAAGGGCAATTTACCATGGCCGATCCACCTAACCTGCACATCTTTGGACTGTGGTCTTGATGGGTTGTTACAATGCTCGATTCCCGGCTCCAAGTTGGCAAGTGGCCTGATGGGGCAACTTTCCCACTGGCATTTCACCAACTCCATGGTAAAGAAAACATTTGCAGAGCTAGATGGGAAAAAGGCAGAGGAGTGTGGCAGAGAATTGCAGAGAATCGGCATGGATACAATGGGTGAATCACCTCCTGTGTAGTAACCGTTCTATGATAATGAGGGCTGACCCTTACATAAGATTGCGGCTGAATTCTGCTGGGGGGGGGGGGGGGGGGGTCGCCGTGTATATCCCGCTCATCGCCTGCCAAAATCGCTTGCTAGTTTAGCCAACAGACAAAGATAGCCTCCTTCACTGCTCATGCCATTGGCTCTCACTAATACTCTACCAGCTAACAGGGAGGTACATGATCCTGTAATTTAGTATTGAGTAAAGGAGACTTTATAAAGGAGTCTGCCAGAGAACACAGGAACATTGTACTGGAATTATGTACTGCAACAATAATCAACAGGACGTCTGCTTTCAAAGAATTGGTGGGAAGAGAGAATCGGAGAGGGAGCAGGACCCAAAGGTTCCCTCAGCAATGCCAGATTTAGACGTGTACTGGCATGTCACACATAAAGGGGAACCGTCTCACGTGCTTTTATATTTGTTGATGGGATGTATGTGAGCATCACTGGTAACATCAAGATTTGTTGCCAATAATTATAACCAATAGAATGACTCTCTTCTCAAACCACAGTATTACAGGGGCACTATTTTCATCAGAAAGAAATAACTTGACCCTAACATGTGTCGGGTTCTCGAAAACCGGCACGAGCCTCCAGGCCCAGTCATTCACCCCTTCTTAGGGGGCTAGTATGGCACCGGAGTGCTCTGCGCTCAAAAGCTGGCACGACACGGCCGGCGGGATCCGTGCATGCACGCCACGGCTGCCATGGGTCCGTTCATGCGCGTGGGTTGCCTTCTCCGCGCTGGCCCCCGGGCAATTTGGCGGAGCCCTACAGGGGCCCGGTGTGGAGGAACGTAGCCCACCCCCTCTGGAATCAGCCCGCCCACCGATCAGTAGGCCCCGATAGCAGGCTAGACCACCGTGGAAACCCCCCCCGGAGTCAGATGCCCCCACTCCACCAGGACGCCCCCGCAGCCAGAACTCTGAGGTCCCGCCGGGTAGGACCATACGTAACCAATGCCGGCGGGCACTCGGCCCGTCGAGCGTGGAGAATCGCCGGGGGGGGGGGGCTTTCAACGGCCCCCGACAGGCGCGGCGGCGACCCCGTGGGCGAAATTGGTGCCGATTCTCCGGCGGGGCGACCCAGTGCCGGAGCGGCGTGGCGAGATTCTCACGACCCCCGCCGATTCTCTGACCCGGCGCGGGGTCGGAGAATCCCGGTCATGACATCAAGGTGCCCCAACGTCCATGAAATACTTTTGAAATGTAGTCACTGTTATCCTGTAGGAAAACGCAGCATCCATTTTGTGCACATCAAGGTACCAAAAACAACAATGGGATCAATGATTCGATTTGGGTTTTTTAGTTTTTCTAATTAAGGGGCAATTTAGCGTGGCCAATCCCCCTACCCTGCACATCTTTGGGTTGTGGGGGTGAGACCCACGCAGACACGGGGAGAATGTGCAAACTCCACACGGACAGTGACCCGGGGCCGGGATCGAACCTGGGACCTTAGCGCCGTGAGGCAGCAGGGCTAACCACTGCACCCCATTAGATTAGTTTTAATAATGTTGCTTAAAGGATAAATGTGCACCAGGACACAGGGGAGAACTATCTTACTCTTTTATAAAATAAGCAATGACATCAATATTAAATAAAGAAACATTGTTTGGCGCAGTGTTTTTTTGTTCTTGCACAATAGATTTCAGCATCAAAATCTAGGCTGACGATCCAATTAAGTATCGAAGGGGCGTTGCTGTCTTTAAGATGGGACGTTAACACCCCAAAAAACACTCTTCAGAATGAGAGACACTGGAAAAGAACGGGAATGGGCATTGGCAGTTGAAAATAAAAGAAAGATTGGAATTTCACAACCTCGGGAACATCCCATCATGCTTTACAGCCAATGATGTACTTTTGAAGTGTAGTCACTGTTGTAATGTGGGAAACACCACACACAACATTGTGATAGTGACCAGATAATCTGTTTTTAGTGATGTTGATTGGGAGATGGATAGTGGCTAAAACACTAAGGTTAACTCCCTGCTCTTCTTCAAACAGATGGAATCCTTTCTATCAACGCCAGAGAGCAGGCAGGGCCTCAACTGAGAAACAGAGACCAGAAATCTCTGGTCATCGGGATTCACCGCTCCCTCCTGCGGGTTTCCAGGTGGTGTGGGGGTGGCATCAATGGAAAATCCAATTGACAAGCAGCGGGAAGATGGAATCCCACCGCCAGCGAACAGCGCGCGGCCGAGGAACACGCGGGTTTTGCGAAGGGAAGGCAGCTGTCGAGTAATATTAGATGTTTATTGAATGTGGTAATGACGAGGTGTATGGATGCGGACAAGATGTTTGATAGGGTAGAGTGGGGGCATTAGTTCAAGGTTCTGGGGGGGGGGTCGGGTTTGGGCCCACATTGTTATATGCGGCCCCCATGGCTAACGTTAGGAAAAATGTGCTTAGTTTGGGAGATTTCCAGTTACACAGGGTACGTGGCATGTGTGCCCGTTATCGGTTTTCACTGGCTATCGAACCCTTAACTATTGCGCTACGGGCATCAAGGGTGTGGTTGGGTATTGTAAGGTGAGTCAGGGAGCACAGGGGATCGCAGTATACAGATGATTTGTTGCTGTACATTTCCATTGCATTGGATTGTATGATAGGATAATGGGCATATTGGAGAGGATAATGGGCATATTGGAGAGGATAATGGGCATATTGGAGAGGATAATGGGCATATTGGAGAGGATAATGGGCATATTGGAGAGGATAATGGGCATATTGGAGAGGATAATGGGCATAATGGAGAGGATAATGGGCATATTGGAGAGGATAATGGGCATATTGGAGAGGATAATGAGCATATTGGAGAGGATAATGGGCATATTGAAGAGGATAATGGGCATATTGGAGAGGATAATGGGCATATTGAAGAGGATAATGGGCATATTGGAGAGGATAATGGGCATATTGGAGAGGATAATGGGCATATTGGAGAGGATAATGGGCATATTGGAGAGGATAATGGGCATATTGAAGAAGATAATGGGTATATTGAAGAGGATATTGGGCATATTGGAGAGGATAATGGGCATATTGGAGAGGATAATGGTCATATTGGAGAGGATAATGGGCATATTGGAGAGGATAATGAGCATATTGGAGAGGATAATGGGCATATTGATGAGGATATTGGGCATATTGGAGAGGATAATGGGCATATTGGAGAGGATAATGAGCATATTGGAGAGGATAATGGGCATATTGGAGAGGATAATGGGCATATTGGAGAGGACAATGAGCATATTGGAGAGGATAATGGGCATATTGAAGAGGATATTGGGCATATTGGAGAGGATAATGGGCATATTGGAGAGGATAATGGGCATATTGGAGAGGATAATGGGCATATTGGAGAGGATAATGGGCATATTGGAGAGGATAATGGGCATATTGAAGAAGATAATGGGTATATTGAAGAGGATATTGGGCATATTGGAGAGGATATTGGGCATATTGGAGAGGATAATGGGCATATTGGAGAGGATATTGGGCATATTGGAGAGGATAATGGGCATATTGGAGAGGATAATGGGCATATTGGAGAGGATAATGGGCATATTGGAGAGGATAATGGGCATATTGGAGAGGATAATGGACATATTGGAGAGGATAATGGGCATATTGGAGAGGACAATGGGCATATTGAAGAGGACAATGGGTATATTGGAGAGGATAATGGGCATATTGGAGAGGACAATGGGTATATTGGAGAGGATAATGGGTATATTGGAGAGGATAATGAGCATATTGAAGAGCACAATGGGTATATTGGAGAGGACAATGGGTATATTGGAGAGGACAATGGGTATATTGAAGAAGATAATGGGTATATTGAAGAGGATAATGGGCATATTGAAGAGGATAATGGGCATATTGAAGAAGATAATGGGTATATTGGAGAGGATAATGAGCATATTGAAGAGGATAATGGGCATATTGGAGAGGATAATGAGCATATTGGAGAGGACAATGGGTATATTGGAGAGGACAATGGGTATATTGAAGAAGATAATGGGTATATTGAAGAGGATAATGGGCATATTGAAGAGGATAATGGGCATATTGAAGAAGATAATGGGTACATTGAAGCGGATAATGGGCATATTGGAGAGGATAATGTGTATATTGGAGAGGACAATGGGTATATTGGAGAGGACAATGGGTATATTGAAGAGGATAATGGGCATATTGAAGAAGATAATGGGTATATTGAAGAGAATAATGGGCATATTGAAGAGGATAATGGGTATATTGAAGAGGATATTGGGCATATTGGAGAGGATAATGGGCATATTGAAGAGGATATTGGGCATATTGGAGAGGATAATGAGCATATTGAAGAGGATAATGGGTATATTGGAGAGGATAATGAGCATATTGAAGAGGATAATGGGCATTTTGGAGAGGATAATGGGCATATTGGAGAGGATATTGGGCATATTGGAGAGGATATTGGGCATATTGGAGAGGATAATGAGCATATTGAAGAGGATAAAGGGCCTATTGGAGAGGATAATGGGCATATTGAAGAGGATAATGGGCATATTGAAGAGGATAATGAGCCTATTGAAGAGGACCATGGGCATATTGGAGAGGACAATGGGTATATTGGAGAGGATATTGGGCATAGTGGAGAGGACAATGGGTATATTGGAGAGGATAATGAGCATATTGGAGAGGATAATGGGCATATTGAAGAGGATATTGGGCATATTGGAGAGGATGATGAGCATATTGGAGAGGACAATGGGCATATTGAAGAGGATATTGGGCATATTGACGAGGATATTGGGCATATTGAAGAGGATAATGGGCATATTGAAGAGGATATTGGGCATATTGGAGAGGATAATGAGCATATTGGAGAGGATAATGGGTATATTGAAGAGGATATTGGGCATATTGAAGAGGATATTGGGCATATTGAAGAGGATAATGGGCATATTGAAGAGGATAATGGGTATATTGGAGAGGATATTGGGCATATTGAAGGGGATATTGGGCATATTGAACAGGATAATGGGTATATTGGAGAGGATAATGAGCATATTGGAGAGGACAATGGGCATATTGGAGAGGATAATGGGCATATTGGAGAGGACAATGGGTATATTGGAGAGGATAATGGGCATATTGGAGAGGATAATGGGCATATTGAAGAGGATAATGGGCATATTGGAGAGGATAATGAGCATATTGAGAGGACAATGGGTATATTGGAGAGGATAATGGGCATATTGAAGAGGATAATGGGCATATTGGAGAGGATAATGGGCATATTGGAGAGGATATTGGGCATATTGAAGAGGATAATGGGCATATTGAAGAGGATAATGGGCATATTGGAGAGAACAATGGGTATATTGGAGAGGATAATGAGCATATTGGAGAGGATAATGGGCATATTGAAGAGGATAATGGGGAAGACTTCCGGGTGCGGCGATGACCAGCTGAGTCGCACGTTTCGGCAGCTCCCGGTGAAACGGACTTTTGGGCTCTTGATAGGAGCCCCAACGGCAATTTTGACGGCTAAAAACACTGTGCGGTAAACCAGAAGGGAATCCCCCCTGGATACGGATGAAAAAAGGAGGAGAACGTGGCCGGATTGCAGTGGATCCTTTAGAACAATGGCAAGGAAGGCAAGCAAAAACCAAGATGGCGTCGGAAGGTGGCAGTTTAACATGGGGCCCTGAACAACAAGAGTTCTTGAAATGCTGTGTGGAAGAGCTCATAAAGGAAATGAAGAAAGAGCTGTTGGCCCCGATACTACAGGCGATCGAAGGGCTAAAGGAGGAACAAAAGACCCAGGAGCGGGAGCTTCGGATCGTGAAGGCAAAGGCAGCCGAGAATGAGGACGACATACAGGGCTTGGTGGTGAAGACGGAGACGCATGAGGCACATCAGAAACGATGTGTGGAAAGGTTGGAGGCACTGGAGAACAACGCAAGGAGGAACAACCTGAGGATTCTTGGTCTTCCTGAAGGTGCGGAGGGAGCGGACGTCGGGGCATATGTGAGCACGATGCTGCACTCGTTAATGGGAGCGGAGGCCCCGGCGGGTCCGTTGGAGGTGGAGGGAGCATACCGAGTGATGGCGCGAGGACCGAGAGCAGGAGAAATTCCCAGAGCCATAGTGGTGAGATTCCTCCGTTTTAAGGATAGAGAAATGGTCCTTAGATGGGCAAAGAAAACTCGGAGCAGTAAATGGGAGAACGCGGTGATCCGCGTTTATCAAGACTGGAGTGCGGAGGTGGCGAGAAGGAGGGCGAGCTTCAATCGGGCCAAGGCAGTGCTTCATAAAAAGAAGATAAAATTTGGAATGCTGCAACCGGCAAGACTGTGGGTCACATATCGAGGGAGGCACCACTACTTTGAGACGGCGGATGAAGCGTGGACTTTTATTGTGGAAGAAAAACTGGAATGAGCGGGTTATTAAAAAGAACGTTTGAACAAAGTGGTGGGGCGAATGTGGGGGGCGAAGAGGGGGGTTAAAAAGGGGGGAAAGAGGAGTTTTATGTACTAATCCTGCGATGTGGTAACTTTTCTCTCTTCCACAGGTGGTGATGGGGGGAGGAGGGGAGGTGGAGGAGATGGGGCGTTGGCCATTGGGGGCGGGGCCAAGGGAGAAGCGCGGGCTTGGTTCCCGCGCTATGATAATCATGGCGGGAATAGAGAAGCAGGAAGGAGGGGGCGTCGCACGGTGCGAGCCGAGGTCACGGGGGGAAGCCGAGGTCGGCCAGAGTTTGCTGACTTCTGGGAGCAACATGGGGGGAGTAATTACGCTAGCGGGGGATCTAGCGGGGGGGGGGGGGTGGGAGGGGGGAATTACTGGGTTGCTGCTGCTGGGGAGAGGGGGGAGCTGGTATGGGAGGGGATGGGCGGGGGGGCACCGCCTGGGGGAGATACAGCTGCGTGGGAACCGGGTGAGGAGCTGGAAAAAGGGGATGGCTAATCGACAAGGGTGGGGGGGGGGGGGCCCCCAACCCGGCTGATCACGTGGAACGTGAGAGGGCTGAACGGGCCGATAAAGAGGCCACGGGTACTCGCACACCTTAAGAAACTTAAGGCAGATGTGGTTATGTTACAGGAAACGCACCTGAAACTGATAGACCAGGTTAGGCTGCGTAAAGGATGGGTGGGGCAGGTGTTCCATTCGGGGCTAGATGCGAAAAACAGGGGGGTGGCTATATTAGTGGGGAAGCGGGTAATGTTCGAGGCAAAGACTATAGTGGCGGATAACGGGGGCAGATACGTGATGGTGAGTGGCAAACTACAGGGGGAGACGGTGGTTTTGGTAAACGTATATGCCCCGAACTGGGATGATGCCAATTTTATGAGGCGGATGCTAGGACGCATCCCGGACCTAGAGATGGGAAAGCTGATAATGGGGGGAGATTTTAATACGGTGTTGGAACCAGGGCTGGACAGGTCGAAGTCCAGGACTGGAAGGAGGCCGGCAGCAGCCAAGATACTTAAAGATTTTATGGAGCAGATGGGAGGTGTAGACCCGTGGAGATTTAGCAGACCTAGGAGTAAGGAGTTCTCGTTTTTCTCCTATGTCCATAAAGTCTACTCGCGAATAGACTTTTTTGTGCTGGGAAGGGCGTTGATCCCGAAGGTGAGGGGAATGGAGTATACGGCTATAGCCATTTCGGATCACGCTCCACACTGGGTAGACTTGGAGATAGGGGAGGAAACAGGAGGGCGCCCACCCTGGAGAATGGACATGGGACTAATGGCAGATGAGGGTGTGTGTCTAAGGGTGAGGGGGTGCATTGAAAAGTACTTGGAACTCAATGATAATGGGGAGGTCCAGGTGGGAGTGGTCTGGGAGGCGTTGAAGGCGGTGGTTAGAGGGGAGCTGATATCAATAAGGGCACATAAAGGGAAGTAGGAGAGTAAGGAACGGGAGCGGTTGCTGCAAGAACTTTTGAGGGTGGACAGACAATATGCGGAAGCACCGGAGGAGGGACTGTACAGGGAAAGGCAAAGGCTACATGTAGAATTTGACTTGCTGACTACGGGCACTACAGAGGCACAATGGAGGAAGGCACAGGGTGTACAGTACGAATATGGGGAGAAGGCGAGCAGGTTGCTGGCACAACAATTGAGGAAAAGGGGAGCAGCGAGGGAAATAGGGGGAGTGAGGGATGAGGAAGGAGAGATGGAGCGGGGAGCGGAGAGAGTGAATGGAGTGTTCAAGACATTTTATAAAAAATTATATGAAGCTCAACCCCCGGATGGGAGGGAGAGAATGATGGGCTTCTTGGATCGGCTGGAATTTCCCAAGGTGGAAGAGCAGGAAAGGGTGGGACTGGGAGCACAGATCGAGGTAGAAGAAGTGGTGAAAGGAATTAGGAGCATGCAGGCGGGAAAGGCCCCGGGACCGGATGGATTCCCAGTCGAATTCTATAGAAAATATGTGGACTTGCTCGCCCCGGTATTGACGAGGACCTTTAATGAGGCAAAGGAAAGGGGACAACTGCCCCGACTATGTCTGAAGCAACGATATCGCTTCTCTTAAAGAAGGAAAAGGACCCGCTACAATGCGGGTCCTGTAGACCTATTTCCCTCCTAAATGTAGATGCCAAGATCCTGGCCAAGGTAATGGCAATGAGAATAGAGGAATGTGTCCCGGGGGTGGTCCACGAGGACCAAACTGGGTTTGTGAAGGGGAGACAGCTGAACACGAATATACGGAGGCTGTTAGGGGTAATGATGATGGCCCCACCAGAGGGGGAAACGGAGATAGTAGTGGCGATGGATGCCGAGAAAGCATTTGATAGAGTGGAGTGGGATTATTTGTGGGAGGTGTTGAGGAGATTTGGTTTTGGAGAGGGGTATGTTAGATGGGTGCAGCTGTTGTATAGGGCCCCGATGGCGAGCGTGGTCACGAATGGACGGGGATCTGCATATTTTCGGCTCCATAGAGGGACAAGACAGGGATGCCCTCTGTCCCCATTATTGTTTGCACTGGCGATTGAGCCCCTGGCGATAGCGTTGAGGGGTTCCAAGAAGTGGAGGGGAGTACTTAGAGGAGGAGAAGAACACCGGGTATCTTTGTATGCGGACGATTTGCTACTATACGTGGCAGACCCGGTGGAGGGGATGCCAGAAATAATGCAGATACTTGGGGAGTTTGGGGATTTTTCAGGGTATAAATTGAACATGGGGAAAAGTGAGTTGTTTGTGGTGCATCCAGGGGAGCAGAGTAGAGAAATAGAGGACCTACCGTTGAGGAAGGTAACAAGGGACTTTCGTTACCTGGGGATCCAGATAGCCAAGAATTGGGGCACATTGCATAGGTTAAATTTAACGCGGTTGGTGGAACAAATGGAGGAGGATTTCAAGAGATGGGATATGGTATCCCTGTCACTGGCAGGGAGGGTGCAGGCGGTTAAGATGGTGGTCCTCCCGAGATTCCTCTTTGTGTTTCAGTGCCTCCCGGTGGTGATCACGAAGGCTTTTTTTAAAAGGATTGAAAAGAGCATCATGGGTTTTGTGTGGGCCGGGAAGTCCCCGAGAGTGAGGAAGGGATTCTTACAGCGTAGCAGGGATAGGGGGGGGGCTGGCACTACCGAGCCTAAGTGAGTATTATTAGGCCGCTAATATTTCAATGGTGAGTAAGTGGATGGGAGAGGAGGAGGGAGCGGCGTGGAAGAGATTAGAGAGGGCGTCCTGTAGGGGGACTAGCCTACAGGCTATGGTGACAGCCCCATTGCCGTTCTCACCGAGGAACTACACCACAAGCCCGGTGGTGGTGGCTACACTGAAGATTTGGGGACAGTGGAGACGGCATAGTGGAAAGACTGGAGCCTTGGGGGGGTCCCCGATAAGAAACAACCATAGATTTGCCCCGGGGGGAATGGATGGGGGATATGGAATGTGGCAAAGAGCAGGAATAACGCAACTGAAAGATCTGTTTGTGGATGGGAAGTTCGCGAGTCTGGGAGCGCTAACCGAGAGATATGGGTTGCCCCAAGGGAATGCATTCAGGTATATGCAACTGAGGGCTTTTGCGAGGCAACAGGTGAGGGAATTCCCGCAGCTCCCGACACAAGAGGTGCAGGACAGAGTGATCTCAAAGACATGGGTGGGGGATGGTAAGGTGTCAGATATATATAGGGAAATGAGGGACGAAGGGGAGACTATGGTAGATGAACTAAAAGGGAAATGGGAAGAAGAGCTGGGGGAGGAGATCGAGGAGGGGCTGTGGGCAGATGCCCTAAGCAGGGTAAACTCGTCGTCCTCGTGTGCCAGGCTAAGCCTGATTCAGTTTAAGGTATTACACAGGGCGCATATGACTGGAGCACGGCTCAGTAAATTTTTTGGGGTGGAGGATAGGTGTGCGAGGTGCTCGAGAAGCCCAGCAAATCATACCCATATGTTTTGGTCATGCCCGGCACTACAGGGGTTTTGGATGGGGGTGACAAAGGTGCTTTCAAAAGTAGTGGGGGTCCGGGTCGAACCAAGCTAGGGGTTGGCTATATTTGGGGTTGCACAAGAGCCGGGAGTGCAGGAGGCGAGAGAGGCCGATGTTTTGGCCTTTGCGTCCCTAGTAGCCCGGCGCAGGATATTGTTAATGTGGAAAGAAGCCAAGTCCCCGGGGGTGGAGACCTGGATAAATGACATGGCGGGGTTTATAAAGCTAGAGCGGATTAAGTTCGTTCTAAGGGGGTCGGCTCAAGGGTTCACCAGGCGGTGGCAACCGTTCGTCGAATACCTCGCAGAAAGATAGATGGAATGGAAAAAAGAAGGCAGCAGCAGCAGCCCAGGATCGGGGGGGGGGGGGGGGGGGGGGGGGGGGGGGAGGGGGGGAGGGGGGGGGGGAGGGGGGGAGGGGGAGGAGGAGGAACCAGAAGGACTCTCAGGGTTGTTAATATATACTGTATAATATGTATAGGTTGTTGCTACAGATAATTATATATTGGACTGTTAAATTATATTTTTGGAGAGTGTTACTTGTGATAAGGCAGTTGCCAATTAGGGTTAGTTTTCATTTTTGTTATTTATTATTTATTCTTTTTTTTGTTTATAAAATAGGTCATTGTTACTTGTGTTGTTATAATATTGTGTAAAGGATGCACAATGTACTGTGTTGGTTGACCAAAAATTTTCAATAAAATATTTGTAAAAAAAAATATTTTTTTTATATTGGAGAGGATAATGAGCATATTGGAGAGGATAATGAGCATATTGGAGAGGATAATGAGCATATTGAAGAGGATAATGAGCATATTGGAGAGGATAATGGGCATATTGGAGAGGATAATGGGCATATTGGAGAGGATAATGAGCATATTGGAGAGGATATTGGGCATATTGGAGAGGATAATGGGTATATTGAAGAGGATAATGAGCATATTGGAGAGGATAATGGGCATATTGGAGAGGATAATGAGCATATTGGAGAGGATAATGGGCATATTGGAGAGGATAATGAGCATATTGGAGAGGATAATGAGCATATTGGAGAGGATAATGGGCATATTGGAGAGGATAATGGGCATATTGGAGAGGATATTGGGCATATTGGAGAGGATAATGAGCATATTGGAGAGGATAATGGGCATATTGGAGAGGATAATGAGCATATTGGAGAGGATAATGAGCATATTGGAGAGGATATTGGGCATATTGGAGAGGATAATGGGTATATTGAAGAGGATAATGGGTATATTGAAGAGGATAATGAGCATATTGGAGAGGATAATGGGCATATTGGAGAGGATAATGAGCATATTGGAGAGGATAATGGGCATATTGGAGAGGATAATGAGCATATTGGAGAGGATAATGAGCATATTGGAGAGGATAATGGGCATATTGGAGAGGATAATGAGCATATTGGAGAGGATAATGGGCATATTGGAGAGGACAATGGGTATATTGGAGAGGATAATGAGCATATTGGAGAGGATAATGGGCATATTGAAGAGGATAATGGGCATATTGAAGAGGATAATGGGCATATTGGAGAGGACAATGGGTATATTGAAGAGGATAATGAGCATATTGGAGAGGATAATGAGCATATTGGAGAGGATAATGGGCATATTGGAGAGGATAATGAGCATATTGGAGAGGATAATGGGCATATTGGAGAGGACAATGGGTATATTGGAGAGGATAATGAGCATATTGGAGAGGATAATGGGCATATTGGAGAGGATAATGAGCATATTGGAGAGGACAATGGGTATATTGGAGAGGATAATGAGCATTTTGGAGAGGATAATGAGCATATTGGAGAGGATAATGGGCATATTGGAGAGGACAATGGGTATATTGGAGAGGATAATGAGCATATTGGAGAGGATAATGGGCATATTGAAGAGGATAATGGGCATATTGAAGAGGATAATGGGCATATTGGAGAGGACAATGGGTATATTGAAGAGGATAATGAGCATATTGGAGAGGATAATGAGCATATTGAAGAGGATAATGAGCATATTGGAGAGGATAATGAGCATATTGGAGAGGATAATGGGCATATTGGAGAGGATAATGAGCATATTGGAGAGGATATTGGGCATATTGGAGAGGATAATGGGCATATTAGAGAGGATAATGGGCATATTGGAGAGGACAATGGGCATATTGGAGAGGACAATGGGTATATTGGAGAGGACAATGGGCATATTGAAGAGGATATTGGGCATATTGGAGAGGATAATGGGCATATTGAAGAGGATAATGGGTATATTGGAGAGGATAATGGGCATATTGGAGAGGACAATGGGTATATTGGAGAGGACAATGGGCATATTGGAGAGGACAATGGGTATATTGGAGAGGATATTGGGCATATTGAAGAGGATATTGGGCATATTGAAGAGGATAGTGGGCATATTGGAGAGGATAATGGGCATATTGAAGAGGATAATGGGTATATTGGAGAGGATAATGGGCATATTGGAGAGGACAACGGGTATATTGGAGCGGACAATGGCATATTGGTGAGGATATTGGGCATATTGAAGAGGATATTGGGCATATTGAAGAGGATAGTGGGCATATTGGAGAGGATAATGGGCATATTGGAGAGGACAATGGGCATATTGGAGAGGACAATGGGTATATTGGAGAGGACAATGGGCATATTGAAGAGGATATTGGGCATATTGGAGAGGATAATGGGCATATTGAAGAGGATAATGGGTATATTGGAGAGGATAATGGGCATATTGGAGAGGACAATGGGTATATTGGAGAGGACAATGGGCATATTGGAGAGGACAATGGGTATATTGGAGAGGATATTGGGCATATTGAAGAGGATAGTGGGCATATTGGAGAGGATAATGGGCATATTGGAGAGGACAATGGGCATATTGGAGAGGACAATGGGTATATTGGAGAGGACAATGGGCATATTGAAGAGGATATTGGGCATATTGAAGAGGATATTGGGCATATTGAAGAGGATAATGGGCATATTGGAGAGGACAATGGGTATATTGGAGAGGATATTGGGCATATTGAAGAGGACAACGGGTATATTGGAGAGGACAATGGGCATATTGGAGAGGACAATGGGCATATTGGAGAGGACAATGGGTATATTGGAGAGGACAATGGGCATATTGAAGAGGATATTGGGCATATTGAAGAGGATATTGGGCATATTGAAGAGGATAATGGGCATATTGGAGAGGATAATGGGCATATTGGAGAGGACAATGGGTATATTGGAGAGGACAATGGGTATATTGGAGAGGACAATGGGTATATTGGAGAGGACAATGGGTATATTGGAGAGGACAATGGGTATATTGAAGAGGATATTGGGCATATTGAAGAGGATATTGGGCATATTGGAGAGGATATTGGGCATATTGAAGAGGATAATGGGCATATTGAAGAGGATAATGGGCATATTGGAGAGGACAATGGGCATATTGGAGAGGACAATGGGCATATTGGAGAGGACAATGGGCATATTGAAGAGGATATTGGGCATATTGAAGAGGATATTGGGCATATTGAAGGGGATATTGGGCATATTGAAGAGGATATTGGGCATATTGAAGAGGATATTGGGCATATTGAAGAGAAAAGTGTCAAACTGTGGGGACTGTGTTGTGTATTTGAAAGATACGTTCATGTTTATGTGTGCCCTGGTTTGAATAAAAATATTTTTAAACAACGACCTACTCCTATTTCAGTAGTAGGATTTTAAATGAAATTAAAATCGCTTCTTGTCACAAGTAGGCTTCAAATGAAGTTACTGTGAAAAGCCCCTAGTCGCCACATTCCGGCGTCTGTTCGGGGAGGCTGTTACGGGAATTGAACCGTGCTGCTGGCCTGCCTTGGTCTGCTTTCAAAGCCAGCAATTTAGCCCCCCGATGTTTCAACTTATTATTTAAGTGTTACGGTGCTGGTTCATGCATCATAGGGGAAATCAGAAGGCGACCACAGAATTGTTTTTTTTCTAAACAGGAAAGATTTTGGTCGTGGATCATGTAACCAACAATGATCACATTAGATGTTGGAGTTTCACTCCTTTCTGCACACCGTACAATATTACAGGTCGCAGTCACAAACTACCTTTTCTCGTTCCGTTTGAGAGAAATCAAAAGGAGATTGTGCTCCCCTCACTTGTAGAATTATTTGAGAATGATTTTTAAAAAGACAAGTTGATTTTTAAAAATAAAAATCCAACTTTCCACTGGTCTTGTAGGTCGCGTCTTCAGAGTTCGAACGACAGTGGCAATCCTTTAAATCGCAGCAAAAAGCAAGACTTGGGGTTTCTGTTAACTATTTGAGTCCTGACTGGGTGTCGTTGGGGTTACCAAAGCCAGAAGCTTTTGCAACAGTGGCCCAGATCCTCATGTTGCAATTACTGAGTTGATTACGGGCACATTACATGCTCATTCATTTGAACAACAACTTACATTTATATAGCCCCCTTAATGTAGTAAACATCCCTATATGCTTCACAGGGGCGGAATCAGATTAGAATTGACACTGAGCCAAAGAAGGACGAGGACATTTTGGATTGGTAATAAATGCTGGTGTTGCCAGCAACACTCACATCCACGAGTGAAAATTAAATTAGGGCAAACAACCAAACATTTCAAAGTGATAGGTTTTAAAGAGCAGAGAGCTTAGGGCCTTGCAGCTAGTTGAAGGCTATGTGGATGGGTTGGGTTTGTGTCCTGTATAATTGAAGCCAGAGTGTGAGCCATTTGGGATGTTTCAATGTGAAAGGTGCTATATAACCTCTCACACACACAAACACATACACATGATTGAAGGTGAATGCTTATAAATGGTATAAATAATTCAGGTTAGAACCATAGACTTCCGTGGGCAGCACGGCGGTGCAGTGGTTAGCACTGCTGCCTCACGACGCCGAGGACCTGTGTTCGATCCCGGCCCCGGGTCACTGTCCGTGTGGAGTTTGCACATTCTCCCTGTGTCTGCGTGGGTCTCACTCCCACAACCCAAAGATGTGCAGGTTAGGTGGACTGGCCACACTAAATTGCTCCTTCATTGGAAACAAAGAATTGGATACTCTGAATTTATTTTTAAAAACCATAGACGTCCTACATTGCAGGAGGCCACTTGGCCCATCGAGTCTGCACTGACCCTCTGAAAGAGCACCCTACCTGGGTCCACTTCGCCTCCCCATAACCCCACCTAACCTGCACATCTTTGGACTGTGGGAGGAAACCGGAGCACCCGGAGGAAACCCACAAAGACACGGGGAGAACGTGCAAACTCCACAGTCACCCAAGGCCAGAATTGAACCCTGGCGTTGTGAGGCAGTAGTTCTAACCACTGTGCCACCCCGGTTAAAGGTTGAAGCTTTAACATTTATTGCTCAACTGGTTAATTGGGATTTAATTTTATAGAATACAAGCTAGTTAATGGTGTTTGCCAAGATTGTCTATTCAGTATACAAACCCAACCCACCCACATAGCAGGCAAACTGCTCTGTAACTGGCCAAAATACAGAAGTGAAAGAGATAAAAACAGATGAGTAAGAAATAAAAGCAGAAAAAAAGGTAAAAGATCACAGAGGGTGGAGACACAACAAACTTGGCTCCTCCAAACCTCTGCTGCCACTATCCGGACATGTACCCAAGTCCCATTCACCCATCACCCTTGTGCTTGCTGACCCACAGAGTCCAGCACTGCCTCAGTTTTCAAATTCTCATGTGTTCAAATCCCGAAATGGCTTCTCTCTCATCTCCAGCCCAACACCCCTGCAATCCTCCAACATGATTTCCTTTGCCCCTTTGGCAGCCATGCCTTCAATAATCTAGATGCAAAGCTCAGGAATTACCTCCTCAAACCTCTACTCCCTCCTTCTTGAAGATATATCTCTTAAAATATACCTTTTTGACCAAGATTGTGGTCACCTGTCCCAATATCTCCTAATGTAGTGTAGTGTCAAAGTTGATCTGATAACACCTCTTTGAAGTGCTTTGGGACATTGTACTATAGTTAATGAAAGTTGCTGTTGAAGCAGAGCACTTGTTTCTGCTACTGGGGTGGGAAGAGGCCTATACGAGGCATAAACACTACCACAGACTGAATGGCCTGTTTCTGTGTAAAGTCTATTTAATTCTATCTGGAGGGAATCAAAGAATGAAACATCACAGGGCTGATGAGTGATCTGGATTTGATCCACACCACCCCCGAAGGTTGAATAATTCGGACCTGAGCAGTGGCTGAAGGATTTTTATCAATATACATTACAGCTTGACGTTTTGCTGTAGCAGCTTTTGTTCATATCCCATTGAAGATGATTTTCCTCCTGCCCTTTTAAAAAGACGAGTCAAGATTGAAGGTCAAGCAGGGTCTTTATTTTTGATAACATTCAAAAAGCTAACAAACAGCAGATGATTACATTTTCCAACGCAGCTACAAGGGATCTGTCATGACAGTTGAAAGGTCGGCGTGGCTTTGTGCCAGTTAGTTGATTTGGACGGTCTCATCAGACACTATTTTGCCATCAACCACTTTCTGAGTGGTGACGATTGTCTTCTTGATAGTTTGTGAGGTTACACCTGTTCATGCAAATAAATGACATTGTGAGCGGGTTATGTTGAAGCACAGTTTATTACACAACAGATTACCATCCTTGCTGGCTGGATCACCTATCCTTGTACAATTACACACAAGTCTCATCCCAACAGAATGCAAAATAGGTGGGTTTCATAAGGAAATCTACCCCAAGACCTTTGCACCAGGAACATGTATAAAACTACACATATAAATTTCCTAAAAGCAATGGTATGTCTTACCTGAAGTTGACTCAACAAGTGTGCTGTGAAAACAAGGGGAAAGAACAGGTCAGACAAATAAACTAAGGTGTGTGTGTGTGTGTGTAATGGTAACAATCTTTACTTTTTCTTAAAACCATTTCTGCTGATGCTACTTACTTGATATCCTCTCCATCCAGTAGGCGTCTGTATGTTGCTATTTCAGCCTCGAGTTTCATCTTAATGTTAAGTAGGATTTCATACTCTCTGACCTGGGACTGCATATCGCCACGGATCTGAAGTAGATCTCCCTCCAGCTTGGCGATCATTCCATTTATAGTCTGCAGCTCCATCTCAGACCTGAGTTCTGTGTCCCTCAGCGAGCCTTCCAGTGAGTTTTTCTAAAATGAAAAAAAAAACGTCAGAGTGGCGGATTTTCTACCTGATGATTCGTTACGCTCATTCAATGAGACATCAGCCAGTGTTGCATTCGATGCGATTGCAGGCTTGTGTTTGAGGGACACACAGTGGAGTCCTCACCATGCTTAGAAGACTCTCCAGCTCAACTTCTAGAGACTGTATCTGGCGATGCAGTTCAGTGACTTGTAGTTTTGCACTGCGTAACTCGTCAGTATTGTGTTTAACTTCAACTTTGTAGCTGTCCATCTGGAACACAAAGAAATGTAATCAGACACAGCACTTTTCACCAAATTTCCCAGATATTTTGATGTAATTTGCAGTCCCATCTAAGTCTTTCTGCTTGGAACTGGCCAATTCATCGTGTTATCAGTGGAAGCATTATGCAGAGTTGTGCAGGTTTGTTTTAGTTTAAAATATCATCTCATTTACCTGGTTCTTGTACCAGCTCTCCGCATCATCCTTGTTTTTCTGTGCAACCCCTTCATATTCTTTCCTGATTTCAGCAAGGACCTTAGACAGATCTGGACCCGGAGTAGAATCCACTTCCACATGTACGCTAGAGTCAGCAACCTGGGAACGGAGAGCTCTGACTTCCTGTGGAATCAAAATACACATTATTTCTACTCCTTCTTTACCAAACCGTCCTGCTCCAAATCTAGAATGCAACGGATTGGAGTCAAAATGGGGCAGAAATACATAATTTCAGAGCCCATTTCCTGCACTGAACTCCCATTATACATGAATTTACCTTCTGCACAGATTGTTATTTATATTTTGCACCAGTAATTAGTTTCCCAATAGTATATGGAAATCTCTCTACTTATCCAATAGACTGCTAGGCACAGACGAATCGAGTCATTATTATCCTTATAGCCCCTTACAAACGAGAGATTAGTGGGACTCACCTCCTCGTGGTTCTTCCTGATGTAGATGAGCTCCTCTTTCAGAGACTCGATCTCGGTCTCCAGGTGCAGCCTGCCAATGTTGGTGTCGTCGATAACTTTGCGCAGTCCGTTGATATCATTCTCCACAGACTGCCGGATGGTGAGTTCAGATTCCCATCTGCCCAGGATAGGGAAAAGAGGCCGTGTTAAAGCTCGGACCAGGGGAGACCTTTGGCACCCACCCCCCTGAAACCCCTTTCACCTCATTGATCCAAAAGGGGGCTCAACAAGGACAACCTCAAAGCACCACCCAACAGAGAGGGGGAAATTGACACAAAGAAATCACCAACTTTCCAGCTCTGTTTGTGACATTGTTACAGTATGTTTGTGAGTCTGTGTGTGTGTGATAAGAGAGAGAGAGAGAACTCACTTCACTCTAAAGTCGTCAGCAGCCAGGCGAGCATTGTCGATTTGAAGTATAAAACGTGCGTTATCTACGGTCATGTCATAGACCTGGAAGATTTAAATGCATAGCATTAAAACATGATTTGCAAAAGAGAAAGGGCAAATGTGCCTGGGATGAAGTGGCACAGGAGGCGGTTAACGCCAGCAGAAAATCTCTGCTCCGGGTTAACAGTGCAGGAGGGTTTCAAACTTCTGCTGAACTCCACATTGCTGTGTGAACCCTCTCTTGCTGGGCAAGGAGGGTGGGCAAAGCACCATGTGCGAGGCAGACCGCCCCCCCCCCCCCAACCACCCCCCGCCCGCCTCCAAACTCACTCACCCCAGCAGTTAGATTTTTTTAATTTACCTCTTTACGAAGCTCATTCAACGGCTTCTCGTAGATGCTCCAGTCGCGAAAGCTGGGCCCCCTGGCGTCCAGATGCTCCTTAATCTGCAGCTCCAGCTTGGCGTTGCCCGTCTCCAGGCTGCGCACTTTCTCCAGGTAGGTGGCCAGGCGGTCGTTCAGATCCTGCATGGTCTCCTTCTGGCTGCCCACACCCCCCATGCCAATTCCGGCGGCGCTGCTGCCCAGGTTGGCCACCCGGGACATCCGGCTCACAGTCATTCTCTGCCCATAGCCACTGATGCTGCTGGCACTGGACTGCAGAGGCATTGACCTCCGCATGGACATGGAGCCACCGTGAGAGGACAGTGAGGTATAGCCCCTGTAGGTCATCCTGACTGCAAAGTGGTAGTGGCGATGGGGGGACTAGATGTTTGCAGAGACGGAGGAAACTCCAGTAAGCAACTTGTAGCGAGTTGAGAAACTTTATACCTTCTGACCAGTCGCTGATTGGCCCAGAGTTGGGTCCAATCACCATGGCAACCCGCTTCTGACACCATTTCCCTCCAATAGGAGCGCCAAGAAGTTTGCTATATACCACCCAGCAACTAACGGGAGCACACTTGCCGCGGGGCAAACAAGATTGGATAAGTTCTTGGTGAATTTCACCCCCTCCTCCTCCAAGTTGCACTCGTCAATTTCCACAACAGCAACATGTCCAGCCGCTCGTTCCGCTCCCGCAGCCACTTCAGCAGCCAGTCCTACACCCCCGGCTCCAGTATGCAGCGGGTGAGCTCCATTCGCGCCGTCCCCGGGCTGGGGCTGGGGATGGCAGGTGGCCAGAGACTGGTCGCTCTGACTGCCGGCAAAATCTCCCTGGAGGCTCCCCCAGCGTTCGAAGGTGGCCAAGCTTTCCAGGAGCTTCGAAGCCGAGAGAAGGACCAGATCAAAGGGTTAAATAACCAGTTCGCTCGCTTCATCGACAAGGTAAACACCCCAAATAATGTTCCTTGATTACAAAGAACTAGTCAAATCTGAAACTGAAATATTAACGGTGCCTTAAATTGTAACAAGATGTTCAACTGGGAAATAATTGAGCGTTTTCAAAGTATTGAACGAACCGATAAAGTCTGATTTCAACATATTCTGAGTCTGGCATCTTTCCATCCTTGCAAACCCGCAGAAACTTCGACTGGGCTCTTAAACGAGGTAGCCCCAGGGCGAATGCACCTTGTGTCACAAGAACCGTTTGTTTCATCTCATTGTTTCTCCTGAAATTCCTCCTTCCAGACTGCGTCGTTCTGTTGCAGTTTTTGACTGTTTAGGGTGAAGAATGACGGCCGAGTTATTGTAAGAAAGATGAGATTGTGCTTTCAACTCTCTTGCGGAATATCACATTTGACATGTGTAGCCATTTCACCGCCTCAACTGAGGGAGTTGCAAACGGAATCTCATTTTCTTGAGTGCCATTTGAAATCTTTGACTTATTCTTTCACCCAGTTGGACTTTTAAGATCGAATTTCCTGATGTTTGACAATGAAATATTCCTAGCATTTTTATACATGTTTATGACTTTTCTATATTGGTGCTGATATTGATGAGTTGGGTTTAAAAGTGTCACAAACAATGCTTCAAAATCCTAAACTATTAAACCATGATTTAAAACCTCATGTGCTGAGCAGTTTTTTTTTTAAATATAAATTTAGAGTACCCAATTCTTTTTTTTTCCAATTAAGGGGCAATTTAGCGTGGCCAATCCACCTACCCTGCACATCTTTGGGTTGTGGGGGCGAAACCCACGCAAACACTGGGAGAATGTGCAAACTCCACACGGACAGTGACCCAGAGCCGGGATCAAACCTGGGACCTCGGCGCCGTGAGGCTGCAGTGCTACCCACTGCGCCACCGTGCTGCCCCCTAAGTATCCTTACCCCCCCCCCCCCTCACCGTACATTGGTACTGAGGGGAGGGTACCCTGTTCATCCAGCACAAAATTAGTGTTTGTACCGTTTGGCCTTGTATATATTTTTTACTGTTGAAAAAAAGATATGGCCAATCCACCTAACCTGCACATTTTTTGGGTTGGGGGCGGGGGGTGGGGGTTAGACCCACGCAAACACAGGGAGAATGTGCAAACTCCACACAGACAGTGACCCAGAGCAGGGATCAAACCCGTGTCCTCGGCACCGTGAGGTGACAGCGCTGACTACTGTGGCACTGAAAACTGTTTTTCTAACCCCCCAGTGTATTTGCTTGTGTTTCAAGGTGCGGACATTGGAGCAACGCAACAAGCAGTTGGAAATGCACTGGAAGCTATTACAGGAGAAAGGTGTGCGCAGTTCCAACATTGATGGCCTGTTCCAAGTTTATTCCAACAACCTCAAGCAGCAGATCGATGCCTTGGCCCAGGAGAGGCATCGTCTACAAGACGAGCTGGAGAGCATGCAGGGGCTGGTGGAAGACTACAAGACCAAGTATGTGCAAAAATGGTCAAAAATGGCTCTTGATGTCTTTTTTGAATAGGGAGAGGGTGAAATTCCTCTGTGCGCTATTTGGCGTATGGCAGCTGATAGAAAATGGGTTGTTTTCACCGTGCTAGAATAGGCATGAATTTTATCAATGGGGAGAGAAACACCAATCTGACGCTGAATTTGTGCAAATTGGGCAGTGTAATACAAGTTATATTTTGTTTATAAGTTTTATTTTAATATTAGTTAGAAATATATTAGCAATCCGATAAAATTCCTCTGGCTGCTGGTTAAGCAAAGCTGCAAACCATTTTAAAAAGGTTTAGCTTGCTTTAAAGTAATAAAGTCACCATAGTCCCAGATGACCATAGGCTGTTTTCCCCTTTGAGGGGGGAGAGCTGACTGGTGTAGATTTAACCTGAGGGTCACCACAGGTTGAGAAGGCGGGGCTTTTATGAATAACCTCAGCCGGACGGGGAATTGAACCCGCGCTGTTGCCCTCGCTCCACATCACAGACCAGCTGCCCAGCCAACTGAGCTAAAAGAGGGGACAAGGAACATGTGTTCACACACATTATCTATCTGTGTGGTGCCAAGGAATTGGATTGCAAGGCATCTGGATTGGACATTGAATCTGTAGTGGAACTACAGTGGTTAGCACTGCTGCCTCACAGCGACAGTGTTACGGGTTCGATTCTGGCCTCGGGTGACAGTCTGTGTGGAGTTTGCACTTTCTCCCCATGTCTTCGTGAGTTTCCTCCGGGTGCTCCCACAGTAAAGATGTGCAGGTTAGGTGGATTGGCCATGCTAAATTGCCCCCTAGTGTCCAGATGTGCAGGTTAAGTTGCGGGGATTGGATGGGTAGGTGGGCATTGGTCGGGTGCTCTTTCAGAGGGTTGGTGCAGACTCAATGGGCCGAATAGCCTCCTTCTGCATTGTAGCAATTATGATTCAATGACCTACAGACAGACTTAAGGAGTGAAAAGTGACCTTGGGGGCCATCATAGTCATGCAACCAGTGTCATTACCATTGAGAATTTCCTTAAGGGTTCTTTCGATTGACCACTGGAACTATCTGGGAAGATCAGAGTAAATTTTGTTTAGCTTGGGTAGCCAGGGTTCCTGACAAGGTTAAGGGGGGGGGAGAAAGGGGAGGCAGTTTAATTTGTTGCTCCCCATTCACAGGGACTCTTAAGATTATCCGCAGCCAAAACAAAAGAGGTGGTGAAGCACAAAAGGCATTTTGTAAAGCAATTCAAGGATTGATTTTGCCACACATTAGGTTTCCGTACCCAGCGGTCTTGCCAACACCAGACACCAGTCATGTTCCTTTTAGCAAAAGGACCAGACAGGAGATTTTTTTTGAAGATAAAGCAGTGAGCCATTATGATCTGGAATGCACTGCCTGAACAAGTGTGAATTTATCATAGCTTTCAACGGTGAAATAGGTATCTACTTAAAAAAGAGGGGGGAGGGGGCTCAGCAATGGGGAAAGAGCAAAGGAATGGGGTTAATTAGATTGCTCTTTCATCCAGCCAGTACATACAGGATGGACCTAGTGGCTTCCCAGCTCTCATTCCCTGGACACACCACACTTTTTATAGCAGTATGAGGCGAGTAGAACTGCCACATCTGACTGAACAGGACTTCATTGACAAAGATCCCTTTAATTCAAATTTGTTTTTTTTTAAATTTAGAGTACCCAATTAATTTTTTCCAATTAAGGGGCAATTTAGCGTGGCCAATCCACCTACCCTGCACATCTTTGGGTTGTGGGGGCAAAACCCACGCAGACACGGGGAGAATGTGCAAACTCCACACGGACAGTGACCCGGTTTAATTCATTTCCCTAATTAGTTTGGCTGAGGAATTATGTTCCAGCTGAAGATTTGGACAGTATTCTTTGAACAGAAAACTCAAATGATTTGACTTATTTTAAATAAAAATCTCTTTCAGGAACACTGTACATAACAAAGATTAAACCGAACTGAGCTCCCCATCAATATTTGAGGCGAATCCAGAATATCATAGAATCACTACAGTGCAGAAGGAGGCCATTAGGCCCATTGAGTCTGCACTGACCTAGCCCGCACCCCGAACCCCACCCAGCCTTTTGGACACTAAGGGCAATTTAGCATGGCCAATCCACCTAAACTGCACATCTTTGGACACTAAGGGACAATTTAGCATGGCCAATCCACCTAACCTGCACATCTTTGGACACGAAGAGCAATTTATCATGGCCAATCCACCTAACCTGCACATCTTTGGACTGTAGGGGGAAACCCACGCAGACACTGGGAGAATGTGCAAACTCCACACAGACTGTCAACCGAGGTTGGAATTGAACCCGGATCCCTGGCGCTGTAAAGCAGCAGCGCTAACCACTATGCCACCGTGTTGCCCTTTACAGTGCAATGGGCAGAAAGCCATGAGCCAATGTCTCTAAGCCCCACAGCCTCTAAGCTGTGCATGTACACAGTTGTACAGCAGCATCAAGGTGCCATACAGTTGGGCAAAAAAAGATTGAAAGGTGCCATGCATTGAAGGGCAGTGACAACATTTTGCAGGCAACATTCATGCGAACCCCACTCCTAACAGCCCCCCGAAGAAAAGACGGAAATGTGATCTCTTGAAAATTAGTTAACATCCAGAGGGGAATGACCACCGTCTCTGTGGGCTAGGGTTAGGTATGCCTCCAGCCAGCTCCAATGAGCAGAGATCAAGTAAAAGGTTGATGGGACGCCTTAGCTATGTTTGCACCCCACCAAGGAGAAGATACCTCAGAGATTAAAACCCATGCGGAAAGCAACAGGAAACCACCTCAGCTATATTTCTCTAGTAAGTGGCTCAGGAAGTTCACGTGGCATGCTTGAATTAGGACATGCCACAGGGGCAGGACACAATGAACGGGTGGACTTTGCAAACAGTACTGTTATGGCACCATTACCGTCCGGCTTCAGTGTAAGAAATCTCCCTTCGCAACCTCACCTTCCCAAA
Source organism: Scyliorhinus torazame (assembly GCF_047496885.1). Taxonomy (NCBI): domain Eukaryota; kingdom Metazoa; phylum Chordata; class Chondrichthyes; order Carcharhiniformes; family Scyliorhinidae; genus Scyliorhinus; species Scyliorhinus torazame. Next base: position 22,587,731 of record NC_092738.1, on the reverse strand, counting down.
GCACTTCACAGCAAATGAAGCACTTTGGGAGTCTTTTCCCCATTGTAGCGTCAGGGGAGGTGAGGGGCGATTTAGGCACAGCAAGATCCCACAAACTGCAGTCTGATAACTGACTAGGTCATTTGTTTCTCGTATTTTGGTTGAGGGATAAAAAACAATCAAGGCATTGGGAGATGCAACAAAACATAGAAAGTTTATGGGACAATTTGCCTTCCTGGCATAAATATATGACTAGTAAAGTTGCATATGAATTGTTTGTGATGCTTAACTTTAATCCTTGTACAATGAGTTCCGTTACTTACAAGTCTGGGCTTGTTGATTGTTTTTATGTTTCACTTGGCATACCATTCTGACACATGATAGGATTCTACTGTTCTAAAGGGTGTGTATTCATATACCACTTTTAACATCCCAAGGATGTGCCAAAATGTTACACTGCAAAATAAGTGCTTTGGAAGTGTAGTCACAGTTGTCATGTAGGGAAATGCAGCAACTACTCGGCGTAACCCAGTATGTCTAATTCAACTATTAGCCACCAAATTGGTTCTTTTGAAGAGGTGTTTGCACCTCACTTGAAGGTTCAGTGCAGACTGAAATTATACAGGTCATAGACTCCCAGATTCAATCCTCATACAGTTTGTGCAGTGGTCGTGGGTCGATGCCGGAAAAGGTTTGATTCACTTTGGTCAGCAGAAGGAGATCCCATGACGGATTTGAGTCCAGACATGCCAAACATCAGAGCACCCTTAAAGGTTTTGAGACCCGTTGTCACCAGCAAGGTGTGAGCTCCCATCCTTGCTTGCACCGAATCTGGCTTCATGTGTGACACACGGATCTTGGAATGCTTCATTATAACAATCATGCTCTTTAAACTATTGACTTACAATTTGTTCAATAGCATAACCCAAAGAGAGACGTTATGGGGGTAATTGTGACAGAGAAATTGATTGTTTGCCTAAGGAGGGACGTCAGTGCTGTTCAATTATATGTGCTGTACGACAGAAGCAATTATATAGTAATCATGTTGGAGGAAACTTTTTCTTATTCCCTGTTCAGCTGAGGTTGGAATCAAACCAGTACTTTTCTGCTCTGTTTTGGCCCAGTGCCCATGCAGACATAGTCGGTAATATTAAAAAAAAAGAAGATAATTTCTCTTAGCATTACTTCCTCTAGCAACACATCTCAAAGTGAACTGGCAGTAGGTAACGTTAGCTGGAGTACTGGGCGACACGGTGGCGCAGTGGTTAGCACTGCTGCCTCACAGCATTGAGGTCCCAGGTTCGATCCCGGCCCCGGGTCACTGTCCGTGTGGAGTTTGCACATTCTCCCCGTGTTTGCGTGGGTTTCGCCCCCACAACCCAAAGATGTGCAGGGTAGATGGCCACGCTAAATTGCCCCTTAATTGATAAAAACATAATTGGGTACTCTAAATTTAAAAAAAAGTTGGTTGGAGTAGTTCAGCTATCTTTCAGCACACCATATCTGCACCTGGACAACCTGAGGAATAGCTTTGAAAATGTTCCCTTCAATGGCAACTATGGCCACAGAAAGCACTTTATTTCAATCGATCTACAGCCAGTTCTGTTAGCCCCCCCACACTAGGTGCTTTAATTCTCCCTGAAAGCAGATGGGTTAATGGGTCTGCATAAAAGGCTTGTGGCTATATTGTGATGATCTGCCCAAGGCCAAATTCTACAAACATACAAAACAGGGGCAGAAGTTGGCCATTCGGCCCTTCCAGTCTGCTCTGCCATTCATTAAGATCATGGCTGATCCGTTTGTGTTTCTAATTCCACATTTTGATTCTCGGCTCATTCTCTTCCACCTTACTGTCCTGTGCTTTCCTCTTCGGCTGCTCATGGGTATCTCCTATGTTTCAACCTCAGTGAGCAATGTGACGAGGTGGCTTCTCCTTCCCTTCCTCATTGTGTTTTAAGCCAGCGCAAGTCCCATTCCCAAAGGATCCTTTGCCTGCAAGTAGCCAGTGTTCCTCAAAGTTCGAGCTCTGCTGCCATCACTACCGGAAATCCGCTGATGTTTAAAACAAATGAGAACTGATTTTAAAAAATACATAAATTTCGAGTACCCGATTCATTTTTTCAATTAAGGGGCAATTCAGCGTGGCCAATCCGCCTACCCTGCACATCTTTGGGTTGTGGGGGTGAAACCCACGCAGACATGGGCAGCACTGTAGCATTGTGAATAGCACAATTGCTTCACAGCTCCAGGGTCCCGGGTTCGATTCCCGGCTTGGGACTGTCTGTGCGGAGTCTGCACGTTCTCCCCGTGTGTGCGTGGGTTTCCTCCGGGTGCTCCGGTTTCCTCCCACAGTCCAAAGATGTGCAGGTTAGGTGGATTGGCCATGATAAATTGCCCTTAGTGTCCAAAATTGCCCTTAGTGTTGGGTGGGGTTACTGGGGACAGGGTGGAGGTGTTGACCTTGGGAAGGGTGCTCTTTCCAAGAGCCGGTGCAGACTCTCTGGGCCGAATGGCCTCCTTCTGCACTGTAAATTCTATAATAATGTGCAAACTTCACACGGACAGTGACCCAGGGCTGGGATCGAACTCGGATCCTTGGCACCGTGAGGCAGCAGTGCTAACCATTGCACCACCATATCACCCTAGATCAATGATCATTTTAACAATTTCCTTTGATGGGAAGAAAGAATTAGTAGAATGCCATTTTATAATCCCAGGGACTGCCAAAGTGCTTTACAATCAACAAATTACTTTGAAGACAGTCGTGGTTGTTTCACAGGCAAATGCTGCAGCTAGTTTGTGCACAGTAGTGTCTCAAAAGGACCGTGAGGTAAATGACTAGTTAATCTGTTTGGTGATACCCGTAGAATATCCTTTATCTGTAAATCCAAAAATCAAACCCATCTAAAGCTCGCACTTTTTCCTGAACCTCATTGACCTTTGGCCCAGGGAGTCTAGTTGTTTGTGTGCACTGTATACCTGACAATTTTAGGTGAACATCTACCCTGGATTTATTATTCAGTGATACAAGTGTAGGCTATTGTAATGTCAGTTTATGTGTGGTATCCATAAAGCAAAATGATCTGAAATCCGAAATGCCATTGGCCCTGGCGGTATCAGGTAAAGGACAGTTTACCCTGTAATGTTTGAATAAGAAATGTTGGTCAGGACACTCAGCCGATCTTCTGCAAATAGTGAGAAGGGCTATTTTACATCCACCTGGGAGATCAGACAAAGCCTCGAGTTTAAAGGCTCACCTGAAAGACAGCAGCTCCGACAGTGCAGTGTTCCCTCAGTACTGCACTGGAGTGTCAGCCTGGATTATGAGCTCAAATCTCTGGAGTGGAACTTGGAGGAAAGAGTGTTACTTCTTCAGCCACGGCTGGTATACGACCACACATTTCTCAAAACCACACACGGGGTCTAATCTGTTCCAGCCGTTGACTGGTTGACCACATTCACATCAAGCTGAACAACTGCATTGAAACCGTGCACAAAGGGATTTTATGTGAGCATGTCACCCCGTGCATGGCAGCACGGTAGCATTGTGGATAGCACAATTGCTTCACAGCTCCAGGGTCCCAGGTTCGATTCCGGCTTGGGTCACTGTCTGTGCGGAGTCTGCACATCCTCCCCGTGTGTGCGTGGGTTTCCTCCGGGTGCTCCGGTTTCCTCCCACAGTCCAAAGATGTGCAGGTTAGGTGGATTGGCCATGATAAATTGCCCTTAGTGTCCAAAATTGCCCTTAGTGTTGGGTGGGGTTACTGGGTTATGGGGATATGGTGGAGGTGTGGGCTTGGGTTGGGTGCTCACTCAGAGAGCTGGTGCAGACTCAATGGGCCGAATGGCCTCCTTCTGCACTGTAAATTCTAATCCTATGATGATCAAAAGAATTCAAAGGCCCCATGACACATGAACAAGCACCAAAATTATGACATAAAATAAAGCACCACTGAACTGGTCATGTAATTATTGACTTCTGGTTAATACCTTAGTGTCACTCGGTAACTGTTTTTGTGGATTCCATATCTACAAGTCCTGGCACTTCAGCATGTCCCAAGAACACTGTAGACGCCAAAGTCTAAAGGGCAATCCCAAAGAGCAAATAAGTGGCTTTACACAGACCGTATGAATTTAATATTAGCTTGCCCTGACAAACGCTTGTGGAAAGACTATAGGGCTGTGAATAGGACTTGTAGGGTTGTGAATCTTTGGAATTCTGCACAGTACCTCAGAGAGCTATGGGTGCTCAGTCAATGTTCAGCAATGGGATGGATGGATTTTGGGCACTAAAATCAGTGGTTAGCACTGCTGCCCCACAGCTCCAGGGTCTCAGGTTCGATTCCCGGCTTGAGTCACTGTCTGTGCGGAGTCTGCACGTTCTCCCCGTGTGTGCGTGGGTTTCCTCCGGGTGCTCCGGTTTCCTCCCACAGCCCAAAGATGTGCAGGTTAGGTGGATTGGCCATGATAAATTGCCCTTTAGTGTACAAAGATGTGGAGTTATGGGGATAGGGCGGGGGATTGGGCCTGGATAGGGTGCTCCCCCCCCGGGGAGAGAACACCAGAGGTGATCGTCTCCCTGGACGCAGAAAAGGCCTTTGACAGAGTCGAATGGAAATACGTCCTCACGGTACTGGAACGGTTTGGGCTAGGAGCGGGGTTCACTGCCTGGGTGAGGCTCCTTGAGCGGGATTCGCCGCCTGCGTGAGGCTCCTGTACAACGCTCCCAAAGCAAGCGTCCGAACTAACACCACCAGCTCTGAATACTTCCAGCTACAGAGAGGAACAAGACAGTTGTCCCCACTCTTGTTCGCGCTAGCGATCGAACCCCTGGCGATAGCCCTGCGGGACGCGAAAAGCTGGAAGGGAGTCCATAGAGGAGACAGAGAGCACAGAGTCTCACTCTATGCAGATTACCTGCTCCTCTATGTCTCGAAGCCACAGGAGGGATTGAAGGCAATACTGCAAAGACTGAAAGAGTTTGGAACCTTCTCGGGCTACAAACCCAACCTGGGCAAAAGCGAGACATTCCCAGTGAACCCGAACGGGGGAGGGAGAGAGCTGGAGGGGCTCCCGTTCAAAATGGCCCAGAACAGATTCCGCTACCTGGGGATCCAGCTAGCCAGAGTCTGGACACAGATCCACAAGTGAAACCTGACAAAGAACAAAGAAATGTACAGCACAGGAACAGGCATCTTCGGCCCTCCAAGCCCGTGCCGACCATGCTGCCCGACTAAACTACAATCTTCTACACTAAAGAGTAATTCATAGAACATAGAACATACAGTGCAAAAGGAGGCCATTCGGCCCATCGAGTCTGCACCAACCCACTTAAGCCCTCACTTCCACCCTATCCCCATAACCCAATAACCCCTCCTAACCTTTATGGACACTAAAGGCAATTGATCATGGCCAATCCACCTAACCTGCACATCTTTGGACTGTGGGAGGAAACCGGAGCACCCGGAGGAAACCCACGCACACACAGGGAGAACGTTCAGACTCCGCACAGACAGTCACCCAGCGGGGAATCAAAACTGGGACCCTGGAGCTGTGAAGCAACAGTGCTAACCACTTGTGCTACCATGCTGCCCTAATAATATTAGCTTATTTTCAGAAGTAGGCTTCAATTAAGTTACTGCGAAAATCCCCTACTCGCCATATTACGGCGCCTGTTCGGTGAGGCTGGCACAGGAATTGAACCGGCCTTGCTCTGCATTACTAGACTGCTCTTTAGCCCACTGTGCTAAACCAGTCCCTGACCAGCCTGGTGGAGGAAGTAAGAAAAGACCTTCAACGGTGGGGCTCACTCCCACTCTCCCTGGCGGGGAGAGTGCAGACGATCAAGGTGAACGTACTGCCAAGGCTCCTCTTCCTGTTTAGATCCATCCCGATCTTCATCCCCAAGGCCTTTTTCCAAAACATAGACAGGCTAATCATGGCGTTTGTGGGGGGATGGGGGGGGGGGGGGGGGGGGGTGGACCCAACCCCGAGAATTCCCAAACAGACACTGCAAAGAGGGAAAGTCAGAGGGGGCCTGGCTCTACCGAACTTACAATACTACCACTGGGCAGCAACGGCAGAAAGAGTGAGGGGATGGGTACCAGAACCCGACACAGATTGGGTACAACTGGAGGAGGCATCCTGTAAAGGAACGACCGTCCGGGCCCCGGCCACAGCAGGACTCCCATCCTCCTCAACAAGGTACACAATGAGCCCAGTGGTAGCGGCCACGCTGAGAACGTGGACCCAGTTGAGACAACACTTCGGAATAACCAAAATGTCCCTTATGGCTCCCATCTGCGGCAATCACAGATTCCCCCCCAGCCATGCTAGATACCACCTTCAAAAGGTGGAGGCAGGACTGACGGTCGGGGACTTCTACGTAGGGCACAGACTGGCGACACTGGACAAACTGACGAGGAAGTGGAAACTAGCAAAAGGACAGGAATTGAGACACCTTCAAATAAAACACTTCCTCCGCAAAGAGACAGTAGGGTACCCCAGGGCCCCAGAAACCACACTACTAGAGGACCCGATAGGCACAAGCAACGAGAAGCTATGTGGGAAAATATACGGACTGCTACTGGACAGAGCCTGGACTCCACTGGATGAGACCAGACAAAATTGGGAGGATGAACTGGGGACAGAGGTAGGGTGGGAACTCTGGAGCGAAGCACTGAGCAGGGTGAGCTCCTCCTCCTCCTGCGCAAGGTTAAGCCTCATGCAGCTCAAAGTGGTGCACAGAGCGCACCTGACCAGAACCCAAATGAGCAGGTTCTTCCCGGAGGTGGAGGACAAATGTGAGCGGTGCCAGAGGGGCCCGGCCAACCACACCCACACGTTCTGGGCCTGCCCCAGGCTTGTCGGGTTCTGGACAGCCTTCTCCGAGGCAATGTCCAAGGTTGTGAGGGTGAAGTCCTGCCCGAGAGTGGCAATCTTCGGGGTATCGGAACAGCCAGAGCTACACATGGGGAAGGGGGCCAACGCCCTCGCTTTCGCTTCCCTAATCGCACGCCGGAGAATCCTGCTCGGCCGGCGATCAGTAGCACCACCCAGAGCTGCAGACTGGCTCGCTGACCTCTCGGAATTTCTCCACCTGGAGAAAATTAAGTACGTCTTCCGAGTCTTCCTGGATGCTTGGGGGAAGTTTGTCGGCCTGTTCCAAAATCTGTTCGAAGGCAGCAACGAGGAATAAGCTGATAAGAATTTTTTTAAAATATGAGAAATGCCAATAAAAAGATTTTTTGTAAAAAGTTAGAAACAAACTCTTTGACTGTTGCGAACAAGCACTGTGTGAAAGTTTAGAAGTTAAACAACAACAATGTATATTTATGTAATTCCTTTGACATAATAAAATATTTACAGGCGCTTAACAGGAGCTTTTAAAAACGAAATATGACACTGATCCTCATAAGGAGTTATTGGGTCCAATGGCGAAAATCCTGGTCAAAGAGGTACAAAGAACAAAGAACAAAGAAAAGTACAGCACAGGAACAGGCCCTTCGGCCCTCCACGCCCGTGCCGACCATGCTGCCCGTCTAAACTACAATCTTCTACACTTCCTGGGTCCGTATCCCTCTATTCCCATCCTATTCATGTATTTGTCAAGATGCCCCTTAAACGTCACTATCGTTCCTGCTTCCACCACCTCCTCCGGCAGCGAGTTCCAGGCACCCACTACCCTCTGTGTAAAACAACTTGCCTCGTACATCTCCTCTAAACCTTGCCCCTCACACCTTAAACCTATGCCCCCTAGTAATTGACCCCTCTACCCCGGGGAAAAGAATCTGACTATGCCCCTCATAATTTTGTAGGCCTCTATCAGGTCGCCCCTCAACCTCCTTCGTTCCAGTGAGAACAAACCAAGTTTATTCAACCTCTCCTCATAGCTAATGCCCTCCATACCAGGCAACATCCTGGTAAATCTCTTCTGCACCTTCTCTAAAGCCTCCACATCCTTCTGGTAGTGTGGCGACCAGAATTGAACACGATACTCCAAGTGTGGCCTAACTAAGGTTCTATGCAGCTGCAACATGACTTGTCAATTCTTATACTCAATGCCCCGGCCAATGAAGGCAAGCATGCCGTATGCCTTCTTGACTACCTTCTCCACCTGTGTTGCCCCTTTCAGTGACCTGTGGACCTGTACACCTAGATCTCTCTGACTTTCAATAATCTTGAGGGTTCTACCATTCACTGTATATTCCCTACCTGCATTAGACCTTCCAAAATGCATTACCTCACATTTGTAATGCAGAACAAGGCCAGCAGCACGGTTCAATTCCCGTACCAGCCTCCCCGAACAGGCGCCTAGGTTTTAAAGAGTGACTTCAAGGAGGACAGTGAGGCAGAGCAATTTGGGGAGGGAATTCCACAGTATGGGGCTCAGGCAGCTCCCTTCTCTCTCCACAGATGCTGTCAGACCTGCTGAGATTGTCCAGTATTTTCTGTGTTTGTTTCTAATTCCAACATCCGCAATCATTTGCTTTTATTTTAATATTGGCATTCTACTTTATGATTTCAAATTTTGTGATTTTATCAGTAGCACACTATGTTGTAGAGTGCCAGTTATGTAGAAAAATACAAGAATAACATGTATATATATTCTGAGGCGTTTGAAAGATTTTACTTCCCATTCCGTGTAGTCTCCAAATCTGTAATTTGGGTTCCCGTGAGTTTCCAGGGATTAACAACAACTTGCATTGATATGGTGCCTTTAATGTAGCAGAAATGTGCAAAGGGTCATTATTAATAGACAATTTTACACTGCAAACCTCCTCTAGACAGGAAAATGGTGAAGTGCTGTAGTGTAAAGTGCAGGACACCAGTGAGAATGGGCAGCACGGTAGCATTGTGGATAGCACAATTGCTTCACAGCTCCAGGGTCCCAGGTTCGATTCCGGCTTGGGTCACTGTCTGTGCGGAGTCTGCACGTCCTCCCCGTGTCTGCGTGGGTTTCCTCCGGGTGCTCCAGTTTCCTCCCACAGTCCAAAGATGTGCAGGTTAGGTGGATTGGCCATGATAAATTGCCCTTAGTGTGCAAAATTGCCCTTAGTATTGGGTGGGGTTACTGGGTTATGGGGATAGGGTGGAGGTGTGGACCTTGGGTAGGGTGCTCTTTCCAAGAGCTGGTGCAGACTCGATGGGCCGAATGGCCTCCTGCACTGTAAATTCTATGGATGCAGCGGGTCACAAATTGGTAAGCAGTACCCTGGATATTAAAACAGAGGCTGGTAAGCTCATAGGAGGGCGTTTGTCATCTGTGCACTCTATACATATGCTTTCTAAAGTGATTAAACATGGTTCATGATTATTGTAACTTCTATTGAGAAATACTTTGCAGATTGCACATCTGGAATGCACTGCCTGAGAGTGTGTTGGAGGCGGGTTCAATCATGGCTTTCAAAAGGGAATTGGATAATTAGCTGAAGAGGGAAAACGTGAAGGGCCAAAGGGCAGGGACTTGGGAGCGGGATGAGATTAGTTGTTCTTGCAGAGCTCAATGGGCCAAAGGCCTTCCTTCTGTGCTGTAACCATTCTGTGATTCTACAGTTAATTGCTTGGAATTTCCACAGACAGCCCTGTCAAGCAATCAGTTAAGATGACGTTTCTCTTTCTTCTGAAGGTATGAAGATGAAATCAACTTGCGTACGGAGAGGGAGAACGAATTTGTAATGATCAAGAAGGTGGGTTCAAGCTGAACGTCAATCCCCTCAGAAAATACAGGACATCTCTGCCACTCAAGTAGGCAGCGTACCATCCAGTATGACAAAATGGGCTTGGTCCCCAACTTGATCCAAGTTACCTGCTCTCAGCCAAGGTGGCAATCAGATGCTGCAATGGCATTTAGGTGCGCGCGCCCATGTGTATATCCATCCACCCATCCATCCACCTGCCAGTCCTGATAATCAGCTGTGATGACTCCCCACCTCCCACCACCAAACTCCACATTTGAAAACCTGCTGATGTTTGCAAGGAATTTATGATGTGGAGGGGTGGATGGTATTTACAGCAACTGGGTGCACAAAGTAGGGTGAAGACCCTTTACACTAGATCCCCATCCATTTCTATACTTGGCAGATTTTCCTGGCATCACTCGTGCCCAATGCCGCAAGCGCTTCCTCACAAATGGACAGAGAGGGGTGTTTAAATCAGGTAACAATGATGGCATCAGAGTTCATTGCCCCCTCAGATATGTCGGAGGTAACTTGCACCTCATTATAGCAGACATTTCCAGCACTGCCAGGTACTGGGAAATGTGAAAAAGCTTCAGTGGGCACAGCAGACGCTTCGATGGGGAGATGGATGGAATTTTGCTCTTTAAGGCCACTGCAAGATTAACAGTGGAGACTTTGCCTGGCCCTCTAAGTTACTGCAGGAGATTCAGCTGCTATTTTCCTCATACCTGCCTCTTCCCATCCCCACTACAAGCCAGGGGATCAGCACCCAGTTACAGTCGACAAAACCTTGGCAAATCTGCTGAAAACAAGTAAATTAAGCTGACTGTAGAACATTCACTGGGGTCAAGGCTAAGTCCATTGGGTAGGCATGTATCCTACCATACTTAGACCAATGAGGAAAATCAAAGAATATGTAAAGAATGCTCACGGTGGCATGGCACTGGAAGTGTCTGACCATTGTGAAATTGGTTTTTAAACAGAGCGAGCATCTTCAGGAGAGCAGGGATGAAAATTGGAGGAGAATGAAAACCAATGGAGACCTTTCAAACCCCACCCGACCCATCCCCGTATAACTCGCATACTTTACGCTTCTCTCCTTCTTTGCCATATAGGATGTTGATGAAAGCTATCTCAACAAAGTTGACCTGGAAGCTAAGCTCGAGAGCCTTACTGATGAAATCAATTTCCTGAAGGACATATTTGAAGAGGTAAAGAACAATTTAAGCACAGAGAGTTTGCACAGTGAACACTCCGTTTTCAACCGGTAAGTTCAGGGATTCAGAGGAGAGGAAGCTGTGATTTGGCCCCGTCCCCTCGGGCAATACGGATCTTTTGTCATGTTTGTACTGAATAAACACTGTTACAATAGCACCAGCAGAAGTGACCTTTATCACAATGTTTTGCAATTTGTGCTATTGACACAACTTGGATTGGATTGGATTGGATTTGTTTATTGTCACGTGTCCCGAGGTACAGTGAAAAGTAATTTTGTGCGAGCAGCTCAACAGATCATTAAATACATGGGAAGAAAAGGGAATAAAAGAAAATACAACATACAATGTAACTACATAAGCACTGGCACAGATTAAGCAGACAGGGTGTAGTGTTAATGAGGTCAGTCCATAAGAGGGTCATTTAGGAGTCTGGTGACAGTGGGGAAGAAGCTTTTTTTGAGTCTGTTCGTGCGTGTTCTCAGACTTCTGTATCTCCTGCCCGATGGAAGAAGTTGGAAGAGTGAGTAAGCCGGGTGGGAGGGATCTTTAATTATGCTGCCCGCTTTCCCCAGGCAGCGGGAGGTGTAGATGGAGTCAATGGATGGGAGGCAGGTTCGTGTGATGGACTGGGCGGTGTTCACGACTCTCTGAAGTTTCTCGCGGTCCTGGGCCGAGCAGTTGCCATACCAGGCTGTGATGCAGCCCGATAGGATGCTTTCTATGGTGCATCTGTAAAAGTTGGTCAGGGTTAATGTGGACATGCCGAATTTCCTTAGTTTCCTGAGGAAGTATAGGTGCTGTTGTGCTTTCTTGGTGGTAGCGTCGACGTGGGTGGACCAGGACAGATTTTTGGAGATGTGCACCCCTAGGAATTTGAAACTGCCAACCATCTCCACCTCGGCCCCGTTGATGCTGACACGGGTGTGTACAGTACTTTGCTTCCTGAAGTCAATGACCAGCTCTTTAGTTTTGCTGGCATTGAGGGAGAGATTGTTGTCGCTACACCACTCCACTAGGTTCTCTATCTCCCTCGTGTATTCGGACTCATCGTTATTCGAGATCCGACCCACTATGGTCGTATCGTCAGCAAACTTGTACATGGAGTTGGGACCAAGGTTTGCCACGCAGTCGTGTTTGTACAGGGAGTAGAGTAGGGGGTTAAGTACACAGCCTTGCGGGGCGCCGGTGTTGAGGACTATTGTGGAGGAGGTGTTGTTCATTCTTACTGATTGTGGTCTGTTGGTCAGAAAATCGAGGATCCAGTTGCAGAGTGGGGAGCCAAGTCCTAGGTTTTGGAGCTTTGATATGAGCTTGGCTGGGATTATGGTGTTGAAGGCGGAGCTGTAGTCAATAAATAGGAGTCTGATGTAGGAGTCGTGGAGCGAAATTCTCCTACCCGCCCCGCCACATTTCTGCCCCGACCCGCCGGCGGGATGCTCCGTTACACCGGCCGGTCAATGGGGTTTCCCATTGTGGGGCAGCCCCACGCCGTCGGGAAACCCCCGGGCGGCGGCAAAACGGAGACTCCCGCCGGCGGAGAATGATGCCCCTTGTTTTCGAGATGCTCTAGGGATGAGTGTAGGGCGAGGGAAATGGTGTCTGATGTGGACCGGTTGCAGTGGTATGCGAATTGCAGTGGATCAAGGCGTTCTGGGAGTATGGAGGTGATGCGCTTCATGATCAACCTCTCGAAGCACTTCATTACGACTGAAGTCAGGGCCACTGGATGGTAGTCATTGAGGCACGTTGCCTGGTTCTTCTTTGGTACCGGTATGATGGTGGTCTTCTTGAAGCAGGTGGGGACCTCGGAGTGGAGTAGGGACAAGTTAAAGATGTCCGCGAATACCTCCGCCAGCTGGTCCGCGCAGGCTCTGAGTGCACGAGCAGGGATCCCGTCCGGGCCCATCGCCTTCCGAGGGTTCACTTTCAGGAAGGCCAATCTGACTTCGGAAGCTGTGATGGTGGGTATGGGTGAATTATGGGCTGCTGGGGCACTCGCCAGCGGATTGTTGGTTACCCGCTCGAACCGAGCATAGAATGCATTGAGTTCATCGGGGAGGGGTGCGCTGCTGCCAGAGATACTGTTCGGCTTCGCTTTGTAGCCCATTATGTTGTTTAGTCCTTGCCACAACCGCCGAGAGTCTGTCTGTGACTCTAGCTTAGTTTGATATTCTCTCTTGGCATCTCGGATGGCTTTGCGGAGGTCGTACCTGGATTTCTTGTATAGGTCAGGGTCGCCTGTCTTGAACGCCTCAGATCTGTCCTTCAGTAGGGAGTCAATCTCGCGATTGAGCCATGGTTTCCGGTTGGGGAACTGCTTTCTTTGACACGCAGTCGTCCACACATTTGCTGATGAAGTCTGTGACGGTGGTGGCATACTCATTTAGGTTGGTCACTGAGTTCTTAAATATGGACCAGTCCACTGTCTCCAAGCAGTCACGTAAGAGCTCTTCTGTTCCCTCGGACCATCACTGCACAACCTTCTTCGCTGGATTCTCCCGTTTGAGTTTCTGCTTGTATGCTGGGAGAAGGAGCACCGTCTTATGGTCTGATTTCCCAAAGTGCGGTCGGGGGATGGAACGGTAGGTGCCCTTGATTTTTGAGTAGCAGTGGTCAAGAGTGTTGTCGCCCCTGGTTGGACAGGAGATGTGCTGGTGGAATTTTGGCAGTACACTCTTGAGGTTGGCCTTGTTGAAGTGTCCGGCCACGATGAACAAGGCCTCCGGGTGTTCTGTTTCGTAGTTGTTTATTACTGTGTACAGTTCGTCCAGGGCCTTCCTCAATTCTGCCTGGGGTGGGATGTGGACCGCTGTGATAATGGCTGAAGTCAACTCACGTGGAAGATAATATGGGCGGCACTTCACGGTCAAGTATTCCAGGTCCGGGGAGCAGTAGGTCGCCAGGGTCGCCACATCCAAGCACCAGGAGGAGTTTTAAAAAATTTTTTAATTCTCCTTTTTCACGCTTTCTCCCACATTTACACCCATCAACAATAACCAATAATCAGCAAGATATGTCAGTCCCCATAATAACAACGATCCCATCCGCCCACCAACCCCCAATCCTCAACCCGCATGTTTTTATAAACAAATGACAAAAAGGAATCAGGGATTACCCGTAGTCACCCTTAATCTACACGGCTCTCCACCCCCCCCCAACCAACGCCACCCAGCCTCTAAGAGAGTACCGTGCATGATACCCCACAGTTGTACGCCCCCCCCCCCCCAAGTCTCCAGCTCCTCCCGTCCACTGCCTCTTGTAAAACTCCTCCTCCCAACCTCGGTTCCCTCCCCCAACCTCGGTTCCCTCCCCCCAACTTTCCACCCCGGCTAGACCACTCGGACCCTGTTCTGTCAGGCTCCGATGGCTGCAGCCCCTCCCCCCACCTCACTCCCGTTCACTGGCCGGCTTAAACCGGCCAGCGTGGAGGCCCCCACCCGGGTCCCTTTCCCCCTTGCCCGGCCCTAGGAAAGCCCAAAGATCCCCTTCTAGCACACAAACCCCTCATATCCACCTACACCCCAAAGAGCCCTCCTTTCGAGTGAAAGTCCCGTCCCTTCCCTTGTCCAAATCTATGCAACATTGGCTCCTTTAGCCCCTACCCCCGCTCGCATTGATACAAAAAAAAAAGAAGAAAATACAGTCATGAGGTTACATCGGCACATGGCCATTCCTCAATTTGTCAGTTCTGCCACAGTCCTTCTGCTTTCGCAAACTCCTCCGCTGCTTCCGCCGTCCAAAATAAAAGTCCCTGAGCTTGTAAATCACCCTCAGCTTCGCTGGATATACAATGCCACACTGCACCTTGCTAATGTACAGTGCCCTCTTCACCCGGTTGAAGGCAGCCCGCCTCCTCGCCAGCTCCACCGTAAAGTCCTGGTATACACGTATACCAGCTCCAGCCCACTGCACCACCCGCTTCTGCTTGGCCCAGCTCAGGACCTTCTCCTTCACCCTGTACCTACGGAAGCACAGAGTCACTGCCCTTGGCGGCTCACTCACCTTTGGTACAGGCCTCCACGACCGATGAGCCCGATCCAGTTCATATCAGGAGGGGTCCTCCCTCTCCCCCAGTAGTTTTGCCAGCATCGCGGCAAAATACTCAGTCGGCTTTGGTCCTTCAACTCCTTCGGGCAGCCCCACGACCCTCAGATTCTGTCGCCTGGATCTGTTTTCCAGATCTTCCATTTTTCCTCGCAGATTCTTGTTCGTGTCCATCACCTTCCGCATCTCCTTCCCCATCGAGGCAAGTTGATCACCGTGCTGCAATAACGTCTCCTCCACTTCCTTCAGCACCTCCCCTTGCTCTCGCACCTCCGCCACTGCGCTCGCCACCTCCGTCCTCACCGGGGAAACCGCCTCCTCCACCAGCGCACTCAAAACCTCCCTCATCTCCTTCCTCACCGTTTCCATTTCGCAATCTGCGCCAACTGCTTTTGGAATTCTGCAGCCATCACCTTAGTTAGTTCTTCAGCCGTAAGCACTGCGGCCTCCCCTGGTGCTCCAGCCTCCATTTTCTTTGTTGACCCCGCGGTGACCTTTCCCCTCTCCAACGGACTTTCAGCCGCTTTTTTCCCGGTCGTTTTTTTGGTGAATTTCGACATCCTTCTTCTCCTTGTGCTATCCCCCGACTTTTACTGCCGTCGCTGGCCCTAGGACCGGGCGTTACTCCGCGAAAATGCCGTTCCCGAACGGGAGCCCTCCAACGCGCGGCTGCCTCCCGCCCGCCGTCACCGGAAGTGCACCAAGAGGAGTTGATGAGGAGGCACACCCCACACTTTCACATGGTGTGTAATGCAAATGTGGTCTGCTTTTCTGATTTTTATTTAAATGAGAGCTGTAACTGTTAAGTGGGACACTGGCATTGTTAAATTGAAGTACATTTGCCCATCCAGGAAATCCACGATCTGCAGGCCCAGATCAAGAACACTGCTGTTACTGTGGAGGTTGACACCAGCCGTAAACTGGACCTTTCCAGCATCCTGAATGATGTCCGGTCTCAATATGAAGGAATGGTGGTTAAAATCCGCCAAGACACTGTGACCTCGTGGGAAAACAAGGTAATGTTTGGCTCAAAACGTATCTCCAGTTGGAGAACAGGCACCAGAATTGGCACCCACTTCTATGATGCTGTGATTCACATAGAGAAAGAGACAATCTTACTATCTTGTGTGGACATAAATACCGAACTTCAAAGAGAAATAATGAATAACATGGGGAGAATCTACTGCACATATTTGCACCTTTTTCCTAATGTCCCACCGTGTAATTTCAACAAACTTTCCAGTTACATCTCACCTATTGGTATAGCACAGAAGGAGGCCATTTTGCCCATTCTTTGTCTGAGTCAGCTATTGGTGAGGGTTCTGCATTTACTTACACTCCCCTGCTTCTTCCCCATAATTCCTTCTCTCAAATTACCCTTTTGAAAGGTACTATTGAATCTGTTTCCACCACCCTTTCAGGCAGTGTGTTCCTGATCGCAACTCACTGTGAAAATTCTCCTTGGATAGAATTTGAAGGATGGCGGGCAATCAGCCGCTGCCTCTCGAACTCCCACTGCCACTTAATGCTCACTTGAGCGTTGATTGGCAGTGGACAGGACTTCCATCCGCCCTTAGAAGGAAGTCCTGCCCGTGAGAGGTGTCATCAATCAGAGTGGCTGACGGCTCTTCAACCCAGCCAAGCACAGTGCTGCAGTTCAGGACCTTTGAAAAGGTCAATTCTGGGGGTCTTGAGGGTGCAAGATCGAGGCACCCTTGGACCCCCCCCCCCCCCCCCCCCCCCGAGTTGGGGAAAGTGCAAATGTCACTTTCCCCACACTACCCGCTTCCGCCAGCCTAAATATTGAGGCTGGGTGGGATAAAGCCCTTAAAGTGGCCATTAAAAGGTCATTAAATGGCCACTTTAAGGGCCTTAATAGGTGAATGGTTGGGTGGGTTTCCCACCCAAGGCTCTGCCACCCAAACTTGAAATTATGCCTGGGTTTAGGTGGGCAGATTCCATTCAATTCCACCCCCGCCCCCGGCCATGAGATTGGTGAATAATGGTCATTTCAAGTGCTTGTTTGTTTCAAGATAAGGCTCTACATAAATGTAAGTGACGGCCTTGAAAGTTTGAGGGAATTGTTCAACTTTTCACTCCTTCTGGTAGGAGACTGCTCCACTTCCCACAGGGTAATTGCTGAGTCCTTGGCAAAGCCAGGTCTGTGTGATCTATCCATGGATTGCGGCACTGGTCTCCTTCCAGCTCGCTGAATCACATTTTGCTTGATACATTCCTTTCCATTTCAAAGTCTTCAAAAATGTTGCATGGATATTGCTCATGAAAATCTCGAACATCACCCATTAAGTCGAAATTCCTTCACTTGGCAGCATGGTGGCACAGTGGGTTAGCCCTGCTGCCTCACGGCGCTGAGGTCCCAGGTTCGAATCCCGGCCCTGGGTCACTGCCGTGTGGAGTTTGCACATTCTCCCCGTGTCTGCGTGGGTCTCACCCCCACAACCCAAAGATGTGCAGGGTAGGTGGATTGGCCATGCTAAATTTGCTCCTTAACTGGAAAAAAAAAAATTGGGTACGCTCAATTTTTTGAATGCCTTCAAATTACTTTATTGCATATTGCTGGATGATAATCCACCACCTTGTACTCTCACATAAGAACATAAGAACTAGAAGCAGGAGTAGGCCATCTGGCCCCTCGAGCCTGCTCCGCCATTCAATGAGATCATGGCTGAACTTTTGTGGACTCAGCTCCACTTTCCGGCCCGAACACCATAACCCTTAATCCCTTTATTCTTCAAAAAACTATCTATCTTTATCTTAAAAACATTTAATGAAGGAGCCTCTACTGCTTCACTTGGCAAGGAATTCCATAGATTCACAACCCTTTGGGTGAAGAAGTTCCTCCTAAACTCAGTCCTAAATCTACTTCCCCTTATTTTGAGGCTATGCCCCCTAGTTCTGCTTTCACCCGCCAGTGGAAACAACCTGCCTGCATCTATCCTATCTATTCCCTTCATCATTTTATATGTTTCTATAAGATCCCCCCTCATCCTTCTAAATTCCAACGAGTACAGTCCCAGTCTACTCAACCTCTCCTCGCAATCCAACCCCTTCAGCTCTGGGATTAACCTAATGAATCTCCTCTGCACACCCTCCAGTGCCAGTACGTCCTTTTTCAAGTAATGAGACCAAAACTGAACACAATACTCCAGGTGTGGCCTCACTAACACCTTATATAATTGCAGCATAACCTCCCTAGTCTTAAACTCCACCCCTCTAGCAATGAAGGACAAAATTCCATTTGCCTTCTTAATCACCTGTTGCACCTGTAAACCAATTTTATGCGACTCATGCACTAGCACACCCAGGTCTCTCTGCGCAGCAGCATGTTTTAATATTTTATCATTTAAATAATAATCCCTTTTGCTGTTATTCCTACCAAAATGGATAACCTCACATTTGTCAACATTGTATTCCATCTGCCAGACCCTAGCCCATTCACTTAGCCTAGCCAAATCCCTCTGCAGACTTCCAGTATCCTCTGCACTTTTTGCTTTACCACTTATCTTAGTGTCGTCTGCAACTCCAAATCATCTATGTAAAATGTAAACAGTTGTGGGCCCAACACTGATCCCTGAGGGACACCACTAGCTACTGATTGCCAACCAGAGAAACACCCATTAATCCCCACTCTTTGCTTTCTATTAATTAACCAATCCTCTATCCATGCTACTACTTTCCCCTTAATGCCATGCATCTTTATCTCTTTTTAAAAAATATTTTTATTCAGGTTTTTTAACAACACAATTTTTTCCCCTACAGACAATAACCCCCCCCCACCCCGGAACAAAATAACGCAAATTCTCCCTGAGCAAGATATATACATGGCAAGATGGTATATTTACATAGCTTTATACACTGGCTCTTGGCCGCGCGTACTGTTTCCCCCCACCCTCCATGTTACCTCCCGCTCGTCCATCCCCTCAAACAGTCTCTCGTTACCCCCTCCCCCCCCCCCCAGGGTTGCTGCTGCTGCTGATCGACCTTCCTCTAACGCTCCGCGAGATATTCTAGGAACGGTTGCCACCGCCTGTAGAACCCCTGTGCAGACCCTCTCAAAGCAAACTTAATCCTCTCCAACTTTATGAACCCCACCATGTCGTTTATCCAGGCCTCCAGGCTGGGGGGGCTTCGCCTCCTTCGACAATAGCAAGACCCTTCGCCGGGCTACTAGGGACGCAAAGGCCAGAATTCCAGCCTCTTTCGCCTCCTGCACTCCCGGCTCATCCACTACTCCAAATATTGCTAGCCCCCAGCTTGGCTTGACCCGGACTTTCACCACCTGAGATATTGCTCCCGCAACTCCCCCCCAGAACCCCTCCAATGCCGGGCATGACCAAAACATATGGACATGGTTCGCCGGGCTCCCTGAACATCTTTCACATCTGTCCTCTACCCCAAAGAACCTACTCAGCCTCGCCCTCGTCAAATACGCTCTGTGAACCACCTTAAATTGTATCAGACTGAGCCTGGCACACTAGGAGGAGGTATTAACCCTACCCAGGGCGTCGGCCCATAGCCCTTCCTCAATCTCCTCCCTCAGCTCCTCCTCCCATTTTCCTTTCAGTTCTTCTACCAGTGCTTCCCCCTCTTCTTTCATCTCTTGGTATATTTCCGACACCTTGCCCTCCCCGACCCATACCCCCGAGATCATCCTATCTTGAACTTCTTGTGCCGGGAGCAACGGAAATTCCCTCACCTGTAGCCTCACAAAAGCCCTCACCTGCATATATCTAAATGCATTTCCCGGGGGTAACTCAAATTTCTCCTCCAGTGCCCCTAGGCTCGCAAATGCCCCGTCAATGAACAGGTCCCCCATTCTTCTTATCCCCGCCCGATGCCAGCCTTGGAACCCCCCGTCCATCTTCCCCGGGACAAACCGGTGGTTACCCCTGATCGGGGACCACACCGATGCTCCCATTGTACCCCTGTGTCTTCTCCACTGGCCCAGATCTTTAGTGTTGCCGCCACCACCGGGTTTGTGGTGTATTTTGTCGGCGAGAGCGGCAGCGGTGCCGTTACCAACGCCCCCAGGCTCGTTCCTTTACAGGACGCCATCTCCATCCTCTTCCATGCCGCCCCCTCGCCCTCCATAACCCACTTACGGATCATCGCCACATTTGCTGCCCAGTAGTAACTCTCTAGGTTTGGCAAAGCCAACCCTCCTCGGTCCCTGTTGCGTTCCAAGAACCCTCTCCTAACCCTCGGGGTCTTATTTGCCCACGCATACCCCATAATACTCCTACCTACTCTCTTGAAAAAGCCCTTGGTGATCACAATGGGGAGGCGCTGAAACACGAACAAAAACCTCGGAAGGACCACCATTTTGACCGACTGCACCCTACCCGCCAACGAGAGCGGGAGCATGTCCCATCTTTTAAAATCCTCCTCCATTTGCTCCACCACCCTCGTCAAATTCAGTTTATGTAGGGCCCCCCAACTTCTGGCTATCTGGATCCCCAGATACCGAAAACTCCTCTCCGCCCTCCTCAGCGGTAGGTCCCCTATCCCTCTTTCTTGGTCCCCTGCCTGTAATACAAAAAGCTCACTCTTCTCTACATTAAGCTTGTAGCCCGAAAACTCTCCAAACTCCTTCAGAGTCTGCATGACCTCCACCATCCCCTCCATTGGGTCCGCCATGTATAGCAGCAGGTCATCCGCATATAGCGATACCCGATGCTCCTCACCCCCGCGGACTATCCCCCTCCATTTCTGAGACTCCCTAAGTGATATGGCCAAGGGTTCGATCGCCAATGCAAACAACAGGGGGGACAGGGGGCACCCCTGTCTCGTCCCTCGGTACAGCCGAAAGTACTCTGACCTCCGCCGGTTTGTCACTACGCTCGCCACCGGGGCGCTGTAAAGGAGCTTAACCCATCTAATGAACCCTCCCCCGAACCGAAACCTGCGCAATACCTCCCAGAGGTACTCCCACTCTACTCGGTCAAAGGCTTTTTCCGCGTCCATAGCTGCCACTATCTCCACGTCCCTTGCAACCTACCACTCACCATCACATATCTCCCTCCATTATCCGCTACGATAGTCTTGGCCTCAAATGACACATGTTTTCCCACCAGAATTGCCACCCCTCTATTTTTTGCGTCCAATCCCGAGTGAAATACCTGTCCTACCCATCCCTTTCTTAACCTGACCTGGTCCGCCACCTTCAGGTGTGTCTCTTGGAGCATTGCCACATCTGCCTTCAGTCCCTTCAAGTGCGCGAACACTCGAGCCCGCTTCACCGGCCCATTCAGGCCCCTCACGTTCCACGTTATCAGCCGGATTGGAGGGACTCTCACCCCCCCCCCCCCCCCCCCCCCCCCGACTAGCCATCTCCTTTTCTGGGCCAGTCCCTTGTCCGCGTCTCCCTCACTCTCCAGTCCCCCAGCTGGGGGACCCCCGTCCCAGCCACCTCTTCTGTGTCCCGTTCTCTTTCGGCCAGTGCAGCAGCAACCCTTTTTCCCCCCCCCTTCCCCCCCTCCCTCCTCTCCCCCCCTCCCTCCTCTCCCCCCCCTTCCCCCCCCCTCCCGCTAGATCCCCGTCTAGCTTTTTTACTCCCCCCATATCCCTCCCGTAAGTCAGCTGACACCTGCTGACCCCGGCTTCCCCCGCCATCCCTTTAACCCTCCCCGTGTGGGAATCTCCCAATCAATGTACATTCCTTTGTTCCCCTTCCCGCCCTTTTTTTTTGTTGCCGCGCGCGGGAAAGACAACCCCGCGCTTCCCAAAGCCTGCCCCCCCCCCCCATGGCGCTGCTCCTGTCATGGCCTTGTCCCTCTCCCCCAGCCCATATATCCTTTCCTGCGCGTGGTTGACCCCCTATGTACAACAACCATCATACTTCACCCCTCAAACACCCCTCTCCCACACAAACCCTCAATTAGAGTCCAATTTTTCAGCTAGTATAAAGGTCCACGCCTCTTCGGGCGTTTCGAAGTAGTGGTGTTGGCCATTATGTGTAACCCACAGTCGCGCTGGCTGCAGCATTCCAAATTTCACCCCTTTCCGATGCAGCACCGCTTTGGCCCGGTTGAAACCCGCTCTCCGCTTAGCGACCTCCGCGCTCCAGTCCGGGTACATTCTGATCTCCGCATTGTCCCACTTGCTGCTCCGTTCCTTCTTGGCCCATTTCAGGACCCTCTCTCTGTCCGTAAACCGGTGAAATCTCACCACCATCGCCCTTGGCGGCTCTTTTGCATTGGGCTTCCTCGCCAGCACCCGGTGTGCCCCGTCCAGCTCCAGCAACCCCGGGGGGGGCCTCCGCACCCATCAGCGTCCCGATCATTGTGCCCACATATGCCGTGGCATCGGCCCCCTCCATTCCTTCTGGGAGTCCCAGGATCCTCAAGTTGTTTCTCCTTGATCTGTTCTCCAGGTCTTCGAGTCTTCCCGCCCACGTCCTGTGCAGCGCCTCGTGCCGCTCCACTCTCTCCGCCAGGCCCACGAGCTCGTCGCCGTTCTCACTCACTTTTTCCTGGATCTCCTGGATCTTCACCTCTTGGGCTTTCTGGGTTGCTCCAGGTTTTTCCACCATTGCCAGTATAGGCGCCACCATCTCCTTACGCAGCTCCTCGAAGCAGCACTTGATGAACTCTTTCATCTCCTCTCTGTCTGTGGGATCCGCCATTTTGTTTTTTTCTTCTTTCTTCTCCCGCTGCTCCAGGGCCGCTTTCCTCGCCGTTTCACTGCGGGTCCGGTCCATGCAGGTCTGTAGGGGACTTCCTCCGTTCTTCCCCACGGGTTGTTTTTTTTTTTACAGGTCCGTTGGGGCTCCGTTAGCGGGTCCAAAAGTCCATTTCTGCGGGAGCTGCCGACTCGCGCAGCTTAGCACCGCATCGCCGCGACCCGGAAGTATGCATCTTTATCTTATGCAACAACCTTTTGTGTGGCACCTTATCAAAGGCTTTCTGGAAATCCAGATATACCACATCCATTGGCTCCCCGTTATCTACCGCATTGGTAATGTCCTCAAAAAATTCCACTAAATTAGTTAGGCACGACCTGCCCTTTATGAACCCATGCTGCGTCTGCCCAATGGGACAATTTCCATCCAGATGCCTCGCTATTTCTTCCTTGATGATAGATTCCAGCATCTTCCCTACTACCGAAGTTAAGCTCACTGGCCTATAATTACCCGCTTTCTGCCTACCTCCTTTTTTAAACAGTGGTGTCACGTTTGCTAATTTCCAATCCGCCGGGACCACCCCAGAGTCTAGTGAATTTTGGTAAATTATCACTAGTGCATTTGCAATTTCCCTAGCCATCTCTTTTAGCACTCTGGGATGCATTCCATCAGGGCCAGGAGACTTGTCTACCTTTAGCCCCATTAGCTTGCCCATCACTACCTCCTTGGTGATAACAATCCTCTCAAGGTCCTCACCTGTCATAGCCTCATTTCCATCAGTCACTGGCATGTTATTTGTGTCTTCCACTGTGAAGACCGACCCAAAAAACCTGTTCAGTTCCTCAGCCATTTCCTCATCTCCCATTATTAAATCTCCCTTCTCATCCGCTAAAGGACCAATATTTACCTTAGCCACTCTTTTTTGTTTTATATATTTGTAGAAACGTTTACTATCTGTTTTTATATTCTGAGCAAGTTTACTCTCATAATCTATCTTACTCTTCTTTATAGCTTTTTTAGTAGCTTTCTGTTGCCCCCTAAAGATTTCCCAGTCCGCTAGTCTCCCACTAATCTTTGCTACTTTGTATGCTTTTTCCTTCAATTTGATACTCTCCCTTATTTCCTTAGATATCCACGGTCGATTTTCCCTCTTTCTACCGTCCTTCCTTTTTGTTGGTATAAACCTTTGCTGAGCACTGTGAAAAATCGCTTGGAAGGTTCTCCACTGTTCCTCAACTGTTTCACCATAAAGTCTTTGCTCCCAGTCTACCTTAGCTAGTTCTTCTCTCATCCCATTGTAATCTCCTTTGTTTAAGCACAAAACACTTGATTTTACCTTCTCACCCTCCATCTGTATTTTAAATTCCACCATATTGTGATCGCTCCTTCCGAGAGGATCCCTAACTATGAGATCATTAATCAATCCTGTCTCATTACACAGGACCAGATCTAGGACCGCTTGTTCCCTCGTAGGTTCCATTGCATACTGTTCGAGGAAACTATCGCGGATACATTCTATAAACTCCTCCTCAAGGCTGCCTTGACCGACCTGGTTAAACCAATCGACATGTAGATTAAAATCCCCCATGATAACTGCTGTACCATTTCTACATGCATCAGTTATTTCTTTGTTTATTGCCTGCCCCACCATAATGTTACTATTTGGTGGCCTATAGACTACTCTTATCAGTGACTTTTTCGCCTTACTGTTCCTGATTTCCACCCAAATGGATTCAACCTTATCCTCCATAGCACCGATGTCATCCCTTACTGTTGCCCGGATGTCATCCTTCAATAACAGAACTACACCACCTCCCTTACCATCCACTTCCGAATAGTTTGATACCCTCGGATATTTAACTCCCAGTCGTGACCATCCTTTAACCATGTTTCAGTAATGGCCACTAAATCATAGTCATTCACGATGATTTGCGCCATCAACTCATTTACCTTATTCCGAATACCACGAGCATTCAGGTAAAGTACACTTATGTTGGCTTTTTTACCTCTGTTCTGAATCTTAACACCTCGATCAGTAACCTCTCCTAAGTTATATTTCCTCTTAACCTTTCTCCTAATTTTCCTTGTCGTTGAACCCGTATCGTCATGTAACAAACTGCCGCGTCGCTTACCATTAATGTTTTCACTTCCAGTTTTAATCCATTTAGTCTTCCTGGTCCTATTCACTGAGCTCCCCTCAGTCACTGTACCTTGTACTGACACCCTTTTTGATTTTTGACTATAGCTTCTCTGCCTTACACTTTCCCCCTTACTGCGATTTGTTTCTGTCCCTGTTTTAGTACCTTCCAACTTCCTGCATCGGTTCCCATCCCCCTGCCACATTAGTTTAAACTCTCCCCAACAGCTCTAACAACCCCCCCCCCCGCCCCCAGGACATGGGTTCCAGTCCTGCCCAGGTGCAGACCGTCCGGTTTGTACTGGTCCCACCTCCCCCAGAACCGGTTCCAATGCCCCAGGAATTTGGGAGTGAGTTTACAAGTTGCTCTTTTTAAATTGTCCTGAATTGACTCCCCTCCCCCACCTGCTTTTAGATCAAAGTAGATTAAAGTGACTGACACTTAACTGCCAACCAGTTATGTGAGTGGGTGGGGCAACCCTTGTTAACCTACACTGCACAATACTAGCTTAATTTAAATTAATTTAAACTCCTGAAATTTGAAAGAGAATGCTGTTTCGTAAAGTGATCACATTCAACCTCTCCAGCCTGTGTACTCGATCTCCTGTTTCTCCAGCCTGTGTACTCGATCTCCTGTTTCTCCAGCCTGTGTACTCGATCTCCTGTTTCTCCAGCCTGTGTACTCGATCTCCTCTTTCTCCAGCCTGTGTATTCGATCTCCTCTTTCCCCAGCCTGTGTAATCGATCTCCTCTTTCCCCAGCCTGTGTACTCGATCTCCTCTTTCCCCAGCCTGTGTACTCGATATCCTCTTTCCCCAGCCTGTGTACTCGATCTCCTCTTTCCCCAGCCTGTGTACTCAATCTCCTCTTTCCCCAGCCTGTGTACTCGATCTCCTCTTTCCCCAGCCTGTGTACTCGATCTCCTCTTTCCCCAGCCTGTGTACTCGATCTCCTCTTTCCCCAGCCTGTGTACTCAATCTCCTCTTTCCCCAGCCTGTGTACTCGATCTCCTCTTTCCTCACACAGCCTGTGTACTCGATCTCCTGTTTCTCCAGCCTGTGTACTCGATTTCCTCTTTCCCCAGCCTGTGTACTCGATCTCTTTCCCCAGCCTGTGTACTCGATCTCCTTTCCCCAGCCTGTGTACTCGATCTCCTCTTTCCTCACACAGCCTGTGTACTCGATCTCCTCTTTCCTCACACAGCCTGTGTACTCGATCTCCTGTTTCTCCAGCCTGTGTACTCGATCTCCTCTTTCCCCAGCCTGTGTACTCGATCTCCTGTTTCTCCAGCCTGTGTACTCGATCTCCTCTTTCCCCAGCCTGTGTACTCGATCTCTTTCCCCAGCCTGCGTACTCGATCTCCTCTTTTCCCAGCCTGTGTACTCGATCTCCTCTTTCCCCAGCCTGTGTAATCGATCTCCTCTTTCCCCAGCCTGTGTAATCGGTCTCCTCTTTCCCCAGCCTGTGTACTCGATCTCCTCTTTCCCCAGCCTATGTACTCGATCTCCTCTTTCCCCAGCCTGTGTAATCGATCTCCTCTTTCCCCAGCCTGTGTACTCGATATCCTCTTTCCCCAGCCTGTGTACTCGATCTCCTCTTTCCCCAGCCTGTGTAATCGATCTCCTCTTTCCCCAGCCTGTGTACTCGATCTCCTCTTTCCTCAGCCTGTGTACTCAATCTCCTCTTTCCTCAGCCTGTGTACTCGATCTCCTCTTTCCCCAGCCTGTGTACTCGATCTCCCCTTTCCCCAGCCTGTGTACTCGATCTCTTTCCCCAGCCTGTGTACTCGATCTCCTCTTTCCCCAGCCTGTGTACTCGATCTCCTCTTTCCCCAGCCTGTGTACTCGATCTCCCCTTTCCCCAGCCTGTGTACTCGATCTCCTCTTTCCCCAGCCTGTGTACTCGATCTCTTTCCCCAGCCTGTGTACTTGATCTCCTCTTTCCCCAGCCTGTGTACTCGATCTCCTCTTTCCCCAGCCTGTGTACTCGATCTCCCCTTTCCCCAGCCTGTGTACTCGATCTCCCCTTTCCCCAGCCTGTGTACTCTATCTCCTCTTTCCCCAGCCTGTGTACTCGATCTCCTCTTTCCCCAGCCTGTGTACTCGATCTCCTCTTTCCCCAGCCTGTGTACTCGATCTCCTCTTTCCTCACACAGCCTCTCTCATTGTGTTGACACCAAGACTCGTGACAGCATCACCTACTCTTCATGCATCAATGCTATGTCTCAATAATGGGGGGCACAGTGGTTAGCACTGCTGCCTCACAGCACCAGGGTCCTGCGTTCAATTCTGACCTTGGGCGACTGTCTGTGTGGCGTTTGCACTTTCTCCCCGTGTCTGCGTGGGCTTCCTCCGGATATGTAGGTTAAGTGGGGTTGTGGGGAGTGGGCCTCGGTAGAGTGCTCTTTCAGAGGGTCGGGGCAGACTCGATGGGCCGAATGTCGTACTCTTGCGCTGTTGGGATTCTATGGCACGCTGATTCTGTGGTTCTAATAACTCCCTGAGGTAGCATGTTGCACATTAGAATCACTTTCCTATTAAAGTCGTTTCTTCTGAATTCTCAATTTGATTTATTGGTGACATTTTTATATTTGTGGCGCTGTGTTTTGGTCTTCCCCTGACCCCTTCCCTTCTAGCAAGTAGAAATGTTTTGTCCACTGTATGGAGTCCTTGCACAATCTTAATGGCCTCTATTAGGTCACTCCTTCAGCCTCTCTTTTATAGAGACAAGAGACCCAGCATGTTCAATCTTTGCTGTATAAGCTCTCAGTTTGTGAATTATTTCCCACAATCCGATCTCTGTGCCTTCCTCAGTTTTATCCTTCTCACACATTCTAAAACCAAAGCCTCCTGAGTTACCTCATCCTCTTGCCTACAGGGGCAGCACGGTAGCACAGTGGTTAGCACTGTTGCCTCACAGCTCCAGGCTCCCGGGTTCGATTCCCAGCTTGGGTCACTGTCTGTGCGGAGTCTGCACGTTCTCCCCCTGTCTGCGTGGGTTTCCTCCGGGTGCTCCGGTTTCCTCCCACAAAAGACGTGCTTGTTAGGTGAATTGGACATTCTGAATTCTCCCTCCGTGTACCCGAACAGGCGCCGGAATGTGGCGACTAGGGGCGGTTCACAGTAACTTCACTGCAGTGTTAATGTAATGTGACACTAATAAAGATTATTATTATTTTTAAAAAAAATCAAACTTCATGACATCCTGGACTATGGATCCTGGCCAGTCCCTGAAGTTTGTCAATAAACAAAAAAAATAACTTGGGGAAACACTGACAGAAAGAGGGCAAACATAGCTGCAATTTGGAACTCAACAGATTATGCGGGTCCATCATTATCTGTAAAGAGTGAAATAGGTTGATATTTGGGTGTGGACCCTCTATCGTTATTGTCAGTATAATGGCCATCTTTATTGAAGGGATGGTTTGGGCACCTTTAAAGAATGATTATGAATTTTACTTTGATGATAATTCTTCATTTTAGTTCAACGATATGAAGAAAAATTCCGGAAAACATGACGATGATCTCCGTGTTATGAAGACTGAAATTTCAGACATGCAAAGGCAGGTCGGACGGATAAACTCTGAAATCCAGGCTCTGAACAAACAAGTAAGATCTCTCTTCAGAAGTTGAAAATTGTTCCGTCATTGGTTTTTCTCAATTGTAAATGGCTCCCCTCCCCACATCCATTTGTTAAATTTAGATTTTCACAGATGTGGGCATCTCTGGCGAGGCCAGTACTTATTGCCCCTTGAGAAGGTGGTGGTGAGCTGCCTTCTTGAACCGCTGCAGTCCATGTGGTGTAGGTACACCCACAGTGCTGTTGGGAAGGGAGGTTCAAGATTTTCACCCAGCGACCGTGAAGGAACGGCCAATATGTTCCCAAGTCAAAATGTCTTGGAGGGCAACTTCCAGGTGGTGGGGTTCCCAGGTATCTGCTGCGTGGTCGAGGTCAGAGGTTTGGCAGATGTGTTGAAGGAGCCTTGGTGAATTGCTGCAGTGCATCGTGTAGGTGGTATCGACTGTTACCACAGTACATCGGAGGTGGAGGGAGTCGGTGTTGATGGTGGTGAATGGGGTGCCGATTTAGCAGGTTGCATTGCCCTGGATGGTGTCAACTGCACTCATCCAGGCAAGTGGAGACTATTCCATCACACTCTTGACTTGTGCCTTGTAGATGGGAAACAGGCTTTAGGGAGTCAGGAGACTAGTTACTCGCTGCAGAATTCCCAGCCTCTGACCTGCTCTTGTAGCCATGGTATTTATATGGCTGGGTCCAGTTCAGTTTCTGATCAATAGTATCCACAGGAATTCCCATCTTGCTTCTCCGAGAAGTGTTTATTTTCCGGTTCCACAGACGCCAATTGTCCTCCAGTACCTAATGTCTGACATTACTGAAAAGGACTATTGTCATGACCGGCTCGATTGATGGGAAGTCACTGGGTTGTATAAATGGATGGTCGATCTGTTATCATTCATTTTCCACCAAGTCAACCTTACGAGCAGGAACTGCTGAGCAACAGAGCTGGAATGAGAGCCTGGTAGATTGTCTCTTCTCTGACCTTGGGTAGCTGTACCATTCTGAGGACAGCTGACTCACCACAGACCACAGATGGAGTCTGGAACCTTTCTGATTTGGCTGGCTCAGTTCCACACTGCCTGGTAAAAGTAGAAATGGAAGTGGGGGGGGGGGGGGTGGAATGTAAAGACATTTCTACCATTATACATGTGGAATTGTGACTCCTTTGTGTTCACTGTCAGTGAATATGACACTTTGAAATCCATGAAAACATTCTTTTGAATTTAAAATGACTAAAGGGGCGTCATTCTCCGCCGGCGGGAGTCTCCGTTTTGCCGGCGCCCGGGGGTTTCCCGACGGCGTGGGGGTGCCCCACAATGGGAAACCCCATTGACCGGCCGGTGTTACGGAGACTCCCGCCGGCCGGTCGACGCAGAAATGTGGCGGGGCGGGTAGGAGAATTTCGCCCAAGGTTGTTGGTACTAACTCCCATTTTGTTTTTAACAACATGACAAAATGTACTTACAAGGAGAAAGGGAACTTGCAACATAAATGAGCCTGGGCTACATTGGCTGACGAACTAAGAGAGCATTGGCAGAGGCCAGTTGGTTTCCGATGTTATAGCTCAAGAAATGGGAGTGGAGGATTACAACCAATTAAATGTTTTATGAAGTAGAATCACTGCTGGAACGGAAGAAGCATGGCAAACATTTTGCACACCGCACACTCCCTCAAACAGCAGTTTTTGTTGTGCTGTTAATTGAGGAATATACATTGGCTTGGACACTAGGGAGTAATCCCCATCTCTTCTTCAAAATAGTGCCATGGGCTCGTTTCACCCGAGAGGGCAGACAGGGCCCCAATTTAAGATCTCAGCTGAAAGATGCCCCTCCGACAGGGCAGCATGCCTTTAATACTGCGCTGCCATGTCAGACTTGGTCTCCTTGAGTCTGTTCCACCATTTCATTTGTTTATGGTTGAGAACAATTGCTCAACAAAAAGAATCTGTCAATCTTGGTTCTGAAATTGTTGATTGACTCCCCCCCCGCCCCCCTAGCCTCATTGGCTTTTGTTTTTGGGGAGACAGGGGAGGACCTGGTACCAGACTCTCTTTTCCCACCCTGCCCATTGGAAGATGCAGTTTCTCTCAACTCAATCATAACCTAAGATGGGGCCTGGCTCACTTAGCATTGACAGTTTTTTCATATGTCATAGAAAGAGCAGCTGGAGGCAGCAATCGCAGAAGCAGAGGAACGTGGTGAAATCGCTCTTGTGGCAGCTAAAAAACGCATTGCCGACTTACAGGAAGCCATAGAGAAAGCTAACAAGGAAATGCTTCGCCAGGTCCGAGAGTACCAAGATCTGATGAACACTAAACTTGCCTTGGACATTGAAATTGCCACTTACAAAAAACTGCTTGAAGGAGAAGAGAGCAGGTTAGTACATTGAGTACCTCTTGACCTGGTTGAATTCAATGAGTTTGTCTGTTTTCCAGAGGGCCGCATTCAGCGATGCACAAAAGAAGGGTTCTAGTTAAGGTTATCCTTGTTAGGGTGTTGCACAATGTGGCCCTAGAGAAAGAGAGAGATATGGAGACAGTTGAATTTCTGGTGTCGGCCCAATGGAACCCATGGAAGGTGGCCAAGGACATGGTTTCCTTTGGTGTCTGCCATTTCCAGTTCTTCCTGGGCAGCCTTGCTAGGGAGTCAACCTCTGCCCACTCCATGCCAGGTAAATAACACCAAGGGGGAGGGGGGCGCACCAGCCTCTCGGGCCAGAGCCAGGGTTAGGGACTCTCTATGCCAAGAGTTCATAGAATTTATAGTGCAGAAGGAGGCCAGCCGGCCCATCGAGTCTGCACCGGCTCTTGGAAAGAGCACCCTACCCAAGCCCACCCCATCACTCTATCCCAGTAACCCCACCCAACCTTTTTGGACACTAAGGACAATTTATCATGGCCAGTCCACCTAACCTTGCACATCTTTGGACTGTGGGAGGAAACCGGAGCACCCGGAGGAAACCCACACAGACACGATGAGAACGTACAGACTCCGCACAGACAGTGACCCGAGCCGGGAATCGATCTTGGGACCCTGGAGCTGTGAAGCAACTGTGCTAACCACTGTGCTAACGTGCTGCCTGTTACCTGCTCCTCTGGCTCAGTTGGGTTCCAGTATTGGGCTGGAGACCACTATCCTGAGTGAAATGACATGCACCAGCCTCCAGGTGGCCATAAGTGAGTTATATCAGGGAGTCCTGTCAGAAGGGAAGGAAGGCCTGGAGCCCAAAACAATAAGGCAAATAGTTTTTCACCAGTCCATTTGGGCATGGCTGATATCTTGATGTTGTGGGTAGGGGAGGGGGATGGGCACCTCCTTGCCCCACTTTCACCTCCAATCCCATGATCAGCAGATGCCAGATCATTTGGGTTGCATGGAGCAAGTGAGCATGGACAGTATGTGTGCCATGGCTTATGTGCCTGCCAACCTGAAGCACATATGATGCTGCTGTCCCAACCTAAAGTTATTCCAAATCTCTGTCTCGCTACTTGTGTATTGATGACGGGGCCACTACATCTTTAAGTGCTGCAATGTGATGCATCTTTAACAATATAAACCAATCAGAGTCCTGGCAAGTGTTTTCACAAGATTAGGAGGCCCACTTGTCTGTCAGCTGGGTGAATGCTGCGGAATTCAAGTAGAATCTGCCACCCTAGCAGCTTTTGTTGTGACTATTACAGCTCCCACAGCCAGCAAGATGAGAACAAATGCTTAATGATTTTTGTTGCCCTGGATGAATTTGCTCGGTTGTTAATTGAAACAGCTCCGATGTACTACCTCACATTTGTATAATACTTTAAATGCAGGGGAGGGCACCCGAGTTCAAACTGACAATGATTCTTGATAATGACTGTCTATTTCTGGCCTTAGCCTGTACGTTTTCCTGAACAAAAGGAAGGGCCCGTTCCACACTAGGAACCGGAGCATTCAGACTATCGAGACTGGTCTGTTGTTCAAGTTGATCATGGCTGATCTGTATCTCAACCCCATTAATTTGCCTAAGTTCCATATCCCTTGATAGCATTGCCTCTGAAGATTGGAGCAAAACCTCCAGTTGTCCCCCCTCCCCCAGCATCCACTGCCTTTTGGGGAAGAAAGTTCCAGGTTTCTGCAAACCATTTGCGTGGAAAAGAACTTCCTATCTTCATCTGAAGCGGCCGAGCTCCAATTTGAAGGTTATGGGCGGGAATTCCCAACGGCAGAGGTGGCCCACCATTCGACAGCAACAGGACCTTCCTATATAGATATAGATGTTTCAATAAGATTAGGGAGGGTGGTAAAAGAGGTGGGGGGGTGGCATTATTAATTAGAGATAGTATAACAGCTGCAGAAAGGCAGTTCGAGGAGTATCACCCTATTGAGGTAGTATGGGTTGAAGTCAGAAATAGGAAAGGAGCAGTCACCTTGTTAGGAGTTTTCTATAGGCCCCCCAATAGTAGCAGAGATGTGGAGGAACAGATTGGGAAACAGATTTTGGAAAGGTGCAGAAGTCATAGGGTAGTAGTCATGGGCGACTTTAACTTCCCAAATATTGAGTGGATACTCTTCAGATCAAATAGTTTGGATGGGGTGGTGTTTGTGCAGTGTGTCCAGGAAGCTTTTCTAACACAGTATGTAGATTGTCCGACCAGAGGAGGGGCAATATTGGATTTAGTACTTGGTAATGAACCAGGGCAAGTGATAGATTTGTTAGTGGGGGAGCATTTTGGAGATAGTGACCACAATTCTGTGACTTTCACTTTAGTAATGGAGAGGGATAGGTACGTGCAACAGGGCAAGGTTTACAATTGGGGGAAGGGTAAATACGATGTTGTCAGACAAGAATTGAAGTGCATAAATTGGGAACATAGGCTGGCAGGGAAGGACACAAGTGAAATGTGGAACTTGTTCAAGGAACAGGTGCTACGTGTCCTTGATATGTATGTCCCTGTCAGGCAGGGAAGAGATGGTCGAGTGAGGGAACCATGGTTGACAAGAGAGGTTGAATGTCTTGTTAAGAGGAAAAAGGAGACTTATGTAAGGCTGAGGAAACAAGGTTCAGACAGGGCATTGGAGGGATACAAGATAGCCAGGAGGGAACTGAAGAAAGGGATTAGGAGAGCTAAGAGAGGGCATGAACAATCTTTGGCGGGTAGGATCAAGGAAAACCCCAAGGCCTTTTACACATATGTGAGAAATATGAGAATGACTAGAGCGAGGGTAGGTCCGATCAAGGACAGTAGCGGGAGATTGTGTATTGAGTCTGAAGAGATAGGAGAGGTCTTGAACGAGTACTTTTCTTCTGTATTTACAAATGAGAGGGGCGATATTGTTGGAGAGGACAGTGTGAAACAGATTGGTAAGCTCGAGGAAATACTTGTTAGGAAGGAAGATGTGTTGGGCATTTTGAAAAACTTGAGGATAGACAAGTCCCCCGGGCCTGACGGGATATATCCAAGGATTCTATGGGAAGCAAGAGATGAAATTGCAGAGCCGTTGGCAATGATCTTTTCGTCCTCACTGTCAACAGGGGTGGTACCAGGGGATTGGAGAGTGGCGAATGTCATGCCCCTGTTCAAAAAAGGGACTAGGGATAACCCTGGGAATTACAGGCCAGTTAGTCTTACTTCGGTGGTAGGCAAAGTAATGGAAAGGGTACTGAAGGATAGGATTTCTGAGCATCTGGAAAGACACTGCTTGATTCGGGATAGTCAGCACGGATTTGTGAGGGGTAGGTCTTGCTTTACAAGTCTTATTGAATTCTTTGAGGAGGTGACCAAGCAGTGGATGTAGTGTACATGGATTTTAGTAAGGCATTTGACAAGGTTCCCCATGGTAGGCTTATGCAGAAAGTAAGGAGGCATGGGATAGTGGGAAATTTGGCCAGTTGGATAACAAACTGGCTAACCGATAGAAGTCAGAGTGGTGGTGGATGGCAAATATTCAGCCTGGATCCCAGTTACCAGTGGCGTACCACAGGAATCAATTCTGGGTCCTCTGCTGTTTGTGATTTTCATGAATGACTTGGATGAGGGAGTTGAAGGGTGGGTCAGTAAATTTGCAGACGATGCGAAGATTGGTGGAGTTGTGGATAGTAAGGAGGGCTGTTGTCAGCTGCAAAGAGACATAGATAGGATGCAGAGCTGGGCTGAGAAGTGGCAGATGGAGTTTAACCCTGAAAAGTGTGAGGTTGTCCATTTTGGAAGGACAAATATGAATGCGGAATACAGGGTTAACGGTAGAGTTCTTGGCAATGTGGAGGAGCAGAGAGATCTTGGGGTCTATGTTCATAGATCTTTGAAAGTTGCCACTCAAGTGGATAGAGCTGTGAAGAAGGCCTATGGTGTGCTCGCGTTCATTAACAGAGGGATTGAATTTAAGAGCCGTGAGGTGATGATGCAGCTGTATAAAACTTTGGTAAGGCCACATTTGGAGTATTGTGTACAGTTCTGGTCGCCTCATTTTAGGAAGGATGTGGAAGCTTTGGAAAAGGTGCAAAGAAGATTTACCAGGATGTTGCCTGGAATGGAGAGTAGGTCTTACGAGGAAAGGTTGAGGGTGTTAGGCCTTTTCTCATTAGAACGGAGAAGGATGAGAGGCGACTTGATAGAGGTTTATAAGATGATCAGGGGAATAGATAGAGTAGACAGTCAGAGACTTTTTCCCCGGGTGGATCAAACCATTACAAGGGGACATAAATTTAAGGTGAAAGGTGGAAGATATAGGAGGGATATCAGAGGTAGGTTCTTTACCCAGAGAGTAGTGGGGGCATGGAATGCACTGCCTGTGGAAGTAGTTGAGTCAGAAACATTAGGGACCTTCAAGCAGCTATTGGATAGGTACATGGATTATGGTAAAATGATAGTGTAGATTTAGTTGTTCTTAAGGGCAGCACGGTAGCATTGTGGATAGCACAATTGCTTCACAGCTCCAGGGTCCCAGGTTCGATTCCGGCTTGGGTCACTGTCTGTGCGGAGTCTGCACGTCCTCCCCGTGTCTGCGTGGGTTTCCTCCGGGTGCTCCGGTTTCCTCCCACAGTCCAAAGATGTGCAGGTTAGGTGAATTGGCCAATGATAAATTGCCCTTAATGTCCAAAATTGCCCTTGGTGTTGGGTGGAGGTGTTGAGTTTGGGTAGGGTGCTCTTTCCAAGAGCCGGTGCAGACTCAAAGGGCCGAATGGCCTCCTTCTGCACTGTAAATTCAATGATAATCTATGATTAATCTAGGACAAAGGTTCGGCACAACATCGTGGGCCGAAGGGCCTGTTCTGTGCTGTATTTTCTATGTTCTATGTTCCTGCCGAGGAAATTTTGGCCTATGTCCCTTGTTTTTTGTTTTCCCACTGGAGACAATATGTTCTCTGTATCTATCCTGATAAATATTTATAAAATTGTTCATACCTCGATCAGGCCACCTCTCAATCTCCTCTCTTTAAGGGAATACAAGACAAGTTTATGCAGCCTATCCTAATAATTTAATCCACAAAGCTGAGTGTGCCTGCCTGCATGTGTATGGTTGCGTTCAGTCCAGTAACTGTTACACTCTGATTTTAGGCTGTCAACACCAGTGAATGTGACCTATCACCAATCATCCAAAGGTAAGAGAACTCAAGAATTACTTAAATGACAAATCTGTCATTTTGTGCAATGCAAGATACATTTTGCCTGGCATGGCAGTGAGTCCGAAGAACCAAATTGTTCTCTTAGCTGTAGCCTGGGCTGGGATGAGGTGTTAAATGGTGTGCGGGGTTGGGGGTGGGTGGGACTGGTGTCCGAAGGTGGTTGGGTGAGGTGCCAAATTAACCTTTGTCCTTTTGAGTCAACAATGAACCACCGTTGCACAGTGCTCAAGCCCAGACAACTTTTCGTTGACTTCAATGGAGAGGAAACCAGGCCATGATCCATAATTTTTCCAGCCAGAAGTTAAAATTAACTTCCCTTTAAGTAGAGGGATATTCAAACTTGACTATGATGTACCCCCCCACCCCAATTTTAAAGTAAAATGGCTTGTTTTCATTCACTGCTGGGGCTCACATACAAAGAAGAACAAAGAAAATTACAGCACAGGAACAGGCCCTTCAGCCCTCCCAGCATGTGCCGATCCAGATCCTTTATCTAAACCTGTCGTCTATTTTCCAAGGATCTACTTCCCTCTGTTCCCCGCCCGTTCATATATCTGTCTAGATGCATCTTAAATGATGCTATCGTGCCCGCCTCTACCACCTCCGCTGGCAAAGCGTTCCAGGCACCCACCACCCTCTGCGTAAAAAAACTTTCCACGCACATTTCCCTTAAACTTTCCTCCTCTCACCTTGAAATCGTGACCCCTTGTAATTGACACCCTCACTCTTGGAAAAAGCTTGTTGCTATCCACCCTGTCCATACCTCTCATAATTTTGTAGACCTCAATCAGGTCCCCCCTCAACCTCCGTCTTTCCAACAAAAACAATCCTAATCTACTCAACCTTTCTTCATAGCTAGCACCCTCCATACCAGAAAACATCCTGGTGAACCTCCTCTGCACCCTCTCCAAAGCATCCACATCCTTCTGGTAATGTGGCGACCAGAACTGCACACAGTATTCCAAATGTGGCCTAACCAAAGTCCTATCTTTAGACAGATATATGAACGGGCGGGGAACAGAGGGAAGTAGACCCTGGAAAATAGGCGACAGGTTTAGATAAAGGATCTGGATCGTCGCAGGCTGGGAGGGCCGAAGGGCCTGTTCCTGTGCTGTAAATTTTCTTTGTTCTTTGTTCTTTATACAACTGTAACGTGACCTGCCGACTCTTGTACTCAATACCCCGTCCGATGAAGGCAAGCATGCTGTGTGCCTTCTTGACCACTCTATCGACCTGCGTTGCCACCTTCAGGGTACAATGGACCTGCACTCCCAGATCTCTCTGTACATCAATTTTCCCCAGGACTATTCCATTGACAGTATAGTCCGCTCTTGAATTGGATCTTCCAAAATGCATCACCTCACATTTGCCCGGTTTGAACTCCATCTGCCATTTTTCCGCCCAACTCTCCAATCTATCTATATTTTGCTGTATTCCCTGACAGTCCCCCCCGCTATCTGCAACTCTACCAATCTTATTATCATCTGCAAACTTGCTAATCAGACCACCTATACCTTCGTCCAGATCATTTATGTATATCACAAACAACAGTGGTCCGAGCACGGACTCCTGTGGAACACCACTAGTCACCTTTCTCTATTTTGAGACACTCCCTTCCGCCACTACTCTCTGTCTCCTGTTGCCCAGCCAGTTCTTTATCCATCTACCTAGTACACCCTGAACCCCATACGACTTCACTTTTTCCATCAACCTGCCATGGGAAACTTTATCAAACGTCTTACTGAAGTCCATGTATATGACATCTACAGCCCTTCCCTCATCAATTCACTTTGTCACTTCCTCAAAGAATTCTATTAGGTTTGTAAGACATGACCTTCCCTGCACAAAACCATGCTGCCTATCACTGAGTCTATTTTCTTCCAAATGTGAATAGATCCTATCCCTCAGTATCTTCTCCAATAGTTTGCCTACCACTGATGTCAAGCTTACAGGTCTATAATTCCCTGGATTATCCCTGCTCCCCTTCTTAAACAAAGGGACAACATTAACAATTCTCCAGTCCTCCGGGACCTCACCCGTGCTCAAGGATGCTGCAAAGATATCTGTTAAGGCCCCAGCTATTTCGTCCCTCAGTAACCTGGGATAGGTCCCATCCGGACCTGGGGACTTGTCCACCTTAATGCCTTTTAGAATACCCAAAACTTCCCCCTTCCTTATGCCGACTTGACCTAGAGTATTTAAACATCCATCCCTAACCTCAACATCCGTCATGTCCCTCTCCTTGGTGAATACCGATGCAAAGTACTCATTAAGAATCTCAGCTATTTCCTCTGACTCCACGCATAAATTCCCTCTTTTGTCTTTGTGTGGGCCAATCCATTCTCTAGTTACCCTCTTGCTCCTTATATACGAATAAAAGGCTTTGGAATTTTCCTTAACCGTGTTAGCCAAAGATATTTCATGACCCCTTTTAGCCCCCTTTATTGCGCGTTTGATATTTCCCGATATTCCTCCAAAGCTTCATCAGTTTTAAGTCGCCTAGATCTTATGAATGCTTCCTTTTTCATCTTAGCTAGTCTCACAATTCCACCCGTCATCCATGGTTCCCGAATCTTGCCATTTCTATCCCTCATTTTTACAGGGACATGTCTGTCCTGCACTCTAATCAACCTTTCCTTAAAAGACTCCCACATTTCAAATGTGGATTTACCCTTAAACAGCTGCTCCCAATCCACATTCCCCAGCTCCTGCTGAATTTTGTTATACTTGGCCTTTCCCCAATTTAGCACTCTTCCTTCAGGACCACTCTCGTCTTTGTCCATGAGTATTCTAAAACTTATAGAATTGTGATCGCTATTCCCAAAGTAATCACCGACTGAGACTTCAAAACCACCTGGCTGGGATCATTCCCCAATACCAGGTCCAGTATGGCCCCTTCCCGAGTTAAAAGAAAATAATGGTCAAGTATTGGACAGGATTTGTAGAACTGTACCCCCCCCCCCCCCCCAAATAATCTGAAGGATAAGGCATTATTGTACCTATGCAGCTAGGGCCTTTTTGAATATTTTGCCATAATAGATTCAGCATGGTCCATAGATATAAATTACCTCTTGGTTTGTTAATGTGCTAAAAAATAATTATTTGGGGTGTAAGCTCTGTCAAAAGCATTTTAATTGTCTCCTAGCCCAGTGATACTTTGAATACACCCAGGAAACCTTGGTGGTCTTCCTTCCATTGGCCACGGTGCCCTCCTGTTCACCTCTGGACCTCTGTGAATAGCCTGCCCAGCTGCAGGATGCCAGCTGAACTGTGAACCAATACCATTTCATGGCCTCTCACTTGCTCCATTGCATTCCCTTTCTGCCTTTTACTATGACAACAACTACAACATGAACAACTTGCATTTGTGTAGCACCTTCACTATAGTAAAACACCCCAAGGTTGTTAACCAAATTTATCCAGGGCCATATATGGCTATATTTGGACAGATGGTCAAGAGCATGGTCAAGTAGGTAGGTTTTGAAGGAGGACAGATTAAGAGAGGAAATTCCTGAGAATAGGGTCTAGGCAGTTGAAGGCACAACTGCCAATGGTGCAGCAGTAAAATTGGGATGTGCAAGAGGGCATAATTGCAGAAGCACAGATCTTGGAGGGCTTTAGGGCTGGAGGATTTTAGAGATGGGGAGGGATAAGGCCATGGAGGAATTTCGGAAAGGTGGATGAGAATTTTAAGCTGGATCTTGTATCTTAAATCTTGTACAATTCGACTGGGAACCCAATGGGCCTAGCCGCCCTTCCTGCCTGCATCCACCCAATCGTTACCTTCACCTCCCCCACACCTATTAGCTCCTCCAGCCCTACCCTCTCCACCTCCCCCAACCTCTAACCCACCCAGAAACTCCCTCATCTCCTGCACCTCCTCTGGTGGCTCCGACTCATACAAGTCCCTATAGAATTCCTTAAACACCTTATTAATATATTCCGGAGCCACCACCAACTCCCCCATCTTGTCCTGCACCCAAACTATCTCCCTCGCCACAGCCTCCCTACAGAGTTGACCTGCCAACAAGAACCTTGCCTTCTCCCTGTACTCATAAGACAGCCCCCCTCGCCCTTCTCAACTGACGTACTGCCTTTCCCGTGGACAATAGGGCAGCACGGTAGCTTGGTGCTTAGCACAGTTGATACACAACTCCAGGGTCCCAGGTTCGATTCCCGGCTTGGGTCACTGTGTGTGTGGAGTTTGCACTTTCTCCCTGTGTCTGCGTGGGTTTCCTCTGGGTGCTCCGGTTTCCTCCCACAGTCCAAAGATGTGCAGGTTAGGTGAATTGGCTATGCTAGATTGTCCTTAGTGTCCAAAAAGGTTAATTGGGGTTACTGGGTTGAGGGGATGGGGTGGAGGAGGCGTGTGCTTGAGTGAGATGCTGTTTCCAAGGGCCGGTGCAGACTCGATGGGCCGAATGGCCTCCTTCTGGACTGTAAATTCTATGAAATTTTCTATGAAATAGGTCAAACTTTGTCTGCAACTCCTTCCTCTTTGCTAGTAGCCCCGGTTTCCCCTGTGTACCTCCCATCCACATCGATCTATCAGTCGTTGTCATTCTTCACCACCATCTTCAGAGCCTCCCAAATCACCGACCACAAGTCCTCCCCTGTGCAATTGAACCCCACATACTCCTCCATCACCCTCCCTATCTTGCCACAGAAACTCTGATCCGCCAATAACCCCACATCCATCCTCCACCCTGGCTTCAGGGCTGCCTCCTTCTCCAATACCACGTCCATCCAATGCGGTGCGTGTTTCGAGATCACAATTGCCGAGTACTCCGCCCTCTTAACTCTGGCCAACAGCGCCTTTCCCACCACGAAGAAGTCAATCGTCAAACACTTTGTGCACCGGGGAGAAAAATGAATATTCCCAATCCCTCGGGTGTAAAAATCTCCATGTCCAACCACCCCCCCCCCCCATCTCCCTCAAGCCCTGCCTATGCTTTCACCGCCTCTGCCCCCCCCCCCCCCCCCCACGACTGAGTCAGTGAGCATGGCTGGGACCTGTCCACCCTCGCCTCCAGCACTGTGTTCAAACACCCCCCCCTCCTCCCATTATCAGCTCATGAGTATCCAGATCGAGGATAGCACCCAATGCTCTCTTCACGAACCCCGCATCATCCCAATTTGGCCCTGGACGCTTACCAGCCTCCCTTCCAATGCACCTGTCACTATCACATACCTGCCCCACCACCACCTTATCCATCAGAAACCTCACCCGCTTGCCCACCAAGATCACCACTCCCTGAGCCCTACTATTAAACCCCGACTGAAACACCTGACTCACCCACCCCAGCTTCCATACACCGCATAAAAGAGCCCTATTGTCAAAAGGAGCAAATTGGTCTGATCATCGGATTTTTCCTTTTGCTTTCTGTTGTTTCGAGAGTGCTGGCCTTCACTTGCCACGGAATTTTATTTGGGCAGATCAGGACCAAAGCCTGAATCCTTTCATTTACTCCTGTTGCAGTATCCCTTAATGTGGAATCTAGAGTCAGACATCGATTGTGATTGACGCTTGACTGAAAGTCAGTAATGTTGCACCAATCTGATGGGCCCAGAAAAGTCACAGTGCCTCTCCGTCCGTCTGATACAGATGCACTGCATCAGTGTTTAATGTTGGTGACAGTTACTGCTTAATAGGTAATAATAGGTAGATGAGGAAAGCTGTGTTTCCAGTGCAATTGTTATCCTCTTTCGTCTGTACCCTTTCAGCAGCATACGGCCTTCCGCAGTTACAGTTCGATAGCTTGAACCGTGGAGGGTTGGAAACGAGTGGATTGAACAAATCCCTTATCGTTAAGACGATTGAAATCAAGGATGGCAAAACACTCTCCGAGTCCTCTTATCCAAGAAAATGAAGCATTTGTGTTTTACAGAAAGATATGTCTGGTCATTTCAATCATATTTTAATTTCCTGAGGTATATTTTAACCAACAACATTTGAATCTCAAGACCTCATTAATGTGTCCTTTAAAGGATCTTGATTATAAGGAATTATGAAGGATTTTGCCTCATTCTTGGTGTCAAATGTGAAATAAAACTTGATAATCTAGTACATAGTACATATGTGTTCTCTGTTTTGTGTAATATTCCAATGCACTTGCATCAGATGTTAGACATCTTCTTTGCTGACATTTAGAAAACTAATTGATTTGCACATTCAGAAATGGACAGTCACTTATGAATTCTCTCAAAGAACTAGGTTTGGTTTCCAAGTGACATCGGGCTGGATTCTCCCAAAATGGAGTTATGTCCGCATGCCGGCGCAAAAATGCAGGCGTTGCACTCCCGAGTTTCCTGGAAAACAAACAAACCGATTCACTTACCTACAGGGGGCTAGCAGGGACCCGGGGTGCTTCACGCAGCTTTGGCTGTGGATACGGACCCCCGCACTTCTGGTTCTGAGTCCGCGCATGCGCACGGGAGCGGCCGTGCCGAGCGCCATGGCGCACTCGGACCGCGGAGGCAGCTCCATAATGTAGGTCTCCCCCGCTCGGCCGCACGCACGTGCATCGGACCATAGATCATAGAATTTACAGTGCAGAAGGAGGCCATTCGGCCCATCGAGTCTGCACCGG
This sequence comes from Scyliorhinus torazame, assembly GCF_047496885.1. Taxonomy (NCBI): domain Eukaryota; kingdom Metazoa; phylum Chordata; class Chondrichthyes; order Carcharhiniformes; family Scyliorhinidae; genus Scyliorhinus; species Scyliorhinus torazame. Next base: position 22,545,264 of record NC_092738.1, on the reverse strand, counting down.
CTCTTTGAGAGAGCACCCCACCCAAGGTCAACACCTCCACCCTATCCCCATAACCCAGTAACCCCACCCAACACTAAGGGCAATTTTGGACACTAAGGACAATTTATCACGGCCAATCCACCTAACCTGCACATCTTTGCACTGTGGGAGGAAACCGGAGGAAACCCACGCACACACCCACATCCACCCCAGCCCGATCTGTGCTGCAGCCGCCCATAAGGCACCCCCCCCGGTGCCCAATCCCCCTGCCCCCCACCAGGACGGCTGCGGACTGAGACCGCTGCCGCCACACGAGAGTCCCGACCGGCCATACCATGTTAGTTCCGCGCCGTGGGGAACTCGGCCGGTCAGGAGCGGAGTATCGCTGGGTGGGCCTCTGGCAATGGCCCCTCAGCCGGGCGGCGCAATTCGCGGACGCGCGGATATTCAGGGCCCGGAGAATTGCCGGAGCGGTGCCGGGTCCGATTCCGTCAGGAAAGTTGATTCTCTGCCCCCACGCTAAACACGATTTCGGCGCAGGGCTGCGGACAATCCAGCCCACTGTTCTTGTAAAATATAGAGAGGCAATGGAGAAGATGGGACCAGAACTGAAAGATGCACTAATTACGAAAGGTGTCAGGCGGGATTCTCCGTTTCTGAAACTAAGGGCTGGATTCTCCGATTTTGCAGCTCAGTGCTGACGCCAGCATGGGAACCGTGGGGCGGGATTCTCCGACCCCCCCGCCGGGTGGGAGAATCGCTGGGGGTCGGCATGAATCCCACCCCCGCCATCCTCCCAATTCTCCCGCTCCCCAAAATCCGGCCCAGCGTGAGTCGCGCCGCCCCGGAGAATGGCGGGGTCAGGCGTGACTCAATGGGCGCCGGGGCTGCCCGAATTCTCCGGCCTGCGATGGGTCAAGGTCCCGCCCGCCTGTAGCCAGTCCCACCGGCGTAAATCAGAGTAGGTCCCTTACCGGCCGGACCTGGCGGCGCGGGCGGGTTCCTGGGGGGTCGTGGGGGGATCTGGCCCCAGGAGGAGCCCCCAAGGTGGCCTGGCCCACGGTCGGGGCCCACCGATCCGCGGGCGGGCCTGAGCTGTGGGGGCACTCTATTCCTTCCGCATGTGGTCCTCCGCGATGGCCGATGCGGAAGTGAATCCCTGTGCGCATGCGCGGGGATGACGCCAGCACGCGCTGGCGCTCCTGCGCATGCGCTGACTCATGCCGGACAGCGGAGAGCCTTCGGCGCCAGTTGGCGTAGCGCCAAGCCCCTAACCCGCCGGCCGGCGGGGCGCCAACCAATCCGGGGCAGGCCTAGCCCCTGAAGGTGCAGAGGATTCCACACCTTTGGGGCGACCCGACACCGGAGTGGTTCACGCCGCTCCGTCCCGCCGGGACCCCCGCCCTGCCGGATATGGGAGAATGCCGCCCATGGTGTTTTACGACATCAAAATCGGCACCGAACCCTCACCAATCCAGGGACCGGTGAGGGGCTGGCAGCGGCACCGCGTAAATCGCCCGGCTCCCGCTCCAAAAGCGGCCAGAGAATGGGTGGGCCCGTGGCTGTGCAATCGCATGGTGATCAGCAGCGGTCGCGCCGTACAACCAAGTGCTGGCAGTGCATGAACCCGACCTGCCAAATACTTCCCCAGAGGACAACACCTGGCCACCCCCCCACCACACCAGCCCTCACGAAAGCCCTCCCGGCCAACAGCATGGCTTCCAGCCGACATTATGCGGCACTGGACACAGTCCATGGCTGCCATGCCCGGTTCCCGACCTCTGAGACCACACGTCAACCGCGCGGTCGGGAACTCAGCCCATCAGGGGAGGACCTTTTGATGACGCGGCAACATCGCTCCAACACGTGTGACGCGCAATGCGATGACGCCACTCCGGAGGAGGCGGAGAATAGAAAACCGGCGTCAAACCGGCAGCGCCCCTGATTTGGCCGACGGAAGAGATTCTCTGCCCGATCGGCGACTGCGATGTCGCCGTCAGGCAACGGAGAATCCCGCCATTAGTGTTGACGCCAACACCTGGACCGAATCTGCTACTATCTGCGTCAGGTCCGTGATCGACACTCGGGAGGCTGACAAGCTGCAGCCACACACACACATTACATTCCCCACACACACTCATCCCAGCCACACACACACATTACACTCCCCACACACACTCATCCCAGCCGCACACACACATTGCACACGCCACCCACACTCATCCCAGCCGCACATACACATTACACTCCCCACACACACTCATCCCAGCCGCACACACACATTACACACCCCACACACACTCACCCCAGCTGCACACACACATTACACTCCCCACACACACTCAGCCCAGCCACACACACACATTACACTCCCCACACATACTCATCCCAGCCGCACACACACATTACACTCCCCACACACACTCAGCCCAGCCACACACACACATTACACTCCCCACACACACTCATCCCAGCCGCACATACACATTACACTCCCCACGCACACTCATCCCAGCCGCACACACACATTACACTCCCCACACACACTCATCCCAGCTGCACACACACATTACACTCCCCACACACACTCATCCCAGCCACACACACACATTACACTCCCCACACACACTCATCCCAGCTGCACACACACATTACACTCTCCACACACTCATCCCAGCCGCACACACATTACACTCCCCACACACACTCATCCCAGCCACACATACACATTACACTCCCCACACACACTCATCCCAGCTGCACACACACATTACACTCCCCACACACACTCACCCCAGCCACACCCACGCAGACATGGGCAGCACGGTAGCATTGTGGATAGCACAATTACTTCACAGCTCCAGGGTCCTAGGTTCGATTCCGGCTTGGGTCACTGTGCGGAGTCTGTACATCCTCCCCGTGTGTGCGTGGGTTTCCTGCGGGTGCTCCGGTTTCCTCCCACAGTCCAAAGATGTGCAGGTTAGGTGGACTGGCCATGATAAATTGTCCTTAGTGTCCAAAATTGCCCTTAGTGTTGGGTGGGGTTACCGGGTTATGGGGATAGGGTGGAGGTGTTGACCTTGGGTAGGTGTTCTTTCCAAGAGCTGGTGCAGACTCGATGGGCTGAATGGCTTCCTTCTGCACTGTAAATTCTATGAAATTCTATGAAATTACACCCCCCACACACACTCATCCCAGCCACACATACACATTACACTCCCCACACACACTCATCCCAGCCGCACATACACATTACACTCCCCACACACACTCACCCCAGCCGCACACACACATTACACTCCCCACACACACTCATCCCAGCCGCACATACACATTACACTCCCCACACACACTCATCCCAGCCGCACATACACATTACACTCCCCACACACTCTCATCTCAGCCGCACACACACATTACACTCCCCACACACACTCATCCCAGCCACGCACACACATTACACTCCCCACACACACTCATCCCAGCCACACACACACATTACACTCCCCACACACTCTCATCCCAGCCGCACACACACTTTACATTCCCCACACACACTCACCCCAGCCACACACACACATTACACTCCCCACACACACTCATCCCAGCCACACACTCACATTACACTCCCCACACACACTCATCCCAGCCACACACACATTGCACTCCCCACACACACTCATCCCAGCCGCACAAACATATTACACTCCCCACACACACTCATCCCAGCCACACACACACATTGCACTCCCCACACACACTCATCCCAGCCACACACACACATTACACTCCCCCACACACACTCATCCCAGCCACACATACACATTACACTCCCCACACACACTCATCCCAGCCGCGCACACACATTACACTCCCCACACACACTCATCCCAGCCACACACACACATTGCACTCCCCACACACACTCATCCCAGCCACACACACACATTACACTCCCCCACACACACTCATCCCAGCCACACACACACATTACACTCCCCACACACACTCATCCCAGCCGCGCACACACATTACACTCCCCACACACACTCATCCCAGCCGCACACACATATTACACTCCCCACACACACTCACCCCAGCCACACACACACATTACACTCCCCACACACACTCACCCCAGCCGCGCACACACATTACACTCCCCACACACACTCATCCCAGCCGCACACACATATTACACTCCCCACACACACTCACCCCAGCCGCACATACACATTACACTCCCCACACACACTCATCCCAGCCACACACACACATTACACTCCCCACATACACTCACCCCAGCCGCACATGCACATTACACTCCCCACACACACTCACCCCAGCCGCACATACACATTACACTCCCCACACACACTCATCCCAGCTGCGCACACACATTACACTCCCCACACACACTCATCCCAGCCGCACACACATATTACACTCCCCACACACACTCACCCCAGCCGCACATACACATTCCACATTACACTCCCCACACACACTCATCCCAGCCACACACACACATTACACTCCCCCACACACTCTCATCCCAGCCACACACACACGTTACACTCCCCACACACACTCATCCCAGCCGCGCACACACATTACACACCCCACACACACTCATCCCAGCCACACACGCACATTGCACTCCCCACACACACTCATCCCAGCCACACACACACATTACACTCCCCCACACACACTCATCCCAGCCACACACACACATTACACTCCCCACACGCACTCATCCCAGCCGCGCACACACATTACACTCCCCACACACACTCATCCCAGCCGCACACACATATTACACTCCCCACACACACTCACCCCAGCCGCACATACACATTACACTACCCACACACACTCATCCCAGCCACACACACACATTACACTCCCCACACACACTCACCCCAGCCGCACTTCACATTACAGTCCCCACACACACTCACCCCAGCAGCACACACACATTACACTCCCCACACACACTCATCCCAGCCACACACACACATTACACTCCCCACACACACTCATCCCAGCCACACACACATTACACTCCCCACACACACTCATCCCAGCCACACACACACATTGCACTCCCCACACACACTCATCCCAACCACACACACACATTACACTCCCCACACACACTCACCCCAGCCGCACATACACATTCCACATTACACTCCCCACACACACTCATCCCAGCCACACACACACATTACACTCCCCACACACACTCATCCCAGCGCCACACACACACATTACACTCCCCACACACACTCATCCCAGCCACACACACACATTACACTCCCCACACACACTCATCCCAGCCACACACACATTACACACGCCACCCACACTCATCCCAGCCGCGCACACACATTACACTCCCCACACACACTCATCCCAGCCGCACACACACATTACACTCCCCACACACACTCACCCCAACCGCACACACACATTACACTCCCCACACACACTCACCCCAGCCGCACACACACATTACACTCCCCACACACACTCATCCCAGCCACACACACATTACACTCCCCACACACACTCATCACAGCCACACACACACATTGCACTCCCCACACACACTCATCCCAACCACACACACACATTACACTCCCCCACACACACTCATCCCAGCCAATAACACACGTTACACTCCCCACACACACTCATCTCAGCCGCGCACACACATTACACACCCCACACACACTCATCCCAGCCACACACACACACATTGCACTCCCCACACACACTCATCCCAGCCACACACACACATTACACTCCCCCACACACACTCATCCCAGCCACACACACACATTACACTCCCCACACACACTCATCCCAGCCGCGCACACACATTACACTCCCAACACACACTCATCCCAGCCGCACACACACATTACACTCCCCACACACACTCATCCCAGCCGCACAGACACATTACACTCCCCACACACACTCATCCCAGCCAGACATACACATTCCACTCCCCACACACACTCATCCCAGCCGCACACACACATTACACTCCCCACACACACTCATCCCAGCCACACCCACACATTACACTCCCCACACACACACACATCCCAGCCGCACACACTTTATACTCCCCACACACACTCACCCCAGCCGCACACACACATTACACTCCCCACACACACTCATCCCAGCCGCACACACACATTACACTCCCCACACACACTCATCCCAGCCACACACACTCATTACACTCCCCACACACACTCATCCCAGCCGCACACACACATTACGTTCCCCACACACACTCATCCCAGCCGCACACACACATTACAGTCCCCACACACACTCATCCCAGCCGCACACACACATTATACTCCCCACACACTCTCATCCCAGCCGCACACACACATTACACTCCCCACACACACTCATCCCAGCCGCACACACACATTACATTCCCCACACACACTCATCCCAGCCGCACACACACATTACACTCCCCACACACACTCATCCCAGCCGCACACACACATTATACTCCCCACACACTCTCATCCCAGCCGCACACACACATTACACTCCCCACACACACTCACCCCAGCCGCACACACATTACACTCCCCACACACACTCATCCCAGCCGCACACACACATTACACTCCCCACACACACTCATCCCAGACACACACACACATTACACTCCCCACACACACTCACCCCAGCCGCACACACACATTACACTCCCCACACACACTCATCCCAGCCGCACACACACATTACAGTCCCCACACACACTCATCCCAGCCGCACACACACATTATACTCCCCACACACTCTCATCCCAGCCGCACACACACATTACACTCCCCACACACACTCATCCCAGCCGCACACACACATTACATTCCCCACACACACTCATCCCAGCCGCACACACACATTACACTCCCCACACACACTCATCCCAGCCGCACACACACATTATACTCCCCACACACTCTCATCCCAGCCGCACACACACATTACACTCCCCACACACACTCACCCCAGCCGCACACACATTACACTCCCCACACACACTCATCCCAGCCGCACACACACATTACACTCCCCACACACACTCATCCCAGACACACACACATTACACTCCCCACACACACTCACCCCAGCCGCACACACACATTACACTCCCCACACACACTCATCCCAGCCACACATACACATTACACTCCCCCACACACACTCAGCCCAGCCACACACACACATTACACTCCCCACACACACTCATCCCAGCCGCACACACACATTACACTCCCCACACACACTCATCCCAGCCGCACACACACATTACATTCCCCACACACACTCATCCCAGCCGCACACACACATTACACTCCCCACACACACTCATCCCAGCCGCACACACACATTATACTCCCCACACACTCTCATCCCAGCCGCACACACACATTACACTCCCCACACACACTCACCCCAGCCGCACACACATTACACTCCCCACACACACTCATCCCAGCCGCACACACACATTACACTCCCCACACACACTCATCCCAGACACACACACATTACACTCCCCACACACACTCACCCCAGCCGCACACACACATTACACTCACCCACACACACTCATCCCAGCCAACAGGATGGCACTGGTTGTGCTGGCGTGCACCCATACAGCTGATGGGTTGGCTGGGGCCAGCGGGCACCCGGGCAGGTGCCCTGGGGGGGGACACCTCTCCGACCCATGGCACCAGGTTCACAGCGGGCAGTTGGCGGTGTGCGGAGCTGCATGGCTGCCTTGCCGGCTGCGGCAATGGTGCTCTGTGCCCATCCACCCCGACCCCACAGACCACCTCCTCACTAACCCCCTCTACTCCCCCCTTGGCCCTGGCAGGAAACCCCTGATCAACGGCACAACTGTCAGATAACTATGGCGATGTTGGACACATTCCGTCCCCCCTCTCTCTCCCTCAGCAGCGCCACACCTGGTTTCACCATTTTTAAATGCACAAGTGAACCTCTCCGTCAGGAACTCGGCCCATCGGAGGCGGAGAATCGCGGAGACCCTGGAGAGTGCCGGGTCGGGCCCGCTAATGTTATGCAAACGGCGCCTACTGTACGAGCGGAGTGAAACGCATTGACGCCATTTGCGAGCTGCTGGAGCGTGGTGGTTTGGCGTCAAATCGGCGCCTGCCGCGATTTCGGCGTCGGAACCAATTTTCCGTCCGATTGCCTTTACTGATTTTGACGTCGGCTAATGGAGAATCTCTTGGTTTTTAAAAAATATTTTTATTCTCGTTTTTTCACATTTTCTACCAAATTTACACCACCAACAATAAACAATAAGCAGTAACGAATACAATGTCATATCATTGTATCCTGTAACAATAACAATATCAATATTGATATATCAATAACATCAATAACAACGACCCCATCCTCCCACCAAACCCCAAACATCGGCCCGCATGTTCACATAAACAAATGGCAAAGAGGAACCAGGAATCACCCATCGTCACCATTAACACACACAGCCCCCCTCCCCCCGACCCTCCCAGCTCCCCCCCCCCCCCCAACTAATGTTTGATGTTATCCAATTGTTGAAAGTGCATCATGAAGAACGCCCATGAATTGTAGAACCCCTCCATCCTTCCCCTTAGTTCAAATTTGACCTTCTCAAGAGTCAAGAATTCCAGCAGGTCCCCCTGCCACGCCTGGGCACAGGGTGGTGAGGCTGCTCTCCATTCCAGCAGGATCCGCCTTCGGGCAATCAACGAGGCGATGGCTACATCATCTGCCTCCGCACCCGTTTCCAACCCCGGCTGGTCCGACACCCTGAATATGGCCTCCCGAGGGCCCGGGTCCAGTTTCACATGCACCACCTTGGAAATTACCCTAAAAACCTCCTTCTAGTAATCCTCCAGCTTTGGACAGGACCAAAACATATGAACATGGTTTGCGGGGGCCCCCCTGCAACGCTCACACACATCTTCTACCCCCTCAAAGAGCAGGCTCATCCTCGCCCTCGTGAGGTGCGCTCTGTATACCACCTTCAGCTGTATCAGCCCCAACCTCGCGCACGAGGTGGAGGCATTCACTCTCCGGAGCACCTCACACCGGAACCCCTCCTCCATAACCTCTCCCAACTCTTCCTCCCACTTTGCCTTGATCCCTTCCAGTGGTGCCTTCTCCTCTTCCAAAATAGCTCCGTAAACCGCCGACACTACCCCCTTCTCCAGCCCCCTGTCGTCAGCACCTCCTCCAAATTCTCAATGAAGCTATTATTACTGGACTCCCCGAGTATTTCTCCAGGGCCATTGGGAGCGGCACTGTTGCTAGCACCTTCAATCCCGACCCCCTACTCAAACTCTCCTCCATTCTGACCCACTGGGAATCAACCCCTCTGACCCAGCTCCGCACCTTCTCCACATTCGCCGCCCAGTAATAATACATCTGGTTCAGAAGACCCAAACCCCCTGCCTGCCTTCCCCTCTGTAGCAGCACCTTTCTAACTCTGGCCACCTTTTCTCCCCATATGAACGAGGTAATCCTTCCTCAATCTCCCTGACAAAATGCAGGAAAATCGGTAGGCATTGGAAAATAAACAAAAACCGCAGCAACACATTCATTTTAACCGCCTGTACCCGACCTGCCAGCGACAGAGGGAGACCATCCCACCTTGTCAGGTCTGCTTTCACCCTCCCCACCGAACTAGTAGTGTTGCACCTACAGAGCCCCCCCCCCCCCCCCCAATCCCGTGCCACCTGCACCCCCAGATATCTAAAGTGATATCTCCCGAATTCCCCCCCGGTGGCTCCGACCAATACAATCTCTCATAAAACTCTGCAAATACGCTATTAATCTGATCCGGAGCCACCACCAACTTCCCTGCCCTGTACCGCACCTGAACAATTTCCCACGCAGCAGCCTCCCTACGGAGCTGACCCGCCAACATACGCCTTCTCTCCATATTCGTAAACCGCTCCCCTTGCCTGCCTCATTGACACACCGCCTTCCTGTGTGTCAAATCTCGCCTGTAGCTCCTTCCTCTTTTCCATCTTCGCTGGATCCCTGTCTTCTGCATAACTCCTGTCTACCTCCAACATCTCATCTATTACCCTTTGACGCTCCAACCCCTCCTCCTTATCCACCTTTACCTTAAACGAGATCACCTCACCACCGTCTTTAGAGCTTCCCAAACCACCACCTGCAAAACCTCCCCCGTACGATTGAACCCCACATAGTCCTCGATTACTTTCCCAATCTTATCACAGAACCCTCGGTCCCCCAACAGCCCCACATCTAATCTCCACCCCTGCCTCTGGACTGCCCTCTTCTCCAACCATATCCACCCAATGTGGCGCATGATCCGATATCGCAATTGCCGAGTATTCTGCCCCCTTAACCCCTGCCTTCCCCACCACAAAAAAGTCAATTTGCGAATAAACCTTGTGGACCAAGCAGAAAAACAAGTAGTCCCGCTCACTAGGGTGCAGAAACCTCCAAGGGTCCACCCCTCTCATTTCTGCCATTAGTCCAGCCAACGCCTTTGTCCCCCATGACGGGACAAGCGAATGCAGCTGTGACCTGTCCAATCTCGGCTCCTGCGCCAAGTTCCAGTCCCTACCCACTATCAATTTGTGTGAATCCAAGTCGGGGATGGCCCCACACACCTTCTTCACAAATTCTACATCATCCCAGTTGGGACCATACACGCTTACCAGCGCCACTAACCTCCCCTCCAATGCCCCGTCACTATCACATACCTGTCTCCCTGGTCTGCAACCACTTTCTCCATCTGGAACCGTACTTTTTTGCTAACCAGAATCGCTACCCCTCGAGCCCTACCATCAAATCCCGAATGAAACACCTGGCTGACCCAACCCTTCCTAAGCCTCACCTTGTCCTTCACCCTCAAGTGAGTCTCCTGCAGCATCGTCACATGGGCCTTCAAACCTTTCAGATGCGCAAGCACCCTTGACCTCTTGACCGGACTTCCTCTCACGTTCCACATAACTGTCCTGACCGTGGGTCACTCACCCCCCCTCTCTTCTTATCTACCATCATCGTAACACCGGGCCCTGCCCCATGAGCCTGACCCGCCCCTATCCATTGTTAACATTGAACCCCATTCCCCCTCCCAGATTCCCCCCACCCCTGCACTTCCTCTTGAAAAACCCTCACCCAGTATCGATCCCCCCCCCCCCTCACACCTCTTAGGCTCATCGAGACCTGCTCACCAGGCTCCAATGTCCGCAGCCCCTCCCCCTACCTAACCTCCGTTCACTAGCCGACTTAAGTTAGCTCGCGCAGGGGCCCCCACCCAAGACTTTACCTCCCCTCCCACCCTGTCCCAGTAAAACAATCAAATCCAAACATCTCAATAAAATAACATAAAACCGTCACAACAAAGAATGACAATAAAAAAAAACCCTATAACAGCGTGAAGTAAATAAAGAACAATGTAGATCAAACAATAACATATTTACACACTCTCCTAACTCCCCATTCGCAGTCCAAAACCCCTCTTCAGTTCCAGTCTTCACTTATGCCCCAGGCCTTCTGCCTTCACGAACACTTCCACCACCTCCACCGTCTCGAAGTAGAAATCTCTGGCGTAGGTCACCCTCAGCTTCGCTGGATACACCAGACCAAATCGCACCTCGCTGTTGTATAATGCCGCCTTCACTCGGCCGAAACCCGCTCCCCTCTTTGCCAGCTCAACCGTCAAGTCCTGGTATTATGCGAACCCCAGGACCAGCCCACTGCATCTCCCGCTTATGCTTCGCCCAGTTCAGCATCTTCTCCTTCATGTGGTACTTGTGGAAGCAGATGATCACTGCCCTTGGCGGCTCATTTAACTTTGGCTTCGGCCTCAGCAAACGATGAGCTCGGTCCAGTTTATACCGGGAGGGGTCCTCCCCCTCCCCCATCAACTCCGCCAACATCTTGGCGAAGTACTCCCTAGAGCCCTCTACCCCTTCAGGCAAGCCCACAATCCTCACATTTTGCTGCCTCAAGCGGTTTTCCAGGTCCTTCAGCTTCGTTCGAAGCCCCTTATTGGCCTCGACCACCCGCTGCAGCTCATCTCCCATCGAGGTGAGCTGATCGCTGTGCTGCGACATGGCCTCCTCCACTCCCTTCAACCTCTCGCTCTGCTCCCTCAACTCAGCCGATGTCTTTGCCACATCTCTCTCACCGGGGAGACTGCCTCCTCCACCAACATCTTCAAAGCCACCGCCATCTCCTTCCTCAATGCCTCCATGTGCTTCGCAAACTGCTTCTCCAGCTCCAAAGACATCACCTCAGTCATCCTCTCTGCTGTGACCAGTGCGGCCCCAGCCGGCAGCCCAGCCTCTGCCATCTTGCCAGCTCCCTGGCTGGGCCTCTCACTCGACGGTGAAAACTCCCTCCCTCTCTTCTTCACGGCAGTTTTTCTTAATCCTTTTGACATCCTTTGCCTTCCTTGTACATGCTTTCAATCAATCATTCGCAAATTGCCCCGTGACCAGACTTTAACACTCCTAAAAGCACGCCTCAAGGAGCCACCCAACATGCGACTTGCCCTCTACATGCCGCCACCGGAAGCCTATGTTCTGTCCATGTCTGGCTGAAAATTACCAGATCGTCGATGTACACCACACAATTGGGTAATCCTGAAACAACTTTGTTAGTTAACCATTGAAATGTGGCTGGGGCGTTTTTCATGCCAAATGGCATAACTTTGAATTGGTATATGCCATCTGGAGTCACAAAAGCTGAAATCCCCTTCGCCCTTACAGATAAAGGTACCTTTAAGTAAATCCAGTTTAGAAATAAAAGCTGATTGTCCCACTTTCTCAATGCAATCCTCCAAACGTGGGATGGTCCGTTCTATAGTCCACACACAACTGTTGGGTACCGTCTGGTTTAGGTACCATCACTATGGGTGAGCTCCATTGGCTGCAACCCACTTCAATTATGCCTTTTTTAAACATACTTTCAATTTCCTTGTTAACCTGTGCCAATTTTAAAGGGTTAAGTCTATATGGATGTTGTTTAATTGGAACAGTATTTCCCACATCTACATCATGTATAGCCATTTTAGTACTTCCCAATTTATCTCCACAAACTTGCCCATGTGATATCAATAACTCTTTCAGGTCAGTTTGTTTTTCCTCTGGAAGGTAACTCAACAATTTATCCCAATTTTTAAGAGCATCCTCGTTATCCAATTTAATTTGAGGAATGTCAAATCCAGAGTCACCTGGATTTGGTTCTTCACATTGAGTTAGAATCACTAAAACCTCCTCCTTTTTCCCTCCTTCCCTTTCAAAATACCTTTTAAGCATATTCACAGGACACATTCAGTAAGTTTTCGTTCTATCTGACATTCTTACAAAATTATTTACTGCACTCAATTTCATTTCAATCTGATAAGGTCCACAAAACTTGCTTTTAAAGGTTCACGTACCACTGGTAACAATACTAAAACTTTATCTCCACTGGCAAAACTACGAACCTTTGCATTCTTGTCCGCTTCCTGTTTCATCACATGCTGTGCAACTTTTAAATGTTGTCTAGCCAACTCACCTGCTCTATTTAACCGTTCCCTAAAATTTGACACGTAATCCAAGAATGTAGTTTCAGACTGCTCACTCACCAATTTCTCCTTAATCAATTTAAGTGGTCCTCTTACCTCATGACCAAAAATCAGTTCAAAAGCACTGAATTTGGTTGACTCATTAGGTGCATCCCTAATTGCAAACAGTACGAATGGAATTCCTTTATCCCAATCCTCTGGATAATCTTGACAATAAGCCCTCAGCATTGTCTTTAGCGAGGCAACATGGTGGCGCAGTGGTTAGCACAGCTGTCTCACAGCGCTGAGGTCCCAGGTTTGATCCCGGCTCTGGGTCACTGTCCGTATGGAGTTTGCACATTCTCCCCGTGTTTGCGTGGGTTTCGCCCCCACAACCCAAAGATGTGCAGAGTAGATGGATTGGCCACGCTAAATTGCCCCTTAATTGGAAAAAATTAATTGGGTACTCAAAATGTATGAAAAAAAAACAAAAACATTGTCTTTAATGTCTGATGCCACCTTTCTAATGCTCCCTGAGATTCTGGATGGTCCGCGGTTGATTTAAATTGTGTTACTCTGAAGCTATCCATAACCTCCTTGAATAACCTCGAGGTAAAATTTGATCCTTGATCCGATTGTATTTCTGTGGGTAGTCCAAATTTGGTAAAGAATTTAAGGAACTCCTCCACAATCTTTTTAGCTGTAATATTGCGTAATGGAATGGCCTCTGGAAACTTAGTAGGCACATCCACTATCGTCAAAAGATATTGATTCCCACTTTTCGTCACATGATAAGAGACTAAACCTTTCTTAAAGGGACACTCAAATGACAAGGGAAACAGGTCATATGGAATTTGAATCCGAGTGAATGGCCTCAACAATTGATCAGAGTGTTGCTGCATATTCGGTTGACTTAATCTTTCGTGCTTCCATGTCTTAAACCGCACCAAGTCCCGTTCCCCGAGCACCTCTGTGTTTTCTGGGTCTCAGTCTTGCAACATCTTGATTTTAAAATTCTCATTCTTGTTTTCAAATCCCGCCATGGCTTCTCCCTATCTCAGTAATCTCCTGCAGCCCATTACCCTCCGAGATATCTGTATTCATCTAAAGCATTCTCCTCTTGAGAATCTACAATTTTTAAGGCTTCACCATTGGTGGTCGTGCCTTCAGTTAGGTGCCAAGCTCTGGAATTCCCTCCCTAAACCTCTACCCTCTCTACCTCACTTTAAGATTGCGGATGACACTAAAGCCGGTGGAGTTGTTGACAGTGCGGAAGGATGTTACAAGTTACAGAGGCACATAGATAAACAGCGCTGGGCTGACAGGTGACAAATGGAGTTTATGCAGAAAAGTGTGAGGTGATTCATTTTGGAAGGAATAACAGGAGGACAGAGTACTGGGCTAATGGTAAGATTCTTGGCAGTGTGGATGAGCAGAGGGATCTAGGTGTCCATGTACATAGATCCCTGAAAGTTGCCGCCCAGGTTGAGAGGGTTGTTAAGAAGGCGTACGGTGTGTTAGCTTTTAGAACATAGAACATAGAACATAACAGCGCAGTACAGGCCCTTCGGCCCTCGATGTTGCGCCGACCTTTGAAACCACTCTAAAGCCCATCTACACTATTCCCTTATCATCCATATGTCTATCCAATGACCATTTAAATGCCCTTAATGTTGGCGAGTCCACTACTGTTGCAGGCAGGGCATTCCACACCCTTACTACTCTCTGAGTAAAGAACCTACCTCTGACATCTGTCCTATATCTATCTCCCCTCAATTTAAAGCTATGTCCCCTCGTGCTGGACATCACCATCAGAGGAAAATGGCTCTCACTGTCCACCCTATCTAATCCTCTGATCATCTTCTATGCCTCAATTAAATCACCTCTTAACCTTCTTCTTTCTAAAGAAAATAACCTCAAGTCCCTCAGCCTTTCCTCATCAGATCTTCCCTCCATACCAGGCAACATCCTGATAAATCTCCTCCGCACCCTTTCCAATGCTTCCATATCCTTCCTATAATGCGGCGACCAGAATTGCACGCAATACTCCAAAAGCGGCCGCACCAGAGTTTTATACAGCTGCAACATGACCTCATGGCTCCAAAACTCAATCCCTCTACCAATAAAAGCTAACACACTGTATGCCTTCTTAACAATCCTCTCAACCTGGGTGGCAACTTTCAGGGATCTATATACATGGACACCGAGATCCCTCTGCTCATCCACACTGCCAAGAATCTTACCATTTGCCCAGTACTCTGTCTTCCTGTTATTCCTCCCAAAATGAATTACCTCACATTTTTCTGCCTTAAACTCCATTTGCCACCTCTCAGCCCAGCTCTGCAGCTTATCTATGTCCCTCTGTAACATGTTACATCCTTCCGCACTGTCCACAACTCCACCGACTTTAGTGTCATCAGCAAATTTACTCACCCATCCTTCGACGCCATCCTCCAGGTCATTTATAAAAATGACAAACAGCAGTGGCCCCAAAACAGATCCTTGTGGTACACCACTAGTAACTGGACTCCAGGCTGAACATTTCCCATCAACCACCACCCTTTGTCTTCTTCCAGCTAGCCAATTTCTGATCCAAACTGCTAAATCACCCTGAATCCCATGCCTCCGTATTTTCTGTAATAGCCTACCGTGGGGAATCTTATCAAACGTGATAAACTGAACAAGTGACTGAACAGGTAGACGAGGGTAGAGCAGTTGATGTGGTGTATATGGATTTCAGCAAAGCGTTTGATAAGGTTCCCCACGGTAGGCTATTGCAAAAAATACGGAGGCTGAGGATTGAGGGTGATTTAGAGATGTGGATCAGAAATTGGCTAGCTGAAAGAAGACAGAGGGTGGTGGTTGATGGGAAATGTTCAGAATGGAGTACAGTCACAAGTGGAGTACCACAAGGATCTGTTCTGGGGCCGTTGCTGTTTGTCATTTTTATCAATGACCTAGAGGAAGGCGCAGAAGGGTGGGTGAGTAAATTTGCAGACGATACTAAAGTCGGTGGTGTTGTCGATAGTGTGGAAGGATGTAGCAGGTTACAGAGGGATATAGATAAGCTGCAGAGCTGGGCTGAGAGGTGGCAAATGGAGTTTAATGTAGAGAAGTGTGAGGTGATTCACTTTGGAAGGAATAACAGGAATGCGGAATATTTGGCTAATGGTAAAGTTCTTGAAAGTGTGGATGAGCAGAGGGATCTAGGTGTCCATGTACATAGATCCCTGAAAGTTGCCACCCAGGTTGATAGGGTTGTGAAGAAGGCCTATGGAGTGTTGGCCTTTATTGGTAGAGGGATTGAGTTCCGGAGTCGGGAGGTCGTGTTGCAGCTGTACAGAACTCTGGTACGGCCGCATTTGGAGTATTGCGTACAGTTCTGGTCACCGCATTATAGGAAGGACGTGGAGACTTTGGAGCGGGTGCAGAGGAGATTTACCAGGATGTTGCCTGGTATGGAGGGAAAATCTTATGAGGAAAGGCTGATGGACTTGGGGTTGTTTTCGTTGGAGAGAAGAAGGTTAAGAGGAGACTTAATAGAGGCATACAAAATGATCAGGGGGTTGGATAGGGTGGACAGTGAGAGCCTTCTCCCGCGGATGGATATGGCTGGCATAACTTTAAACTGAGGGGTAATAGATATAGGACAGAGGTCAGAGGTAGGTTCTTTACGCAAAGAGTAGTGAGGCCGTGGAATGCCCTACCTGCTACAGTAGTGAACTCGCCAACATTGAGGGCATTTAAAAGTTTATTGGATAAACATATGGATGATAATGGCATAGTGTAGGTTAGATGGCTTTTGTTTCGGTGCAACATCGTGGGCCGAAGGGCCTGTACTGCGCTGTATTGTTCTATGTTCTATAAACGCTTTACTGAAATCCATATACACCACATCAACTGCTTTACCCTCGTCCACCTGTTTGGTCACCTTCTCAAAGAACTCAATAAGGTTTGTGAGGCACGACCTACCCTTCACAAAACCGTGTTGACTATGTCTAATCAAATTATTCCTTTCCCGATGATTGTACATCCTATCTCTTATCAACCTTTCCAAGACTTTGCCCACAACAGAAGTAAGGCTCACTGGTCTATAGTTACCGGAGTTGTCTCGACTCCCCTTCTTGAACAAGGGGACGACATTTGCTATCCTCCAGTCTTCTGGCACTATTCCTGCAGACAATGATGACATAAAGATCAAAGCCAAAGGCTCAGCAATCTCCTCCCTAGCTTCCCAGAGAATCCTAGGATAAATCCCATCCGGCCCAAGGGACTTATCTATTTTCACACTTTCCAGAATTGCTAACACCTCCTCCTTAAGAACCTCAAGCCCTTCTAGTCTAGTAGCCTGTATCTCAGTATTCTCCTCGACAACATTGTCTTTTTCCTGTGTGAATACCGACGAAAAATATTCATTTAGCACCTCTCCTATCTCCTCGGACTCCACGCACAACTTCCCACTACTGTCCTTGACTGGCCCCACTCTTACCCTAGTCATTCTTTTATTCCTGACATATCTATAGAAAGCTTTAGGGTTATCCTTGATCCTACCTGCCAAAGACGTCTCATGTCCCCTCCTGGCTCTTCGTAGCTCTCTCTTTAGGTCCTTCCTAACTAACTTGTAACTCTCGAGCGTCTTAACTGAACCTTCACATCTCATCTTTACATAAGCCTCCTTCTTCCTCTTAACAAGTGATTCAACTACTTTAGTAAATCATGGTTCCCTCGCCCGACCACTTCCACCCTGCCTTTTTAAAAAATATATATTTTATTGAAATTTTTTCAAACAAAAATGTTTTTCCCCTTACAGAGCAAACATAACAGTAAAGAAATTTTAACAATAAACAAATAACTAAGCCACATAATCGTTTAACATAAACTAAAACCTCCACCCCCCCCCCTCCCCCCTGGGTTGCTGCTGCAGGTCCTCTGTCTTCCCTCTAACGTTCCTCTAGGTAGTCGAGGAATGGCTGCCACCGCCTGGTGAACCCTTGAGCCGATCCTCTCAGGGCAAACTTTATCCGCTCCAGTTTAATGAACCCAGCCATATCGTTTACCCAGGCCTCCAGTCCGGGGGGTTTCGCCTCCTTCCACATGAGTAGGATCCTACGCCGGGCTACTAGGGACGCAAAGGCCACAACGTCGGCCTCTTTCGCCTCCTGCACTCCCGGCTCATCCGCAACTCCAAATAGAGCTAGCCCCCAGCCTGGTTTGACCCGGGCCTTCACCACCTGCGAAATCACTCCCGTCACTCACTTCCAATACCCTTCCAGTGCCGGGCACGCCCAAAACATATGTGCGTGGTTAGCCGGGCTCCCGCCACACCTCCCACATTTGTCCTCCACTCCAAAGAACCTGCTCAATCTTGCCCCCGTTATGTGTGCTCTATGTAGCACCTTAAATTGAATCAGGCTAAGCCTGGCGCATGAGGAAGAGGAATTTACCCTGCTTAGGGCATCAGCCCACATACCCTCCTCTATCTCCTCCCCTAGTTCTTCTTCCCACTTTCCTTTTAGTTCGCCCACCAACTCCTCCTCCTCTTCCCTCATCTCTCGGTATATCTCTGACACCTTGCCCTCTCCTACCCACCCCCCGAAAGCACTCTGTCCTGAATCCCCTGTACCGGGAGCAGCGGAAATTCCCTCACCTGTTGTCTAGTGAACGCCCTCACCTGCATATATCTCAGGAAGTTTCCCCGGGGCAACTTATACTTTTCCTCCAATGCTCCCAAGCTCGCAAACGTCCCATCTATAAATAAATCTCCCACCCTCCTAACTCCCAATTGGTGCCAGCTCTGAAATCCTCCATCCATTCTTCCTGGGGCAAACCTATGGTTGTTCCTGATTGGGGACCCCACCAGGGCTCCCCGCACGCCTCTCTGTCGCCTCCACTGTCCCCAGATATTCAATGTTGCCGCCACCACCGGGTTCGTGGTAAACTTTTTTGGTGAGAACGGCAGCGGCGCCGTCACCAGCGCCTCTAAGCTCGTCCCTTTACAGGACTTTCTCTCCAGTCTTTTCCACGCTGCTCCCTCTCCCTCCATCATCCATTTACGTATCATCGCCACATTGGCGGCCCAATAGTAATTGCCCAAGTTCGGTAGTGCCAATCCTCCTCTGTCCCTACTGCGCTGAAGGAACCCCCTCCTTACTCTCGGGACTTTCCCTGCCCACACGAAGCTCGTGATGCTCCTGTCTATTTTATTGAAAAAGGTCTGAGTGATTAGTATAGGGAGACATTGAAATACAAATAAGAACCTCGGGAGGACCATCATCTTAAATTGCCTGCACCCTGCCTGCCAGCGACAGAGGCTGCATGTCCCACCTCTTGAAGTCCTCCTCCATTTGTTCTACCAGTCGTGTCAGATTAAGTCTGTGCAAGGTTCCCCAGCTCCTAGCAATCTGAATCCCCAGGTATCGGAAGTTTCTTTCCACTTTCCTTAGAGGCAGGCCTTCTATCTCTCTACTCTGGTCCCCTGGGTGTATCACAAGTAGTTCACTCTTCCCCATGTTTAGCCTATACCCTGAGAAATCCCCGAACTCCCTCAACATCCGCATAACCTCTATCATCCCCCCCCGCTGGGTCCGACACGTACAATAAAAGGTCATCCGCGTATAACGAGACTCGGTGTTCTTCTCCCCCTCTAATCACCCCTCTCCATTTCCTGGAGTCTCTCAACGCCATGGCCAAAGGTTCAATTGCCAACACGAACAACAGTGGAGACAGCGGGCATCCCTGTCTTGTTCCCCTATATAGTCGGAAATACTCCGATCTTTGTCGCCCCGTGACTACACTTGCCGTTGGGGCCCTATAAAGAAGTTTGACCCAGCTAATAAACCCGTTCCCGAACCCAAACCTCCTTAACACCTCCCATAAATACTCCCACTCCACCCTATCAAATGCCTTCTCTGCATCCATTGCCACCACTATCTCTGCCTCCCCCTCCACTGGGGGCATCATTATCACCCCTAATAGTCGTCGCACGTTAACATTTAATTGTCTCCCTTTTACGAACCCTGTCTGGTCCTCGTGCACCACCCCCGGGACACAGTCCTCTATCCTCGATGCCAGTACCTTTGCCAGCAGTTTGGCGTCCACATTCAATAATGAAATAGGTCTATAGGACCCGCACTGCAATGGGTCTTTATCCCTCTTCAAAATTAGCGATATCGTCGCCTCCGACATTGTCGGTGGTAAAGTCCCTCCTTCCCTGGCCTCGTTGAACGTCCTCACCAACAACGGGGCCAACAAGTCCACATATTTTCTGTAAAAGTCCACCGGGAACCCGTCTGGTCCCGGAGCCTTCCCTGCTTGCATGCTCCCCAGCCCCTTAATAACCTCGTCCACCCCAATCGGTGCCCCCAGGCCTTCCACCTCCTGCTCCTCCACCCTCGGGAACCTCAATTGATCCAGGAACTGCCGCATTCCCTCCTCTCCCTCTGGGGGTTGGGACCTATACAGTCCCTCATAAAAGGTCTTGAACACCTCATTTATCTTCTCTGCTCTTCGCACCGTGGCTCCCTTTTCGTCTCTAATTCCCCCTATCTCCCTCGCCGCTGTCCTCTTTCGCAACTGATGAGCCAGCAGGCGACTCGCCTTTTCCCCCATATTCATATCTCCTCCCCTGTGCCTTCCTCCACAGCACCTCCGCCTTTCTGGTGGTCAGGAGGTCAAACTCCGTCTGGAGTCGTCTCCTCTCCCTGTACAGTCCCTCCTCCGGGGTCTCTGCAAATTCCCTATCTACCCTTAAAATCTCCCCCAGTAATCTTTCCCTTTCCTTGGCCTCTGTTTTCCTTTTGTGGGCCCCAATGGAGATCAGCTCTCCTCTGACCACCGCTTTTAGTGCTTCCCATACCACTCCCACAGGGACCTCGCCGTCGTCACTGACCTCCAGGTATCTCTCGATACACCCCCGCACTCTTCCACACACTCCCTCGTCCGCCATCAATCCCACATCTAATCGCCAGAGTGCTCTCTGCTCCCTTTCCTCTGCTAGTTCCAGGTCCACCCAGTGTGGGGCATGGTCCGAAACCGCTATGGCTGAATACTCAGCTTCTTCCACCCTAGAAATCAACGACCTTCCCAAAACAAAAAAATCTATCCGGGAGTACACTTTATGGACATGGGAGAAGAAGGAGAACTCCCTAGCCCTTGGTCTAAGAAATCGCCATGGATCCACTCCCCCCATTTGGTCCATAAACCCTTTAAGCACCTTGGCCGCTGCCGGCCTTCTTCCGGTCTTTGAGCTGGATCTATCTAGCCCCGGGTCCAGCACGGTATTAAAGTCCCCTCCTAATATCAAGTTTCCGACCTCCAGGTCCGGTATGCGCCCCAGCATCCGTCTCATAAATCCCGCATCGTCCCAATTTGGGGCATATACATTAACCAACACGACTACCATTCCCTCCAGCCTGCCACTCACCATTACATATCTACCTCCGCAATCTGCTACGATGTTCTTTGCTGCAAATGCTACCCGTTTCCCCACCAATATGGCCACCCCTCTATTCTTTGCGTCTAGTCCTGAGTGGAACACCTGTCCCACCCATCCTTTCCTTAACCTAACTTGGTCCGCCACCTTCAGGTGCGTCTCTTGGAGAATAGCCACGTCTGCCCTTAGTCCTTTCAAATGCGCAAGCACTCGGGCCCTTTTAATCGGTCCGTTCAGGCCTCTCACGTTCCACGTGCTCAGCCTCACTAGGGGGCTACCTGTCCCCCTCCCGTGCCGACTAGCCATTACCTTCTCTAGGCCAGTCCCATATCCCGCCTCCGCGCTCCCACTCGCTCCCCCAGCGTCGCATTCCGCCCCCGACCACCCTCTCTTTAGCCATTTCCTTTTGGATTTCCGCAGCAGCAACCCAGTTGTCGCCCCCACCCCCCACCCCCCCCCGCTAGATCCCTTTTCTAGCGTGATTGCTCCCCCCATATTACTTCCGTTAGTCAGCTGACTTCAACTGACCCCGGTTACTCCTGCTCCCTCCTTGACCCCCCCCCGTGTGGGGAACTCCCATCCGCCTTGCGCCTATCTTCCCGCCATATTCTTTCTGGCACGGGAACATCCCTTTGTCTGACCCGCCTCTTGTGGCGCAGCTCCCTTTCCCCTCCCCCACCCATTCCTCATTCTCTATCTATGTCCCGTCCTTTCCCCCCTCACCGGCGCCCACATTTCCTAGTGTCTCCCCCCCATCCCAATTTACTTCTCTATTAACATCAACCATAACATTAACAATAACATTTCCTACAGTATCAGTCCCTCAGTTCCGATCCAATTCCTCCTCTTTAATAAAGGTCCATGCTTCCTCCGCCGTCTCAAAATAATGGTGTCTCTCCTGATACGTGACCCATAGTCTTGCCGGCTGCAGCATCACGAACTTCACCTTCTTTTTGTGCACCTCCTTGGCTCGGTTAAAACTCGCCCTCCTTCTCGCCACCTCCGCACTCCAATCCTGGTACACCCGTACCACTGCATTCTCCCATCTGCTACTCCGCACCTTTTTAGCCCATCTCAGGACCTCTTCTCTATCTTTAAGGCGGTGAAATCGCACGATTATCGCCCTGGGTGGTTCTCCCGCTTTTGGTCTTCTCGCCGGGATCCGATGTTCCCACTCCAACTCCAAGGGGCCCGCAGGGGCCTTAGCACCCATCAATGAGCTCAGCATCGTACTTGCTTAAGCTCCACAGTCCGCTCCTTCCACTCCCTCAGGGAGACCCAGTATCCGAAGGTTCTTCCTTCGCGCTCCGTTTTCTAGGGCCTCGATCCTTTCAATGCACTTTTTATGAAGTGCCTCGTGCGTCTGTGTTTTGACCGCCAGGCCCAGGATCTCGTCCTCATTATCCGTCACCTTCTGCTCCACCACGCGGAGCTCTGTCTCCTGGGTCTTTTGTGTCTCCTTGAGCCCCTCAATTGCCTGCAGCATCGGGGTCAGCACCTCCCTCTTTAGTAGCTCCACACACCGTCTCAAAAATTCGTCTTGCTCGGGCCCCCATGTCGCCTGAGCTTTCTCCGCCGCCATCTTGTGCTTCTCCCTTTCTGTCCCTTTGGTCGACGATTCCTCGCGCTGCAGCCGCCGCCGCCGGTATTTTCCTCCTTCGTTGGGGGGGGGGACTCCCTTCTCACTCACCCCACACCGGGTTGCGTCGCCTAAATATTTCCCGTTGGGGCTCTTAAAAGAGCTCGAAGGTCCGTCGGAGCTGGAGCCGCCGAAACGTGCGGCTAGCAAGGCATCACCGCTACCGGAAACCACTTCCACCCTGCCTGACGGGGACATACCTATCAAGGACACGCAGTAGCTGTTCCTTGAACCAGCTCCACATTTCAATTGTGCCTATCCCCTGCAGTTTCCCTCCCCATCCTATGCATCCTAAGTCTTGCCTTATCGCATCATAATTGCCTTTCCCCCAGATATAACTCTTGCTCTGCGGTATATACCTATCCCTTTCCATCACTAAAGTAAACGTAATCGAATTGTGGTCACTATCACCAAAGTGCTCACCTACCTCCAAATCTAACACCTGTCCAGGTTCATTTCCCAGTACCAAATCCAATATGGCCTCGCATCTCGTTGGACTATCTACATACTGTGTCAGGAAACCCTCCTGCACACATTGGACAAAAAAGGACCCATCTAACGTGCTCAAACTATAGCGTTTCCAGTCAATGGGCGAAATTCTCCACCAACGGCGCGATGTCCGCCGACTGGCGCCAAAAACGGCGCCAATCAGACGGGCATCGCGCCGGCCCAAAGGTGCGGAATGCTCCGCATCTTTGGCGGCCTAGCCCCAACATTGAGGGGCTAGGCCGACGCTGGAGGGATTTCCGTCCCGCCAGCTGGCGGAAATGGCGTTTGTTGCCCCGCCAGCTGGCGCGGAAATGCGGCGCATGCGCGGGAGCATCAGCGGGCGCCGACAGTTTCCCGCGCATGCGCAGTGGGGAGAGTCTCTTCCGCCTCCGCCATGGTGGAGACCGTGGCGGAGGCGGAAGGGAAAGAGTGACCCCACGGCACAGGCCCGCCCGCGGATCGGTGGGCCCCGATCGCGGGCCAGGCCACCGTGGGGGCACTCCCCGGGGTCAGATCGGCCCGCGCCCCCCCCCCCCCCAGGACCCCGGAGCCCGCCCACGCTGCCTGATCCCGCCGGTAAATACCAGCTTTGATTTACGCCGGCGGGACAGGCAATTTCTGGGTGGGACTTCGGCCCATCCAGGCTGGAGAATTGAGCGGGGGGTCCCGCCAACCGGCGCGGCCCGATTCCCGCCCCCGCCCAATCTCCGGTACCGGAGACTTCGGCGGGGGCGGGGGGCGGGATTCACGGCGGCCAACGGCCATTCTCCGACCCGGCGGGGGGTCGGAGAATGACGCCCAATATTTGGAAAGTTAAAGTCCCCCATAGCAACTACCCTGTTACTTTCACTCCTATCCAGAATCACCTTTGCAAGTCCCATTGGTAGAGGGATTGAGTTTCGGAGCCATGAGGTAATGTTGCAGCTGTACAAAACTCTGGTGCGGCCGCATTTGGAGTATTGCGTGCAGTTCTGGTCGCCGCATTATAGGAAGGGCGTGGAAGCATTGGAAAGGGTGCAGAGGAGATTTACCAGAATGTTGCCTGGTATGGAGGGAAGATCTTATGAGGAAAGGCTGAGGGACTTGAGGCTGTTTTCGTTAGAGAGAAGAAGGTTAAGAGGTGACTTAGTTGAGGCATACAAGATGATCAGAGGATTGGATAGGGTGGACAGTGAGAGCCTTTTTCCTCGGATGGTGATGTCCAGCACGAGGGGACATAGCTTCAAATTGAGGGGAGATAGACATAGGACAGATGTCAGAGGTAGGTTCTTTACTCAGAGAGTAGTAAGGGCGTGGAATGCCCTGCCTGTAACAGTAGTGGACTTGCCAACATTAAGGGCATTTAAATGGTCATTGAATAAACATATGGATGATAATGGAATAGTGTAGATGGGCTTTAGAGTGGTTTCACAGGTCGGCGCAACAGCGAGGGCCGAAGGGCCTGTACTGCGCTGTAATGTTCTATCTTCTATGGTAAGTGGGTCGGTGCAGACTCGATGGGCCGAATGGCCTCCTTCTGCACTGTATGTTCTGTGAACCTATGAACAGGATCTCAAGGGTTGTAATCTCGGGATTACTCCCTGTGCCACGTGCCAGTGAGGCTAGAAATAGGAAGATAGAGCAGCTAAACACGTGGCTAAACAGCTGGTGTAGGAGAGAGGGTTTCAGTTATCTGGACCACAGGGAGCTCTACCGGGGCAGGTGTAACCTGTATAAGAAGGACGGGTTGCATCTAATCTGGAGAGGCATCAATATCCTGGCCGCGAGGTTTGCTAGTGTCACACGGGAGGGTTTAAACTAGTATGGCAGGGGGGTGGGTACCGGAGCAATAGGTCAGAAGGTGAAAAAATTGAGGGAGAACTCGGATATAGGGCCAGTATGGCTCTGAGGAAGAGCAGACAGGGAGATGTTTCTGAAACCAGCGGGACTGGTGGCCTTAAGTGCATATTGTTGTTGGCAAGATTCTAGAATCCATTGTTAAGGATAAGATTTCTAAATTCTTGGAAGTGCAGGGTCGGATTAGGACAAGTCAGCATGGATTTAGTAAGGGGAGGGCGTGCCTGACAAACCTGTTAGAGTTCTTTGAAGAGATAACAAATAGATTAGACCAAGGAGAGCCAATGGATGTTATCGATCTTGACTTCCAAAAGGCCTTTGATAAGGTGCCTCACGGGAGACTGCTGAGAAAAATAAGGGCCCATGGTATTTGAGGCAAGGTACTAACATGGATTGACGATTGGCTGTCAGGCAGAAGGCAGAGAGTTGGGATAAAAGGTTCTTTTTCGGAATGGCAACCGGTGACGAGTGCTGTCCCGCAGGGTTCAGTGTTGGGGCCACAGCTGTTCTCTTTATATATTAACGATCTAGATGACGGGACTGAGGGCATTCTGGCTAAGTTTGCCGATGATACAAAGATAGGTGTAGGGGCAGGTAGTATGGAGGAGGTGGGGAGGCTGCAGAAAGATTTAGACAGTTTAGGAAAGTGGTCCAAGAAATGGCTGATGAAATTCAACATGGGCAAGTGCGAGGTCTTGCACTTTGGAAAAAAGAATAGAGGCATGGACTATTTTCTAAACGGTGACAAAATCCATAATGCTGAAGTGCAAAGGGACTTGGGAGTCCTAGTCCAGGAGTCTCTAAAGGTAAACTTGCAAGTTGAGTCCGTAATTAAGAAAGCAAATGCAATGTTGTCATTTATCTCAAGAGGCTTGGAATATAAAAGCAGGGATGTACTTCTGAAGCTTTATAAAGCATTAGTTAGGCCCCATTTAGAATACTGTGAGCAATTTTGGGCCCCACACCTCAGGAAGGACATACTGGCACTGGAGCGGGTCCAGCGGAGATTCACACGGATGATCCCAGGAATGGTAGGCCTAACATACGATGAACGTCTGAGGATCCTGGGATTATATTCATTGGAGTTGAGGAGGTTGAGGGGAGATCTAATAGAAACTTACAAGATAATGAATGGCTTAGATAGGGTGGATGTAGGGAAGTTGTTTCCATTAGCAGGGGAGACTAGGACCCGGGGGCACAACCTTAGAATAAAAGGGAGTCACTTTAGAACAGAGATGAGGAGAAATTTCTTCAGCCAGAGAGTTGTGGGTCTGTGGAATTCATTGCCACAGAGGGCGGTGGAGGCCGGGACGTTGAGTGTCTTTAAGACAGAGGTTGATAAATTCTTGATTTCTCGAGGAATTAAGGGCTATGGAGAGAGAGCGGGTAAATGGAGTTGAAATCAGCCATGATTGAATGGTGGAGTGGACTTGATGGGCCGAATGGCCTTACTTCCGCTCCTATGTCTTCTGGTCTTATATGTTTTAATGCAAGAAGTATAACAGGTAAGGCAGATGAACTTAGAGCTTGGATTAGTACTTGGAACTGAGAATACTGAGAATATTGAGATTCAGGCTACTAGACTAGAAGGGCTTGAGGTTCATAAGGAGGAGGTGTTAGCAATTCTGGAAAGTGTGAAAATAGATAAGTCACCTGGGCCGGATGGGATTTATCCTTGGATTCTCTGGGAAGCTAGGGAGCAGATTGCTGAGCCTTTGGCCTTGATCTTTAAGTCATCTTTGTCAACAGGAATAGTGCCAGAAGACTGGAGGATAGCAAATGTTGTCCCCTTGTTCAAGAAGGGGAGTAGAGATAACCCCGGTAACTATAGACCAGTGAGCCTTACTTCTGTTGTGGGAAAAATTTTGGAAAGGTTTATAAGAGATAGGATGTATAATCATCTGGAAAGGAATAATTTGATGAGAGATAGTCAACACTGTTTTGTGAAGGGTAGGTCGTGCCTCACAAACCTTATTGAGTTCTTTGAGAAGGTGACCAAACAGGTTGATGAGGGTAAAGCAGTTGATGTGGTGTGTGTGGATTTCAGTAAAGCGTTTGATAAGGTTCCCCATGGTAGGCTACTGCAGAAAATACGGAGGCATGGGATTCAGGGTGATTTAGCAGTTTGGATCAGAAATTGGCTAGCTGGAAGAAGACAAAGGGTGGTGGTTGATGGGAAATGTTCAGCCTGGAGTCCAGTTACCAGTGGTGTACCACAAGGATCTGTTTTGGGGCCACTCCTGTTTGTCATTTTTATAAATGACCTGGAGGATGGCGTAGAAGGATGGGTGAGTAAATTTGCAGATGACACTAAAGTCGGTGGAGTTGTGGACAGTGCGGAAGGATGTTACAAGTTACAGAGGGACATAGATAAGCTGCAGCGCTGGGCTGAGAGGTGGCAAATGGAGTTTCATGCAGAAAAGTATGAGGTGATTCATTTTGGAAGGAATAACAGGAAGACAGAGTACTGGGCTAATGGTAAGATTCTTGGCAGTGTGGATGAGCAGAGAGATCTTGGTGTCCATGTACATAGATCCCTGAAAGTTGCCACCCAGGTTGAGAGGGTTGTTAAGAATGCGTACGGGCTTTTATTGGTAGAGGGATTGAGTTTAGGAGCCATGAGGTAATGTTGCAGCTATACAACACTCTGGTGCTGCCGCATTTGGAGTATTGCGTGCAATTCTGGTCGCCGCATTATAGGAAGGATGCGGAAGCATTGGAAAGGGTGCAGAGGAGATTTACCAGAATGTTGCCTGGTATGGAGGGAAGATCTTATGAGGAAAGGCTGAGGGACTTGAGGCTGTTTTCGTTAGAGAGAAGAAGGTTAAGAGGTGACTTAGTTGAGGCATACAGGATGATCAGAGGATTGGATAGGGTGGACAGTGAGAGCCTTTTTCCTCGGATAGTGATGTCTAGCACGAGGGGACATAGCTTTAAATTGAGGGGAGATAGATATAGGACAGATGTCAGAGGTAGGTTCTTTACTCAGAGAGTAGTAAGGGCGTGGAATGCCCTGCCTGCAACAGTAGTGGACTCGCCAACACTAAGGACATTCAAATGGTCATTGGATAGACATATGGACGATAAGGGAATAGTGTAGATGGGCTTTAGAGTGGTTTCACAGGTCGGCGCAACATCGAGGGTCGAAGGGCCTGTACTGTGCTGTAATGTTCTATGTTCTATGATGTTGTTGCCATTACAGAGACCTGGTTGAGGGAAGGACAGGATTGGCAGCTAAACATTCCAGGATTTAGATGTTTCAGGCGGGATAGAGGGGAATGTAAAAAGGGTGGAGGAGTTGCGCTCCTGGTTAGGGAGAATATCACAGCTGTACTACGGGAGGACACCTCAGAGGGCAGTGAGGCTATATGGGTAGAGATCAGGAATAAGAAGGGTGCAGTCACAATGTTGGGGGTTTACTACAGGCCTCCCAACAGCCAGCGGGAGATAGAGGAGCAGATAGGTAGACAGATTTTGGAAAGGAGTAAAAGCAACAGGGTTGTTATGATGGAAGACTTTAACTTCCTCAATATTGACTGGAACTCACTTAGTGCTAGGGGCTTGGACGGGGCAGAGTTTGGAAGGAGCATCCAGGAGGGCTTCTTAAAACAGTATGTAGATAGTCCAACTAGGGAGGGGGCTGTACTGGACCTGGTATTGGGGAATGAGCCCGGCCAGGTGGCAGAAGTTTCAGTAGGGGAGCATTTCGGGAACAGTGACCACAATTCAGTAAGTTTTAAAGTGCTGGTGGACAATGATAAGAATGGTCCCAGGGTGAATGTGCTAAATTGGGGGAAGGCTATAATTATAACATTAGGCAAGAACTGAAGAACATAGATTGGGGGAGGATGTTTGAGGGTAAATCAACATCTGACATGTGGGAGGCTTTCAAATGTCAGTTGAAAGGAATTCAGGACCGGCATGTTCCTGTGAGGAAGAAGGATAAATATGGCAAATTTCAGGAACCTTGGATAACGAGAGATATTGTCGACCTCGTCAAAAAGAAAAAGGAGGCATTTGTCAGGGCTAGAAGGCTGGGAACAGACGAAGCCTGTGTAGAATATAAGGAAAGTAGGAAGGAACATAAGCAAGGAGTCAGGAGGGCTAAAAGGGATCACAAAAAGCCATTGGCAAATAGGGTTAGGGAAAATCCCAAGGCTGTTTACAGGTACATAAAAAGCAAGAGGGTAGCCAGGGCAAGGGTTGGCCTACTGGAGGGCAGGGGAGGGAATCTATGTGTGGAGCCAGAGGAAATGGGTGAGGTACTAAATGAATACTTTGCATCAGTATTCACCAAAGAGAAGGAACTGGGGGATGTTGAGTCTGGAGAAGGGTGCGTAGATAGCCTGGGTCACATTGAGATCCAAAAAGACGAGGTGTTGGGCGTCTTGAAAAATATTACGGTGGATAAGTCCCCAGGGCCTGATGGGATCTACCCCAGAATACTGAAGGAGGCCTTGACAGAAATCTTTGGAACCTCGCTGTCTTCAGGTGATGTCCCGGGGGACTGGAGAATAGCCAATGTTGTTCCTTTGTTTAAGAAGGGTAGCAAGGATAATCCAGAGAACTACAGGCCGGTGACCCTTACGTCAGTGGTAGGGAAATTACTGGCGAGAACTCTTCGAGACAGGATCTACTCCCATTTGGAAGCAAGTGGTTGTATTACCGAGAGGCAGCACGGTTTTGTGAAGGGGAGGTGGTGTTTCACTAACTTGATAGAGTTTTTCGAGGAGGTCACAAAGATGATTAATGCAGGCAGGGCAGTGGATGTTGTCTATATGGACTTCAGTAAGGCCTTTGACAAGGTCCCTCATGGCAGACTAGTACAAAAGGTGAAGTCACACGGGATCAGAGGTGAGCTGGCAAGACGGATACAGAACTGGCTCGGTCATAGAAGGCAGAGTAGCATTGGAAGGATGCTTTTCTAATTGGAGGGCTGTGACTAGTGGTGTTCCACAGGGATCAGTGCTGGGACCTTTGCTGTTCATAGTATATATAAATGATTTGGAGGAAAATGTAACTGGTTTAATTAGTAAGTTTGCAGACGACACAAAGGTTGGTGGAATTGCGGATAGCGATGAGGACTGTCAGAGGATACAGCAGGATTTAGATCATTGGAGACTTGGGTGTCATGATGGAGTTTAATCCGGACAAATGTGAGGTAATGCATTTTGGAAGGTCTAATACAGGTAGGGAATATACAGTGAATGGTAGAACCCTCAAGATTATTGACAGTCAGAGAGATCTTGGTGTACAGGTCCACAGGTCGCTGAAAGGGGCAACACAGGTGGAGAAGGTAGTCAAGAAGGCATACGGCATGCTTGCCTTCATTGACCGGGGCATTGAGTATAAAAATTGACAAGTCATGTTGCAGCTGTATAGAACCTTAGTTAGGCCACACTTGGAGTATAGTGTTCAATTCTGGTCGCCATACTACCAGAAGGATGTAGAGGCTTTAGAGAGGGTGCAGAAGAGATTTACCAGGATGTTGCCTGGTATGGAGGGCATTAGCTATGAGGAGAGGTTGAATAAACTTGGTTTGTTCTCACTGGAACGAAGGAGGTTGAGGGGCGACCTGATAGAGGTCTACAAAATTATGAGGGGCATAGACAGAGTGGATAGTCAGAGGGCTTTTCCCCAGGGTAGAGGGGTCAATTACTAGGGGGCATAGGTTTAAGGTGAGAGGGGCAAAATTTAGAGGAGATGTACGAGGCAAGTTTTTTACACAGAGGGTAGTGGGTGCCTGGAACTCGCTACTGGAGGAGGTGGTGGAAGCAGGGACGATAGTGACATTTAAGGGGCATCTTGACAAATGCATGAATAGGATGGGAATAGAGGGATACGGACCCAGGAAGTGTAGAAGATTGTAGTTTAGTCGGGCAGCATGGTCGGCACGGGCTTGGAGGGCCGAAGGGCCTGTTCCTGTGCTGTACATTTCTTTGTTCTTTGTTCAATGCTACCTGCCCCTCTGCATATCTTTGTATCATCTGCAAACCTAGCAACAGAGCCTTCAGTACCTTCTTCCAGATCATTAATGTATATTGTGAAAAGTTGTGGTCCCAGCACAGACCCCTGAGGCACACCACTAGTCACCGGCTGCCATCCTGAAAAAGACCCCTTTATCCCCACTCGCTGCCTTCTGCCAGTCAGCCAGTCCACTATCCATGCCAGGGTATTACCCTTAACACCATGGGCTCTTAACTTACTTAACAATCTCCTGTGCGGCACCTTGTCAAAGGCCATCTGGAAATCTAAATAAATCACGTCCACTGATTCTCCTTTGCCTATCTTCCTTGTTACCTCCTCAAAGAACTCTAACTGATTTGTCAGACACGACCTCCCTTTGATGAAGCCGTGCTGACTCAGTCCTATTTTATCATGCACTTCCAAGTACTCCAGGATCATCCTTTAATAATGGACTCTAAAATCTTACCAATGACTGAAGTCAGGCTAACCGGCCGAGAATTTCCCATCTTCTGCCCCCCTCCCTTCTTAAACAGTGATGTTACATTAGCCACCTTCCAGTCCTCTGAGACCCTTCCTGCCTCCAGTGATTCCTGAAAGATCATCACCAATGCCTCCACAATCTCCTCAGCTATCTCTTTTAGAACCTTGGGGTGTAGTCCATCCGGTGATTTATCCACCTTCAGATCTTTCAGTTTCCCCAGAACCTTCTCCTTAGTGGTGGTCACTGTGCTCACCTCTGCTCCCTGATTCTCCTGGAGCTCTGGCATCCCACTGGTGTCTTCCACCGTGAAGACTGATGCAAAGTAACTATTCAGTTCCTCTGCCATTTCTTAGTTTCCTATTATTACTTCTCCAGCCACATTTTCCAGTGGTCCAATGTCTATTTTTGCCTCTCTCTTACCTTTTTAAAAATATATATATTTTTATTAAGACTTTTTCAATAACAATATTTTCCATCTTACAAACAAACCCCCCCCCCCCCCCCCCGCCCCGCCCCCCCAACCCCCGTAACAAAGAAAAGAAAAAGAACTTGCGTGGCAAGACATGAACGTGGCAAGTCAATAAAATACAGAATTGTGTACATTGGATTCTTCCCGTACATGTCAGTTTCGGGATCATTCATGTGCTTTCTTGCTCACATGCCCCCCAAAGGAACCCTCCTTCCCCCCCTCCCTCCCCCCCCCCCCCCCCCCCACCCCGAGGAACGATGTCCCCCTCACTCCCCCTGGGTTGCTGCTGCTGCTGTCCGACCTTCCTCTAACACTCCGCGAGATAGTCTAGGAACGGTTGCCACCGCCTGTAGAACCCCTGCGCAGACCCTCTCAAGACAAACTTTATCCTTTCCAACTTGATAAACCCTGCCATATCATTTATCCAGGCTTCCACGCTGGGGGGCTTCGCCTCCTTCCACATTAGCAAGATCCTTCGCCGGGCTACTAGGGATGCAAAGGCCAGAATGCCGGCCTCTTTCGCCTCCTGCACTCCCGGCTCGTCCACTACTCCAAATAGTGCTAGCCCCCAGCTTGGCTTGACCCGGACTTTCACCACCTTAGATACTGTTCCCGCAACTCCCCTCCAGAACCCCTCCAGTGCCGGGCATGACCAAAACATATGGACATGGTTTGCCGGACTTCCTGAGCACCTCCCACATCTGGCCTCTACCCCAAAGAACTTACTCAGCCTCGCCCCAGTCATATGCGCTCTATGAACCACCTTAAATTGTATCAGGCTAAGCCTGGCACACGAGGAGGAGGAATTAACCCTACTTAGGGCATCAGCCCATAGCCCCTCCTCAATCTCCTCCCCCAACTCCGCTTCCCATTTACCCTTCAGCTCCTCTACCAAAGCCTCCCCCTCTTCTTTCATCTCCTGGTATATCGCCGACACCTTGCCCTCCCCAACCCATACGCCCGAAATCACCCTGTCTTGAATCCCCTGTGCCGGGAGTAGCGGAAATTCCCTCACCTGCCGCCTCACAAACGCCCTCACTTGCATGTACCTGAAAGCGTTTCCCGGGGGTAGCCCAAACTTCTCCAGCGCCCCTAAGCTCGCAAAGGTCCCATCAATGAACAGGTCCCCCATTCTTTTAATCCCTGCCCTATGCCAGCTCTGAAACCCCCCGTCCATCCTTCCCGGGACAAACCGATGGTTGGCTCTGATCGGGGACCACACTGAGGCTCCCGTCGCACCCCTGTGCCGTCTCCACTGCCCCCAGATCTTTAGCGTTGCTGCCACCACCGGGCTCGTGGTATACCTTGTTGGCGAGAGCGGCAGCGGTGCCGTCACCAGCGCCCCAGGCTCGTTCCTTTGCAGGACGCCATCTCCAACCTCTTCCACGCCGCCCCCTCTCCCTCCATCACCCACTTACGGATCATTGCCCCGTTGGCTGCCCAATAATAACCACCCAGATTCGGCAATGCCAACCCTCCTCTATCTCTGCTATGCTCCAAGAACCCCCTCCTTACCCGAGGGGTCTTGCTCGCCCACACAAATCCCGTAATGCTCCTGCTTACCCTCTTGAGAAAGGCCTCAGTGATCACAATTGGGAGGCATTGAAATACAAAAAGAAATCTCGGGAGGATCACCATTTTAACCGACTGTACCCTACCCGCCAGCGAGAGTGGCAACATGTCCCACCTTTTAAAATCCTCCTCCATCTGTTTCACCAATTGCATCAAATTGAGTTTGTGCAGTGCCCCCCAGCTCCTAGCTACCTGAATCCCCAAATATCGAAAGCTCCTTTCCGCCCTCCTCAGCGGTAGGTCGTCTATCCCTCTTCCCTGGTCCCCTGGATGGATCACAAAGAGCTCACTCTTTCCCACATTGAGCTTATAGCCCGAAAAGTCTCCAAACTCCCGTAAGATCTGCATTACCTCAACCATCCCCTCCACTGGATCTGCCACGTACAGCAACAGGTCATCTGCGTACAGCGACACTCGATGCTCCTCTCCCCCTCGAACCACCCCCTTCCATTTCCCCGACTCCCTTGACGCCATGGCCAAAGGTTCAATTGCTAATGTGAACAGCAGAGGGGACAGGGGGCACCCCTGCCTCGTCCCTCGATACAGCCGAAAATACTCCGACCTCCGCCGGTTCGTGACCACACTCGCCACCGGGGCTTTATACAGGAGCTTAACCCAACTAATAAACTCTCCCCCGAACCCAAACCTCCTCAGCACTTCCCAGAGATACTCCCACTCTACCCGATCAAAGGCTTTTTCCGCGTCCATGGCTGTCACTATCTCCGCTTCTCCCTCCACCGATGGCATCATTATCACATTTAAGAGCCTTCGCACATTAGTATTTAACTGCCTACCCTTTACGAATCTCGTCTGGTCCTCATGAATCACCCCCGGAACACAGTCCTCAATCCTCATGGCCAACATTTTTGCCAGCAACTTAGCATCTACATTAAGGAGCGAGATCGGTCGATATGACCCACATTGCAGTGGATCCTTATCCCGCTTTAAGATCAAAGAGATCGTCGCCTCTGACACTGTCGGGGGCAGGGTCCCCCCCTCCCTTGATTCATTGAAAGTCTTTACCAGCAACGGGGCTAGCAGGTCTACATACTTCCTGTAAAACTCCACCGGGAACCCGGGGCCTTCCCTGCCTGCATGCTCCCCAGTCCTTTAACCAGCTCCTCCACTCCAATTGGCGCCCCCAGACCAGCCACCTCCTGCACCTCCACCCTTGGGAACCTCAACTGATCCAAGAATCGCCGTATCCCCTCTTTTCCCCCTGGGGGCTGGGACCCATACAGTTCCTCGTAAAAGGCCTTAAAAGCCTCATTCACTTTCCCTGCAACCGCACCGTAGTTCCCCTGCCATCTTTGACTCCACCTATTTCCCTCGCTGCCATCCTCTTACAGAGCTGGTGTGCCAGCATCCGGCTCGCCTTCTCCCCATATTCATATATCGCCCCCTGTGCCTTCCTCCACTGTGCCTCTGCCTTCCCTGTGGTCAACAGGTTGAACTCCGTCTGGAGACTTTGTCTCTCCCTGAGTAGTCCCTCATCCGGAGCCTCTGCATAGCTCCTGTCCACCCTTAAAATCTCCCCCACTAACCTCTCCCTTTCCCTGCCCCCTCTCTTCACCCTGTGAGCCCTGATGGAGATTAACTCTCCCCTGACCACCGCCTTCAGCGCCTCCCATACTACTCCCACCTGCACCTCCCCGTTGTCGTTGGCCTCCAGAT
Organism: Scyliorhinus torazame; assembly: GCF_047496885.1. NCBI lineage: Eukaryota > Metazoa > Chordata > Chondrichthyes > Carcharhiniformes > Scyliorhinidae > Scyliorhinus > Scyliorhinus torazame. The sequence goes on along the minus strand of NC_092738.1, from coordinate 22,509,127 downwards.
ATCTTTCAATACACCCCTGCACCCTCCCGCACACTTCCTCGTCTGCCAGCAGTCCCACATCCAACCTCCACAACGGGCGTTGGTCCCTCTCCTCCCCCAGCTCCAGCTCCACCCAGTGCGGGGCATGGTCTGAAATGGCTATGGCCGAATACTCCGTTCCCTCCACTTTCGGGATCAATGCCCTGCCCAGAACAAAAAAATCTATCCGGGAGTAGGCCTTATGTACGTGGGAGAAAAAAGAAAATTCTCTGGCCAAAGGCCTGGCAAATCTCCACGGATCTACGCCCCCCCATCTGGTCCATAAACCCCCTAAGCACCTTGGCCGCAGCCGGCCTCTTCCCCGTCCTAGATCTGGAACGATCCAATGCTGGGTCCAGCACCGTGTTAAAATCCCCACCCATTATCAAGCTCCCTACCTCCCGGTCTGGAATACGCCCCAACATCCGTTTCATGAATCCAGCATCGTCCCAGTTTGGGGCATATACATTCACCAGTACCACCTCCGTCCCCTGCAACCTACCACTCACCATCACGTAACGGCCTCCCTTGTCCGCTACTATGTTCTTGGGCTCAAATGACACCCGCTTTCCCACCAGTATTGCCACCCCTCTATTCTTCGCATGCAGCCCTGAATGGAACACCTGTCCCACCCATCCCTTCCTTAACCTGACCTGATCTGCCACCTGATCAGATGTGTCTCCTGAAGCATGACCATGTCTGCCTTCAGTCCCTTTAAGTGCGCGAACACTCGGGCCCTCTTAACCGGCCCATTTAGGCCTCTCACATTCCACATGATCAGCCGGATTGGGGGGTTACCCCCCCCCCCCCCCCCCCCCGCCCCCCCCCCCCTCCGCCGACTAGCCATCTCCTATCTTAGGCCAGTCCCGTGCTCACGCCTCCCACACCCTCCAGTCCCCCAGGTGGGGAACCCCCACCCCAACCACCTCTTCTATTTTCAGTTCCCCCTCGGACAGTGCAGCAGCAACCCTCGAATCCACCCCCCCCCCCCCCCCCCCCCGCGCTAGATCCACATCTAGCACTTTTGCTCCCCCCCATATTACTTCCGTGAGTCAGCTGACCTCTGCTGACCCCGGCTTTCCCCACCTTCCCCTTTGATCTCCCCCGTGTGGGAGTCTCTCCTCCTCCTTACCTTCCTCCATCCCCCCCCCCCCCCTTTTTGGCGCGGGAAAAAAGCCCGCGCTTTCCTGAACTGCCCCACCCACTGTGGTGCAGCTCCTGTTGCGGCCATTATCCCAGTTCCCTCCTTCCCGAGTCTCACCTCCCTCCAGGACCGACGCCCACATTCCCCATCATCATCATTTTGTCTACAGAAAGGAAAAAAGGAAATTTTAGGAATTTTAACCAGAACTCTACCCACATCCCCATCCATCATCCCATCCACAAAATATTCTTTACCCATATTTACAACCCCATATACAACCACATCCCCTCAGTTCGAGTCCAGTTTTTCTGTCTGTATAAAGGTCCAAGCCTCTTCTGGCGTTTCGAAATCATGGTGTCGGTCCTGATAAGTGACCCACAGTCGCGCAGGCTGCAGCATGCCGAACCTGACTCTTTTTTTATGCAGCACCGCCTTGGCCCGGTTGAAGCCAGCTCTCCTCTTTGCCACCTCCGCGCTCCAATCCTGGTAAACATCGGATCACCGCGTTCTCCCATCTACTGTTCCGCACCTACTTGGCCCATCTCAGAACACTTTCTTTGTCCACCAAGCGATGGAACCTTGCCACTATCGCCCTTGGTGGCTCATCAGCCTTGGGTCTCCTCGCCAGGACCCGGTGAGCCCCTTCTAGCTCCAGGGGGCTCGGAGAGGCACCCATCAGCGAATGGAGCATCGTACTCACATACGCCCCGGCATCAGCTCCCTCCACTCCTTCAGGAAGACCCAGAATCCGGAGGTTCTTCCTCCTCGACCTGTTCTCCAGTACCTCGATTCTCTCGGCCCACCTCCTGTGCACCGCCTCGTGCACCTCCATTTTTACTGCCAGGCCCAGGATCTCGTCCTCGTTGGTGTTCACCTCATAGTTCACCTCACGAAGCTCCACCACCTGGGTCTCCTTCAGCCACTCGATTGCCAACAGCATCGGCGCCAGCACCTCCTTTTTCAGCTCCTCCACACATCGCTTGAGGAACTCCTGCTGGTCTGGCCCCCACGCTGCTCGCTCTCCGCCCTCCGCCATCTTGCCTTCTTCCCCTCGTTTTGTTCTCTGCTCCATGGCCTCTTCCCTCGTTGCTCCACCGCTGCTCCCTGCCAAATATTGTGGGGGGGGGGGGGGAGTGTCCTCACTGCTCCTTCCCACACGGGATCAACCAAAAAAAAGCTCCGTTGGGGCTCCTCTGTAGAGCCCGAATGTCCGCTTTCGCGGGAGCTGCCGAAACGCGCGGCTTAGCTCCGCATCGCCGCAACCGGAAGTCCCTCTCTTACCTTTTATATGTTGAAAAGAAAAATTATTCCTCTCTTCCTTTATCTTACTAGCTAGCTTGCACTCGTACTTCATCTTCCACCCCACTTATTACTTTTTTGGTTATTCTCTGCTCACTTTTAAAGGCTTCCCAATCCTCTGCCTTCCCACTAATCCTCACCACTTTGTATGCTTTTTCTTTGGCCTTTATGCTGTCCTTGACATCCCTCGTCAGCCATGGGTGCCTTGTCCTCCCTTTAGCATGTTTCCTCCTCCTTGGGATTAATTTCTGTTGTGCCTCCCAAATAACCCCAAAAACTCCTGCCATTGCTGTTCCACTGTCTTCCCTGCTAGGCTCCTTTTCCAATCAACACTGGCCAGCTCTTCCCTCATGTCTTTGTAGTTACCCTTATTTAATTGTAACACCGTTACATCTGATTGCAGCTCCCTCTCAAACTGCAGGGTAAATTCTATCATATTGTGGTCACTGCTCCCGAAGGTTCCTTCACCTTAAGTTCCCTAATCAAGTCTGCCTCATTACACATCACCAAATCCAGAATTGCCTGTTCCCTAGTAGGCTCTGTCACAACCTGCTCCAAAAAACCATCTCTTAGACATTCCACAAATTCCATTTCTTGGGATCCACTACCAACCTGATTTTCCCAGTCCACCTGCATATTGAAGTCCCCCATGATTATTGTAATATTGCCATTTTTACACACCTTTTCTATCTCCTGATTTATTTTCTGCCCCACATCCCGACCACTGCTAGGGGGCCTGTACATAACTCCCATCAGGGTCATTTTACCGTTGTGATTCCTCAACTCTACCCACAGAAATTCTATGCCTTCTGGTCCTATATCGCTCCTTGCTATCGATTTAACTTCATTCCTTACTAACAATGCAACCCCGCCCCCTTTGCCCATCTGCCTGTCCTTTCGATAGGACATCTATCCTTGGATATTTAGATCCCAGCTCTGATCCCCTTGCAAACACGTTTCTGTGATGCCCATAACATTGTACCGGCCAATTTCAATGTGCCCAACAAGCTCATTTACCTTGTTCCGTATACTGTGCGCATTTAGGTACAACACCCTCAATCCTGCATTGACCACCTCCCTCTATACCTTGCTATAACTGTAACATTATATTCTGCAGTCTCTCCTTCCTTCCTTATGTACGGTATGCATTGTTTGTACAGCATGCAAGAAACTATACTTTTCACTGTATACTAATACATGTAACAATAATAAATCAAATCAACTTGTCACTTATTTTGGTTCTCTATTTCCCCTTCAGTTATTACAACTTCTAAGCTAACATTCTGCTTCCCACCCCCCTGCCATACTAGGTTAAATCCTCCCGAGTGACTCATGCAAACCTCCCAGCCAGGATATCGGTGCCCCTCCAGTTTAGATGCAACCCGTCCTTCTTGTACAGGTCCTACCTGCTCCAGAAGAGATCCCAATGGTCCAGAAATCTGAAACCCTCCGTCCTACACCACCAGTTTAGCCACGTGTTTAGCTACACTATCCTCCTATTTTTAGCCTCACTGGCACAATCCTGAGATTACTACCCTAGAGGTCCTGCTTTTTAGCTTATTGCCTAACTCCCTGAACTCCTTCTGCAGGACCTCATCACTCTTCCTGCCTATGTCATTAGTACCTATGTGTACCATGACCTCTGGCTGTTCACCTCTTCAGGATGTCCTGTGTTTGTTCAGAGACACCCTTGACCCTGGCACCAGGGAGGCAACATACCATCCTGGAGTCTCTTTCCCATCCACAGAAGCGCCTATCTGTGCTCCTTATTATAGAGTCCCTATAACTATCGCTCTCCCCTTTGCCCTCCCCTGCTGAGCAACAGAGCCAGTTGCGGTGCCACTGCTCTGGCTGCTGTTGTTTTCCCCTGATAGGCTATTCCCCCCAACAGTATGCAAAACGGTATCCCTGTTAGAGAGGGGGACAGCCACAGGGGATTCCTGCACTGACTGCCTGCCCTTTCTCGTGGTCACCCATCTGTCTGCCTGCACCTTGGGTGTGACCATCTCTCTATAACTCCTAATCCAGGGGCAAGTGTTCATTCCTGGACCTGACATATTTAAATGAGCTTAATGGCTGACTCAAATATGTTAATTTGGATCTCGCCCAGTGACGGCGACATCCAGATCATGACATCTCGCAAGGCATCCCAAGCGGAAGGCCACTTGGGCGATTTGCCGGCCTCATCGCGTCACTGAGTTGAGCGCGACGAGGCCATTTGATCGCGTCCCATCTCACCCAAAATGCCGGTGGAAAACACCCCGCCAAACTCGCCCAAAATGATACTTACTCATTTTGGGGGTGAATTGTGCCTATTAACTCTGTTTCTCCTTCTGGCGATGTTGCTGATCAGTTAAGTGTTTCCAGCATTTTCTGTTTTATTTTAGATTTCCAACCACTGCAGCATTATATTTTTGTCGGGAAGGATATAATTGCCTTGGAGGTGGTCCAGCAACTGGCCCCTACGATGAAAATGTTTTCCTCCGCTGAGAGTCTGAGAGAATTGGGTCGATATTCCCTGGAGTTTGGAACAACGAGAGGTGATCTCATTGAAACATAGAAGATTCTGAAGGGGTTTGACAGGGTGGATACTGAGAGATTGTTTCCCCCTGGCTGGGGTTTGACAGGGTGGATACTGAGAGATTGTTTCCCCCTGGCTGGGGTTTGACAGGGTGGATATTGAGAGATCATTTCCCCCTGGCTGGGGTTTGACAGGGTGGATACAGAGATTGTTTCCCCCTGGCTGGGGTTTGACAGGGTGGATACTGAGAGATCGTTTCCCCCTGGCTAGGGTTTGACAGGGTGGATACGGAGAGATTGTTTCCCCCTGGCTGGGGTTTGACAGGGTGGACACTGAGAGATTGTTTCCCCCTGGCTGGGGTTTGACAGGGTGGATACTGAGAGATTGTTTCCCCCTGGCTGGGGTTTGACAGGGTGGATGCTGAGAGATTGTTTCCCCCTGGCTGGGGTTTGACAGGGTGGATACGGAGAGATTGTTTCCCCCTGGCTGGGGTTTGACAGGGTGGATACTGAGAGATTGTTTCCTCTGGCTGGGGTTTGACAGGGTGGATACTGAGAGATTGTTTCACCCTGGCTGGGGTTTGACAGGGTGGATACTGAGAGATTGTTTCCCCCTGGCTGGGGTTTGACAGGGTGGATAATGAGAGATTGTTTCCCCCTGGCTGGGGTTTGACAGGGTGGATACTGAGAGATTGTTTCCTCCTGACTGGGGTTTGACAGGGTGGATACTGAGAGATTGTTTCCCCCTGGCTGGAGTTTGACAGGGTGGATACTGAGAGATTGTTTCCCCTGGCTGGGGTTTGACAGTGTGGATACTGAGAGATTGTTTCCCCCTGGCTGGGGTTTGACAGGGTGGATACTGAGAGACTGTTTTTCTCTGGCTGGGGTTTGACAGGGTGGATACTGAGAGATTGTTTCCCCCTGGCTGGGGTTTGACAGGGTGGATACTGAGAGATTGTTTCCCCCTGGCTGGGGTTTGACAGGGTGGATACGGAGAGATTGTTTCCCCCTGGCTGGGGTTTGAAAGGGTGGATACTGAGAGATTGTTTCCCCCTGGCTGGGGTTTGACAGGGTGGATACTGAGAGATTGTTTTCCCCCTGGCTGGGGATTGACAGGGTGGATACTGAGAGATTGTTTCCCCCTGGCTGGGGTTTGACAGAGTGGATACTGAGAGATTGTTTCCCCTGGCTGGGGTTTGACAGGGTGGATACTGAGAGATTGTTTCCCCCTGGCTGGGGTTTGACAGGGTGGATACTGAGAGATTGTTTTTCCCTGGCTGGGGTTTGACAGGGTGGATACTGAGAGATTGTTTCCCCCTGGCTGGGATTTGACAGGGTGGATACGGAGAGATTGTTTCCCCCTGGCTGGGGTTTGACAGGGTGGATACTGAGAGATTGTTTTTCCCTGGCTGGGGTTTGACAGGGTGGATACTGAGAGATTGTTTCCCCCTGGCTGGGGTTTGTCAGGGTGGATACTGAGAGATTGTTTCCCCCTGGCTGGGGTTTGACAGGGTGGGCACTGAGAGATTGTTTCCCCCTGGCTGGGGTTTGACAGGGTGGATACTGAGAGATTGTTTCCCCCTGGCTGGGGATTGACAGGGTGGATACTGAGAGATTGATTCCCCCTGGCTGGGGTTTGACAGGGTGGATACTGAGAGATTGTTTCCCCCCTGGCTGGGGTTTGACAGGGTGGATACTGAGATATTGTTTCCCCCTGGCTGGGGTTTGACAGGGTGGATACGGAGAGATTGTTTCTCCCTGACTGGGGTTTGACAGGGTGGATACTGAGAGATTGTTTCTCCCTGACTGGGGTTTGACAGGGTAGATACTGAGAGATTGTTTCCCCCTGGCTGGGGTTTGACAGGGTGGATACTGAGAGATTGTTTCCCCCTGGCTGGGGTTTGACAGGGTGGATACTGAGAGATTGTTTCCCCCTGGCTGGCGTTTGACAGGGTGGATACTGAGAGATTGTTTCCCCCTGGCTGGGGTTTGACAGGGTGTCTACTGAGAGATTGTTTCCCCCTGGCTGGGGATTGACAGGGTGGATACTGAGAGATTGTTTCCCCTGGCTGGGGTTTGACAGGGTGGATACTGAGAGATTGTTTCCCCCTGGCTGGGGTTTGACAGGGTGGATACTGAGAGATTGTTTCCCCCTGGCTGGGCTTTGACAGGGTGGATACTGAGAGATTGTTTCCCCTGGCTGGGGTTTGACAGGGTGGATACTGAGAGATTGTTTCCCCCTGGCTGGGGTTTGACAGGGTGGATACGGAGAGATTGTTTCCCCCTGGCTGGGGTTTGACAGGGTGGATACTGAGAGATTGTTTCCCCCTGGCTGGGGTTTGACAGGGTGGATACTGAGAGATTGTTTCCCCCTGGCTGGGGTTTGACAGGGTGGATACTGAGAGATTGTTTCCCCTGGCTGGGGTTTGACTGGGTGGATACGGAGAGATTGTTTCCCCCTGGCTGGGGTTTGACAGGGTGGACACTGAGAGATTGTTTCCCCCTGGCTGGGGTTTGACAGGGTGGATACTGAGAGATTGTTTCCCTCTGGCTGGGGTTTGACAGGGTGGATACTGAGAGATTGTTTTCCCCTGGCTGGGGTTTGACAGGGTGGATACTGAGAGATTGTTTCCCCCTGGCTGGGGTTTGACAGGGTGGATACTGAGAGATTGTTTCCCCCTGGCTGGGGTTTGACAGGGTGGCTACTGAGAGATTGTTTCCCCCTGGCTGGGGTTTGACAGGGTGGATACTGAGAGATTGTTTCCCCCTGGCTGTGGTTTGACAGGGTGGATACTGAGAGATTGTTTTCCCCTGGCTGGAGTTTGACAGGGTGGATACTGAGAGATTGTTTCCCCCTGGCTGGGGTTTGACAGGGTGGATGCTGAGAGATTGTTTCCCCCTGGCTGGTGTTTGACAGGGTGGATACTGAGAGATTGTTTCCCCCTGGCTGGGGTTTGACAGGGTGGATACTGAGAGATTGTTTCCCCCTGGCTGGGGTTTGACAGGGTGGATACTGAGAGATTGTTTGCCCCTGGCTGGGGTTTGACAGGGTGGATACTGAGAGATTGTTTCCCCCTGGCTGGGGTTTGACAGGGTGGATACTGAGAGATTGTTTCCCCCTGGCTGGGGTTTGACAGGGTGGATACGGAGAGATTGTTTCCCCATGGCTGGGGTGTGACAGGGTGGATACTGAGAGATTGTTTCCCCCTGGCTGGGGTTTGACAGGGTGGATACTGAGAGATTGTTTCCCCCTGGCTGGGGTTTGACAGGGTGGATACGGAGAGATTGTTTCCCCTGGCTGGGGTTTGACAGGGTGGATACTGAGAGATTGTTTCCCGCTGTCTGGGGATTGACAGGGTGGATACGGAGAGATTGTTTCCCCCTGGCTGGGGTTTGACAGGGTGGATACTGAGAGATTGTTTCCCCCTGACTGGGATTTGACAGGGTGGATACTGAGAGATTGTTTCCCCCTGGCTGGGGTTTGACAGGGTGGATACTGAGAGATCGTTTCCCCCTGGCTGGGGTTTGACAGGGTGGATACTGAGAGATCGTTTCCCCCTGGCTGTGGTTTGACAGGGTGGATACTGAGAGATTGGTTCCCCCTGGCTGGGGTTTGACAGGGTGGATACTGAGAGATTGTTTCCCCTGGCTGGGATTTGACAGGGTGGATACTGAGAGATTGTTTCCCCCTGGCTGGGGTTTGACAGGGTGGATACTGAGAGATCGTTTCCCCCTGGCAGGGGTTTGACAGGGTGGATACTGAGAGATCGTTTCCACCTGGCTGTGGTTTGACAGGGTGGATACTGAGAGATTGGTTCCCCCTGGCTGGGGTTTGACAGGGTGGATACTGAGAGATAGTTTCCCCTGGCTGGGATTTGACAGGGTGGATACTGAGAGATTGTTTCCCCCTGGCTGGGGTTTGACAGGGTGGATACTTAGAGATTGTGTTCCCTGACTGGGGTTTGACAGGGTGGATACTGAGAGATTGTTTCCCCCTGGCTGGGGTTTGACAGGGTGGATACTGCGAGATTGTTTCCCCCTGGCTGGGGTCTAACAGGGTGGACAGTGAGAGATTGTTTCCCCCTGGCTGGGGTTTGACAGGGTGGATACTGAGAGATTGTTTCCCCCTGGCTGGGGTTTGACAGGGTGGATACTGAGAGATTGTTTGCCCCTGGCTGGGGTTTGACAGGGTGGATACTGAGAGATTGTTTCCCCCTGGCTGGGGTTTGACAGGGTGGATACTGAGAGATTGTTTCCCCTTGGCTGGGGTTTGACAGGGTGGATCCTGAGAGATTGTTTCCGCCTTATTGGGGTTTGACAGGTTGGATACTGAAAGATTGTTTCCCCCTGGCTGGGGTTTGACAGGGTGGATACTGAGAGATTGTTTCCCCCTTACTGGGGTTTGACTGGTTGGATACTGAGAGATTGTTTTCCCCTGGCTGGGGTTTGACAGGGTGGATACTGAGAGATTGTTTCCCCCTTACTGGGGTTTGACAGGTTGGATACTGAGAGATTGTTTTCCCCTGGCTGGGGTTTGACAGGGTGGATACTGAGAGATTGTTTCCCCCTTACTGGGGTTTGACAGGTTGGATACTGAGAGATTGTTTTCCCCTGGCTGGGGTTTGACAGGGTGGATACTGAGAGATTGTTTCCCTCTGGCTGGGGTTTGACAGGGTGGAAACTGAGAGATTGTTTCCCCCTGGCTGGGATTTGACAGGGTGGATACGGAGAGATTGTTTCCCCCTGGCTGGGGTTTGACAGGGTGGATACTGAGAGATTGTTTTTCCCTGGCTGGGGTTTGACAGGGTGGATACTGAGAGATTGTTTCCCCCTGGCTGGGGTTTGTCAGGGTGGATACTGAGAGATTGTTTCCCCCTGGCTGGGGTTTGACAGGGTGGGCACTGAGAGATTGTTTCCCCCTGGCTGGGGTTTGACAGGGTGGATACTGAGAGATTGTTTCCCCCTGGCTGGGGATTGACAGGGTGGATACTGAGAGATTGATTCCCCCTGGCTGGGGTTTGACAGGGTGGATACTGAGAGATTGTTTCCCCCGTGGCTGGGGTTTGACAGGGTGGATACTGAGAGATTGTTTCCCCCTGGCTGGCGTTTGACAGGGTGGATACTGAGAGATTGTTTCCCCCTGGCTGGGGTTTGACAGGGTGTCTACTGAGAGATTGTTTCCCCCTGGCTGGGGATTGACAGGGTGGATACTGAGAGATTGTTTCCCTTGGCTGGGGTTTGACAGGGTGGATACTGAGAGATTGTTTCCCCCTGGCTGGGGTTTGACAGGGTGGATACTGAGAGATTGTTTCCCCCTGGCTGGGCTTTGACAGGGTGGATACTGAGAGATTGTTTCCCCTGGCTGGGGTTTGACAGGGTGGATACTGAGAGATTGTTTCCCCCTGGCTGGGGTTTGACAGGGTGGATACGGAGAGATTGTTTCCCCCTGGCTGGGGTTTGACAGGGTGGATACTGAGAGATTGTTTCCCCCTGGCTGGGGTTTGACAGGGTGGATACTGAGAGATTGTTTCCCCCTGGCTGGGGTTTGACAGGGTGGATACTGAGAGATTGTTTCCCCTGGCTGGGGTTTGACTGGGTGGATACGGAGAGATTGTTTCCCCCTGGCTGGGGTTTGACAGGGTGGACACTGAGAGATTGTTTCCCCCTGGCTGGGGTTTGACAGGGTGGATACTGAGAGATTGTTTCCCTCTGGCTGGGGTTTGACAGGGTGGATACTGAGAGATTGTTTCCCCCTGGCTGGGGTTTGACAGGGTGGATGCTGAGAGATTGTTTCCCCCTGGCTGGTGTTTGACAGGGTGGATACTGAGAGATTGTTTCCCCCTGGCTGGGGTTTGACAGGGTGGATACTGAGAGATTGTTTCCCCCTGGCTGGGGTTTGACAGGGTGGATACTGAGAGATTGTTTGCCCCTGGCTGGGGTTTGACAGGGTGGATACTGAGAGATTGTTTCCCCCTGGCTGGGGTTTGACAGGGTGGATACTGAGAGATTGTTTCCCCCTGGCTGGGGTTTGACAGGGTGGATACGGAGAGATTGTTTCCCCATGGCTGGGGTGTGACAGGGTGGATACTGAGAGATTGTTTCCCCCTGGCTGGGGTTTGACAGGGTGGATACTGAGAGATTGTTTCCCCCTGGCTGGCGTTTGACAGGGTGGATACGGAGAGATTGTTTCCCCTGGCTGGGGTTTGACAGGGTGGATACTGAGAGATTGTTTCCCGCTGTCTGGGGATTGACAGGGTGGATACGGAGAGATTGTTTCCCCCTGGCTGGGGTTTGACAGGGTGGATACTGAGAGATTGTTTCCCCCTGACTGGGATTTGACAGGGTGGATACTGAGAGATTGTTTCCCCCTGGCTGGGGTTTGACAGGGTGGATACTGAGAGATCGTTTCCCCATGGCTGGGGTTTGACAGGGTGGATACTGAGAGATCGTTTCCCCCTGGCTGTGGTTTGACAGGGTGGATACTGAGAGATTGGTTCCCCCTGGCTGGGGTTTGACAGGGTGGATACTGAGAGATTGTTTCCCCTGGCTGGGATTTGACAGGGTGGATACTGAGAGATTGTTTCCCCCTGGCTGGGGTTTGACAGGGTGGATACTGAGAGATCGTTTCCCCCTGGCTGGGGTTTGACAGGGTGGATACTGAGAGATCGTTTCCCCCTGGCTGTGGTTTGACAGGGTGGATACTGAGAGATTGGTTCCCCCTGGCTGGGGTTTGACAGGGTGGATACTGAGAGATAGTTTCCCCTGGCTGGGATTTGACAGGGTGGATACTGAGAGATTGTTTCCCCCTGGCTGGGGTTTGACAGGGTGGATACTTAGAGATTGTGTTCCCTGACTGGGGTTTGACAGGGTGGATACTGAGAGATTGTTTTCCCCTGGCTGGGGTTTGACAGGGTGGATACTGCGAGATTGTTTCCCCCTGGCTGGGGTCTAACAGGGTGGACAGTGAGAGATTGTTTCCCCCTGGCTGGGGTTTGACAGGGTGGATACTGAGAGATTGTTTCCCCCTGGCTGGGGTTTGACAGGGTGGATACTGAGAGATTGTTTGCCCCTGGCTGGGGTTTGACAGGGTGGATACTGAGAGATTGTTTCCCCCTGGCTGGGGTTTGACAGGGTGGATACTGAGAGATTGTTTCCCCTTGGCTGGGGTTTGACAGGGTGGATCCTGAGAGATTGTTTCCGCCTTATTGGGGTTTGACAGGTTGGATACTGAAAGATTGTTTCCCCCTGGCTGGGGTTTGACAGGGTGGATACTGAGAGATTATTTCCCCCTTACTGGGGTTTGACAGGTTGGATACTGAGAGATTGTTTTCCCCTGGCTGGGGTTTGACAGGGTGGATACTGAGAGATTGTTTCCCCCTTACTGGGGTTTGACAGGTTGGGTACTGAGAGATTGTTTTCCCCTGGCTGGGGTTTGACAGGGTGGATACTGAGAGATTGTTTCCCCCTTACTGGGGTTTGACAGGTTGGATACTGAGAGATTGTTTTCCCCTGGCTGGGGTTTGACAGGGTGGATACTGAGAGATTGTTTCCCTCTGGCTGGGGTTTGACAGGGTAGATACGGAGAGATTGTTTCCCCCTGGCTGGGGTTTGACAGGGTGGATACTGAGAGATTGTTTCCCCCTGGCTGGTGTTTGACAGGGTGGATACGGAGAGATTGTTTCCCCCTGGCTGGGGTTTGACAGGGTGGATACTGAGAGATTGTTTCCTCCTGGCTGGGGTTTGACAGGGTGGATACTGAGAGATTGTTTCCCCCTTACTGGGGTTTGACAGGGTGGATACTGAGAGATTGTTTCCCCCTGGCTGGGGTTTAACAGCGAGGATACTGAGAGATTGTTTCCCCCTGGCTGGGGTTTGACAGGGTGGATACTGAGAGATTGTTTCCCCCTGGCTGGATTTGACAGGGGGGATACTGAGAGATTGTTTCCCCCTGGCTGGTGTTTGACAGGGTGTATACTGAGAGATTGTTTCCCACTGACTGGGGTTTGACAGGGTGGATACTGAGAGATTGTTTCCCCCTGGCTGGGGTTTGACCGGGTGGATACTGAGAGATTGTTTCCCCCTGGCTGGGGTTTGACAGGGTGGATACTGAGAGATTGTTTCCCCCTGGCTGGGGTTTGACAGGGTGGATACTGAGAGATTGTTTCCCCCTGGCTGGGGTTTGACAGGGTGGATACTGAGAGATTGTTTCCCCCGGCTGGGGTTTGACAGTGCAGATACTGAGAGATTGTTTCCCCCTGGCTGGGGTTTGACAGGGTGGATGCTGAGAGATTGTTTCCCTCTGGCTGGAGTTTGACAGGGTGGATACTGAGAGATTGTTTCCCCCTGGCTGTGGTTTGACAGGGTGGATACTGAGAGATTGTTTCCCTCTGGCTGGGGTTTGACAGGGTGCATACTGAGAGATTGTTTTCCCCTGGCTGGGGTTTGACAGGGTGGAAACTGAGAGATTATCTCCCCCTGGCTGGGGTTTGACAGGGTGGATACTGAGAGATTGTTTCCCCCTGGCTGTGGTTTGACAGGGTGGATACTGAGAGATTGTTTCCCTCTGGCTGGGGTTTGACAGGGTGGATACTGAGAGATTGTTTCCCCCTGGCTGGGGTTTGACAGGGTGGATACTGAGAGATTGTTTCCCCCTGGCTGGGGTTTGACAGGGTGGAAACTGAGAGATTATCTCCCCCTGGCTGGGGTTTGACAGGGTGGATACTGAGAGATTGTTTCCCCCTGGCAGGGGTTTGACAGGGTGGATACTGAGAGATTGTTTCCCCCTGGCTGGGGTTTGACAGGGTTGATACTGAGAGATTGTTTCCCCTGGCTGGGGTTTGACAGGGTGGATACTGAGAGATTGTTTCCCCCTGGCTGGGGTTTGACAGGGTGGATACTGAGAGATCGTTTCCCCCTGGCTGAGGTTTGACAGGGTGGATACTGAGAGATTGTTTCTCCCTAGCTGGGTTTGACAGGGTGGATACTGAGAGATTGTTCCCCCTGACTGGGGTTTGACAGGGTGGATACTGAGAGATTGTTTCCCCCTGGCTGGGGTTTGACAGGGTGGATACGGAGAGGTCGTTTCCCCCTGGTTGGGGTTTGACAGGGTGGATACTGAGAGATTGTTTCCCCCGGCTGGGGTTTGACAGGGTGGATACTGAGAGATTGTTTCCCCCTGGCTGGGGTTTGACAGGGTGGATACTGAGAGATTGTTTCCCCCTGGCTGGGGTTTGACAGGGTGGATACTGAGTGATTGTTTCCCCCTTACTGGGGTTTGACAGGGTGGATACTGAGAGATTGTTTTCCCCTGGCTGGGGTTTAACAGCGAGGATACTGAGAGATTGTTTCCCCCTGGCTGGGGTTTGACAGGGTGGATACTGAGAGATTGTTTCCCCCTGGCTGGAATTGACAGGGTGGATACTGAGAGATTGTTTCCCCCTGGCTGGTGTTTGACAGGGTGTATACTGAGAGATTGTTTCCCAGTGACTGGGGTTTGACAGGGTGGATACTGAGAGATTGTTTCCCCCTGGCTGGGGTTTGACAGGGTGGATACTGAGAGATTGTTTCCCCCTGGCTGGGGTTTGACAGGGTGGATACTGAGAGATTGTTTCCCCCTGGCTGGGGTTTGATAGGGTGGATACTGAGAGATTGTTTCCCCCTGGCTGGGGTTTGACAGGGTGGATACTGAGAGATAGTTTCCCCCGGCTGGGGTTTGACAGTGTGGATACTGAGAGATTGTTTCCCCCTGGCTGGGGTTTGACAGGGTGGATACTGAGAGATTGTTTCCCTCTGGCTGGAGTTTGACAGGGTGGATACTGAGAGATTGTTTCCCCCTGGCTGTGGTTTGACAGGGTGGATACTGAGAGATTGTTTCCATCTGGCTGGGGTTTGACAGAGTGGATACTGAGAGATTGTTTCCCCCTGGCTGGGGTTTGACAGTGTGGATACTGAGAGATTGTTTCCCCCTGGCTGGGGTTTGACAAGGATGGATACTGAGAGATTGTTTCCCCTGGCTGGGGTTTGACAGGGTGGAAAATGAGAGATTGTTTCCCCCTGGCTGGGGTTTGACAGGGTGGATACTGAGAGATCGTTTCCCCCTGGCTGGGGTTTGACAGGGTGGATACTGAGAGATTGTTTCTCCCTGGCTGGGTTTGACAGGGTGGATACTGAGAGATTGTTTCCCCCTGACTGGGGTTTGACAGGGTGGATACTGAGAGATTGTTTCCCCCTGGCTGGGGTTTGACAGGGTGGATATTGAGAGGTCGTTTCCCCCTGGCTGGGGTTTGACAGGGTGGATACTGAGAGATTGTTTCTCCCTGGCTGGGTTTGACAGGGTGGATACTGAGAGATTGTTTCCCCCTGGCTGGGGTTTGACAGGGTGGATACTGAGAGGTCGTTTCCCCCTGGCTGGGGTTTGACAGGGTGGATACTGAGAGATTGTTTCCCCCTGGCTGGGGTTTGACAGGGTGGATACTGAGAGGTCGTTTCCCCCTGGCTGGGCTTTGACAGGGTGGACACTGAGAGATTGTTTCCCCCTGGCTGGGGTTTGACAGGTTGGATACTGAGAGATGGTTTCCGACTGCCTGGGTTTTGACAGTGTGGATACTGAGAGATTGTTTCCTCCTGGCTGGGGTTTGACAGGGTGGATACTGACAGATTATTTCCCACTGACTGGGGTTTGACAGGATGGATACGGAGAGATTGTCTCCTCCTGGCTGGGGTTTGACAGGGTGGATACTGAGAGATTGTTTGCACCTGGTTGGGGTTTGACAGGGTGGATACTGAGAGATTGTTTCTCCCTGACTGGGGTTTGACAGGGTGGATACTGAGAGATTGTTTCCCCCTGGCTGGGGTTTGACAGGGTGGATACTGAGAGATTGTTTCCCACTGACTGGGGTTTGACAGGGTGGATACGGAGAGATTGTCTCCTCCTGGCTGGGGTTTGACAGGGTGGATACTGAGAGATTGTTTCTCCCTGGCTGGGGTTTGACAGGGTGGATACTGAGAGATTGTTTCCCCCTGGACTGGGGTTTGACAGGGTGGAAACTGAGAGATTATCTCCCCCTGGCTGGGGTTTGACAGGGTGGATACTGAGAGATTGTGTCCCCCTGGCTGGGGTTTGACAGGGTGGATACTGAGAGATTGTTTCCCCCTGGCTGGGGTTTGACAAGGATGGATACTGAGAGATTGTTTCCCCTGGCTGGGGTTTGACAGGGTGGATACTGAGAGATTGTTGCCACCTGGCTGGGGTTTGACAGGGTGGATACTGAGAGATCGTTTCCCCCTGGCTGGGGTTTGACAGGGTGGATACTGAGAGATTGTTTCCCTCTGGCTGGGGTTTGACAGGGTAGATACTGAGAGATTGTTTCCCCCTGGCTGGGGTTTGACAGGGTGGATACTGAGAGATTGTTTCCCCCTGGCTGGTGTTTGACAGGGTGGATACTGAGAGATTGTTTCCCGCTGGCTGGGGTTTGACAGGGTGGATACTGAGAGATTGTTTCCCCCTGGCTGGGGTTTGACAGGGTGGATACTGAGAGATTGTTTCCCCCTTACTGGGGTTTGACAGGGTGGATACTGAGAGATTGTTTCCCCCTGGCTGGGGTTTAACAGCGAGGATACTGAGAGATTGTTTCCCCCTGGCTGGGGTTTGACAGGGTGGATACTGAGAGATTGTTTCCCCATGGCTGGATTTGACAGGGGGGATACTGAGAGATTGTTTCCCCCTGGCTGGTGTTTGACAGGGTGTATACTGAGAGATTGTTTCCCACTGACTGGGGTTTGACAGGGTGGATACTGAGAGATTGTTTCCCCCTGGCTGGGGTTTGACCGGGTGGATACTGAGAGATTGTTTCCCCCTGGCTGGGGTTTGACAGGGTGGATACTGAGAGATTGTTTCCCCCTGGCTGGGGTTTGACAGGGTGGATACTGAGAGATTGTTTCCCCCTGGCTGGGGTTTGACAGGGTGGATACTGAGAGATTGTTTCCCCCGGCTGGGGTTTGACAGTGCAGATACTGAGAGATTGTTTCCCCCTGGCTGGGGTTTGACAGGGTGGATACTGAGAGATTGTTTCCGACTGCCTGGGTTTTGACAGTGTGGATACTGAGAGATTGTTTCCTCCTGGCTGGGGTTTGACAGGGTGGATACTGACAGATTATTTCCCACTGACTGGGGTTTGACAGGGTGGATACGGAGAGATTGTCTCCTCCTGGCTGGGGTTTGACAGGGTGGATACTGAGAGATTGTTTGCACCTGGTTGGGGTTTGACAGGGTGGATACTGAGAGATTGTTTCTCCCTGACTGGGGTTTGACAGGGTGGATACTGAGAGATTGTTTCCCCCTGGCTGGGGTTTGACAGGGTGGATACTGAGAGATTGTTTCCCACTGACTGGGGTTTGACAGGGTGGATACGGAGAGATTGTCTCCTCCTGGCTGGGGTTTGACAGGGTGGATACTGAGAGATTGTTTCTCCCTGGCTGGGGTTTGACAGGGTGGATACTGAGAGATTGTTTCCCCCTGGACTGGGGTTTGACAGGGTGGAAACTGAGAGATTATCTCCCCCTGGCTGGGGTTTGACAGGGTGGATACTGAGAGATTGTGTCCCCCTGGCTGGGGTTTGACAGGGTGGATACTGAGAGATTGTTTCCCCCTGGCTGGGGTTTGACAAGGATGGATACTGAGAGATTGTTTCCCCTGGCTGGGGTTTGACAGGGTGGATACTGAGAGATTGTTGCCACCTGGCTGGGGTTTGACAGGGTGGATACTGAGAGATCGTTTCCCCCTGGCTGGGGTTTGACAGGGTGGATACTGAGAGATTGTTTCCCTCTGGCTGGGGTTTGACAGGGTAGATACTGAGAGATTGTTTCCCCCTGGCTGGGGTTTGACAGGGTGGATACTGAGAGATTGTTTCCCCCTGGCTGGTGTTTGACAGGGTGGATACTGAGAGATTGTTTCCCGCTGGCTGGGGTTTGACAGGGTGGATACTGAGAGATTGTTTCCCCCTGGCTGGGGTTTGACAGGGTGGATACTGAGAGATTGTTTCCCCCTTACTGGGGTTTGACAGGGTGGATACTGAGAGATTGTTTCCCCCTGGCTGGGGTTTAACAGCGAGGATACTGAGAGATTGTTTCCCCCTGGCTGGGGTTTGACAGGGTGGATACTGAGAGATTGTTTCCCCATGGCTGGATTTGACAGGGGGGATACTGAGAGATTGTTTCCCCCTGGCTGGTGTTTGACAGGGTGTATACTGAGAGATTGTTTCCCACTGACTGGGGTTTGACAGGGTGGATACTGAGAGATTGTTTCCCCCTGGCTGGGGTTTGACCGGGTGGATACTGAGAGATTGTTTCCCCCTGGCTGGGGTTTGACAGGGTGGATACTGAGAGATTGTTTCCCCCTGGCTGGGGTTTGACAGGGTGGATACTGAGAGATTGTTTCCCCCTGGCTGGGGTTTGACAGGGTGGATACTGAGAGATTGTTTCCCCCGGCTGGGGTTTGACAGTGCAGATACTGAGAGATTGTTTCCCCCTGGCTGGGGTTTGACAGGGTGGATACTGAGAGATTGTTTCCCTCTGGCTGGAGTTTGACAGGGTGGATACTGAGAGATTGTTTCCCCCTGGCTGTGGTTTGACAGGGTGGATACTGAGAGATTGTTTCCCTCTGGCTGGGGTTTGACAGGGTGCATACTGAGAGATTGTTTTCCCCTGGCTGGGGTTTGACAGGGTGGAAACTGAGAGATTATTCTCCCCCTGGCTGGGGTTTGACAGGGTGGATACTGAGAGATTGTTTCCCCCTGGCTGGGGTTTGACAGGGTGGATACTGAGAGATGGTTTCCCCCTGGCTGGGGTTTGACAAGGGTGGATACTGAGAGATTGTTTCCCTTTGGCTGGAGTTTGACAGGGTGGATACTGAGAGATTGTTTCCCCCTGGCTGTGGTTTGACAGGGTGGATACTGAGAGATTGTTTCCCTCTGGCTGGGGTTTGACAGGGTGGATACTGAGAGATTGTTTCCCCCTGGCTGGGGTTTGACAGGGTGGATACTGAGAGATTGTTTCCCCCTGGCTGGGGTTTGACAGGATGGAAACTGAGAGATTATCTCCCCCTGTCTGGGGTTTGACAGGGTGGATACTGAGAGATTGTTTCCCCCTGGCAGGGGTTTGACAGGGTGGATACTGAGAGATTGTTTCCCCCTGGCTGGGGTTTGACAGGGTGGATACTGAGAGATTGTTTCCCCTGGCTGGGGTTTGACAGGGTGGATACTGAGTTATTGTTTCCCCCTGGCTGGGGTTTGACAGGGTGGATACTGAGAGATCGTTTCCCCCTGGCTGGGGTTTGACAGGGTGGATACTGAGAGATTGTTTCTCCCTGGCTGGGTTTGACAGGGTGGATACTGAGAGATTGTTCCCCCTGACTGGGGTTTGACAGGGTGGATACTGAGAGATTGTTTCCCCCTGGCTGGGGTTTGACAGGGTGGATACGGAGAGGTCGTTTCCCCCTGGCTGGGGTTTGACAGGGTGGATACTGAGAGATTGTTTCCCCCTGGCTGGGGTTTGACAGGGTGGATATTGAGAGGTCGTTTCCCCCTGGCTGGGGTTTGACAGGGTGGATACTGAGAGATTGTTTCTCCCTGGCTGGGTTTGACAGGGTGGATACTGAGAGATTGTTTCCCCCTGGCTGGGGTTTGACAGGGTGGATACTGAGAGGTCGTTTCCCCCTGGCTGGGGTTTGACAGGGTGGATACTGAGAGATTGTTTCCCCCTGGCTGGGGTTTGACAGGGTGGATACTGAGAGGTCGTTTCCCCCTGGCTGGGCTTTGACAGGGTGGATACTGAGAGATTGTTTCCCCCTGGCTGGGGTTTGACAGGTTGGATACTGAGAGATGGTTTCCGACTGCCTGGGTTTTGACAGTGTGGATACTGAGAGATTGTTTCCTCCTGGCTGGGGTTTGACAGGGTGGATACTGACAGATTATTTCCCACTGACTGGGGTTTGACAGGGTGGATACGGAGAGATTGTCTCCTCCTGGCTGGGGTTTGACAGGGTGGATACTGAGAGATTGTTTGCACCTGGTTGGGGTTTGACAGGGTGGATACTGAGAGATTGTTTCTCCCTGACTGGGGTTTGACAGGGTGGATACTGAGAGATTGTTTCCCCCTGGCTGGGGTTTGACAGGGTGGATACTGAGAGATTGTTTCCCACTGACTGGGGTTTGACAGGGTGGATACGGAGAGATTGTCTCCTCCTGGCTGGGGTTTGACAGGGTGGATACTGAGAGATTGTTTCTCCCTGGCTGGGGTTTGACAGGGTGGATACTGAGAGATTGTTTCCCCCTGGACTGGGGTTTGACAGGGTGGAAACTGAGAGATTATCTCCCCCTGGCTGGGGTTTGACAGGGTGGATACTGAGAGATTGTGTCCCCCTGGCTGGGGTTTGACAGGGTGGATACTGAGAGATTGTTTCCCCCTGGCTGGGGTTTGACAAGGATGGATACTGAGAGATTGTTTCCCCTGGCTGGGGTTTGACAGGGTGGATACTGAGAGATTGTTGCCACCTGGCTGGGGTTTGACAGGGTGGATACTGAGAGATCGTTTCCCCCTGGCTGGGGTTTGACAGGGTGGATACTGAGAGATTGTTTCCCTCTGGCTGGGGTTTGACAGGGTAGATACTGAGAGATTGTTTCCCCCTGGCTGGGGTTTGACAGGGTGGATACTGAGAGATTGTTTCCCCCTGGCTGGTGTTTGACAGGGTGGATACTGAGAGATTGTTTCCCGCTGGCTGGGGTTTGACAGGGTGGATACTGAGAGATTGTTTCCCCCTGGCTGGGGTTTGACAGGGTGGATACTGAGAGATTGTTTCCCCCTTACTGGGGTTTGACAGGGTGGATACTGAGAGATTGTTTCCCCCTGGCTGGGGTTTAACAGCGAGGATACTGAGAGATTGTTTCCCCCTGGCTGGGGTTTGACAGGGTGGATACTGAGAGATTGTTTCCCCATGGCTGGATTTGACAGGGGGGATACTGAGAGATTGTTTCCCCCTGGCTGGTGTTTGACAGGGTGTATACTGAGAGATTGTTTCCCACTGACTGGGGTTTGACAGGGTGGATACTGAGAGATTGTTTCCCCCTGGCTGGGGTTTGACCGGGTGGATACTGAGAGATTGTTTCCCCCTGGCTGGGGTTTGACAGGGTGGATACTGAGAGATTGTTTCCCCCTGGCTGGGGTTTGACAGGGTGGATACTGAGAGATTGTTTCCCCCTGGCTGGGGTTTGACAGGGTGGATACTGAGAGATTGTTTCCCCCGGCTGGGGTTTGACAGTGCAGATACTGAGAGATTGTTTCCCCCTGGCTGGGGTTTGACAGGGTGGATACTGAGAGATTGTTTCCGACTGCCTGGGTTTTGACAGTGTGGATACTGAGAGATTGTTTCCTCCTGGCTGGGGTTTGACAGGGTGGATACTGACAGATTATTTCCCACTGACTGGGGTTTGACAGGGTGGATACGGAGAGATTGTCTCCTCCTGGCTGGGGTTTGACAGGGTGGATACTGAGAGATTGTTTGCACCTGGTTTGGGTTTGACAGGGTGGATACTGAGAGATTGTTTCTCCCTGACTGGGGTTTGACAGGGTGGATACTGAGAGATTGTTTCCCCCTGGCTGGGGTTTGACAGGGTGGATACTGAGAGATTGTTTCCCACTGACTGGGGTTTGACAGGGTGGATACGGAGAGATTGTCTCCTCCTGGCTGGGGTTTGACAGGGTGGATACTGAGAGATTGTTTCTCCCTGGCTGGGGTTTGACAGGGTGGATACTGAGAGATTGTTTCCCCCTGGACTGGGGTTTGACAGGGTGGAAACTGAGAGATTATCTCCCCCTGGCTGGGGTTTGACAGGGTGGATACTGAGAGATTGAGTCCCCCTGGCTGGGGTTTGACAGGGTGGATACTGAGAGATTGTTTCCCCCTGGCTGGGGTTTGACAAGGATGGATACTGAGAGATTGTTTCCCCTGGCTGGGGTTTGACAGGGTGGATACTGAGAGATTGTTGCCACCTGGCTGGGGTTTGACAGGGTGGATACTGAGAGATCGTTTCCCCCTGGCTGGGGTTTGACAGGGTGGATACTGAGAGATTGTTTCCCTCTGGCTGGGGTTTGACAGGGTAGATACTGAGAGATTGTTTCCCCCTGGCTGGGGTTTGACAGGGTGGATACTGAGAGATTGTTTCCCCCTGGCTGGTGTTTGACAGGGTGGATACTGAGAGATTGTTTCCCGCTGGCTGGGGTTTGACAGGGTGGATACTGAGAGATTGTTTCCCCCTGGCTGGGGTTTGACAGGGTGGATACTGAGAGATTGTTTCCCCCTTACTGGGGTTTGACAGGGTGGATACTGAGAGATTGTTTCCCCCTGGCTGGGGTTTAACAGCGAGGATACTGAGAGATTGTTTCCCCCTGGCTGGGGTTTGACAGGGTGGATACTGAGAGATTGTTTCCCCATGGCTGGATTTGACAGGGGGGATACTGAGAGATTGTTTCCCCCTGGCTGGTGTTTGACAGGGTGTATACTGAGAGATTGTTTCCCACTGACTGGGGTTTGACAGGGTGGATACTGAGAGATTGTTTCCCCCTGGCTGGGGTTTGACCGGGTGGATACTGAGAGATTGTTTCCCCCTGGCTGGGGTTTGACAGGGTGGATACTGAGAGATTGTTTCCCCCTGGCTGGGGTTTGACAGGGTGGATACTGAGAGATTGTTTCCCCCTGGCTGGGGTTTGACAGGGTGGATACTGAGAGATTGTTTCCCCCGGCTGGGGTTTGACAGTGCAGATACTGAGAGATTGTTTCCCCCTGGCTGGGGTTTGACAGGGTGGATACTGAGAGATTGTTTCCCTCTGGCTGGAGTTTGACAGGGTGGATACTGAGAGATTGTTTCCCCCTGGCTGTGGTTTGACAGGGTGGATACTGAGAGATTGTTTCCCTCTGGCTGGGGTTTGACAGGGTGCATACTGAGAGATTGTTTTCCCCTGGCTGGGGTTTGACAGGGTGGAAACTGAGAGATTATTCTCCCCCTGGCTGGGGTTTGACAGGGTGGATACTGAGAGATTGTTTCCCCCTGGCTGGGGTTTGACAGGGTGGATACTGAGAGATGGTTTCCCCCTGGCTGGGGTTTGACAAGGGTGGATACTGAGAGATTGTTTCCCTCTGGCTGGAGTTTGACAGGGTGGATACTGAGAGATTGTTTCCCCCTGGCTGTGGTTTGACAGGGTGGATACTGAGAGATTGTTTCCCTCTGGCTGGGGTTTGACAGGGTGGATACTGAGAGATTGTTTCCCCCTGGCTGGGGTTTGACAGGGTGGATACTGAGAGATTGTTTCCCCCTGGCTGGGGTTTGACAGGATGGAAACTGAGAGATTATCTCCCCCTGTCTGGGGTTTGACAGGGTGGATACTGAGAGATTGTTTCCCCCTGGCAGGGGTTTGACAGGGTGGATACTGAGAGATCGTTTCCCCCTGGCTGGGGTTTGACAGGGTGGATACTGAGAGATTGTTTCTCCCTGGCTGGGTTTGACAGGGTGGATACTGAGAGATTGTTCCCCCTGACTGGGGTTTGACAGGGTGGATACTGAGAGATTGTTTCCCCCTGGCTGGGGTTTGACAGGGTGGATACGGAGAGGTCGTTTCCCCCTGGCTGGGGTTTGACAGGGTGGATACTGAGAGATTGTTTCCCCCGGCTGGGGTTTGACAGGGTGGATACTGAGAGATTGTTTCCCCCTGGCTGGGGTTTGACAGGGTGGATACTGAGAGATTGTTTCCCCCTGGCTGGGGTTTGACAGGGTGGATACTGAGAGATTGTTTCCCCCTTACTGGGGGTTGACAGGGTGGATACTGAGAGATTGTTTTCCCCTGGCTGGGGTTTAACAGCGAGGATACTGAGAGATTGTTTCCCCCTGGCTGGGGTTTGACAGGGTGGATACTGAGAGATTGTTTCCCCCTGGCTGGGGTTTGACAGGGTGGATACTGAGAGATTGTCTCCCCCTGGCTGGGGTTTGACAGGGTGGATACTGGGAGATTGTTTCCCTCTGGCTGGGGTTTGACAGGGTGGATACTGAGAGATTGTTTCCCCCTGGCTGGGGTTTGACAGGGTGGATACTGAGAGATTGTTTCCCCCTGGCTGGGGTTTGACAGGGTGGATACTGAGAGATTGTTTCCCCCTGGCTGGCGTTTGACAAGGATGGATACTGAGAGATTGTTTCCCCTGGCTGGGGTTTGACAGGGTGGATACTGAGAGATTGTTTCCCCCTGGCTGGGGTTTGACAGGGTGGATACTGAGAGATCGTTTCCCCCTGGCTGTGGTTTGACAGGGTGGATACTGAGAGATTGTTTCTCCCTGGCTGGGTTTGACAGGGTGGATACTGAGAGATTGTTTCCCCCTGACTGGGGTTTGACAGGGTGGATACTGAGAGATTGTTTCCCCCTGGCTTGGGTTTGACAGGGTGGATACTGAGAGGTCGTTTCCCCCTGGCTGGGGTTTGACAGGGTGGATACTGAGAGATTGTTTCTCCCTGGCTGGGTTTGACAGGGTGGATACTGAGAGATTGTTTCCCCCAGACTGGGGTTGGACAGGGTGGATACTGAGAGATTGTTTCCCCCTGGCTGGGGTTTGACAGGGTGGATACTGAGAGGTCGTTTCCCCCTGGCTGGGGTTTGACAGGGTGGATACTGAGAGATTGTTTCCCTCTGGCTGGGGTTTGACAGGTTGGATACTGAGAGATGGTTTCCGACTGCCTGGGTTTTGACAGGGTGGATACTGAGAGATTGTTTCCCTCTGGCTGTGGGTTGACAGGATGGATACTGAGAGATTGTTTCCCCGTGGCTGGGGTTTGACAGGGTGGATACTGAGAGATTGTTTCCCCCTGGCTGTGGGTTGACAGTGTGGATACTGAGAGATTGTTTCCTCCTGGCTGGGGTTTGACAGGGTGGATACTGACAGATAGTTTCCCACTGACTGGGGTTTGACAGGGTGGATACTGAGAGATTATTTCCCCCTGGCTGGGGTTTGACAGGGTGGATACTGAGAGATTGTTTGCACCTGGTTGGGGTTTGACAGGGTGGATACTGAGAGATTGTTTCTCCCTGACTGGGGTTTGACAGGGTGGATACTGAGAGATTGTTTCCCTCTGGCTGGGGTTTGACAGGGTGGATACTGAGAGATTGTTTCCCCCTGGCTGGGGTTTGACAGGGGGGATACTGAGAGATTGTTTCCCACTGACTGGGGTTTGACAGGGTGGATACGGAGAGATTGTCTCCTCCTGGCTGGGGTTTGACAGGGTGGATACTGAGAGATTGTTTCTCCCTGGCTGGGGTTTGACAGGGTGGATACTGAGAGATTGTTTCCCCCTGGACTGGGGTTTGACAGGGTGGAAACTGAGAGATTATCTCCCCCTGGCTGGGGTTTGACAGGGTGGATACTGAGAGATTGTGTCCCCCTGGCTGGGGTTTGACAGGGTGGATACTGAGAGATTGTTTCCCCCTGGCTGGGGTTTGACAAGGATGGATACTGAGAGATTGTTTCCCCTGGCTGGGGTTTGACAGGGTGGATACTGAGATATTGTTTCCCCCTGGGTGGGGTTTGACAGGGTGGATACTGAGAGATCGTTTCCCCCTGGCTGGGGTTTGACAGGGTGGATACTGAGAGATTGTTTCTCCCTGGCTGGGTTTGACAGGGTGGATACTGAGAGATTGTTTCCCCCTGACTGGGGTTTGACAGGGTGGATACTGAGAGATTGTTTCCCCCTGGCTGGGGTTTGAAAGGGTGGATACTGAGAGGTCGTTTCCCCCTGGCTGGGGTTTGACAGGGTGGATACTGAGAGATTGTTTCTCCCTGGCTGGGTTTGACAGGGTGGATACTGAGAGATTGTTTCCCCCAGACTGGGGTTGGACAGGGTGGATACTGAGAGATTGTTTCCCCCTGGCTGGGGTTTGACAGGGTGGATACTGAGAGGTCGTTTCCCCCTGGCTGGGGTTTGACAGGGTGGATACTGAGAGATTGTTTCCCCCTGGCTGGGGTTTGACAGGTTGGATACTGAGAGATGGTTTCCGACTGCCTGGGTTTTGACAGGGTGGATACTGAGAGATTGTTTCCCTCTGGCTGTGGGTTGACAGGATGGATACTGAGAGATTGTTTCCCCGTGGCTGGGGTTTGACAGGGTGGATACTGAGAGATTGTTTCCCCCTGGCTGTGGGTTGACAGTGTGGATACTGAGAGATTGTTTCCTCCTGGCTGGGGTTTGACAGGGTGGATACTGACAGATTGTTTCCCACTGACTGGGGTTTGACAGGGTGGATACTGAGAGATTATTTCCCCCTGGCTGGGGTTTGACAGGGTGGATACTGAGAGATTGTTTGCACCTGGTTGGGGTTTGACAGGGTGGATACTGAGAGATTGTTTCTCCCTGACTGGGGTTTGACAGGGTGGATACTGAGAGATTGTTTCCCCCTGGCTGGGGTTTGACAGGGTGGATACTGAGAGATTGTTTCCCCCTGGCTGGGGTTTGACAGGGTGGATACTGAGAGATTGTTTCCCACTGACTGGGGTTTGACAGGGT
Organism: Scyliorhinus torazame; assembly: GCF_047496885.1. Taxonomy (NCBI): domain Eukaryota; kingdom Metazoa; phylum Chordata; class Chondrichthyes; order Carcharhiniformes; family Scyliorhinidae; genus Scyliorhinus; species Scyliorhinus torazame. Next base: position 22,482,556 of record NC_092738.1, on the reverse strand, counting down.
GGATACGGAGAGATTGTCTCCTCCTGGCTGGGGTTTGACACGGTGGATACTGAGAGATTGTTTCTCCCTGGCTGGGGTTTGACAGGGTGGATACTGAGAGATTGTTTCCCCCTGGACTGGGGTTTGACAGGGTGGATACTGAGAGATTGTTTCCCCCTTGCTGGGGTTTGACAGGGTGGATACTGAGAGATCGTTTCCCCCTGGCTGGGGTTTGACAGGGTGGATACTGAGAGATTGTTTCCTCCTGGCTGGGGTTTGACAGGGTGGATGCTGAGAGATTGATTCCCACTGACTGGGGTTTGACAGGGTGGATACTGAGACATTGTTTCCCTCTGGCTGTGGGTTGACAGGGTGGATACTGAGAGATTGTTTCCCCCTGGCTGGGGTTTGACAGGGTGGATACTGAGAGATTGTTTCCCCCTGGCTGGGGTTTGACAGGGTGGATACTGAGAGATTGTTTCCACGTGGCTGGGGTTTGACAGGGTGGATACTGAGAGATTGTTTCCCTCTGGCTGTGGTTTGACAGTGCGGATACTGAGAGATTGTTTCCTCCTGGCTGGGGTTTGACAGGGTGGATACTGAGAGATTGTTTCCCACTGACTGGGGTTTGACAGGGTGGATACTGAGAGATTATTTCCCCCTTGCTGGGGTTTGACAGGGTGGATACTGAGAGATTGTTTGCACCTGGTTGGGGTTTGACAGGGTGGATACTGAGAGATTGTTTCTCCCTGACTGGGGTCTGACAGGGTGGATACTGAGAGATTCTTTCACCCTGGCTGTGGTTTGTCAGGGTGGATAATGAGAGATTGTTTCCCCCTGGCTGGTGTTTGACAGGGTGGATGCTGAGAGATTGTTTCCCCCTGGCTGGGGGTTGACAGGGTGGATACTGAGAGATTGTTTCCCCCTGGCTGGGGTTTGACAGGGTGGATACAGAGAGATTGTTTCCCCCCTGGCTGGGTTTGACAGGGTGGATACGGAGAGATTGTATTCCCCTGGCTGGGATTTGACAGGGTGGATACTGAGAGATTGTTTCCCCCTGGCTGAGGTTTGACAGGGTGGATACGGAGAGATTGATTTCCCCTGGCTGGGGTTTGACAGGGTGGATACTGAGAGATTGTCTCCCCCTGGCTGGGGTTTGACAGGGTGGATACTGAGAGATTGTTTCCCCCTGGCTGGGGTTTGACAGGGTGGATACTGAGAAATTGTTTCCCCCTGGCTGGGGATTGACAGGGTGGATACTGAGAGATTGTTTCCCCCTGGCTGGGGTTTGACAGGGTGGATACTGAGAGATTGTTTCCCCCTGGCTGGGGTTTGACAGGGTGGATACTGAGAGATTGTTCCCCCCTGGCTGGGGCTTCACAGGGCGGATACTGAGAGATTGTTTCTCCCTGACTGGGGTCTGACAGGGTGGATACTGAGAGATTGTTTCCCCCTGGCTGTGGTTTGTCAGGGTGGATAATGAGAGATTGTTTCCCCCTGGCTGGGGTTTGACAGGGTGGATGCTGAGAGATTGTTTCCCCCTGGCTGGGGGTTGACAGGGTGGATACTGAGAGATTGTTTCCCCCTGGCTGGGTTTGACAGGGTGGATACGGAGAGATTGTATTCCCCTCGCTGGGGATTGACAGGGTGGATACTGAGAGATTGTATCCCCCTGGCTGGGGTTTGACAGGGTGGATACTGAGAGATTGTTTCACCCTGGCTGGGGTTTGACAGGGTGGATACTGAGAGATTGTTTCCCCCTGGCTGGGTTTCACAGGGTGGATACGGAGAGATTGTTTCCCCCTGGCTGGGGTTTGACAGGGTGGATACTGAGAGATTGTTTCCCCCTGGCTGGGGTTTGACAGGGTGGATACTGAGAGATTGTTTCCCCCTGGCTGGGGTTTGACAGGGTGGATACTGAGAGATGGTTTCCGCCTGGCTGGGGTTTGACAGGGTGGATACTGAGAGATTGTTTCCCTCTGGCTGTGGGTTGACAGGGTGGATACTGAGAGATTGTTTCCCCCTGGCTGGGGTTTGACAGGGTGGATACTGAGAGATTGTTTCCCCGTGGCTTGGGTTTGACAGGGTGGATACGGAGAGATTGTTTTCTCCTGGGTGGGGTTTGACAGGGTGGATACTGAGAGATTGTTTCCCCGTGGCTGGGGTTTGACAGGGTGGATATGGAGAGATTGTTTCCCCCTGGCTGGGGTTTGACAGGGTGGATACTGAGAGATTGTTTCCCCCTGGCTGGGGGTTGACAGGGTGGACACTGAGAGATTGTTTCCCCCTGGCTGGGGTTTGACAGGGTGGATACTGAGAGATTGTTTCCCCCTGGCTGGGTTTGACAGGGTGGATAGGGAGAGATTCTTTTCCCGTGGCTGGTGTTTGACAGGGTGGATACTGAGAGATTGTTTCCACCTCTCTGGGGTTTGACAGGGTGGATACTGAGAGATTGTTTCCCCCTGGCTGGGGTTTGACAGGGTGGATACTGAGAGATTGTTTCCACCTGGCTGTGGTCTGACAGGGTGGATACTGAGAGATTGTTTCCCCTGGCTGGGGTTTGACAGGGTGGATACTGAGAGATTGTTTCCCCCTGGCTGGGGTTTGTCAGGGTGGATAATGAGAGATTGTTTCCCCCTGGCTGGGGTTTGACAGGATAGACACTGAGAGATTGTTTCCCCCTGGCTGGGGTTTGACAGGGTGGATACTGGGAGATGGTTTCCCCCTGGCTGGGGTTTGACAGGGTGGATACTGAGAGATTGTTTTCCCCTGGCTGGGGTTTGACAGGGTGGAAACTGAGAGATTATCTCCCCCTGGCTGGGGTTTGACAGGGTGGATACTGAGAGATTGTTTCCCCCTGGCAGGGGTTTGACAGGGTGGATACTGAGAGATTGTTTCCCCCTGGCTGGGGTTTGACAAGGGTGGATACTGAGAGATTGTTTCCCCTGGCTGGGGTTTGACAGGGTGGATACTGAGAGATTGTTTCCCCCTGGCTGGGGTTTGACAGGGTGGATACTGAGAGATCGTTTCCCCCTGGCTGGGGTTTGACAGGGTGGATACTGAGAGATTGTTTCTCCCTGGCTGGGGTTTGACAGGGTGGATACTGAGAGGTCGTTTCCCCCTGGCTGGGGTTTGACAGGGTGGATACTGAGAGATTGTTTCTCCCTGGCTGGGTTTGACAGGGTGGATACTGAGAGATTGTTTCCCCCTGGCTGGGGTTTGACAGGGTGGATACTGAGAGATTGTTTTCCCCTGGCTGGGGTTTGACAGGGTGGATACTGAGAGGTCGTTTCCCCCTGGCTGGGGTTTGACAGGGTGGATACTGAGAGATTGTTTCCCCCTGGCTGGGGTTTGACAGGGTGGATACTGAGACATTGTTTCCCCCTGGCTGGGGTTTGACAGGGTGGATACTGAGAGATTGTTTCCCCCTGGCTGGGGTTTGACAGGGTGGATACTGAGAGATTGTTTCCCCCTTACTGGGGTTTGACAGGGTGGATACTGAGAGATTGTTTTCCCCTGGCTGGGGTTTAACAGCGAGGATACTGAGAGATTGTTTCCCCCTGGCTGGGGTTTGACAGGGTGGATACTGAGAGATTGTTTCCCCCTGGCTGGATTTGACAGGGTGGAGACTGAGAGATTGTTTCCCCCTGGCTGGTGTTTGACAGGGTGTATACTGAGAGATTGTTTCCCACTGACTGGGGTTTGACAGGGTGGATACTGAGAGATTGTTTCCCCCTGGCTGGGGTTTGACAGGGTGGATACTGAGAGATTGTTTCCCCCTGGCTGGGGTTTGACAGGGTGGATACTGAGAGTTTGTTTCCCCCTGGCTGGGGTTTGACAGGGTGGATACTGAGAGATTGATCCCCCTGGCTGGGGTTTGACAGGGTGGATACTGAGAGATAGTTTCCCCCGGCTGGGGTTTGACAGTGTGGATACTGAGAGATTGTTTCCCCTTGGCTGGGGTTTGACAGGGTGGATACTGAGAGATTGTTTCCCTCTGGCTGGAGTTTGACAGGGTGGATACTGAGAGATTGTTTCCCCCTGGCTGTGGTTTGACAGGGTGGATACTGAGAGATTGTTTCCCTCTGGCTGGGGTTTGACAGGGTGGATACTGAGAGATTGTTTTCCCCTGGCTGGGGCTTGACAGGGTGGAAACTGAGAGATTATCTCCCCCTGGCTGGGGTTTGACAGGGTGGATGCTGAGAGATTGTTTCCCCCTGGCTGGGGTTTGACAGGGTGGATACTGAGAGATTGTTTCCCCCTGGCTGGGGTTTGACAAGGGTGGATACTGAGAGATTGTTTCCCTCTGGCTGGAGTTTGACAGGGTGGATACTGAGAGATTGTTTCCCCCTGGCTGTGGTTTGACAGGGTGGATACTGAGAGATTGTTTCCCTCTGGCTGGGGTTTGACAGGGTGGATACTGAGAGATTGTTTTCCCCTGGCTGGGGTTTGACAGGGTGGAAACTGAGAGATTATCTCCCCCTGGCTGGGGTTTGACAGGGTGGATACTGAGAGATTGTTTCCCCCTGGCTGGGGTTTGACAGGGTGGATACTGAGAGATTGTTTCCCCCTGGCAGGGGTTTGACAAGGGTGGATACTGAGAGATTGTTTCCCCTGGCTGGGGTTTGACAGGGTGGATACTGAGAGATTGTTTCCCCCTGGCTGGGGTTTGACAGGGTGGATACTGAGAGATCGTTGCCCCCTGGCAGGGGTTTGACAGGGTGGATACTGAGAGATTGTTTCTCCCTGGCTGGGTTTGACAGGGTGGATACTGAGAGATTGTTTCCCCCTGACTGGGGTTTGACAGGGTGGAGACTGAGAGATTGTTTTCCCCTGGCTGGGGTTTGACAGGGTGGATACTGAGAGGTCGTTTCCCCCTGGCTGGGGTTTGACAGGGTGGCTACTGAGAGATTGTTTCCCCCTGGCTGGGGTTTGACAGGGTGGATACTGAGAGATTGTTTCCCCCTGGCTGGGGTTTGACAAGGGTGGATACGGAGAGATTGTTTCCCCTGGCTGGGATTTGACAGGGTGGATACTGAGAGATTGTTTCCCCCTGGCTGAGGTTTGACAGGGTGGATACGGAGAGATTGATTTCCCCTGGCTGGGGTTTGACAGGGTGGAGACTGAGAGATTGTCTCCCCCTGGCTGGGGTTTGACAGGGTGGATACTGAGAGATTATTTCCCCCTGGCTGGGGTTTGACAGGGTGGATACTGAGAAATTGTTTCCCCCTGGCTGGGGTTTGACAGGGTGGATACTGAGAGATTGTTTCCCCCTGGCTGGGGCTTCACAGGGCGGATACTGAGAGATTGTTTCTCACTGACTGGGGTCTGACAGGGTGGATACTGAGAGATTGTTTCCCCCTGGCTGTGGTTTGTCAGGGTGGATAATGAGAGATTGTTTCCCCCTGGCTGGGGTTTGACAGGGTGGATACGGAGAGATTGTTTCCCTCTGGCTGGAGTTTGACAGGGTGGATACTGAGAGATTGTTTCCCCCTGGCTGTGGTTTGACAGGGTGGATACTGAGAGATTGTTTCCCTCTGGCTGGGGTTTGACAGGGTGGATACTGAGAGATTATCTCCCCCTGGCTGGGGTTTGACAGGGTGGATGCTGAGAGATTGTTTCCCCCTGGCTGGGGTTTGACAGGGTGGATACTGAGAGATTGTTTCCCCCTGGCTGGGGTTTGACAAGGGTGGATACTGAGAGATTGTTTCCCTCTGGCTGGAGTTTGACAGGGTGGATACTGAGAGATTGTTTCCCCCTGGCTGTGGTTTGACAGGGTGGATACTGAGAGATTGTTTCCCTCTGGCTGGGGTTTGACAGGGTGGATACTGAGAGATTGTTTTCCCCTGGCTGGGGTTTGACAGGGTGGAAACTGAGAGATTATCTCCCCCTGGCTGGGGTTTGACAGGGTGGATACTGAGAGATTGTTTCCCCCTGGCTGGGGTTTGACAGGGTGGATACTGAGAGATTGTTTCCCCCTGGCAGGGGTTTGACAAGGGTGGATACTGAGAGATTGTTTCCCCTGGCTGGGGTTTGACAGGGTGGATACTGAGAGATTGTTTCCCCCTGGCTGGGGTTTGACAGGGTGGATACTGAGAGATCGTTGCCCCCTGGCAGGGGTTTGACAGGGTGGATACTGAGAGATTGTTTCTCCCTGGCTGGGTTTGACAGGGTGGATACTGAGAGATTGTTTCCCCCTGACTGGGGTTTGACAGGGTGGAGACTGAGAGATTGTTTTCCCCTGGCTGGGGTTTGACAGGGTGGATACTGAGAGGTCGTTTCCCCCTGGCTGGGGTTTGACAGGGTGGCTACTGAGAGATTGTTTCCCCCTGGCTGGGGTTTGACAGGGTGGATACTGAGAGATTGTTTCCCCCTGGCTGGGGTTTGACAAGGGTGGATACGGAGAGATTGTTTCCCCTGGCTGGGATTTGACAGGGTGGATACTGAGAGATTGTTTCCCCCTGGCTGAGGTTTGACAGGGTGGATACGGAGAGATTGATTTCCCCTGGCTGGGGTTTGACAGGGTGGAGACTGAGAGATTGTCTCCCCCTGGCTGGGGTTTGACAGGGTGGATACTGAGAGATTATTTCCCCCTGGCTGGGGTTTGACAGGGTGGATACTGAGAAATTGTTTCCCCCTGGCTGGGGTTTGACAGGGTGGATACTGAGAGATTGTTTCCCCCTGGCTGGGGCTTCACAGGGCGGATACTGAGAGATTGTTTCTCACTGACTGGGGTCTGACAGGGTGGATACTGAGAGATTGTTTCCCCCTGGCTGTGGTTTGTCAGGGTGGATAATGAGAGATTGTTTCCCCCTGGCTGGGGTTTGACAGGGTGGATACGGAGAGATTGTTTCCCTCTGGCTGGAGTTTGACAGGGTGGATACTGAGAGATTGTTTCCCCCTGGCTGTGGTTTGACAGGGTGGATACTGAGAGATTGTTTCCCTCTGGCTGGGGTTTGACAGGGTGGATACTGAGAGATTGTTTTCCCCTGGCTGGGGCTTGACAGGGTGGAAACTGAGAGATTATCTCCCCCTGGCTGGGGTTTGACAGGGTGGATGCTGAGAGATTGTTTCCCCCTGGCTGGGGTTTGACAGGGTGGATACTGAGAGATTGTTTCCCCCTGGCTGGGGTTTGACAAGGGTGGATACTGAGAGATTGTTTCCCTCTGGCTGGAGTTTGACAGGGTGGATACTGAGAGATTGTTTCCCCCTGGCTGTGGTTTGACAGGGTGGATACTGAGAGATTGTTTCCCTCTGGCTGGGGTTTGACAGGGTGGATACTGAGAGATTGTTTTCCCCTGGCTGGGGTTTGACAGGGTGGAAACTGAGAGATTATCTCCCCCTGGCTGGGGTTTGACAGGGTGGATACTGAGAGATTGTTTCCCCCTGGCTGGGGTTTGACAGGGTGGATACTGAGAGATTGTTTCCCCCTGGCAGGGGTTTGACAAGGGTGGATACTGAGAGATTGTTTCCCCTGGCTGGGGTTTGACAGGGTGGATACTGAGAGATTGTTTTCCCCTGGCTGGGGTTTAACAGCGAGGATACTGAGAGATTGTTTCCCCCTGGCTGGGGTTTGACAGGGTGGATACTGAGAGATTGTTTCCCCCTGGCTGGATTTGACAGGGTGGAGACTGAGAGATTGTTTCCCCCTGGCTGGTGTTTGACAGGGTGTATACTGAGAGATTGTTTCCCACTGACTGGGGTTTGACAGGGTGGATACTGAGAGATTGTTTCCCCCTGGCTGGGGTTTGACAGGGTGGATACTGAGAGATTGTTTCCCCCTGGCTGGGGTTTGACAGGGTGGATACTGAGAGTTTGTTTCCCCCTGGCTGGGGTTTGACAGGGTGGATACTGAGAGATTGATCCCCCTGGCTGGGGTTTGACAGGGTGGATACTGAGAGATAGTTTCCCCCGGCTGGGGTTTGACAGTGTGGATACTGAGAGATTGTTTCCCCTTGGCTGGGGTTTGACAGGGTGGATACTGAGAGATTGTTTCCCTCTGGCTGGAGTTTGACAGGGTGGATACTGAGAGATTGTTTCCCCCTGGCTGTGGTTTGACAGGGTGGATACTGAGAGATTGTTTCCCTCTGGCTGGGGTTTGACAGGGTGGATACTGAGAGATTGTTTTCCCCTGGCTGGGGCTTGACAGGGTGGAAACTGAGAGATTATCTCCCCCTGGCTGGGGTTTGACAGGGTGGATGCTGAGAGATTGTTTCCCCCTGGCTGGGGTTTGACAGGGTGGATACTGAGAGATTGTTTCCCCCTGGCTGGGGTTTGACAAGGGTGGATACTGAGAGATTGTTTCCCTCTGGCTGGAGTTTGACAGGGTGGATACTGAGAGATTGTTTCCCCCTGGCTGTGGTTTGACAGGGTGGATACTGAGAGATTGTTTCCCTCTGGCTGGGGTTTGACAGGGTGGATACTGAGAGATTGTTTTCCCCTGGCTGGGGTTTGACAGGGTGGAAACTGAGAGATTATCTCCCCCTGGCTGGGGTTTGACAGGGTGGATACTGAGAGATTGTTTCCCCCTGGCTGGGGTTTGACAGGGTGGATACTGAGAGATTGTTTCCCCCTGGCAGGGGTTTGACAAGGGTGGATACTGAGAGATTGTTTCCCCTGGCTGGGGTTTGACAGGGTGGATACTGAGAGATTGTTTCCCCCTGGCTGGGGTTTGACAGGGTGGATACTGAGAGATCGTTGCCCCCTGGCAGGGGTTTGACAGGGTGGATACTGAGAGATTGTTTCTCCCTGGCTGGGTTTGACAGGGTGGATACTGAGAGATTGTTTCCCCCTGACTGGGGTTTGACAGGGTGGAGACTGAGAGATTGTTTTCCCCTGGCTGGGGTTTGACAGGGTGGATACTGAGAGGTCGTTTCCCCCTGGCTGGGGTTTGACAGGGTGGATACTGAGAGATTGTTTCCCCCTGGCTGGGGTTTGACAGGGTGGATACTGAGAGATTGTTTCCCCCTGGCTGGGGTTTGACAAGGGTGGATACGGAGAGATTGTTTCCCCTGGCTGGGATTTGACAGGGTGGATACTGAGAGATTGTTTCCCCCTGGCTGAGGTTTGACAGGGTGGATACGGAGAGATTGATTTCCCCTGGCTGGGGTTTGACAGGGTGGATACTGAGAGATTGTCTCCCCCTGGCTGGGGTTTGACAGGGTGGATACTGAGAGATTATTTCCCCCTGGCTGGGGTTTGACAGGGTGGATACTGAGAAATGGTTTCCCCCTGGCTGGGGTTTGACAGGGTGGATACTGAGAGATTGTTTCCCCCTGGCTGGGGCTTCACAGGGCGGATACTGAGAGATTGTTTCTCACTGACTGGGGTCTGACAGGGTGGATACTGAGAGATTGTTTCCCCCTGGCTGTGGTTTGTCAGGGTGGATAATGAGAGATTGTTTCCCCCTGGCTGGGGTTTGACAGGGTGGATACGGAGAGATTGTTTTCTCCTGGCTGGGGTTTGACAGGGTGGATACTGAGAGATTGTTTCCCCCTGGCTGGGGGTTGACAGGGTGGACACGGAGAGATTGTTTCCCCCTGGCTGGGGTTTGACAGGGTGGATACTGAGAGATTGTTTCCCCCTGGCTGGGGTTTGACAGGGTGGATACTGAGAGATTGTTTCCCCCTGGCTGGGTTTGACAGGGTGGATAGGGAGAGATTCTTTTCCCGTGGCTGGGGTTTGACAGGGTGGATACTGAGAGATTGTTTCCACCTGTCTGGGGTTTGACAGGGTGGATACTGAGAGATTGTTTCCCCCTGGCTGGGGTTTGACAGGGTGGATACTGAGAGATTGTTTCCACCTGGCTGTGGTCTGACAGGGTGGATACTGAGAGATTGTTTCCCCTGGCTGGGGTTTGACAGGGTGGATACTGAGAGATTGTTTCCCCCTGGCTGGGGTTTGTCAGGGTGGATAATGAGAGATTGTTTCCCCCTGGCTGGGGTTTGACAGGATAGACACTGAGAGATTGTTTCCCCCTGGCTGGGGTTTGACAGGGTGGATACTGAGAGATGGTTTCCCCCTGGCTGGGGTTTGACAGGGTGGATACTGAGAGATTGTTTTCCCCTGGCTGGGGTTTGACAGGGTGGAAACTGAGAGATTATCTCCCCCTGGCTGGGGTTTGACAGGGTGGATACTGAGAGATTGTTTCCCCCTGGCAGGGGTTTGACAGGGTGGATACTGAGAGATTGTTTCTCCCTGGCTGGGGTTTGACAAGGGTGGATACTGAGAGATTGTTTCCCCTGGCTGGGGTTTGACAGGGTGGATACTGAGAGATTGTTTCCCCCTGGCTGGTGTTTGACAGGGTGGAAACTGAGAGATTGTTTCCCCCTGGCTGGGGTTTGACAGGGTGGATACTGAGAGATTGTTTCCCCCTGGCTGTGGTTTGACAGGGTGGATACTGAGAGATTGTTTCCCTCTGGCTGGGGTTTGACAGGGTGGATACTGAGAGATTGTTTTCCCCTGGCTGGGGTTTGACAGGGTGGAAACTGAGAGATTATCTCCCCCTGGCTGGGGTTTGACAGGGTGGATACTGAGAGATTGTTTCCCCCTGGCTGGGGTTTGACAGGGTGGATACTGAGAGATTGTTTCCCCCTGGCAGGGGTTTGACAAGGGTGGATACTGAGAGATTGTTTCCCCTGGCTGGGGTTTGACAGGGTGGATACTGAGAGATTGTTTCCCCCTGGCTGGGGTTTGACAGGGTGGATACTGAGAGATCGTTGCCCCCTGGCAGGGGTTTGACAGGGTGGATACTGAGAGATTGTTTCTCCCTGGCTGGGTTTGACAGGGTGGATACTGAGAGATTGTTTCCCCCTGACTGGGGTTTGACAGGGTGGAGACTGAGAGATTGTTTTCCCCTGGCTGGGGTTTGACAGGGTGGATACTGAGAGGTCGTTTCCCCCTGGCTGGGGTTTGACAGGGTGGATACTGAGAGATTGTTTCCCCCTGGCTGGGGTTTGACAGGGTGGATACTGAGAGATTGTTTCCCCCTGGCTGGGGTTTGACAAGGGTGGATACGGAGAGATTGTTTCCCCTGGCTGGGATTTGACAGGGTGGATACTGAGAGATTGTTTCCCCCTGGCTGAGGTTTGACAGGGTGGATACGGAGAGATTGATTTCCCCTGGCTGGGGTTTGACAGGGTGGATGCTGAGAGATTGTCTCCCCCTGGCTGGGGTTTGACAGGGTGGATACTGAGAGATTATTTCCCCCTGGCTGGGGTTTGACAGGGTGGATACTGAGAAATTGTTTCCCCCTGGCTGGGGTTTGACAGGGTGGATACTGAGAGATTGTTTCCCCCTGGCTGGGGCTTCACAGGGCGGATACTGAGAGATTGTTTCTCACTGACTGGGGTCTGACAGGGTGGATACTGAGAGATTGTTTCCCCCTGGCTGTGGTTTGTCAGGGTGGAGAATGAGAGATTGTTTCCCCCTGGCTGGGGTTTGACAGGGTGGATACGGAGAGATTGTTTTCTCCTGGCTGGGGTTTGACAGGGTGGATACTGAGAGATTGTTTCCCCGTGGCTGGGGTTTGACAGGGTGGATATGGAGAGATTGTTTCCCCCTGGCTGGGGTTTGACAGGGTGTATATTGAGAGATTGTTTCCCCCTGGCTGGGGGTTGACAGGGTGGATACTGAGAGATTGTTTCCCCCGGCTGGGGTTTGACAGTGCAGATACTGAGATATTGTTTCCCCCTGGCTGGGGTTTGACAGGGTGGATACTGAGAGATTGTTTTCCCCTGGCTGGGGTTTGACAGGGTGGAAACTGAGAGATTATCTCCCCCTGGCTGGGGTTTGACAGGGTGGATACTGAGAGATTGTTTCCCCCTGGCTGGGGTTTGACAGGGTGGATACTGAGAGATTGTTTCCCCCTGGCTGGGGTTTGACAAGGGTGGATACTGAGAGATTGTTTCCCCCTGGCTGGGGTTTGACAGGGTGGATACTGAGAGATTGTTTCCCCCTGGCTGTGGTTTGACAGGGTGGATACTGAGAGATTGTTTCCCTCTGGCTGGGGTTTGACAGGGTGGACACTGAGAGATTGTTTCCCCCTGGCTGGGGTTTGACAGGGTGGATACTGAGAGATTGTTTCCCCCTGGCTGGGGTTTGACAGGGTGGATACTGAGAGATTGTTTCCCCCTGGCTGGGTTTGACAGGGTGGATAGGGAGAGATTCTTTTCCCGTGGCTGGGGTTTGACAGGGTGGATACTGAGAGATTGTTTCCACCTGTCTGGGGTTTGACAGGGTGGATACTGAGAGATTGTTTCCCCCTGGCTGGGGTTTGACAGGGTGGATACTGAGAGATTGTTTCCACCTGGCTGTGGTCTGACAGGGTGGATACTGAGAGATTGTTTCCCCTGGCTGGGGTTTGACAGGGTGGATACTGAGAGATTGTTTCCCCCTGGCTGGGGTTTGTCAGGGTGGATAATGAGAGATTGTTTCCCCCTGGCTGGGGTTTGACAGGATAGACACTGAGAGATTGTTTCCCCCTGGCTGGGGTTTGACAGGGTGGATACTGAGAGATGGTTTCCCCCTGGCTGGGGTTTGACAGGGTGGATACTGAGAGATTGTTTTCCCCTGGCTGGGGTTTGACAGGGTGGAAACTGAGAGATTATCTCCCCCTGGCTGGGGTTTGACAGGGTGGATACTGAGAGATTGTTTCCCCCTGGCAGGGGTTTGACAGGGTGGATACTGAGAGATTGTTTCCCCCTGGCTGGGGTTTGACAAGGGTGGATACTGAGAGATTGTTTCCCCTGGCTGGGGTTTGACAGGGTGGATACTGAGAGATTGTTTCCCCCTGGCTGGGGTTTGACAGGGTGGATACTGAGAGATCATTTCCCCCTGGCTGGGGTTTGACAGGGTGGATACTGAGAGATTGTTTCTCCCTGGCTGGGGTTTGACAGGGTGGATACTGAGAGGTCGTTTCCCCCTGGCTGGGGTTTGACAGGGTGGATACTGAGAGATTGTTTCTCCCTGGCTGGGTTTGACAGGGTGGATACTGAGAGATTGTTTCCCCCTGACTGGGGTTTGACAGGGTGGATACTGAGAGATTGTTTTCCCCTGGCTGGGGTTTGACAGGGTGGATACTGAGAGGTCGTTTCCCCCTGGCTGGGGTTTGACAGGGTGGATACTGAGAGATTGTTTCCCCCTGGCTGGGGTTTGACAGGGTGGATACTGAGAGATTGTTTCCCCCTGGCTGGGGTTTGACAGGGTGGATACTGAGAGATTGTTTCCCCCTGGCTGGGGTTTGACAGGGTGGATACTGAGAGATTGTTTCCCCCTTACTGGGGTTTGACAGGGTGGATACTGAGAGATTGTTTTCCCCTGGCTGGGGTTTAACAGCGAGGATACTGAGAGATTGTTTCCCCCTGGCTGGGGTTTGACAGGGTGGATACTGAGAGATTGTTTCCCCCTGGCTGGATTTGACAGGGTGGAGACTGAGAGATTGTTACCCCCTGGCTGGTGTTTGACAGGGTGTATACTGAGAGATTGTTTCCCCCTGGCTGGGGTTTGACAGGGTGGATACTGAGAGATTGATCCCCCTGGCTGGGGTTTGACAGGGTGGATACTGAGAGATAGTTTCCCCCGGCTGGGGTTTGACAGTGTGGATACTGAGAGATTGTTTCCCCTTGGCTGGGGTTTGACAGGGTGGATACTGAGAGATTGTTTCCCTCTGGCTGGAGTTTGACAGGGTGGATACTGAGAGATTGTTTCCCCCTGGCTGTGGTTTGACAGGGTGGATACTGAGAGATTGTTTCCCCCTGGCTGGGGTTTGACAGGGTGGATACTGAGAGATTGTTTCCCCCCGGCTGGGGTTTGACAAGGGTGGATACTGAGAGATTGTTTCCCTCTGGCTGGAGTTTGACAGGGTGGATACTGAGAGATTGTTTCCCCCTGGCTGTGGTTTGACAGGGTGGATACTGAGAGATTGTTTCCCTCTGGCTGGGGTTTGACAGGGTGGATACTGAGAGATTGTTTTCCCCTGGCTGGGGTTTGACAGGGTGGAAACTGAGAGATTATCTCCCCCTGGCTGGGGTTTGACAGGGTGGATACTGAGAGATTGTTTCCCCCTGGCTGGGGTTTGACAGGGTGGATACTGAGAGATTGTTTCCCCCTGGCAGGGGTTTGACAAGGGTGGATACTGAGAGATTGTTTCCCCTGGCTGGGGTTTGACAGGGTGGATACTGAGAGATTGTTTCCCCCTGGCTGGGGTTTGACAGGGTGGATACTGAGAGATCGTTGCCCCCTGGCAGGGGTTTGACAGGGTGGATACTGAGAGATTGTTTCTCCCTGGCTGGGTTTGACAGGGTGGATACTGAGAGATTGTTTCCCCCTGACTGGGGTTTGACAGGGTGGAGACTGAGAGATTGTTTTCCCCTGGCTGGGGTTTGACAGGGTGGATACTGAGAGGTCGTTTCCCCCTGGCTGGGGTTTGACAGGGTGGATACTGAGAGATTGTTTCCCCCTGGCTGGGGTTTGACAGGGTGGATACTGAGAGATTGTTTCCCCCTGGCTGGGGTTTGACAAGGGTGGATACGGAGAGATTGTTTCCCCTGGCTGGGATTTGACAGGGTGGATACTGAGAGATTGTTTCCCCCTGGCTGAGGTTTGACAGGGTGGATACGGAGAGATTGATTTCCCCTGGCTGGGGTTTGACAGGGTGGATACTGAGAGATTGTCTCCCCCTGGCTGGGGTTTGACAGGGTGGATACTGAGAGATTATTTCCCCCTGGCTGGGGTTTGACAGGGTGGATACTGAGAAATTGTTTCCCCCTGGCTGGGGTTTGACAGGGTGGATACTGAGAGATTGTTTCCCCCTGGCTGGGGCTTCACAGGGCGGATACTGAGAGATTGTTTCTCACTGACTGGGGTCTGACAGGGTGGATACTGAGAGATTGTTTCCCCCTGGCTGTGGTTTGTCAGGGTGGATAATGAGAGATTGTTTCCCCCTGGCTGGGGTTTGACAGGGTGGATACGGAGAGATTGTTTTCTCCTGGCTGGGGTTTGACAGGGTGGATACTGAGAGATTGTTTCCCCGTGGCTGGGGTTTGACAGGGTGGATATGGAGAGATTGTTTCCCCCTGGCTGGGGTTTGACAGGGTGTATATTGAGAGATTGTTTCCCCCTGGCTGGGGGTTGACAGGGTGGATACTGAGAGATTGTTTCCCCCGGCTGGGGTTTGACAGTGCAGATACTGAGAGATTGTTTCCCCCTGGCTGGGGTTTGACAGGGTGGATACTGAGATTGTTTCCCCCTGGCTGGGGTTTGACAGGGTGGATACTGAGATATTGTTTCCCCCTGGCTGGGGTTTGACAGGGTGGATACTGAGAGATTGTTTTCCCCTGGCTGGGGTTTGACAGGGTGGAAACTGAGAGATTATCTCCCCCTGGCTGGGGTTTGACAGGGTGGATACTGAGAGATTGTTTCCCCCTGGCTGGGGTTTGACAGGGTGGATACTGAGAGATTGTTTCCCCCTGGCTGGGGTTTGACAAGGGTGGATACTGAGAGATTGTTTCCCCCTGGCTGGGGTTTGACAGGGTGGATACTGAGAGATTGTTTCCCCCTGGCTGTGGTTTGACAGGGTGGATACTGAGAGATTGTTTCCCTCTGGCTGGGGTTTGACAGGGTGGATACTGAGAGATTGTTTCCCCCTGGCTGGGGTTTGACAGGGTGGATACTGAGAGATTGTTTCCCCCTGGCTGGGGTTTGACAGGGTGGAAACTGAGAGATTATCTCCCCCTGGCTGGGGTTTGACAGGGTGGATACTGAGAGATTGTTTCCCCCTGGCAGGGGTTTGACAGGGTGGATACTGAGAGATTGTTTCCCCCTGGCTGGGGTTTGACAGGGTGGATACTGAGAGATTGTTTCCCCTGGCTGGGGTTTGACAGGGTGGATACTGAGAGATTGTTTCCCCCTGGCTGGGGTTTGACAGGGTGGATACTGAGAGATCGTTTCCCCCTGGCTGGGGTTTGACAGGGTGGATACTGAGAGATTGTTTCTCCCTGGCTGGGTTTGACAGGGTGGATACTGAGAGATTGTTCCCCCTGGCTGGGGTTTGATAGGGTGGATACGGAGAGGTTGTTTCCCCCTGGCTGGGGTTTGACAGGGTGGATACTGAGAGATTGTTTCCCTCTGGCTGGGGTTTGACAGGGTGGATACTGAGAGATTGTTTCCCCCTGGCTGGGGTTTGACAGGGTGGATACTGAGAGATTGTTTCCCCCTGGCTGGGGTTTGACAGGGTGGAAACTGAGAGATTATCTCCCCCTGGCTGGGGTTTGACAGGGTGGATACTGAGAGATTGTTTCCCCCTGGCAGGGGTTTGACAGGGTGGATACTGAGAGATTGTTTCCCCCTGGCTGGGGTTTGACAGGGTGGATACTGAGAGATTGTTTCCCCTGGCTGGGGTTTGACAGGGTGGATACTGAGAGATTGTTTCCCCCTGGCTGGGGTTTGACAGGGTGGATACTGAGAGATCGTTTCCCCCTGGCTGGGGTTTGACAGGGTGGATACTGAGAGATTGTTTCTCCCTGGCTGGGTTTGACAGGGTGGATACTGAGAGATTGTTCCCCCTGGCTGGGGTTTGATAGGGTGGATACGGAGAGGTTGTTTCCCCCTGGCTGGGGTTTGACAGGGTGGATACTGAGAGATTGTTTCCCCCTGGCTGGGGTTTGACAGGGTGGATACTGAGAGATTGTTTCCCCCGGCTGGGGTTTGACAGGGTGTATACTGAGAGATTGTTTCCCCCTGGCTGGGGTTTGACAGGGTGGATACTGAGAGATTGTTTCCCCCTGGCTGGGGTTTGACAGGGTGGATACAGAGAGATTGTTTCCCCCTTACTGGGGTTTGACAGGGTGGATACTGAGAGATTGTTTTCCCCTGGCTGGGGTTTAACAGCGAGGATACTGAGAGATTGTTTCCCCCTGGCTGGGGTTTGACAGGGTGGATACTGAGAGATTGTTTCCCCCTGGCTGGAATTGACAGGGTGGATACTGAGAGACTGTTTCCCCCTGGCTGGTGTTTGACAGGGTGTATACTGAGAGATTGTTTCCCACTGACTGGGGTTTGACAGGGTGGATACTGAGAGATTGTTTCCCCCTGGCTGGGGTTTGACAGGGTGGATACTGAGAGATTGTTTCCCCCTGGCTGGGGTTTGACAGGGTGGATACTGAGAGATTGTTTCCCCCTGGCTGGGGTTTGATAGGTTGGATACTGAGAGATTGTTTCCCCCTGGCTGGGGTTTGACAGGGTGGATACTGAGAGATTGTTTCCCTCTGGCTGGAGTTTGACAGGGTGGATACTGAGAGATTGTTTCCCCCTGGCTGTGGTTTGACAGGGTGGATACTGAGAGATTGTTTCCATCTGGCTGGGGTTTGACAGAGTGGATACTGAGAGATTGTTTCCCCCTGGCTGGGGTTTGACAGGGTGGATACTGAGAGATTGTTTCCCCCTGGCTGGGGTTTGACAAGGGTGGATACTGAGAGATTGTTTCCCCTGGCTGGGGTTTGACAGGGTGGATACTGAGAGATTGTTTCCCCCTGGCTGGGGTTTGACAGGGTGGATACTGAGAGATCGTTTCCCCCTGGCTGGGGTTTGACAGGGTGGATACTGAGAGATTGTTTCTCCCTGGCTGGGTTTGACAGGGTGGAGACTGAGAGATTGTTTCCCCCTGACTGGGGTTTGACAGGGTGGATACTGAGAGATTGTTTCCCCCTGGCTGGGGTTTGACAGGGTGGATACTGAGAGGTCGTTTCCCCCTGGCTGGGGTTTGACAGGGTGGATACTGAGAGATTGTTTCTCCCTGGCTGGGTTTGACAGGGTGGATACTGAGAGATTGTTTCCCCCAGACTGGGGTTGGACAGGGTGGATACTGAGAGATTGTTTCCCCCTGGCTGGGGTTTGACAGGGTGGATACTGAGAGGTCGTTTCCCCCTGGCTGGGGTTTGACAGGGTAGATACTGAGAGATTGTTTCCCCCTGGCTGGGGTTTGACAGGTTGGATACTGAGAGATGGTTTCCGACTGCCTGGGTTTTGACAGGGTGGATACTGAGAGATTGTTTCCCTCTGGCTGTGGGTTGACAGGATGGATACTGAGAGATTGTTTCCCCGTGGCTGGGGTTTGACAGGGTGGATACTGAGAGATTGTTTCCCCCTGGCTGTGGGTTGACAGTGTGGATACTGAGAGATTGTTTCCTCCTGGCTGGGGTTTGACAGGGTGGATACTGACAGATTGTTTCCCACTGACTGGGGTTTGACAGGGTGGATACTGAGAGATTATTTCCCCCTGGCTGGGGTTTGACAGGGTGGATACTGAGAGATTGTTTGCACCTGGTTGGGGTTTGACAGGGTGGATACTGAGAGATTGTTTGTCCCTGACTGGGGTTTGACAGGGTGGATACTGAGAGATTGTTTCCCCCTGGCTGGGGTTTGACAGGGTGGATACTGAGAGATTGTTTCCCCCTGGCTGGGGTTTGACAGGGTGGATACTGAGAGATTGTTTCCCCCTTGCTGGGATTTGACAGGGTGGATACTGAGAGATCGTTTCCCCCTGGCTGGGGTTTGACAGGGTGGATACTGAGAGATCGTTTCCCCCTGGCTGGGGTTTGACAGGGTGGATACTGAGAGATTGTTTCCCCCTGGCGGGGGTTTGACAGGGCGGATACTGAGAGATTGTTTCCCCCTGGCTGGGGTTTGACAGGGTGGATACTGAGAGATGGTTTCCGCCTGGCTGGGGTTTGACAGGGTGGATACTGAGAGATTGTTTCCCTCTCGCTGTGAGTTGACAGGGTGGATACTGAGAGATTTTTTCCCCCTGGCTGTGGTTTGACAGTGTGGATACTGAGAGATTGTTTCCTCCTGGCTGGGGTTTGACAGGGTGGATGCTGAGAGATTGATTCCCACTGACTGGGGTTTGACAGGGTGGATACTGAGACATTGTTTCCCTCTGGCTGTGGGTTGACAGGGTGGATACTGAGAGATTGATTCCCCCTGGCTGGGGTTTGACAGGGTGGATACTGAGAGATTGTTTCCCCCTGGCTGGGGTTTGACAGCGTGGATACTGAGAGATTGTTTCCACGTGGCTGGGGTTTGACAGGGTGGATACTGAGAGATTGTTTCCCCCTGGCTGTGGTTTGACAGTGCGGATACTGAGAGATTGTTTCCTCCTGGCTGGGGTTTGACAGGGTGGATACTGAGAGATTGTTTCCCACTGACTGGGGTTTGACAGGGTGGATACTGAGAGATTATTTCCCCCTTGCTGGGGTTTGACAGGGTGGATACTGAGAGATTGTTTGCAACTGGTTGGGGTTTGACAGGGTGGATACTGAGAGATTGTTTCTCCCTGACTGGGGTCTGACAGGGTGGATACTGAGAGATTCTTTCCCCCTGGCTGTGGTTTGTCAGGGTGGATAATGAGAGATTGTTTCCCCCTGGCTGGGGTTTGACAGGGTGGATGCTGAGAGATTGTTTCCCCCTGGCTGGGGGTTGACAGGGTGGATACTGAGAGATTGTTTCCCCCGGCTGGGGTTTGACAGGGTGGATACAGAGAGATTGTTTCCCCCTGGCTGGGTTTGACAGGGTGGATACGGAGAGATTGTATTCCCCTGGCTGGGATTTGACAGGGTGGATACTGAGAGATTGTTTCCCCCTGGCTGAGGTTTGACAGGGTGGATACGGAGAGATTGATTTCCCCTGGCTGGGGTTTGACAGGGTGGATACTGAGAGATTGTCTCCCCCTGGCTGGGGTTTGACAGGGTGGATACTGAGAGATTGTTTCCCCCTGACTGGGGTTTGACAGGGTGGATACTGAGAAATTGTTTCCCCCTGGCTGGGGTTTGACAGGGTGGATACTGAGAGATTGTTTCCCCCTGGCTGGGGTTTGACAGGGTGGATACTGAGAGATTGTTTCCCACTGGCTGGGGTTTGACAGGGTGGATACTGAGAGATTGTTCCCCCCTGGCTGGGGCTTCACAGGGCGGATACTGAGAGATTGTTTCTCCCTGACTGGGGTCTGACAGGGTGGATACTGAGAGATTGTTTCCCCCTGGCTGTGGTTTGTCAGGGTGGATAATGATAGATTGTTTCCCCCTGGCTGGGGTTTGACAGGGTGGATGCTGAGAGATTGTTTCCCCCTGGCTGGGGGTTGACAGGGTGGATACTGAGAGATTGTTTCCCCCTGGCTGGGTTTGACAGGGTGGATACGGAGAGATTGTATTCCCCTCGCTGGGGATTGACAGGGTGGATACTGAGAGATTGTATCCCCCTGGCTGGGGTTTGACAGGGTGGATACTGAGAGATTGTTTCCCCCTGGCTGGGGTTTGACAGGGTGGATACTGAGAGATTGTTTCCCCCTGGCTGGGTTTGACAGGGTGGATACGGAGAGATTGTATTCCCCTGGCTGGGGTTTGACAGGGTGGATACTGAGAGATTGTTTCCCCCTGGCTGGGGTTTGACAGGGTGGACACTGAGAGATTGTTTCCCCCTGGCTGGGGTTTGACAGGGTGGATACTGAGAGATTGTTTCCCCCTGGCTGGGTTTGACAGGGTGGATAGGGAGAGATTCTTTTCCCGTGGCTGGGGTTTGACAGGGTGGATACTGAGAGATTGTTTCCACCTGTCTGGGGTTTGACAGGGTGGATACTGAGAGATTGTTTCCCCCTGGCTGGGGTTTGACAGGGTGGATACTGAGAGATTGTTTCCACCTGGCTGTGGTCTGACAGGGTGGATACTGAGAGATTGTTTCCCCTGGCTGGGGTTTGACAGGGTGGATACTGAGAGATTTTTTCCCCCTGGCTGGGGTTTGTCAGGGTGGATAATGAGAGATTGTTTCCCCCTGGCTGGGGTTTGACAGGGTGGATACTGAGAGATTGTTTCCCCCGGGCTGGGGTTTGACAGCGTGAATACTGAGAGATTGTTTCCCCCTGGCTGGGGTTTGACAGGATAGACACTGAGAGATTGTTTCCCCCTGGCTGGGGTTTGACAGGGTGGATACTGAGAGATGGTTTCCCCCTGGCTGGGGTTTGACAGGGTGGATACTGAGAGATTGTTTTCCCCTGGCTGGGGTTTGACAGGGTGGAAACTGAGAGATTATCTCCCCCTGGCTGGGGTTTGACAGGGTGGATACTGAGAGATTGTTTCCCCCTGGCAGGGGTTTGACAGGGTGGATACTGAGAGATTGTTTCCCCCTGGCTGGGGTTTGACAAGGGTGGATACTGAGAGATTGTTTCCCCCTGGCTGGGGTTTGACAGGGTGGATACTGAGAGATTGTTTCCCCCTGGCTGGGGTTTGACAGGGTGGATACTGAGAGATCGTTTCCCCCTGGCTGGGGTTTGACAGGGTGGACACTGAGAGATTGTTTCTCCCTGGCTGGGTTTGACAGGGTGGATACTGAGAGATTGTTCCCCCTGACTGGGGTTTGACAGGGTGGATACTGAGAGATTGTTTCCCCCTGGCTGGGGTTTGACAGGGTGGATACTGAGAGGTCGTTTCCCCCTGGCTGGGGTTTGACAGGGTGGATACTGAGAGATTGTTTCTCCCTGGCTGGGTTTGACAGGGTGGATACTGAGAGATTGTTTCCCCCTGACTGGGGTTTGACAGGGTGGATACTGAGAGATTGTTTTCCCCTGGCTGGGGTTTGACAGGGTGGATACTGAGAGGTCGCTTCCCCCTGGCTGGGGTTTGACAGGGTGGATACTGAGAGATTGTTTCCCCCTGGCTGGTGTTTGACAGGGTGTATACTGAGAGATTGTTTCCCACTGACTGGGGTTTGACAGGGTGGATACTGAGAGATTGTTTCCCCCTGGCTGGGGTTTGACAGGGTGGATACTGAGAGATTGTTTCCCCCTGGCTGGGGTTTGACAGGGTGGATACTGAGAGTTTGTTTCCCCCTGGCTGGGGTTTGACAGGGTGGATACTGAGAGATTGTTTCCCCCTGGCTGGGGTTTGACAGGGTGGATACTGAGAGATTGTTTCCCTCTGGCTGGAGTTTGACAGGGTGGATACTGAGAGATTGTTTCCCCCTGGCTGTGGTTTGACAGGGTGGATACTGAGAGATTGTTTCCCTCTGGCTGGGGTTTGACAGGGTGGATACTGAGAGATTGTTTTCCCCTGGCTGGGGCTTGACAGGGTGGAAACTGAGAGATTATCTCCCCCTGGCTGGGGTTTGACAGGGTGGATGCTGAGAGATTGTTTCCCCCTGGCTGGGGTTTGACAGGGTGGATACTGAGAGATTGTTTCCCCCTGGCTGGGGTTTGACAAGGGTGGATACTGAGAGATTGTTTCCCTCTGGCTGGAGTTTGACAGGGTGGATACTGAGAGATTGTTTCCCCCTGGCTGTGGTTTGACAGGGTGGATACTGAGAGATTGTTTCCCTCTGGCTGGGGTTTGACAGGGTGGATACTGAGAGATTGTTTTCCCCTGGCTGGGGTTTCACAGGGTGGAAACTGAGAGATTATCTCCCCCTGGCTGGGGTTTGACAGGGTGGATACTGAGAGATTGTTTCCCCCTGGCTGGGGTTTGACAGGGTGGATACTGAGAGATTGTTTTCCCCTGGCTGGGGTTTGACAGGGTGGATACTGAGAGGTCGTTTCCCCCTGGCTGGGGTTTGACAGGGTGGATACTGAGAGATTGTTTCCCCCTGGCTGGGGTTTGACAGGGTGGATACTGAGAGATTGTTTCCCCCTGGCTGGGGTTTGACAAGGGTGGATACGGAGAGATTGTTTCCCCTGGCTGGGATTTGACAGGGTGGATACTGAGAGATTGTTTCCCCCTGGCTGAGGTTTGACAGGGTGGATACGGAGAGATTGATTTCCCCTGGCTGGGGTTTGACAGGGTGGATACTGAGAGATTGTCTCCCCCTGGCTGGGGTTTGACAGGGTGGATACTGAGAGATGATTTCCCCCTGGCTGGGGTTTGACATGGTGGATACTGAGAAATTGTTTCCCCCTGGCTGGGGTTTGACAGGGTGGATACTGAGAGATTGTTTCCCCCTGGCTGGGGCTTCACAGGGCGGATACTGAGAGATTGTTTCTCCCTGACTGGGGTCTGACAGGGTGGATACTGAGAGATTGTTTCCCCCTGGCTGTGGTTTGTCAGGGTGGATAATGAGAGATTGTTTCCCCCTGGCTGGGGTTTGACAGGGTGGATGCTTTGAGATTGTTTCCCCCTGGCTGGGGGTTGACAGGGTGGATACGGAGAGATTGTATTCCCCTCGCTGGGGATTGACAGGGTGGATACTGAGAGATTGTATCCCCCTGGCTGGGGTTTGACAGGGTGGATACTGAGAGATTGTTTCCCCCTGGCTGGGTTTGACAGGGTGGATACGGAGAGATTGTATTCCCCTGGCTGGGGTTTGACAGGGTGGATACTGAGAGATTGTTTCCCCCTGGCTGGGGTTTGACAGGGTGGATACTGAGAGATGGTTTCCGCCTGGCTGGGGTTTGACAGGGTGGATACTGAGAGATGGTTTCCGCCTGGCTGGGGTTTGACAGGGTGGATACGGAGAGATTGTTTCCCTCTGGCTGTGGGTTGACAGGGTGGATACTGAGAGATTGTTTCCCCGTGACTTGGGTTTGACAGGGTGGATACGGAGAGATTGTTTTCTCCTGGCTGGGGTTTGACAGGGTGGATACTGAGAGATTGTTTCCCCGTGGCTGGGGTTTGACAGGGTGGATATGGAGAGATTGTTTCCCCCTGGCTGGGGTTTGACAGGGTGTATACTGAGAGATTGTTTCCCCCTGGCTGGGGGTTGACAGGGTGGATACTGAGAGATGGTTTCCGCCTGGCTGGGGTTTGACAGGGTGGATACTGAGAGATTGTTTCCCCCTGGCTGGGGTTTGACAGGGTGGATACGGAGAGATTGTTTCCCCCTGGCTGGGGTTTGACAGGGTGGATACTGAGAGATTGTTTCCCCCTTGCTGGGGTTTGACAGGGTGGATAATGAGAGATTGTTTCCCCATGGCTGGGATTGAGAGGGTGGATACTGAGAGATTGTTTCCCCCTGGCTGGGGGTTGACAGGGTGGACACTGAGAGATTGTTTCCCCCTGGCTGGGGTTTGACAGGCAGGATACTGAGAGATTGTTTCCCCCTGGCTGGGTTTGACAGGGTGGATAGGGAGAGATTCTTTTCCCCTGGCTGGGGTTTGACAGGGTGGATACTGAGAGATTGTTTCCACCTGTCTGGGGTTTGACAGGGTGGATACTGAGAGATTATTTCCCCCTGGCTGGGGTTTGACAGGGTGGATACTGAGAGATTGTTTCCCCCTGGCTGGGGTTTGACAGGGTGGATACTGAGAGATTGTTTCCACCTGGCTGGGGTTTGACAGGGTGGATACTGAGAGATTGTTTCCACCTGGCTGGGGTCTGACAGGGTGGATACTGAGAGATTGTTTCCCCCTGGCTGGGGTTTGTCAGGGTGGATAATGAGAGATTGTTTCCCCCTGGCTGGGGTTTGACAGGGTGGATACTGAGAGATTGTTTCCCCCGGGCTGGGGTTTGACAGCGTGAATACTGAGAGATTGTTTCCCCCTGGCTGGGGTTTGACAGGATGGACACTGAGAGATTGTTTCCCCCTGGCTGGGGTTTGACAGGGTGGATACTGAGAGATGGTTTCCCCCTGGCTGGGGTTTGACAGGGTGGATACTGAGAGATTGTTTTCCCCTGGCTGGGGTTTGACAGGGTGGAAACTGAGAGATTATCTCCCCCTGGCTGGGTTTTGACAGGGTGGATACTGAGAGATTGTTTCCCCCTGGCTGGGGTTTGACAGGGTGGATACTGAGAGATTGTTTCCCCCTTACTGGGGTTTGACAGGGTGGATACTGAGAGATTGTTTTCCCCTGGCTGGGGTTTAACAGCGAGGATACTGAGAGATTGTTTCCCCCTGGCTGGGGTTTGACAGGGTGGACACTGAGAGATTGTTTCCCCCTGGCTGGATTTGACAGGGTGGATACTGAGAGATTGTTTCCCCCTGGCTGGTGTTTGACAGGGTGGATACTGAGAGATTGTTTCCACCTGGCTGGGGTCTGACAGGGTGGATACTGAGAGATTGTTTCCCCCTGGCTGGGGTTTGTCAGGGTGGATAATGAGAGATTGTTTCCCCCTGGCTGGGGTTTGACAGGGTGGATACTGAGAGATTGTTTCCCCCGGGCTGGGGTTTGACAGCGTGAATACTGAGAGATTGTTTCCCCCTGGCTGGGGTTTGACAGGATGGACACTGAGAGATTGTTTCCCCCTGGCTGGGGTTTGACAGGGTGGATACTGAGAGATGGTTTCCCCCTGGCTGGGGTTTGACAGGGTGGATACTGAGAGATTGTTTTCCCCTGGCTGGGGTTTGACAGGGTGGAAACTGAGAGATTATCTCCCCCTGGCTGGGGTTTGACAGGGTGGATACTGAGAGATTGTTTCCCCCTGGCTGGGGTTTGACAGGGTGGATACTGAGAGATTGTTTCCCCCTTACTGGGGTTTGACAGGGTGGATACTGAGAGATTGTTTTCCCCTGGCTGGGGTTTAACAGCGAGGATACTGAGAGATTGTTTCCCCCTGGCTGGGGTTTGACAGGGTGGATACTGAGAGATTGTTTCCCCCTGGCTGGATTTGACAGGGTGGATACTGAGAGATTGTTTCCCCCTGGCTGGTGTTTGACAGGGTGTATACTGAGAGATTGTTTCCCACTCACTGGGGTTTGACAGGGTGGATACTGAGAGATTGTTTCCCCCTGGCTGGGGTTTGACAGGGTGGATACTGAGAGATTGTTTCCCCCTGGCTGGGGTTTGACAGGGTGGATACTGAGAGTTTGTTTCCCCCTGGCTGGGGTTTGACAGGGTGGATACTGAGAGATTGTTTCCCCCTGGCTGGGGTTTGACAGGGTGGATACTGAGAGATAGTTTCCCCCGGCTGGGGTTTGACAGTGTGGATACTGAGAGATTGTTTCCCCCTGGCTGGGGTTTGACAGGGTGGATACTGAGAGATTGTTTCCCTCTGGCTGGAGTTTGACAGGGTGGATACTGAGAGATTGTTTCCCCCTGGCTGTGGTTTGACAGGGTGGATACTGAGAGATTGTTTCCCTCTGGCTGGGGTTTGACAGGGCAGCACGGTAGCATTGTGGTTAGCACAATTGCTTCACAGCTCCAGGGTCCCAGGTTCGATTCCCGACTTGGGTCACTGTCTGTGCGGAGTCTGCACATCCTCCCCGTGTGTGCGTGGGTTTCCTCCGGGTGCTCCGGTTTCCTCCCACAGTCCAAAGATGTGCAGGTTAGGTGGATTGGCCATGATAAATTGCCCTTAGTGTCCAAAATTGCCCTTAGTGCTGGGTGGGGTTACTGGGTTATGGGGATAGGGTGGAGGTGTGGACCTTGGGTAGGATGCTCTTTCCAAGGGCTGGTGCAGGCTCGATGGGCCGAATGGCCTCCTTCTGCACTGTAAATTCTATGTAATACTGAGAGATTGTTTTCCCCTGGCTGGGGTTTGACAAGGGTGGATACTGAGAGATTGTTTCCCCTGGCTGGGGTTTGACAGGGTGGATACTGAGAGATTGTTTCCCCCTGGCTGGGGTTTGACAGGGTGGATACTGAGAGATCGTTGCCCCCTGGCTGGGGTTTGACAGGGTGGAGACTGAGAGATTGTTTCTCCCTGGCTGGGTTTGACAGGGTGGATACTGAGAGATTGTTTCCCCCTGACTGGGGTTTGACAGGGTGGATACTGAGAGATTGTTTTCCCCTGGCTGGGGTTTGACAGGGTGGATACTGAGAGGTCGTATCCCCCTGGCTGGGGTTTGACAGGGTGGATACTGAGAGATTGTTTCCCCCTGGCTGGGGTTTGACAGGGTGGATACTGAGAGATTGTTTCCCCCTGGCTGGGGTTTGACAGGGTGGATACTGAGAGATTGTTTCCCCCTGGCTGGGGTTTGACAGGGTGGATACTGAGAGATTGTTTCCCCCTGGCTGGGGTTTGACAGGGTGGATACTGAGAGATTGTTTCCCCCTGGCTGGGGTTTGACAGGGTGGATACTGAGAGATTGTTTCTCCCTGGCTGAGGTTTGACAGGGTGGATACTGAGAGATTGTTTCCCCCTGGCTGGGGTTTGACAGGGTGGATACTGAGAGATTGTTTCCCCTGGCTGGGGTTTGACAGGGTGGATACTGAGAGATTGTTTCCCCCTGGCTGGGGTTTGACAGGGTGGATACTGAGAGATTGTTTCTCCCTGGCTGGGTTTGACAGGGTGGATACTGAGAGATTGTTTCCCCCTGACTGGGGTTTGACAGGGTGGATACTGAGAGATTGTTTCCCCCTGGCTGGGGTTTGACAGGGTGGATACTGAGAGGGCGTTTCCCCCTGGCTGGGGTTTGACAGGGTGGATACGGAGAGATTGTTTCCCCCAGACTGGGGTTTGACAGGTTGGATACTGAGAGATGGTTTCCGACTGCCTGGGTTTTGACAGGGTAGATACTGAGAGATTGTTTCCCTCTGGCTGTGGGTTGACAGGATGGATACTGAGAGATTGTTTCCCCGTGGCTGGGGTTTGACAGGGTGGATACTGAGAGATTGTTTGCACCTGGTTGGGGTTTGACAGGGTGGATACTGAGAGATTGTTTCTCCCTGACTGGGGTTTGACAGGGTGGATACTGAGAGATTGTTTCCCCCTGGCTGGGGTTTGACAGGGTGGATACTGAGAGATTGTTTCCCACTGACTGGGGTTTGACAGGGTGGATACGGAGAGATTGTCTCCTCCTGGCTGGGGTTTGACAGGGTGGATACTGAGAGATTGTTTCTCCCTGGCTGGGGTTTGACTGGGTGGATACTGAGAGATTGTTTCCCCCTGGACTGGGGTTTGACAGGGTGGATACTGAGAGATTGTTTCCCCCTTGCTGGGGTTTGACAGGGTGGATACTGAGAGATTGTTTCCCCCTGGCTGGGAATTGACAGGGTGGATACTGAGAGATTGTTTCCCCCTGGCTGGGGTTTGACAGGGTGGATACTGAGAGATTGTTTCCCCCTGGCTGGGGTTTGACAGGGTGGATACTGAGAGATTGTTTCCCCCTGGCTGGGGTTTGACAGGGTAGATACTGAGAGATTGTTTCCCCTGGCTGGGGAATCTATAACACGGGGGCCACAGTCTCAGGATAAGGAAACGATAATATAGGACTGAGATGAGGAGAAATTTCTTCACTCGAAGTGTTGTGAATGTTGCGAATTGTACACCCCAGATGTGGATGCTTCACCTTTGAATATATTTTAAGGCCGGATTATACATATTTTTGATCTTTCAGGGAATTCTGAGATATGGGGAGCAAAGTGTCGTTGAGGCAGAAGATCAGCCACGATGGCAGAACAGGCTCGACAGGCCGTCTGGTCTCCTCCAACTCCAATTTTGTGTATTTTTATGTTCTCAAGGATCCCAGTGCTCTATCCGAAGAGAAGCGAGGAGTTTTATCAGTGACCTAGCTAATATTGTTGCAATAACTAACACCACTATTATCCTAGTGTTGTTTGTGGGAACAAACGGTGTGGAAAATGGCTGCTCTGTTTGCTTACTTAAAACAAGTAAAGCAATCCATTGTGTGTGAAGTGCCTTGCGATGTTTTTGAGAGATGTCATGCACATAAACAAGTCTTTTTTCAAGGAACAAAATGCAAATGAAGCTTAAGTCTGATATACAAGATTTATTTTATTTTTACTTAAACAACACTGCCTCTTTGTGGCGAATACAAAGTATTTGATTGGAAGTGACATGCCTTATAAGCATCACCACAAGAGTGTGCCTGTGGCTCCAATTCATACACCAGCATAGACTTCATAGGCCAGCCTAGGAGCTGTTTAGCACACTGGGCTAAATTGCTGACTTTCAAGGCAGGCCAGCAGCATGGTTCGAGTCCTGTAACAGCCTCCCCGAACAGGTGCTGAATGTGGGGACTAGGGGCTTTTCACAGTAACTTCACTTGAAGCCTACTTGTGACAATAAGCGATTTACATTACTTCAAGGAAGTTGAACCAAATATTTTCATGATTTACCAGGCAGCAATGCTTCTATATTCTCCAGAGATTTGGGCAACTACAGTGGGCACCTCAAAGCACTGGAGAAGTACGATTAGCAGTGCCTTTGCAAGAGGAAAGCTAAGAACAAAATGAAAGGAGTTTGACATAATTCAGAGCAACATTGCGTGTTAGCCATTGCACAGGTGGTATTGTTTTTTCCTATAGAACATAGAATATAGAACAATACAGCGCAGTACAGGCCCTTCGGCCCACGATGTTGCACCGAAACAAAAGCCATCTAACCTACACTATGCCATTATCATCCATATGTTTATCCAATAAACTTTTAAATGCCCTCAATGTTGGCGAGTTCACTACTGTAGCAGGTAGGGCATTCCACGGCCTCACTACTCTTTGCGTAAAGAACCCACCTCTGACCTCTGTCCTATATCTATTACCCCTCAGTTTAAAGTTATGTCCCCTCGTGCCAGCCATATCCATCCGCGGGAGAAGGCTCTCACTGTCCACCCTATCCAACCCCCTGATCATTTTGTATGCCTCTATTAAGTCTCCTCTTAACCTTCTTCTCTCCAACGAAAACAACCTCAAGTCCGTCAGCCTTTCCTCATAAGATTTTCCCTCCATACCAGGCAACATCCTGGTAAATCTCCTCTGCACCCGCTCCAAAGCCTCCACGTCCTTCCTATAATGCGGTGACCAGAACTGTACGCAATACTCCAAATGCGGCCGGACCAGAGTTCTGTACAGCTGCAACATGACCTCCCGACTCCGGAACTCAATCCCTCTACCAATAAAGGCCAACACTCCATAGGCCTTCTTCACAACCCTATCAACCTGGGTGGCAACTTTCAGGGATCTATGTACATGGACACCTAGATCCCTCTGCTCATCCACACTTTCAAGAACTTTACCATTACCATTACCATTAGCCAAATATTCCGCATTCCTATTAGCCAAATATTCCTATGGGTTGGAAGGTTGTGGGTTCATGCCCTAGTCCAGATCATGAGCACAATAATTAAGGTTAACACTCCAATGAAGGGGTGCTCCATAATTTGAGGTGTTTGTATTTTAGATGAGGCCTTAAACTGAGACATTATTTGTCCCGTCAGGTGGATATAAAAGATTCCATGGCACAGTTTCAATGGAGAACAGGGGAATTATCCCTCGTGTCCCAACCAATATTTATCTCAATTGACAGCACAGAAACAAATTATCTGCTCATTATTATATTGCTGTTTGCGGTTTTAAAATGAGCTGCTGGGCTTCCGACATTACAACAGTGACAACACTTCAAAACTTTTTATGGGGGGGTCACATGATGTGAGCGCAGGAGTGGCTGCGTTTCCACGAGCACTGGCTTCATCTAATCCATCTTTTCATCCTTGTGCATATTTACTTTTTGTCTTTTCTTGGTTTACATCGTTTATATTATGTTCCGAGAATTGATGGTTGGTGTTTTGGCATGGTAGAGCCAGGATTGAATGTTTAAATCCTTGCTTGTTTTGTGGCGGCTGAAAGGAGTTGGGTGGGCCCCTGCCTTCAGTGGCACAGTTGCTTTTGAGTGGGCTCCCACCTTGATGGTGTGGTGTACATCGACGGAGGATGGCTGCCACGAAGATGTTGTTCTGTCTTAAAGACTCGGCTCTGAGGTGCCGATGGCCAAATCCCAATTTCAAGAGTTGCATGGTGTTTTTATGGAGGCGCACAAGGAGGTTCTTGCAAAAGATAGAGCACTGTCCCTGGTGGGAGACACCTCTGTACGGTCGAGTTCCTGCTGAATGGCTTGTTGTCCATCCTGACAGAGTTGGGAGAGAGAGGGAGGACAGGAGAGGAATGCTGCTGAGACTGGATCCCAGGATGAGCTGGTGGAGATGTTTGCAACTGAGTTCGAGAATTGGGTGCCGTGTTTTGGAAATCTTGATCTGGATGTTGGGCAACTTATATTCAATGGACCACATTTGATCCTGCCTTCGAGTCCTGGGGTTGGGTTGGCCTTCTGACCACTGGTCCTGTGTTGTCCTGTTCCAGATGCCGAGGGGTTGGAGGTGGCTGAGTTGATCGAGTCATTCCCTTTCCCCAGCTGGGCCCTACGTTGTTGACCACCTGGGTTCTGGTGAGACGGCATGGTGGACGCAATGGTGTCTTGTGCTTTGATCGTTGGAATCCTTGAGAGATCCTGAAGAATGCTTATTCATCCTGCCTCAACCGTGGGTTCTGCTTTCTTCATGCACCAGTCTTTATCCTGAAGACTGCCTCACATCTTAGTTATTATCCTGGGTGTTGCTCCCTGTTGATCATGTTGTCTGCTTGACGTTGTCAATATTTTCTCCATTTACAGGGAAGTGAATAATATGGGTGTGATGACCCATGATTTTACAAGTTTTTATCATGTTAAGCCAAATGTGGGATGTGGGATTTGTGCACAGTCTTTATCCTAAATATGTATGGGCCTTATATTGTCTACAATCCTTGTGCTGGAGGGAAGGGGGTGCCTTTTGTTGTCTCCCCAATGCCCCACTGTCTCACTTAGAAGGAACATGACCAGGGATGGAGCAGTGTGAAGGGTGTGGCAGGATTAATTTTATCTTCGCTGTGATTGAGGAAGGCAACCCCCCCCCCAAAAAAAAAATATGCTATTTGTAAAAAATGGAAAATTTCAATAAAAATACATTTAGAAAAATAGTAATTGGCTGTAAATACTTGCTAATCGTAGGTGGTATATAGATACAAATCTTTCACTTTCTTTTAAACTACTTTTTTCAAAGACCATGAGATTTTTTTCCTCAACCCATCACATACCTTCTCAATTAACAGAAATAGTTTGAAAAAATTAGAAAGAAGTTTATCAATCAAAATAATTGTGACTGCTTGCTTTACAAGACAGAAACTGAGAATCTGTGGTAGTTACAACCACAATGGCCTGCAGATGGCACTGTTTACCTTGAAATGAACAGCAAGCTTTTACAACATCCACCAATTAATTCTGACTCTTACATTAAATTGCACGTTCCAAATATTAAAGATTGACCTCCAAATCCATGAAGAAAATAGTCCTCTATCAATAAAATGTAATTAATTTTTTTAAAGTTTAATTTTCTTTCTTAAAGTGTCCAATAGAAAGTTTTAGTGATGTCAATTTAGGGATAAACATTGGTCAGGGCATCAAAAGAACTCCCTGACTCTTCTTTAAACAATGTATCAAATCTTTTCGGATCACCTCGGTTTAATATCTCATGGGAAAGACAGAACCTTCAACTGTACAGCACTCCCTCAGTACTCCCCTGGATGTGTCAGCCTGATCAGTGATGGACAACCCCAGCCAGTGAGTGGGCCGCATGAGTGACCCTCCTTCATCTCAATGGGCTGCAAGATTGAAATCAGGATTGTTCACTAACCGTGACCCCATGAATAAGATTAAATACATTTAATACACGCCGAATATTTCCTAACGAGTTATAGAAAATGCTTCATCATTTATAGATTAATAGACCTCTCATCAACTTGAAATGGTGAAAACAATAGAAATATTTCCACTTTGGACACAGAGGGAGCGCACGCCTCTCACACTCAATGTTGTGAGCAATCAGCACACACCTCACTTCACTTGTCCTCGCTTTACGTGAGAATCACTTCAGTTAAAAGGGCTGGTTTAGCACGCTGGGCTAAATCGCTGGCTTTTAAAGCAGACCAAGCCAGACCAGCAGCACGGTTCAATTCCCATACCAGGTGCCGGAATGTGGCGACTAGGGGCTTTTCACAGTAACTTCACTGAAGTCTACTCGTGACGATAAGCGATTTTCATTTCATTTTTTCATTTCACACCGGTAGGAAAAAAATTACACGGACGTAAATCAGCAGAATGTGGCGGCCCTGCGCGTGGACAACGGTCAACAAAATATCTCGTGGGCCCCACTCAGAACCCTGAAGAGCCAGATGTGGCCCCTGGGTTGCACGCTGCCCACCATTGACCAAAATGATGTGCTCAGATCTCTGGTGTGGGCATTGAACCGAAACCCTTCTAACTCAAAGGCAAGAGTGCTACCACTGGGCAATAGTCAGCCAGCTACTAACTTCACTAAAGCAAATCATCGAGTCATTATCACATTGTTGTTTGTGGGATATTTCTGTTGACAAATTAGCTGTCGCATTTCCTATGATACAACAGTGACACTTCAAAAAGTACTTCATTGGCTGTAAAGCGCTTTAGGACATCTTGAGACCATAAAAGGTGCAAGAGAAATTCAAATAATTATTTATTTCTTCTGCAGTAGCCTTATTGGAAGGCTACTTTAATGATTTATAACTTTTACATATTTATTCCAGCTGTTTCCATCTCAATAATATCAGCTGACTTCACCCTTGCCTCAGCTCATCTACTGCTGAAGCTCTCATCCATGCCTTTGTCCCTATGATTGGACAATTGCAATGCACAGCTGACCAGCCTCCCATCTTTCACTCTCATTAAAACTTAATCTCCTTCCAAAACTCTGCTTCCCATATCCTAACTGGTCCCATTCGCCCATCACCTTTGGGCTTTGCTGGCCTACTCTAGTTCATAAGATATCCTGAGCCTAACACCCTCAATGTGATCATGACTGATCCCATCCCAGCCCTCAACTCCACTGTCCTGCCCGTTCTCCATAACCCTTCAACCCATTACCAGTTAAAAATCTGTCTAACTCCTCCTTAAATTTACTCACTGTCCCATCATCCACCGCACTCTAGGGTAGTGAATTCCACAGATTCACAACCCTTTGGGAGAAGTAGTTTCTCCTCAAATCTGTTTTAAATTTGCTACCTCTTATTCTAAGATTATGACCTCTCATTTTAGATTGCCCCACAAGAGGAAACATCTGCTCCACATCTACTTTTTAGCATCTTGTATACCTCAATTTGATCTCCCTCATTCTTCTAAACTCTAGAGAGTAAAGGCCTAAACGATTCAATCTCTCCTCATACGACAAACCCTCATCTCTGGAATCAATCTAGTGAACCTCCTCTGAACTGCCTCCAATGCCACTACATCTTTCCTTAAATAAGGGGACCAAAACTGTGCACAGTACTCCAGGTGCGGTCGCACCAATGTCGTGTATAGTTGCAACAACACTTCCTTGCCTTTATACTCAATTTATTTTGCTATAAATGCCAACATTCCATTTGCTTTCCTTTTTATCTGCTGTACCTGAATGCTCATTTTCTGTGACTCATGCACGAGGACACCCAGATCCCTCTGCAACGGAGCATCCCGAAGTCTCTCCCCATTTAGATACTAAGCTGCCGTTCCATTTCTTCAAGCAA
This sequence comes from Scyliorhinus torazame, assembly GCF_047496885.1. Lineage (NCBI taxonomy): Eukaryota > Metazoa > Chordata > Chondrichthyes > Carcharhiniformes > Scyliorhinidae > Scyliorhinus > Scyliorhinus torazame. The sequence continues at coordinate 22,448,301 of NC_092738.1, read as the reverse complement.
AATGGATGACCTCACACTTATCCACATTAAACTCCGTCTGCCACATTTTTGGCCCACTCACCGAACCTATCTATATCCATTTGTAAGGTTCTTATTTCCTCATTGCAACTTACTATCCCACCTATTTTTGTGTCATCTGCGAATTTGGTTATAGAACCTTCCCTGTATCCAAGTTGTTAATATAGATTGTAAATAGATGGAGCCCAAGGACCGAACCCTGTGGCACCCCACTAGTTACATCTGGTCAACCAGAAAAAGACCCAATTAACCCGACTCTCTGTCTCCTATCCATCAACCAGTCGTCTATCCAAGCCAATAGGTTACCCCTAATCCCATAATAATAATCTCTATTGTAGGCTTACATTAATACTGCACTGAAGTTACTCCCCTTGTGAATTAACCTTCTGTGCGGCCTCTTATCAAACGCCTTCCAAAAGTCTAGATATAATACATCTACAGGATCTCCATTATCCACTTTGCTTGTTACATCTTCAAAGAACTCTAGCAAATTAGTCAAACATGATTTGCCCTTCATAAAACCAAGCTGACTCTGATGGATAGCCTTTTGACTTTCCAAATGTCCTGATATTATGTCCTTGATAATTGATTCTAACAATTTTCCAACAACTGATGTTAAACTAACTGGTCTGCAATTTCCCACATTCTGCCTCCCTCCCTTTTTGAATAAGGGCTTTACGTTAGCATTTTTCCAATCCACTGGAACTTTTCCTGTGTCCAGGGAATTTTGGAATTTTATAACCAATGGATCCACTATCTCTGCTGCCACTTCCTTTAACATTCTAGGATGTCGGCCATCAGACCCATGGGACTTGTCTGCCCTCAATCTCAATAGTTTGTTGAGTACAACTAACTCTCAGCTCAGCGACATCTTGATGTTAAAGTTCTCATCCTGGTATTCAAAGTTCTCTGCAGTGAGTCATGGTCAACTGGAACTCTCAACCTATGCGGCGGGGGCGGGAGGGGGGCGCAGAGACGGTGGATGATTTGAAAAGGATATTGGATGGGGAACAAACTTACAGGAGATACGGGGATAGAACAGGGGAACAGGACTGACTGGATTGCTCGATAGAGAACCAGAATGGATGAGATGGGCCGAATCATCTCCTACTGTGCCATAGTGACTCAATTTTGAAAATTAGCTGAGGAGAAGCCACAATCCAAAAAGTGACATAACAGAGGTCCTGGCCTTTCCCTTTCAACGCAATTTGTTTTGAAGCAATAACAGTGGACATTGTATATGTGTGGTGTGGAAGGAAGCATCTTAGAGATAACCATAATGAGGATGTGATTGCACTGGAGGAGATTCACTGGAGGATGTTGCCTGAGATGGAGCATTTGAGCTATGAAGAGAGGATGGAAAGGCTTGGGTTGTTCTCTTTAGAGCAGTGAAGGCTGATTGAGGTGGAGAAGAATTTGAGGGCTATGGACAGGGAGGATAGGAAGCAGCTATTCCCCATTCCCCATAGTTGAAGGATCAGTAACGAGGGGGCAGGAGGTTTAGAGGGGATTTGAGGAAATGTTGTTTCACCCAGAGGGTGGTGGGAGTCTGGAATGCACTGCCTGGGAGGGGAGTAGAGGCAGGAACCCTCACAACCGATAAAAAGTATGTGGATGAGCACTTGAAATGTCATAGTATTGGAAAGTGGGATTAGTGTAAATTTAGTGTAGTTTTGTCGGTGCAGACTCAATGGGCCGAATTGGTTCTTCTGTACTGTGTGACGTCATAGAATCCCTACAGTGCAGAAGACAGCCATTTAGCCCATCGAGTCTGCACCAACCATCCGAAAGAACACCACCTAATCTTTAGACACTAAGAGGCAATTTGTCAGACAGACAGACAGAAAGCGCACTTAGTAAGCATTGCGCTGGTCAAGGAGACACAGCCTGAGTGACTGAGACACAGACAGAGTGAGAATTTGGTAATTTGGTGCAGTGAGGTAATTCGGTGAAGAGTGGGAGAAGGTGCTTTTCCCCGACTGTTTTGTTCTCTCTCTTTCTTCGGGCCTAATTTTGGGAGCCGTTCGGAGGAGGAGGAGCAGTCTCTGTGAGTATAAAAACCTAACGGTAACTTCCTGTTTTCCAGTTTTTTCCCCCAAAAGTGACGTCAGAGGGAAGCTGTGATCTGATTGGTCGATAGCAAATCTGCCCCAAATTTTAAAAAAAACACAGCTAAACTCAAACTTAAATTAAACTAATTAATTAATTAGTGATGGCTGGTCAGGTGATGTGCTTGAGCTGCTTGATGTGGGAGCTGGCAGATCCCATTGCGAGCTGCAGCGACCACATCTGCAGTAAGTGTTGGCTGCTCGAAGAGCTCCGGCTCAGAGTTGATGAGCTGGAGTCTGAGATTCAAACACTGAGGCACATCCGGGAGGGGGAGACTTACCTGGACACTGTGTTTCAGGAGGCAGTCACACCTGTCAGAGTAAGTAGTTTAAATCCTGCCAGTGGCCAGTGACAGCAGGGTGTGACTGCAAGTCAGGCAGGTAAAGGGAACCAGCAGTCAGGAACTCAGGAGCCTCAGCCCTTGACTCTGTCCAACAGGTATGAGGCACTTGCTCCCTGTGTGGATGGCGAACAGGGCTGCAGGAAGGATGAGTCAGCTGACCAGGGCACCATGGTTCAGCAGGCCATTCAAGGGGAGGGAGTAAATAGGCAAGTTGTAGTTGTAGGGGATTCTATTATCAGGGGGATAGATAGTATCCTTTGTGAGCAGGATAAAGAGTCCCGCATGGTATGTTGCCTGCCCGGTGCTAGGGTGCGGGACATCTCTGTCCGGCTTGAAAGGATACTGGAGAGGGAGGGTGAGGATCCAGTTGTTGTGGTCCATGTCGGTACCAACAACATAGGCAAGTCTAGGAAAGAGGACCTGTTTAGAGATTATAAAGAGCTATGATTCAAATTAAAAAACAGGTCTTCAAGGGTCATAATCTCCGGATTACTGCCCGAGCCACGTGCAAATTGGCATAGGGAGGCAAGAATAAGGGAAGTTAACACGTGGCTGAAAGAGTGGTGTGGGAAAGAGGGGTTCCTTTTCATGGGACACTGGCATCAGTTTTGGGACAGGGGGGACCTATACCATTGGGATGGTCTCCACCTGAACCGAGCTGGGACCAGTGTTCTGGTGAAAAGAGTAAATAGGGTGGTCAATAGGACTTTAAACTAAAGATTGGGAGGAAGGGAAAGTCAGGGAACCAAGAGGTGAAGTAATCAGTGGGAAGTGTAGCTGCTTAGGAATACAAAAAAGCACGAAAAGACAAAACTCAGGAGAGGTTACGATAGTCCCCATCCCACAAAATATGACACAGTGTATGGAAAAGCTCAGTAAACCAAGGTCCACCACACTAAGAAAACAAAAAGGGACAGTCAATAGAGAATTAAAGGTGCTATATTTAAATGCGCGCAGTGTACGGAACAAGGTAGATGAGCTTGTGGCCCAGATTGTGGCTGGCAGGTATGATGTGGTTGGCATCACAGAGACATGGTTGCAGGGGGTTCAGGACTGGCATTTAAACATCCAGGGATTCACAACCTATCGAAAAGACAGAGAGGTAGGCAGAGGGGGCGGGGTTGCCTTGTTAATTAGGAATGAAATTAAATCAATAGCACTGAACGACATAGGGTCAGATGATGTGGGGTCTGTGTGGGTAGAGTTGAGGAACCACAAAGGCAAAAAAACCATAATGGGAGTTATGTACAGGCCTCCTAACAGTGGTCAGGACCGGGGGCACAAAATGCACCACGAAATAGAAAGTGCATGTCAGAAAGGCAAGGTCACAGTGATCATGGGGGACTTCAATATGCAGGTGGACTGGGTAAATAATGCTGCCAGTGGACCCAAGGAAAGGGAATTCATTGAACGTTTACAGGAGGGCTTTTTGGAACAGCTTGTGATGGAGCCCACGAGGGAACAGGCCATTCTGGACTTAGTGTTATGTAATGAGCCAGACTTGATTAAGGATCTTAAAGTAAGGGAGCACGTAGGAGGCAGTGATCATAATATGGTAGAATTCAATCTCCAATTTGAAAGAAAGAAGGTAGAATCAGATGTAAAGGTGTTACAGTTAAATAAAGGTAACTACAGGGGCATGAGGGAGGAACTGACGAAAATCGACTGGGAGCAGAGCCTAGTGGGAAAGACAGTAGAACAGCAATGGCAGGAGTTTCTGGGAGTAATTGAGGACACAGTACAGAGGTTCATCCCAAAGAAAAGAAAGGTTATCAGAGGGGGATTAGGCAGCCATGGCTGACAAAGGAAGTTAGGGAATGCATCAAAGCAAAAGAGAAAGCCTATAATGTGGCAAAGAGTAGTGGGAAGTCAGAAGATTGGGAAGGCTACAAAAACAAAGAAAGGATAACAAAGAGAGAAATAAGGAAAGAGAGGATCAAATATGAAGGTAGGCTAGCCAGTAACATTAGGAATGATAGTAAAAGTTTCTTTAAATACATTAAAAACAAACGGGAGGCAAAAGTTGACATTGGGCCGCTCCAAAATGACGCTGGTAATTTTGTGATGGGAGACAAGGAAATAGCTGAGGAACTAAATAAGTACTTTGCGTCAGTCTTCACAGTAGAAGACATGAGTAATATCCCAACAATTCCGGAGAGTCAGGGGGAAGAATTGAATATGGTAGCCATCACAAAGGAGAAAGAGAAACTAAGAGGTCTAGAAATTGATAAATCTCCGGGTCCAGATGGGCTACATCCTAGAGTTCTAAAGGAGATAGCTGAAGAAATAGTGGAGGCGTTAGTTATGATCTTTCAAAAGTCATTGGAGTCAGGGAAAGTCCCAGAGGATTGGACAATGGCTGTTGTAACCCCCCTGTTCAAGAAGGGAACAAGGAAAAAGATGGAAAATTATCGGCCAATTAGCCTAACCTCGGTTGTTGGCAAGATTCTAGAATCCATTGTTAAGGATGAGATTTCTAAATTCTTGGAAGTGCAGGGTCGGATTAGGATACGTCAGCAAGGATTTAGTAAGGGGAGGTCGTGCCTGACAAACCTGTTAGAGTTCTTTGAAGAGATAACAAGTAGGTTAGACCAAGGAGAGCCAATGGATGTTATCTATCTTGACTTCCAAAAGGCCTTTGATAAGGTGCCTCACGGGAGACTGCTGAGTAAAATAAGGGCCCATGGTATTCGAGGCAAGGTACTAACATGGATTGACGATTGGCTGTCAGGCAGAAGGCAGAGAGTTGGGATAAAAGGTTCTTTTTCGGAATGGCAACCGGTGACGAGTGGTGTCCCGCAGGGTTCAGTGTTGGGGCCACAGCTGTTCTCTTTATATATTAACGATCTAGATGACGGGACTGGGGGCATTCTGGCTAAGTTTGCCGATGATACAAAGATAGGCGGAGGGGCAGGTAGTACGGAGGAGGTGGGGAGGCTGCAGATAGATTTAGACAGTTTAGGAGAGTGGTCCAAGAAATGGCTGATGAAATTCAACGTGGGCAAGTGCGAGGTCTTGCACTTTGGAAAAAAGAATAGAGGCGTGGACTATTTTCTAAACGGTGACAAAATTCATAATGCTGAAGTGCAAAGGGACTTGGGAGTCCTAGTCCAGGATTCTCTAAAGGTAAACATGCAGGTTGAGTCCGTAATTAAGAAAGCAAATGCAATGTTGTCATTCATCTCAAGAGGCTTGGAATATAAAAGCAGGGATGTACTTCTGAAGCTTTATAAAGCATTAGTTAGGCCTCATTTAGAATACTGTGAGCAATTTTGGGCCCCACACCTCAGGAAGGACATACTGGCACTGGAGCGGGTGCAGCGGAGATTCACACGGATGATCCCAGGAATGGTAGGCCTAACATACGATGAACGTCTGAGGATCCTGGGATTATATTCATTGGAGTTAATGAGGTTGAGGGGAGATCTAATAGAAACTTACAAGATAATGAATGGCTTAGATAGGGTGGATGTAGGGAAGTTGTTTCCATTAGCTGGGGAGACTCGGACCCGGGGGCACAGCCTTAGAATAAAAGGGAGTCACTTTAGAACAGAGATGAGGAGAAATTTCTTCAGCCAGAGAGTGGTGGGTCTGTGGAATTCATTGCCACAGAGGGTGGTGGAGGCCGGGACGTTGAGTGTCTTTAAGACCGAAGTTGATAAATTCTTGATATCTCGAGGAATTAAGGGCTATGGAGAGAGAGCGGGTAAATGGAGTTGAAATCAGCCATGATTGAATGGTGGAGTGGACTCGATGGGCCGAATGGCCTTACTTCCACTCCTATGTCTTATGGTCTTATGGTCACTCTTCGACTGTGGGAGGAAACCGGTGCACCCGGAGGAAACCCACGCAGACATGGGAAGAATGTGCAAACTCCACACACAGTCACCCGAGACTCGAATCAAACTCAGGTCCCTGGCGCTGTGAGGCAGCAGTGCTAACCACTGTGCCGCCTTGAACTTGATGACTATAAATAGATTGTCTGTGAAGAGCAGCTTTGTTGCAGTTGAATGCACAGGTTGGGGTCAAATGTTGTCCTGTGAAGTGCCTTTACTATATAAATGTAGTATCATATAATTGGGGTGGCACGGTCACACGGTGCTTAGCACTGCTGCCTTCAGCTCCAGGGACCCAGGTTCGGTCACTGTCTGTGCGGAGTTTGCACGTTCTCCCCGTGTCTGCGTGGGTTTCCTCCGGGTGCTCCGGTTTCCTCCCACAGTCCAAAGATGTGCAGGTTAGGTGGATTGGTCACGATCAATTGCTCTTAGTGTCCAGAAGGTTAGGTTGGGTTACGGGGATAGGGTGGAGGCGTGGGTGCTCTTTCCAAGGGCCAGTGCAGACTCGATGGGACGAATGGCCTCCTCACTGTAAATTCTATGTAAGTTGTTGTATACCACAGCAAATGGAACAAGATTCCTATAGCACAATTTCGAATATCTGATGTTCAAAGTTAACAATATCCGTTTGGGACGCGCTACAATATTCATTTAAATCTTCGTCGGTTTGTTCCCTGTGGGTTTTTTAACAGGGCAAGACTTTGAAATGAGACAGCAATCGATGAGATGACAACACCCTGGGTTAAGTTGCTGTACCGGTTTGCTTAGTGGAGACCAGGCTAGGTTAGTGGGTGGTAACACTGCCTTCGTCAGGAATGTGGATGGTTCAACGATTACAGCTCGGATAATGGCCAGGGTGCAAACAGCACATGAGCACCGACAGCTGAAACAGCTGCCTTCATTTGATTCCGAGTTTGCAGAAATTCGGAAGGAAAGGGACCGTTTCTCTCCGATTTGTAATGACAACCTTGTTAGTGAAATTTGCACATTCTCCCTGTGTTTGCGTGGGTTTCGCCCCAACAATCCAAAGACGTGCAGGGTAGGTGGATTAGCCACGCTAAATTGCCCCTTAATTGGAAAAAATGAATTGGGTACTCTAAATTTATTTTTAAAATGACAACCTTGTCAATTTCCGCCCCAGACACAGGAAACACAAAGAATGGTGCACCATGTTTACAAATTCTGCACTGGTGTTGCAGCTAAACATCCCAATTACTGAAGACGCTGCTGTGATTTTGAGCAAAACAGTTTGGAACTTTTTTTTCCAAAGAAAAATATTGCGCTTCATTGCACAACAATGTGTCTGTGTGAAAGGATAGGAAAGTTCCCAACACCAAATGGGATTTACAAAGGCAGTTTTATTCTCGGGATTTATGGGTATTGCATATTTGATAGTAGTTTATTATTTTTTACTGATCCATGAATACTGTGCCCCGGGAGATGTCTCCAGACAGTGACGTGGGAGCTGTCCACACTTCGCCCTCGCCTACGCAGAATTCCCGTTGCTCTGCACTTAATTAATGCTGAAGCTTTACAACTGGGCAGAGACAGGCGGTATATCCAGTGCCCCGGGTCCGCGAACTGTGAACCTGTCCAGTGCCCGAAACGCGGGATGCCCAAAATTAAAACCTAGACACTCCCTCTATCAGGATTTAACCCTGTATTGACTGCTACATCAGCGGAGATTACTTATGTAAGACTGCTTATTTAAGCACATGTATCAAGAGAGCCATTGGCAAATGGGGCTGATATATTAATGATAATTCCCCAGCTCCAACACTGATGCTCACTAATAGGCATCAATACTGTGAGCTGCTGTCGCCATTTACATTCACCATATGTACAGGAGTTGCTGTCCTCTCAATCAGCTCCTTCACAGGGATTGTGGAGTTCCCCAGCCCTACGTCTAGCTGATGGTTTACAGGTAGAGAGGGGGCTGCTCCGAAAAGAGCTGACTCCAGGTTGGAGCAAGAGCCGGGTGTGGCTGCTCCGCAAAGGGACAGGTTGGAACCCGTGGCAGAGGGCGGTGACTGACCGGCTCCTCCCCTATATCGGTTGCTCTCTGTTCCTCATTGCTGTTATCTGACACCCTGACCAAGCCCAGCTCCACACAGCTCATAAAAGCAGCTGAAAGCGCCCTCACCTCCACCAGTCGTTCAGTTTGGAACTCCGGAATCTCTCATCCAACCTCAACATGTCTTCACAGCAATTCATCGGCCTCTCCCGACGAAGCGGCAGCGGCATCAGCATCGGCGGCAGCGGCATCGGTGGCGGCATGAGCATCAGCGGCGGCAGCATCAGCGGCCAGCGCCGCATGGGCAGCATCAGCGGCCAGCGCCGCATGGGCAGCAGCAGCGGCCAAATGTCCGTCACTAGAGTTCCCAGAGCACAGAGTCTGATCCTAACCCAAAGGCGGTCAATATCGCGGCCAATGGCAATGGGCTACGGGATAAGCAGTGGCAGCGTCGCCGGTGCCGGCTACGGCAGCTTCGGGACAAGGCAGATCGCCGGTCCAGCCGTTGACCTCAGTGTCCCTCTCCCTCTCATTGACACCAGTTTTCAGACGGTCCGTGCGCAGGAGGGCGAACAGATCATGAAACTCAACAACTCGTTTGTCGCGTTCACTGAGCGGGTAATTTTCACAGCGGCATATTTGTGAACCAGTGTTTTGTGTCTTTTCTCAATGAATTGCTGTGTCCCCAGAAATGGGTGTCATCTAACTGTCCTCATTTTACTCCGTTAGGTTCGTGGCCTGGAACAGATCAATAAGAGACTGGAGGTCAAACTGAATCTCCTGAAAGAACAAGGAGATTACAAATCCAACATCGACAGCATGTTCCAGACTTACATCGAGAACCTGAGAAGACAACTGGATACACTTGGGGAGGAGAAGCAGAGGTTCGGGGCGGATCTTCTACAAATGCAAGCAGTCGTTGAGGACTTCAAGACCAAGTAAGTGCGGCGCTGCTGGATTTGCTCATGCACCGACCCCGAGTCGTGTCTCAACGGCACAAGGACCATTTTGACAAATTGGTCAGGAGCTGGCAAAATAATCCTTAGGGTGGTCGTGTAGACGAAACTACAGGAGAGACTCGGTGCCCGTCATAGTCCTCTCCGCGGGGATACAGCTGTATTGCTGCATTTGGCCTCACTTCCCCTGGGTTGGGGAGTAGGAAACATCAGAAATGTCCGAGCGAGGCGATCTGGCCTGTGCACGACAGGACGGGAGAAGTACAGTGAGTGTGGAGAGCGACGAATCTGTGGTAAAAGTGGAGGGGCTCGGTCCTCGTCACACTCCTCCCCTGAATGAGTGTATCTGGGTTATGGGTGGGCTGGGGGTGTTAATGAGTTTAGTAAACTGGGGGTGGAGAGGTGGGTTCTCGTCTGGGTGATCTTCCTGTTTAAGGAAGACTTCTAAGAGCACAGTTTGACGGCGCGTAACTTGTGGGGGCAAAGGTGGAGAACAGTGAGCTTTTAGATCGATATTTGATAAATAGGGAGTGTTTTGGAAACGGAGCAGTGATTATCTACAAAATAATCTGTTTCATTCCAGGTACGAAGATGAAATTAACAAGCGCACAGAAATGGAAAATGAGTTTGTTCTGGTGAAGAAGGTGAGGTGACTATATTATGTACATACCTGTCCGCGGGGCTCAGGCAACCCGATCGCTTGGCTGAAAGTACTTTGTCCCTCCCCACTTTAGGACGTGGATGACTCCTACATGAGCAAAGTGGAACTGGAAGCCAAACTGGAAAGCCTCACCGATGAAATCCACTTCCTCCAATCAGTCTTTGAAGAGGTAAAAATGTGGCTGGTTCAGCAGTTGTCCTCTTTAATTCGACCAATGCAGCTCGAACGCTCTCAATCACTTTTCAATCTTTTTTTTTACCCCCTCCTGCTGATATTTAGGAAATTAATGAGCTGCAGGCACAGATTCAGAACACATCTGTCAACGTACAACTGGAGTCGGTGCCCGAGCTCAACATTGACGCACTCATTCAGGACGCCAAACTTCAGTATGCGAAACTGGCCACAAGTAACCGCGAAGAGATGGAGGCATACAAAACCAACAAGGTTAATATCCCGATGTCCCACATAGATTTGATAGGACCCACGCTCGGTGTGAAATCTTTGACTAACTAAGTGTTTTCTTTGCAGATGCGGGAACTGAGCATGTCATCTGGGCAATGTGGCGATGAACTCATTCAAATTAAGAATGAGATTAAAACCCTGACAGGGAATATCCGTGGACTGAATGGTGAGATTGACGGTCTGAGAAACCAGGTAAGCAAAGACATGAAAGGGACAGGTCAATGACTGCAACTGAATGATTGTTGTAAAAGAGTCACCCAGACTCGAAACGTTCGCTCCCTTCTCTCTCCACAGATGCTGTCAGACCTGCTGAAATTGTCTAGTATCAGTCTGCAATCCACAAGGCCTGCTCTTCCCAATTCTTGGTTATAAAGGTCAGCCTTTCTGGCCGGACCTGGTGTTCTTCTAATGCACAGAATGTCGATGAATCTGACCATATTAATGTTTGTGCCATTTAGCGTGTGATCCTGGAGGGTAGAATCAAAGATGCGGAGGAAAATGGTGAACTGTCTCTCAAAGACGCTAAGGCCAGGATTATGGATCTGCAGGCGGCCATCAATACAGCACAAGCGCAGCTTGTGAGACAAGCCCAGGAATATGAGGCGCTGTTACAAATCAAGACGAGTCTGGACATTGAAATTGCCACCTACAGGAGTCTGTTGGAGAGAGAGGAGGAAAGGTAGGATATAGGGCACTTCCAAATTCTAACACAGTCCATAATCTCCGACATTGACAGATTACAATCTACTTGCATTTAAATGGTAGTGTTGATCTCTGTGAATGGAATTAAGTGCCGGCATTCAGAGTGCCCGGATATTCCACACAAAAATTGGGTTCAAAAGCTGCTGGTATCGAACGGAACACAAACATGAACTCACTCCAAGATCTGGATCTCCCTCCCCATGACCAAATGGCCTGCTGGCATTTGCTATTTGTGGCCACCCATGAAGAATGGGCACTTTGGCTGAGGAGCTGGAGGGTGTCTGTGTGCGCATTCTGAACGTTATGCAGCAGATACGAGGGTCCCTGGGAGAGGGCGAACATTGGTAAACACTGATGGAAATCTGGATGTAAATATTCTGCAAATACCTGCTGTAATGTGAATGTGTTTCCTTTTCAACAGAATGTCATCGGGGGTAAAAACCCTGAGCATCCAGCAAGTACAGAGCCAGGGTAAGAGAATTTCCAATTCCTAGTTTGAACTAAGAATTCTTGGAGGAAGAGCTAGATTGTAAAGCAAAAGTGGGGATTTCTGGAAATACACAGTAGATTTCTCATCTGCTAGGAAGGGAATAGACAGGCTGTCATTTCAGATCACAGTGCGTGTGTTCTGAAGAAGGATCTATACAATGCTGCCCAAAACTTAATCTCTATTTGTTCTGTTCCCAGAGCCTGATAGAATTGCTTTGCATTTCCAGGATTCCTGCTCTTATTTTAGTCATGCATAAATGTAAATTATGTCTGCGTTTAATGATGAGGTCAATTGTCATCCAATATGAGTACAATGTCAGTAGCCAACTTGCCTTCCTGGCCCCCATGCTGGCTGATTATGTTTCATTATTCCTTCTCCTTTAGCTCTCCCATTCAAATCAACCACCGTCACCCAAATCCCACACTTCATTCTTGCAAACTGCTGACCCTCCTTCAGGAGCTACATGGTTGAGCAAGCCATGATATATATATACTGATATATCCTTCTGTGGTTCGGTGTCAAATTAATAATAATAATCTTTATTGTCACAAGTAGGCTGACATTAACACTGCAATGAAGTTACTGTGAGACTCCCCTCGTCGCCACATTCCGGCGCCTGTTCGGGTCATAGAGGGAGAATTCAGAATGTCCAATTCACCTACAGCACGTCTTTCGGGACTTGTGGGAGGAAACGGGAGCACCCGGAGGAAACCCACGGTGACACGGGGAGAACATGCAGATTCCGCACAGACAGTGACCCAAACCTGGGGCCCTGGCGCTGTGAAGCAACAGTGCTAACCACTGTGCTATTGTGCTGCCCAAATTTCTGTTTGATAAAGATCCTGCAAAGCACTTTGGGACATTTTACTTTGTTAAAGGTGCTATATAAATGCAGATTATTTTTCTGGTTGCAGTTGTTCGTTTTCTTACTAATAACCTTTCGGGAAGGGAAATCTGCCGTCCTTACCTGGTCTGGCCCATGTGACTCCAGGTCCACAGCAATGAGATTGAATCTTAACTGTCCCTGTGAAATGGTCCAGCAAGCAACTCAGTTCAAGGGACAATGGGGATGGGCAGTGATGCCCACGTCCCATGAAAGAATAAAGGAAAAAAAGTGTGGGTCCCAGATTATATGTGTTTTTCTTTCTTCTTTTACAGCTAATGTTCAAGGGTTCAATGAATTAAGTTCAGCAATAGGACACAGTTTCGGTGGTTCAGGAGGATCTAGTGGTTCGAAACGAGGCCAAGCTATTGTGAAATCTACTGTGGTGCGTCAGCAACATACACTCTGAATCAACAAGGGATAAACTAATGCCAAGCGAGTCTCTTACCAGCCCACTGAGTTGATTGTCAGAGCTCGATTTCCTCTACACACTGCCTTTATTTCAATGGTTAACAAGTTTTGATTAACTTCATGTCTGCTATTTGGAACAGCTTCAGTAACTCATTCACTTTCCACATTTAAACAACATGAAATTAACCTTGACATCTTAACCAGGGCAAAAAGCAAATTAAAGGTCAATTGTTTGGGTTTCTGGGAAAGTGGTCAAGAAACTTACATTTTATGTGTTGGATCCTTTAAATTGGGGAATATACCTACGTTTTCGGTGCTGAACTCTGTTTCAATATTCTTTATCACTTTGTATCGGGGTTTACCTTTTATGACACTTCTGTTATATGAATAAAGTTCTAATCTACAAATCTGGACAGCCTTTTGCTTCAGCATAATATGAAGTCATCTGTTCTTGTGAAATTTAAGATCTTTAACTTTTTATAACATGTTTGGAGCAATATTTTGAAACAGCGAAAGATCACTTTGTGTGTTCCATAGAAAACACATGGCACATCATCAATTAAACTGCTCAGTGCACAATATAGGTATAGCAAATTTGAGCAACAATTCAAATTATTCAACTGAAACTCCTTCTCCTCCACCAATGATATCACTTCTTCCATCAGCTAAGAATACCAGCACTGGACATAGGTTAATTTTGAATCTTCAGAACTGCTCATTATGGAGTTTGTAGATCATAAAGGCAAGCCACCTCATATCTATGTGATAGCAAGGGACGTGTTGGGGTAGAACACTTGTCCTGGGCTCTGTGTTCAAATCTCGTCCTGACTCATCAAGAAAAGTATCCTCCATCTATTTACAGTAAACCATGGCATCCATAAGGAATGATTCAGTGAAAAGGAAAATGTCCCTCTTATGTAATAAGAACAATATAATAATCTGAGTACTGCTCTAAAAAGACATGCCATCGAAGCTTTGTCTTGCACTCATCAGGACAGAATCGTTAGAAAACCATATCTCAAAGGGAACAATCAGAATCTAGCTGCCAACCATTCAGCTTCCCTTTTTCATGCGGTATACATTGTTGTTGCCTTTGGAGACTCTGCACTCTCTTCCAAGGCCGGTATATCCTTCCTGAGGTTTGGTTCCCGAAACCAAACACAATCTTCGAAATTGAAAACAAAATTCTGCAGATGCTGGAAATCTGAACTAAAAACACAAAGTGCTGTAAAACCTCAGCAGGTTGGGGACTTCTGGTGGAAGTCACACATTTGGTGGGTCCTGCTAGAGACTTGGTTATTTGCCCTTTGTACTCAGTTTTTGGGGAGAATTTCATATGATCATTCATGGGAAAGCTTAAGGCTACAAAAGGATGTCAAAAACCCAGAAAAAGAATACAGGGAGAAAGGGGGTGAGCGAAAGTCCGGCAGCAGGTTTGGTGGAGAGTTCAGCGGGAGGAAAGATGCGGGAGTAAGCTCGCCGAGTGGCCCATTATGGTAGATAAGCTGGCCAAAGTGATGGCGGGGGAGTTTGAGCGGCTGTTTTCGGAACACTTTGATAAGCATCGAATAGACATGATTACCTCACTCAAGGAGTGGGTGGGTGAGACCCATGCCCCGATGAAGGAGACTTTGACAAAGGCGTCAACGGCGGTGCAGGAGCAAGGAGAGGTGTTGAAGGGGGTGGAGGCTTGTCGTAGGACATCAACCAGTTCACCTCGACGGTTGACGAGCTGTGGAGGGTGGTAGAAAGTAACAAAGGGCTGAGAGCCAAGGTGGAAGACCTGGAGAACAGGTCACAAAGGCAGAATCTAAGGATTGTGCGTTTGGCTGGAGGGCCGGAGGCCTACGGAGTACTTTGCGGAAATGTTTGTTAAGTTGATGGTGGAGGAGGAGGACCCCTCCCTCTACGAGTTGGGTAGGGCTCACCGGTCATTCCGGCTGAAACCAAAGGCGAATGAGCCACCAACGGCTGTGATCTTCTGCTTCCATAGCTATTAGTTGTAGGAGAAGGTGCTGAGATGGGCAAAGCTGAAATGAGAGGTGATGTGGGAAGGTGGCAGCATATGTATATACCAGGATCTCACAGCAGAGCTGGCGAGAAGGCGTGCGGCCTTTAGTCAGACAAAGGTGGAGTTGTATAAAAGCAACATGAGGTTTGGGGTGGTCTACCCGGCGATACTGAGGGTCACACATCTCTCCAGAGACTACTATTTTGAGACGCGGAAGAGGCAGGGGCGTTCGTGAAAGCTGAAGGACTGGGACTGAATTGAGTTTGGACTTTGACGGTGTTATGCTTTTTTCTTTAACTTTTTGTATTTTTTGGCATTGTTGCTCTTTTTTCCTCTCCCTCTATTTGTTTTTTTTGTTGTTAAGTGGTGTTTGGGAAGGGATGGTTTGGGGTTTGTCGGTTGGGATTTGTTTTTGGGTTTGAGGGATTATTGTGTTGGGAGTTTGGAAGGTTTGGGTGTGGGGGGGCTCGGATGTTGGTTTGTTTTTACTATGTGGGAAAGGGGCACTGGCAGACGCCACCACACTGGAAGGCGCAAGCTGGCTAATGAATGGGAGCACGGTGGGGGAAGGGCCGCGGCCATTGGAACCTGTATGGACAGGACTTGATGGGCCTGGAAGGTGTGAATGGTGGGAGGATGGGAATGACACCGGGTGAGATGGTTTCGAGAGGACGTGGCTGGGGGGGAGGGTTGGTTTCTGCGAAGGGGGAGGGGTAGGTGGCTGACCGTTACTAGGGGCAGGGCTGGGTCCCGCTTGCTGGGTGGAGCCAGAAGTAGTGGTTATGACTGACAGAAGGGGCGGGGGGGGGAGGTGAGAGACCCCCTGCTCGGGTGGTGAGAGACCCCCTGCTCGGGTGGTGACATGGAATGTGCAACGGTTGGGGGGACCAGTGAAGTGAGCAAGAGTTTTCCTGCATTTGAAGAGTTTGAAAGTCGGCATGGTGCAAGAGACCCACCTGAGGGTGAAGGACCAGGCGAGGCTGAGAAAGGGTTGGGTAAGTCAGGTACTCCACTCGGGCTGTGACAGCAGGGCCCGGGGGATAGCGATACTGCTGGGTAAGAGAGTGAGGTTCCAGATGGAGAAAATGGTGGCAGATCAGGGGGGTAGGTTTGTAATAGTAACGGGTGCTTTGGTGGCAAGGTTGGTGCTGCTGGGTATTGTATACGGCCTGAATTGGGACGATGTAGGATTTATGAAGAAGGTGCTGGCTGCCATACCAAATTTGGATACACACCAGTTAATACTGGGATGAGGGCGGCGGGGGGGGGGGGCAAGTAGAAGTATAGTACTGAATCTGAAGTTAGATAATTCCATGCCACGTTCACTGACCACCTCGGGCAGCCGGGTGGGGGGCGGGGGGGGGGGGGGGGGGGGCGGGGAGGTGTTGGCTGCATTTATGAGGAAGATTGGGGGATGGACCCGTGGAGGTTTTTGCACCAGAGGGAGCATTCATTATTTTTGGGAAGCATTGAAAGCAGTAGTGAGGCTTGAAGTTATCTCGTTTAAGGCTCAGGTGGACAGGGAGGCACGAGAGGACCGGCAACGATTGGTGGAAGAAATTTTGGAGGTAGATGGAAGGTATGTGGAGGATTCGACTCCGGATTGTCGGGTAAGGAGGAAGGAGCTGCAGGCGAGGTTTGACCTTCTGTCCACGTGAAAGGCGATCCAGCAATTAAGGCAGGTGAAGGGGGTTGTATATGAGTATGAGGGAAAGGCCAGCTGCTTGTTGGAGGCCAGCTCTGCTGACAGGCGGTGGCAAGAAAGATTGTTCGGGTCCGGGACAGGACAGGGGACTTGCTGGTGGCACCGCAGCAGGTGAATAAGGTGTTGGAAGAGTTTTATAAGAATCTGTATAAGTTGGAGCTTCCGGAGAATGAGTCGGACATGAGGGCATTTCTGGGGCGCTTGGAGATTCCTGAGGTGGGAGAGGAAGAGAGGGCAGGGTGGGAGGAGTCTGTGGGTGTGGAAGAAGTGCGGGCGGCGAGAGGGAAGATGCTGATGGATGAGGCACTGGGTCCGGATGGCTTCCTGGTGGAGCCTTATAAGACGTTTCTGGATAAGTTGTCGCCACTGCTGGTGGAGATGTTCAATGACTCGGTAGCGAGGGGGTACTGCCAGAGGCTATGGGACTGGCATCCATTTCTCTGCAGCTGAAAAAGGATAAGGACTCAGTAGAGTGTGGGTCGTACAGGCCAATATCGTTATTGAATGTGGATGCCAAGATTCTGGTGAAGGTATTGGCGCTTAGGTTGGAGGAGTGCCTCTCAAAGGTGATTGGGGAAGAGCAGACTAGGTTTGTGAAGAGCAAACAGTTGCCACCTAATGTCTGTTGAATGTGATGCTTTGTCCAGCAGAAAGGAAGTGGTGGTCACCGCCAGCATGTGCACCTGGGCCAAACCGCACGGGACACTTTAATCGCTTCCATGTTCATCAACTAGGGGGGCTGGTCATTGGCATGGACATCCCTTCCTATCCTACCGCCTCCCCCCCTCCCCCCCCCCCTCGGCCGGCCATCTCCTCCCATGAACACCCTCCCCACGTCTGAGCCAAGCCCCCCCTCTCCCCACCCCGAACAGCGACTCTGCAGCCAGCCCATCTGTCACATCCTGTCACAGAGCACCAAGGAAGGTTGTAACATTGTGAGCAAGTGTTTAATGTGAACAAGTGAACATATATATGGGGTGGGGTGTCTCCCTATCACAGGGTTCCCTGTGGGGGGGGTGGGGGGGGGTGGGGGTGGGGGGTGGCAGGGGCCGGGTAGAGGAGTCCTGGGCAGACAGTGCATTGTTGGGGATGTGGCCTTTGGATGGTCACGACCAGCATGGTCCTGACGTGGTGGGTTTTGCGGTGGGCAAAGGGGGCCCTTGGCTCATTGCGAGGTCAACCATGCCAGGACCATGCTGGTAGAGACCACAAGTGATCTACACCCACGTGATTCCGTCTGCGGGGCCCAGAGAATCATGGAAGGCTGGAGCATAGGGTGCCAGGCCCGCTAAGTGGCTGCAAATGGGTCATTATGACCTATTTGCATTGATTTTCAAGCTCCTGCTGGCTTGCGGCATGGACCTTGTTCCAACCGCCAATGGGGGTTCAAAGCATCGCGATCAGGTTGGCGTCCTGTGTTTAGCCCAATTTTGCCCTGACGTCTGATTCCCCGTCCCATCGGGAAACGCATCTCGGGACGAAGAATCCTGCCCAAGAATACAATATCACTGAAGGATCATGACCAATGTAGAGAGACTGTCACTGAGGACACAATTTAGCAGTCACTCTTGCCAGTCCCGCTGAAGTCAATGGACGTTTGAACCGCTCGTCACATTTTACAGCCCTGTTCTCACCATGACTGGACTGTAGAATTCTGCCCTAAAATTACCAGAGAGTTGGGTTTTATTGATAGAACCGTTCAGTAACAATCAAATGACAGCATTCTGTTACTATAGAGGCCATTGGTTAGACCATATTGGGAGTACTGAACCCAGGTTTGGCGCTCTCACATGCTGGGTGACATCAGAACCTTGGAAAAGTTTAAAGGAGAGTGACAAGAATGACTCCTAGATTAAAGGACCTAGTTACTCAGATAGGTTAAATGAGCTGCTTTTATTTGTATTTGTGTGAGCTACCTTATCAGAGGCTTTCTGAAAAGCTAGTTAGGCATGAGTAGGGAACAGCACATATCATCTCATGCCGGGAAATAACATAGGCCACCTGGGTGGCTGACTAAAGACTTCCTTGGTGAGTCTGGAGAGGTCTGATACTCAGAGGTGACCAAATACAGGTTTATAAAGTAAAGTACTGAATGATTATATACATTCCTAATAGTTCCCCCAGCTTGAATGGCTTCCTGTGCCATGGTCAGTTTTCTCATCCGTGCTGCAGTCCCCACTCTCATCCATGCAGACCGAAAGCCCTTTGAACCTGTTGGACAATTGCAAGGTGTTGCAGACACCTGCTCAGCTCTCAATAGCGGCTGAGAGACTGGACTAGATACCATAAGTGTTTTAAAGTTTGAATGCGCTGCGGAAAGAGCGATTTGTTCCAAAAGTGATAATATAAGAGATAGAGCTTGGTTACATAGAAGCATGCATAGAAAATAGGAGAAGGAGGCCATTCAGCCCTTCAAGCCTGCTCTGCCATTCATTATGATCATGGCTGATCATCAAGTTCAATGCCCTGATCCCACCTTCCCCCCATATCCCTTGAGCCCTTTAGCCCCAAGAGCTATATCTAATTCCTTCTTGAAATTATGCAACATTTTGACCTCAACTACTTTCTGTGGTGTTGAATTCCACAGATTCACCAATCTTTGGGTGAGGAAATTTCTCTTCACCTCAGTCCTAAAAGGTTCACCCCTTATCCTCAAACTATGACCCCTAGTTCTGGGCTCCCCCACCATCGGGATCATTCTTCCTGAATCTACCCTGTCTAAACCTGTTAGAATGAACTTTATAAGTCTTTATGAGATCCTCTCTCACTCTCCTAAACTCCAGTTAATATAATCTGAACCAATCTACTCCTCATATGACAGTCCCGCCATCCCAGGAATCAATCTGGTAAACCTTTGCTGCACTCCCTCTATAGCAAGAACATCCTTCCTCAGATAAGGACACCAAAACTGTAAAATTTTTGCTTCTTGTCTGCTAACCAGCTTTCTATCCATCTCAAGACACTACTGGCAATCCATGCACTTTAACTTTATGTAGTAATCTGCTCTGTGAGACCTTCTTGAAAGCCTTCTGGAAGTCTAAATAAACCACATCCACCGGTTCTCCCTGGTCAACTCTACTAGCTACATCTTCAAAGGATTCTATAGATTTGCTAAGCATGATTTTAAATTTGTCAATCCATTTGACTTTGTCTGATTATACCACTGCTTTCCAAATGCTGTGCTTTGAAATCTTTGATAATGGACTCCAGCAACTTCCCTACCACCGACGTTAGGCTCACTGGTCTATAGTTCCCTGTTTTCTCTCTACCCCACTTTTGAATAACGGGGTTATATTTGCTGCCCTCAAATCTGCAGGAACCATTCCAGAGTCCAAAGAATTTTGGAAGATTACCACCAATGGATCTACTATTCCTCGGGCCACTTCCTTACGCATTCGAGGATGAAGATGATCAGGCCCTGGGGATTTATTTGCCTTCAACCCCATTAATTTCCCCCAAACAATTTCTTTTTTTGAAGGGGTAATTTAGCGTGGCCAGCCACTTAACCTGCACATCTTCTGCGTTGTGGGGGTGTGACCCACACAGACATGGGGAGTGTAGCCACTTAAAATGGCCAATTCCCGATTTAAAATGGCGAACGACAAAGGATGATGGGAAAGTCAGCCAACAGGACAAAAACGAGCAGCTGCAGGTTGGCTGTGTATTTACCTCTGGAAAGGCCAGACAAGATCGATACCAGTGTAGCCACTTAAAATGGCTAACTCCTGATTAGAATAGCCAAACCCCGATTTAAAATGGCGAACGGAAGAGGCTGATGGGAAAATCAGCCAACAGGACTCAAACAGACAGCTGCAGGCAAAACAGTGTATTCGCCTCTGGGGAGGCCAGACAGAATCGATACCTGCAGCCATCAACATAACAACACACCAGCCATCTGCATAGTAAGTAGCAATCCCGGGAACAATATGCTACAAATTAGAAACACAAAGCCAACCCAGACTTTTCGGCGCCAGCAGGAGCTTACACAAAGAGAGGTGAATGACCACCCCTCGATCAAGGAATCACTCCAGCATTGGAGAATATCGAACCAAGTGATTGGGACCAAGTCCAATCACTTGGAACCAGGTACAAGGTCCGCCCCGAGAGGCGGGAAGCCCCTGGGGACTATAAGAATAGGGGCCAAGTTCAAATCGACCCTTCTTCTCCTCTCCGCACCCTTCGAGACCCTTCTGCTGACCCTCTGCAACAGCCGCGAGAAATAGTAAGTCTTACTCCAACGCTCGCTACGAGATAGGCACTCCTGACTATTGACCTGTACCAGCCTTGAATCCCGCAGGCTCAGAACCCATACGAAAGGCCATTCGTTTCCCTGACCTGGTGGGCCATTTCCAAAGTTAAGTATTGGCCTGTTAGTTGTAGGAAGCAGCTTAGAAGTAGAATTAATGTATAAGTATTGATTGCTGTATATAATAAATGTGCGTTGATTTAACTCTTACTAAGCGGTGTGTTGGATTATTGATCATTACACGGACTTGAACCACGTGGCGGTATCAGAAAGATACCTGGCGACTCAAGAGCAAAGGTGACAGAACAAGAGCAATTAAACTAAGACTAAAACGAGCAACACCAGTAACCATCAGCATAACAAAACACCAGCCATCTGCAAACTAATGAGCAATCCCCGGGAACAATGAGCAACATTTAGACACACAAAGCAAAACCAAACTCTTCGGCGCCAGCAGAAGCCTACACAAAAGGAGGTGAACGACCACCTCAAGACCGCCCATCGATCAGGGAACCGCTCCAGCATTGGAGAAAATCGAACCAAGTGATTGGGACAAAGTCCAAGGACCAGGTACAGGGTCCGCCCCGAAAGGCGGGAAGCCCCTGGGTACTATAAGAATTGAGCCCCAAGTTCAAGTCGCTCTCTTCCTCAGCTCTTCAGCTCTCTTCCACCGCTTCCAGCTCTTCCTCAGCTCCAGCTCTTCACCACCGCTTCGCCAGCTCTTCAGCAGCTGGTCGAAAACTGTAAGTCTTACTTCAACGCTCGCTACGAGATAGGCGCTCCTAGCTATCAATCTGTACCAACTTCGAATCCCGCAGGCTCAGAACTCGAACAAAAGGCCATTTGTTTCCCTGACATGGTGGGCCAGTTCCAAGTTAAGTATAGGCCTGTTAGTTGTAAGAAATAGCTTAGACGTAGAATTTATGCATGAGTAGTGATTACTGTGTATAATAAATGTGCTTTGATTTAAATCTTACTAATCGGTGTATTGGATTATTGATCATTACTCGGACTTGAACCACGTGGCGGTATCATAAAGATACCTGGCGACTCAAGAGCAAAGGTGATAGAACAGAGCAATTAAACTAAGGCAAAGTTAGCAACAGGAGAATGTGCAAACTCCACATGGACAGTGACCTTAGGCCAGGATCGAACCCGGGTCCTCAGCGCCGTAGGCAGCAGTGCTAACCACTGCACCACTGTGCCACCCCCCAAATACATTTCTCTACAAATACTAATTTCCTTCGGCTTCTCACTGAAACTTGTGTTTCTCAGAACTTCCGGTATATTATTCGTGTTTTCCTTTGTAAAGGCAGAAGCAAAGTATGAATTTGCTTCCTCAGCCATTTCTTTGTTCCCTGTTATGAATTCCCCAGTTTCTGCCTGTAACATTAGTTTATTATATCAATCGTTTTCTCTTTACATTGCTATAGAAATTTTTACAGTCGGTATTATGTTCCCCTCCAGCTTACTTTCATATTGTCCTTTCCCCTTCTTAATCAATCACTCGGTCCACCTTTGATGAATTTTGAACTGTTCCTAATCCTCAGGTCTGTTGCTTTTTCTTGCTAATTTGAATGCTTCTTCTTTGAATCTAATACTATCTCTAATTTCTATTGTAAGCCATGGTTTGGCCACAGTTCACTTTCTACTCTTGCGTCAAATAGGACTATACAAATTTTGGAGTTCACCTATTTGTTCCTTGAATGCCTGCCACTGTCCTTCCTTTCAATAATGTTTCCCTGTCCACCATAGCCAGCTAATGCCTCATACCATCATAGTTACCTTTATTGATGTTCAGGACCTTGATCTCAGAATCAACTACCTCACTATTCACCTTGATAAAGAATTCTACCATATCACGTTCACTCATTCCTAAGGGTTCTTTCACAACTAGATTGCCAACTGCCTGAACAGCTCTTCCCAGACTGCTTCATTGTGATGCTGACTACAGAATACTCTTCCCAGTAATTTTATAAACACATTTTATTCAAACAAAAGAAAATAAAACAATATTAACACTTTTACTTTAGCTCGAACATAAGAACATAAGAACATAAGAACTAGGAGCAGGAGTAGGCCATCTGGCCCCTTGAGCCTGCTCCACCATTCAATGAGATCATGGCTGATCTTTTGTGGACTCAGCTCCACTTTCCGGCCCGAACACCATAACCCTTAATCCCTTTATTCTTCAAAAAACTATCTATCTTTATCTTAAAAACATCTAATGAAGGAGCCTCTACTGCTTCACTGGGCAAGGAATTCCATAGATTCGCAACCCTTTGGGTGAAGAACTTTCTCCTAAACTCAGTCCTAAATCTACTTCCCCTTATTTTGAGGCTATACCCCCTAGTTCTGCTTTCACCCGCCAGTGGAAACAACCTGCCCGCATCTATCCTGTCTATTCCCTTCATAGTCTTATATGTTTCTATAAGATCCCCCCCCTCATCCTTCTAAATTCCAATGAGTACAGTCCCAGTCTACTCAACCACTCCTCGCAATCCAACCCCTTCAGCTCTGGGATTAACCTAGTGAATCTCCTCTGCACACCCTCCAGTGCCAGTACGTCCTTTCTCAAGTAAGGAGACCAAAACTGAACACAATACTCCAGGTGTGGCCTCACTAACACCTTATGCACGAGCACACCACGGTCTCTCTGCACAGCAGCATGTTTTAATATTCTATCATTTAAATAATAATCCCTTTTGCTGTTATTCCTACCAAAATGGATAACCTCACATTTGTCAACATTGTATTCCATCTGCCAGACCCTAGCCCATTCACTTAGCCTATCCAAATCCCTCTGCAGACTTCCAGTATCCTCTGCACCTTTTGCTTTACCACTTATCTTAGTGTCGTCTGCAAACTTGGACACATTGCCCTTGGTCCCCAACTCCAAATCATCTATGTAAATTGTGAACAGTTGTGGGCCCAACACGGATCCCTGAGGGACACCACTAGCTACTGATTGCCAACCAGAGAATCGCCCATTAATCCCCACTCTTTGCTTTCTATTAATTAACCAATCCTCTATCCATGCTACTACTTTCCCGAACAGATCATATGTAGTTTCTTAACCTTAACACCCTAGTTCCTGTTAAACATCATTTTCAATAACCATTCCACTCTCATGCCACTTACACAGTCATGCCAAGGCAATACTTTAATACTTGCGTTTACAAAGCAATTTTTCTTCTGTTAGTCACATCTGTTCAAAACCCTTTTTCAAAGTCTGTCTTGGTGGCAACTTTCATGACCTCTCTGATCGATTTCCACAGCCTTCACCTGTAACTGTTTTGAAACACATTATTTTTCTCTCTCTTTCTAAACAAACCCACTCCACCACCCCCCCCCCCAACCTGGCCACCACCCATTGGTTGCCCACCCAGAGCAACAACCATAGGAGCCCATGGGGGCAAAGGTGCATACCCCTGGTGAGGGCAGTGCCAGTCCATGGTACCCCCGGCATCAGGGACTGGTGCCAGGGCCAGAGGCCCCCATGGTGCCAGCCACCAACGGGGGCAGGGGTGTGGGGATGGAAGGGGAGGCGGGGGCAGAGCCCGCAGTGCCAACTGGGGCCACCATGTAGCCCGGTGAATCTGGTTGGACATGGGGGTTTGCACCATGCTAACATGTCGACCTTTCACCCCTGCAGACAATGGATATTGGAATTCCGGACTGGGCATGCCAGCGAAGACTCCGGATGAGCAGGGAGACAGTGCAACATATCTGCTCGATGATGGCACATCTGGCACCGCAGGGGAATGGGGGAGGACACCCCCTCCCAGTGGGCATCGAAGGGGCTGTTTGGCACAGGGCTAAATAACTGGCTTTGAAAGCAGACCAAGGCAGGCCAGCAGCAGGGTTCAATTCCCGTACCAGCCTCCCCGAACAGGCGCCGGAATGTGGTAACTAGGGTTTTTTCACAGTAACTTCATTTGAAGCCTACTTGTGACAAGAAGCGATTTTCATTAGGGGCTGGTTTAGCTCACTGGGCTAAATCGCTGGCTTTTAAAGCAGACCAAGGCAGGCCAGCAGCACGGTTCAATTCCCGTACCAGCCTCCCCGAACAGGCACTGGAATGTGGCGACTAGGGGCTTTTCACAGTAACTTAATTGAAGCCTACTCGTGACAATAAGTGATTTTCATTTCAGGTGACGATCACCTTGAACGTTTATGCCACGGGATCCTTCCAGGTGCCGAGTGGGGACCTATCCAGGATCTCTCACAGACCTCGGTGCACAAGTGCATCCGTGCCGTCACAGGGGCCCGATATGCCCAGGCAGCTCAATACATTTACCTCAATGTAGACCGAGCCTACCAGGGTGCCTGGGTAGCAGGGTTCGCCGCCATCGCAGGGATGCCCCGGGTTCAGAGACTGATTGATGGGATGCATGTCGCCCTACGGGCACCTGCAGATGACAGGCCGATCTATACCAACCAAAAGGATGAACGCGCAGCTGATATGTGACCATCAGCTTTGCATCATACACGTCTGCGTCCATTACCTGTGCACAACGTCTTCATCCCGGCACACTTGGCGATTCCTGACATGCTCGAGATGCCCTCATGGGCTGGGGGGGGGGGGTTGGCCCCTGGGTGACAGGGGCTATCCACTGCGGTCGTGGCTGATGACGCCTATCCGGAGGCCACAGACCGATGCTGAGACCGACTGCAATGACACCCACACAGCGACCAGGTCCGTGATCAAGCTGTGCTTCAGCAGCCTGAAGATGCGGTTCAGGTGCCTGGACCTCTCTGGAGGGGCCCTCCAGTATGACGCTGAGAGGGTCGCCCGCATTGTGGCAGCCTGCTGTGTCCTCCACAACATCGCGCAGCAGAGGGGTGATGTGCTGTAGGAGGTGGAGGAATGGCAGGCCTCATCAGAGGAGGAGGATGCAGATGAGGGCAAGGGTGGGCAGGATATGGAGCCCAGGCAGGCACGGGAGGCCGCACGACGTGTGCGCCAGGGCTAAGCACACGGGATGCTCTGATTGTCTCCCGCTTCACTGGCGGGGGGGTGGGGGGAAACTGGCCATGGGCAAAGACACCATATCCCAATCCCGTACTACCCCCGTGACCCCCCTCCCCGAGCCACCTCTCACCTGTGTTGCTAACTTTTGGTTGGCTCTTAATTTGGTTCTGTTTAATCACGTTTGCTCAAGAGTCGCCGGGTATCTTTCGACACCGCCACAAGGTTCAGAACCGAATACTGATCAATGACTCGATACACCAGTTAGCAAGTTCAAAAGCAATGCTCATTTATTTACACACAGTCAAATCTACTCATGCATAAACTCTACAAACTAAACTACCACTATTACTAAAAGCCTATACTTAGCTTCGGGCACCCACTCAGTCAGAGGAACAATGGCCGTCGCTCGGTTCCGAGGCTGCTGGGTTGAGCTGTTTACAGGAAAGCAACTAGGAGCGTCTATCTCGTAGCGTGCGTTGACTTGGAACTTACTTGGTCTGCTGTAGCTGCTAGGCAGGTCTCTCTCTTCGGTGAGAGCCAAAGCCAAAGGAGGGCGTTTCTCCCTTGGGGGATATCTTTTATACGGAAAAGGGCTTTGCGCGCTTTTGGGCGGGCCTTGAACTTGGCCTCAACTAATTGGGTCTTTCCCAATCACCGGTATCGATTTTCCTCCAATAGAGGGGTGGTTCCCTGATCGCTGGGCGTGTCCTGGTGACTGTCAATCTGCTTTGTCTTAGCTTCTTCTGGCGCCGGGGAGTCTGCCTTAACATTGTGTATCTAAATGTTTCCCTTTTGTCCCCGGAGATGGCTCATTAGTATGTAGATTGTTTGGTAGTTTCTGTCCTGTCTGAGAGTTTAAGGTTCTAATCAATAGACAGAGCTTGCACCTGCTTGTTTCTTAGCATTGTCCAATTTTCCCTGCATTCTTGGCAGGTGTCCATTTTGTAATCGGGACGTGGCCATCCCAGATGGCTACACACCCTCCTTGTGATCCTCAATGCGAAGCGTGAAGGATCACATTACTATGGCGTCTTCATCCTCTGATCCCCGGTGCACCCATGCTTAGGCTCTACACTGTCCTATCCTATGCAACACAATTTTACCTAAACCATTTTAAATACATTCATTATCAGAAAATTCTACGGGGCGCTATGACATTAATATATGCATTACAGGAAAATTTTAAAAAACTGGAACCTCTAACTATTCTCAATAAACTATCCTCATTCAAACAATCCAAAAATACAAACAATCCAAAAATAATCTAAACATCTTAAACTGTACAAAAATAGCAGCACGCAAATTTCTCTGGCCTGGCAGTCAGACACAGAGGTTTACACCTCTTTATTCCAGAGAATACATTCAACAAATGGATGCTCTTTAATTGGTCCCAATGGGTTCGGGGGTCTGGTGAAATCCGAAAATGGGGGACCTAAATCTGTATACCGGGGTGCGAGAGCGATATGCTCTGTTTTGCCATTTCCTAACTCTATACGTTTGCACGACACTGTAAAGTATCGCCAGCACCAAGAGTGCTCCGACTACATATGAGAGTGAGTACCAGGTGATAAACCTATCACACCAGGTCGGGGTATTGCTAGCTGTCGCTGGGCTAGTTATCTCGGGGTTCTGTGTATTGCAGGGGTGAGAATCGTTTACGGTTTGTGTGGTAGGGGTCAGGGGGGGTAGGGTCCGCTCGCAACTGAAGGGATCCCGCTAAGATCCATGTGAACACGAAGGCTGTCTTCATCTTTGTCGGTATTCTTCTTTGTCTTCCTCTGTGGTTCCTGGGTTTCTGGAGTTCTGTGAACACAAGCATAATTTCTGTTATTATCTTGCTTAAGATCTCGTATGTCTGTCTGTCTGTCCTTTACTGCCAATTTCCCTTTATAATTGGTCACCATCTGTGACTCCCTCATTTATTTATTTTAAAACCGAATCTTGGGACAAGACATTTAAGAAAAATACTGCCGTACTGCGAGCCGTCTCGCAGCCTGTGATTTACCATCCCAGTGTTTGAGGATGTAAATAGCATAGGGGAGCAACTTAAGTGTTGCCAAAACCAAACAAAAGAATTTTTAATGTAATGAGCCAAAAATGGGGTGCGTATGGGCCGCGGCGGGTAAGAAATGGGTGGAATCCCCGGGTAGGACGGTGATCAATGCCGTATGTGCTCTACCCGAGCATAGCTGACCAGAGGGGGGTCCTCAATCAGGGCGGGGACCAATATCGTTTCGCCACTGCCTGAGCAACCAGCAAGAACGGGTAAGAATGTGGTCGTCGAGGGGGCTGCCTCTCGAATTAGGAGAGCAATTATGAGTCGGGTTCTGTCGACAGACTAGTTCCTCTGAACTATTGTCTGGGTCAAACTTGTACCTTTAACAAGGTTCTGGTGACAAACTAATTCCTCTGAACTATTGTCTGGGACAAACTTGTTCCATTAACAGCCGGGGGGCATTAAAGGAGTGTTGGTGTGGGGCCGTGAAAAACTGTCCGAGTTTACACACAACACTTAACGATAACACTAACGAACAAACATTCAAAAAACATGGTGCAGGTTTCATCAGAAAGCACACCGTGTCTCTCCATCGGTTCCTTCTTTCTCTATCATCTGGACACCTCACTGCTCAATAGCGAACAGGGTTGCAAAGGGATTCGTTTGGTGGGAGTCAGACTCTAAGTCAACATCTTCTCCCGGCTGCCAAACTCTTGTCTGTAGTAACCGTGCTAAAGCTGCTTGGGGCGAATTGGGGTCCATCTCATCATTCCAGATGAGCCTGAACGAATTGTCTCGGTGCCAGAATTGTGTGTCGAGGTTGGAGCTACTAGGTTTCAATCTGTAATCGTCGGGCGGTGTGTCTGGGTCAGGGGCTTTGATATAAGTGATCTCGAATGGGTCAGTAGAATCATGCTCAGATTCACTGGGAGTGGGGCCTGGTACAGGGGTGTAGTCGTAACGTGGTGTGCTGTGGCTGTCGTCATTGTGATCGCTATCACTGTTGCTGTCGCTGCTGTGTCTGAGGGCGGGCTGGAGTGGTTGGGGGAGGGTAGGAATACGTCATCTGTGGGCGGGGCGTGATCATCTGCTGCTGCGAGCAGGATGTGGTGTCTGTGGTTATTCTGTGAGCTGTAAGCCTTGAGCTGGTTTATATGAAACCACGCAGACTTACCATTGGGATAGGTTATTTTGTATACTGAGGGGCTGACTTTGTCCGAAATGGAGTACGGTCCGGAAAATTTTGGGGAAAGGAATGAAGTGGGGTTGTAAAGGGAAAGCATAACTTGTTGCCCTACTGTAAACTCAGTGGCGTGTACTGTTTTGTCGAAACAAGCCTTGCTCTGTTTCTTCCTGGTTCCAAGTCTCACTGCTGGGCTGCCTTTATGTTCTGTATCAGTTGTGTAACCGCATTTTCATGTGTGAGGGCTGTAACTGTGGGGCTGGCCAAATCCAGTCCTAGTAAATACTCAGTGCCTTTCATGGGGCGTCCGGTCATGAGGGTGTGGGGGGGGTGTATCCAGGGCAGCACGGTAGCATTGTGGATAGCACAATTGCTTCATAGCTCCAGGGTCCCAGGTTCGATTCCGGCTTGGGTCGCTGTCTGTGCGGAGTCTGCACGTCCTCCCCGTCTGTGCGTGGGTTTCCTCCGGGTGCTCCGGTTTCCTCCCACAGTCCAAAGATGTGCAGGTTAGGTAGATTGGCCATGATAAATTGCCCTTAGTGTCCAAAATTGCCCTTAGTGCTGGGTGGGGTTACTGGGTTATGGGGATAGGGTGGAGGTGTTGACCTTGGGTAGGGTGCTCTTTCCAAGAGCCGGTGCAGACTCGATGGGCCGAATGGCCCCCTTCTGCACTGTAAATTCTATGATAATTCTATGATACCGTGTTTCTTAAAAACATTAAAGCAAATGGGAGTACTGAATCCCAGGTGCTGTTATTCTGCTGTACCATTTTCCTGAGGGTGGCTTTCAATGTCCTATTCATTCGTTCTACAATACCACTTGACTGGGGGTGGTGTGCGATATGGAACTTTTGTCTAATGCCGAAAATCGTGAGGACGTTTTTCATTACCCGTCCGGTGAAATGGGTCTGACTCTATACTGCGTGGGAGGCCCCATCTTGTAAAGATGTGGTGCGTTAATATTTTAGCCGTTGTCTTGGCCGTATTAGTGATGGAAATGCTTCCACCCATTTTGTGAAGGTGTCTATGACCATCAACACATACTTGTAACCATTTCTGCACGGGGGTAGGGGTCCTATATAATCTATCTGGAGATTTGTCCAGGGTCCATTGACGGGGCGGGTGTGGCTGAGTTGAACCTTTTTAGCATATCTGTCCGGATTGTTCTGGGCACAGATTAAACAATTCTTTATGTAGTGTGTGACATCGATTTTTAAAGCAGGCCACCAGCAAAGCGGTCTGAGGTGGGCAAGGGTGGGTTAAATTCCTTGGTGTCCATGATTGTCATGGAACTGATAAATGATCTGGTTCCTGTCCTGGCTGGGAACTATATAAATGCCATCCTTTAAAATCACACCGTCGTGTGTGATGATTGTGTTTTTAAACTTATTGTACGGGGCTGGGAAGGTTCCCTTTAAAACTTCCCTGAGTTTCTCATCCTCTTTCTGGGCCTTCGCTAAATCCTGAATGTTGGTCTGTGAGACCTGAACTGCGTGTACTGGGGTGTTCTCGGGGGGGGGGGGGTTTCCAAAAATAACCATGCCTGGAACCTGCCTTCGCTAGGGCGTCTGCTTTAACAGCAGCTAGTGAGAGGACAGGCACCGCAGCCAGTGAGAGGGAATGCACAGCAGCCAGTGAGAGGGAATGCACAGCAGCCAGTGAGAGGGAATGCACAGCAGCCAGTGAGAGGGAATGCACAGCAGCCAGTGAAAGGGCATGCACATCAGCCAGTGAGAGGGAATGCACAGCAGCCAGTGAGAAGGAATGCACAGCAGTCAGTGAGAGGGCATGCACAGCAGCCAGTGAGAGGGAATGCACAGCAGCCAGTGAGAGGGTAGGCACCACAGCCAGTGAGAGGGAATGCACAGCAGTCAGTGATGGGGAATGCACAGCAGCCAGTGAGAGGGAATGCGCAGCCGCTAGTGAGAGGGAATGCACAGCCACCAGTGAGAGGGAATGCACAGCAGCCAGTGAGAGGGAATGCACAGCAGCCAGTGAGAGGGAATGCACAGCAGCCAGTGAGAGGGAATGCACAGCAGCCAGTGAGAGGGAATGCACAGCAGCCAGTGAGAGGGAATGCACAGCAGCCAGTGAGTGGGAATGCACAGCAGCCAGTGAGAGGGAATGCACATCAGCCAGTGGGAGGGAATGCACAGCAGCCAGTGAGAGGGAATGGACAGCAGCCAGTGAGAGGGAACGCACAGCAGCCAGTGACAGGGAATGCACAGCAGCCAGTGAGAGGGAATGCACAGCAGCCAGTGAGAGGGAATGCACAGCAGCCAGTGAGAGGACAGGCACAGCAGCCAGTGAGAGGGAATGCACAGCAGCCAGTGAGAGGACAGGCACAGCAGTAGGTGAGAGGGAATGCACAGCAGCCAGTGAGAGGACAGGCACAGCAGTAGGTGAGAGGGAATGCACAGCAGCCAGTGAGAGGGAATGCACAGCAGCCAGCGAGAGGGAATGCACAGCCGCCAGTGAGAGGGAATGCACAGCAGCCAGTGTGAGGGAATGCACAGCAGCCAGTGAGAGGGAATTCACAGCTGCCGGTGAGAGGGAATGCACAGCAGCCAGTGAGAGAGAATGCACAGCAGCCAGTGAGAGGGAATGCACAGCCGCCAGTGAGAGGGAATGCACAGCAGCCAGTGAGAGGGAATGCACCGCCGCCAGTGAGAGGGCATGCACAGCAGCCAGTGAGAGGGAATGCACAGCAGCCAGTGATAGGGAATGCACAGCAGCCAGTGAGAGGGAATGCACAGCAATCAGTGAGAGGGAATGCACAGCAGATGGTGAGATGGAATGCACAGCAGCCAGTGAGAGGGAATGCACAGCAGACAGTGAGGGGGAATGCACAGCAGCCAGTGAGAGGGAATGCACAGCAGCCAGTGAGAGGGAATGCACATCAACCAGTGAGAGGGAATGCACAGCAGCCAGTGAGAGGAATGCACAGCAGCCAGTGAGAGGGAATGCACAGCAGTCAGTGAGTGGGAATGCACAGCAGCCAGTGAGAGTGAATGCACAGCAGCCAGTGAGAGGGAATGCACAGCAGCCAGTGAGAGTGAATGCACAGCAGCCAGTGAGAGGGAATGCACAGCAGCCAGTGAGAGGGCAGCCACAGTAGCCAGTGAGAGGGAATGCACAGCAGTCAGTGAGTGGGAATGCACAGCAGCCAGTGAGAGGGAATGCACAGCAGCCAGTGAGAGGGCAGGCACAGCAGCCAGTGAGAGGGAATGCACAGCAGCCAGTGAGAGGGAATGCACAGCAGCCAGTGAGAGGGAATGCACAGCAGCTAGTGAGAGGGAATGCACAGCAGCCAGTGAGAGGGAATGCACAGTAGCCAGTGAGAGGGAATGCACAGCAGCCAGTGAGAGGGAATGCACAGCAGCCAGTGAGAGGGAATGCACAGTAGCCAGTGAGAGGGAATGCACAGCAGCCAGTGAGATGGAATGCACAGCAGCCAGCGAGAGGGAATGCACAGCAGCCAGTGAGAGGGAATGCACAGCAGCCAGTGAGAGGGAATGCACAGCAGCCAGTGAGAGGGAATGCACAGCAGCCAGTGAGAGGGAATGCACAGCAGCCAGCGAGAGGGAATGCACAGCAGCCAGTGAGAGGGCAGGCACAGCAGCCAGTGAGAGGGAATGCACAGCAGCCAGTGAGAGGACAGGCACAGCAGTAGGTGAGAGGGAATGCACAGCAGCCAGTTAGAGGGAATGCACAGCAGCCAGTGAGATGGAATGCACAGCAGCCAGTGAGAGGGAATGCACAGCAGCCAGTGAGAGGGAATGTACAGCAGCCAGTGAGAGGGAATGCACAGCAGCCAGTGAGAGGGAATGCACAGCAGCCAGTGAGAGGACAGGCACAGCAGCCAGTGAGAGGACAGGCACAGCAGTAGGTGAGAGGGAATGCACAGCAGCCAGTGAGAGGGAATGCACAGCAGCCAGTGAGAGGGAATGCACAGCAGCCAGTGAGAGGGAATGCACAGCCGCCAGTGAGAGGGAATGCACAGCAGCCAGTGAGAGGGAATGCACAGCAGCCAGTGAGAGGGAATTCACAGCTGCCGGTGAGAGGGAATGCACAGCAGCCAGTGAGAGAGAATGCACAGCAGCCAGTGAGAGGGAATGCACAGCAGCCAGTGAGAGGGAATGCACAGCAGCCAGTGAGAGGGAATGCACCGCCGCCAGTGAGAGGGAATGCACAGCAGCCAGTGAGAGGGAATGCACAGCAGCCAGTGATAGGGAATGCACAGCAGCCAGTGAGAGGGAATGCACAGCAATCAGTGAGAGGGAATGCACAGCAGATGGTGAGATGGAATGCACAGCAGCCAGTGAGAGGGAATGCACAGCAGACAGTGAGGGGGAATGCACGAGAGCCAGTGAGAGGGAATGCACAGCAGCCAGTGAGAGGGAATGCACAGCAACCAGTGAGAGGGAATGCACAGCAGCCAGTGAGAGGAATGCACAGCAGCCAGTGAGAGGGAATGCACAGCAGTCAGTGAGTGGGAATGCACAGCAGCCAGTGAGAGTGAATGCACAGCAGCCAGTGAGAGGGAATGCACAGCAGCCAGTGAGAGTGAATGCACAGCAGCCAGTGAGAGGGAATGCACAGCAGCCAGTGAGAGGGCAACCACAGTAGCCAGTGAGAGGGAATGCACTGCAGTCAGTGAGTGGGAATGCACAGCAGCCAGAGAGAGGGAATGCACAGCAGCCAGTGAGAGGGAATGCACAGCAGCCAGTGAGAGGGAATGCACAGCAGCCAGTGAGAGGGCAGGCACAGCAGCCAGTGTGAGGGAATGCACAGCAGCCAGTGAGAGGGAATGCACAGCAGCTAGTGAGAGGGAATGCACAGCAGCCAGTGAGAGGGAATGCACAGTAGCCAGTGAGAGGGAATGCACAGCAGCCAGCGAGAGGGAATGCACAGCAGCCAGTGAGAGGGAATGCACAGCAGCCAGTGAGAGGGAATGCACAGCAGCCAGTGAGAGGGAATGCACAGCAGCCAGTGAGAGGGAATGCACAGCAGCCAGCGAGAGGGAATGCACAGCAGCCAGTGAGAGGGAATGCACAGCAGCCAGTGAGAGGGAATGCACAGCCGACAGTGAGAGGGAATGCACAGCAGCCAGTGAGAGGACAGGCACAGCAGCCAGTGAGAGGGAATGCACAGCAGCCAGTGAGAGGGAATGCACAGCAGCCAGTGAGAGGGAATGCACAGCAGCCAGTGAGAGGGAATGCACAACAGCCAGTGAGAGGGAATGCACAGCAGCCAGTGAGAGGGAATGCACAGCAGCCAGTGAGAGGGAATGCACAGCAGCCAGTTGGAGGGAATGCACAGCAGCCAGTGAGAGGGAATGCACAGCAGCCAGTGAGAGGGAATGCACAGCAGCCAGTGAGAGGGAATGCACAGCAGCCAGTGAGAGGGAATGCACAACAGCCAGTGAGAGGGAATGCACAGCAGCCAGTGAGAGGGAATGCACAGCAGCCAGTGAGAGGGAATGCACAGCAGCCAGTGGGAGGGAATGCGCAGCAGCCAGTGAGAGGGAATGCACAGCCAGTGATAGGGAATGCACAGCAGCCAGTGAGAGGACAGTCACAGCAGCCAGTGAGAGAACAGGCACAGCAGTCAGTGAGATGGAATGCACAGCAGCCAGTGAGAGGGAATGCACAGCAGCCAGTGAGAGGGAATGCACAGCCGCCAGTGAGAGGGAATGCACAGCAGCCAGTGAGAGGGAATGCACAGCAGCCAGTGAGAGGGAATGCACAGCAGCCAGTGAGAAGCAATGCACAGCAGCCAGTGATAGGGAATGCACAGTAGCCAGTGAGAAGCAATGCACAGCAGCTAGTGATAGGGAATGCACAGCAGCCAGTGAGAGGGAATGCACAGCAGCCAGTGAGACGGAATGCACAGCAGCCAGTGAGACGGAATGCACAGCAGTCAGTGAGAGGGAATGCACAGCAGCCAGTGAGAGGGAATGCACAGCAGCCAGTGAGAGGGAATGCACAGCAGCCAGTGAGAGGGAATGCACAGCAGCCAGTGAGAGGGAATGCACAGCAGCCAACGAGAGGGAATGCACAGCAGCCAGCGAGAGGGAATGCACAGCAGCCAGTGAGACGGAATGCACAGCAGCCAGTGAGAGGGAATGCACAGCTGCCAGCAAGAGGGAATGCACAGCAGCCAGCGAGAGAGAATGCACAGCAGCCAGTGAGAGGGAATGCACAGCAGCCAGTGAGAAGCAATGCACAGCAGCCAGTGATAGGGAATGCACAGCAGCCAGTGAGAGGGAATGCACAGCAGCCAGTGAGAGGGAATGCACAGCAGCGAGTGAGAGGGAATGCACAGCAGCCAGTGAGAGGAAATGCACAGCAGCCAGTGAGAAGGAATGCACAGCAGCCAGTGAGATGGAATGCACAGCAGCCAGTGAGAGGGAATGCACAGCAGCCAGTGAGAGGGAATGCACAGCAGCCAGTGAGAGGGAATGCACAGCAGCCAGTGAGAGGGAATGTACAGCAGCCAGTGAGACGGAATGCACAGCAGTCAGTGAGAGGGAATGCACAGCATCCAGTGAGAGGGAATGCACAGCAGCCAGTGAGAGGGAATGCACAGCAGCCAGTGAGAGGGAATGCACAGCAGCCAGAGAGAGGGAATGCACAGCAGCCAGCGAGAGGGAATGCACAGCAGCCAGCGAGAGGGAATGCACAGCAGCCAGTGAGACGGAATGCACAGCAGCCAGCGAGAGGGAATGCACAGCCGCCAGTGAGAGGGAGATACTGATGTGCCTTTGCCCCACAGTACGATGTCCGATAGACAGCTTAGGTGAGCAAGGCCTGTTAGTCAGCACACCAAAATTATGATGGGGGATGTACCTGTCTTGAAACCTTGTACTCCTGACGAAGTAAGGACTATGGTTAATGAGGCTCCTGACCCAATAAAGAAACCTCTCGCATTCCACAACTGGTTACAGCAAATGTGGGGTGTTTATAGCCCCCTCCAAGTGGATGTTTTGCTGCATCTAAAATAGTCTTATGGTGCATCTTGGCCAGCTTTAAAAGATGGAATCACAATCCCACCCAGTAGAAACGGGGACTGGACTCGCCATGATGATCATTTGAATGAAGGAACTGCGTCCCTCGAACACTGGTTAGCAAATAGGGGGAAAGAGGCTATCATGCAAGGGGCCAAGAAGCGTAGTGACATAGGTGAAGTGACACCGTGTTGGCAGAAAAAGGGTGAGAGACTGCCCAAATTTGTGGCCAGATTTAAGAATTGTTGGGAAGAGCATGCTAGTGTTGCATTGGAGGACAATGGACCTTTAGCTGTGCAGACATTGTTGAATTGCATGCTACCAGAGCATGTGCAAAGTTACAAATTGATTAGTCTCACCTGGCAAACACAGCCATGGACGGTAGTGGTTACCTTCTTGGTAAACATGGACCGAGAAGGACTGTTCATGGCCCCCAAAGATCAAAAGCCGAAAATCACAGGACAATTCTACCAAGGAAAGAGAAGGCAGGGTCGAGGTCAGCAGGCAACCAGAGGGCGGGGATGTAGAGGCAGAGGACAGTAGCAAGGGAGAGACAGATTCCAGGATCAATGTAGAAAATGTGGGGCAAAGGGACATTGGGCTCGTGATTGTAACTTTAATCCCCAGGAAGGATGCGCCCCACCTGGAGACATGCCCCCTCCCCTGCCTTGCTTTACGTACTCTGACCCCAACCCTAATCAAAACCAATAGGGCTGCCACAGAGAAAAGATGGTACAGGCAGCCATGATCAGACTGTCCAACTCAATGAGAAAAGAACCCACGACAACGGTAAAAATAGGAGATCATTATGTGGACCTTCTGGTCGATACCGGCACTATGTCGTCTGTGCCTCCCTCCGTGGAAATAGCCCCTGGTGAGTCCTCTATTGTCACTGTGGGAGTAGCCGGTATTACCATGATGGAGCCAATATCACGCCCGACTAACCTGGAACTTGACAATATCCCCCTGGTCGATACTGTGATTATTAAAAAAACTACACCCCTCCCTCTGCTTGGCAGACAGACACTCTGCAAAGTGGGAGCAGTAATACATTGCACTAACAATGGCATGTTCATGGAACTGCCTCAAATACGAGCTCCCAGTTGTTGAATTTAATAACTTCTGACCCAGAGCCAGATCGCTCTGTGCCTGTGTTATATTGTTGTCAGCTGGGCATTAACCCTTACAGCACCATTGTTAGACAACTGTAGGAAGTCTTACAAAAGCTTAATGACCCTTGGGCGCAGCTGTTAAAACACCTGATAGAGACCAGCCGAGAGAACATAGTGACCCATTGCATGGCTTGGTATGCTCGTGAGGATGAGCACGCATACAATTTACAAGCACAAGGTCACCTAGGAAAGCAGACAACATTGCATGTCACCCCATTTTTATTTTTGGGTGTTTGAGATTAGGAATGTTAGTACAGTTGACCCATAGTCAGACGGACCTCTTTAGAATGGGTTCAACTTCAGAACCCCATCTAACATTGGCCGTCTAAGGAAAAGCAAATCGGGGAATTGATCAAAGTGGCCATTGAGATTGATGTTGAAATAGACGGAAGAAATTGCCTGATAGAATTTTATGGCAAACAGGAGGGCAGAAAGATCTGGAAAGAGGAGCAATGGCACACTACATTTGAAAGACAACAACCGCCCCGAAAGAGGCGGTTAACTCCCTTCAATCCTGGCCCAGGTACTGGCACGCCTAATGGTCGAACATAAAAATCATGTGCGAGATTCTCCCCTACCCGGCGTGGCGGGCGGTTCCGGCGCCGAGGAGTGGCGTGAACCACTCTGACGTCGGGCCGCCCGGAAGGTGCGGAATCCTCGGGGGGGCGCCCACCGGCGCGGCGCGATTCCCGCCCCCGCCAAAACCTCAGCACGGAGAATTAGGCAGCCGGCGGGGGCGGAATTCACTCCGTCCCTCCGGCGGTGTGAATCCGGACCATCGAGGGATCGGAGAATCCCGCCCCATGTTGGAAAGGGACATTCTGCCCCAGCGCATAGGGTGCAGTTACAGAAGAATGTTGCCCTGCCCTGCTTAAAACAATACCGGTTAACACTGGAAGCAGAAAAAGGGATAGAGGGAGTGATCAATGCACTATTTCAGCAAGGGGTGCTGAAGAGGACACAACGCCCCTGTAACACCCCTATTATCTCCATTCCAAAAGTAGGAAGACCCAACGAGTGGCGGTTTGTGCAAGATCTCAGAGCCATCAATAAAATTATTATCCCTATTGCTCCATTGGTGCCAGGCACAAATGTAATTTTGTCTTCTGTACCAGCAACAGCAGACACCTTCTCTGTCATAGATTTATGCTCAGCCTTTTTCTCCATACCATTGCACCGGGACAGTCAATATCTATTCACCTTTACATATCGGAATCAACAGTACACTTGGACGCACCTCCCGCAGGGCTATACAGAAAGCCCAGAAGTATATGCTGCGGCAGTTAAGAGAGACTTGGATGAGTGCCTGTTGTCGTCCAGCTCAACGCTTTTACTTTTTAAAAAATATATATATTTTATTAAGGTTTTTCAAACACAATCTTTCCACCTTATAAATCAACAAAAACGATAACACAATAACTAATAGCTAACATTATTTAAATAAAGTAGTGCACTGACAAAGTAACAAGAAATAGTGGTACCCCCCCCCCCCCTCCACCCCAACTAGAACAAAACAGGTTGCCCCCCTCCCCCCCCCCCCCTTCCCTCCCGCCCCCCCCCCCCTCTGGGCTGCTGCTGACGATCTATTTTCCCTTAACAGCTAGATAGTCAAGGAACGGTTGCCACCGCCTGGAGAACCCCTGAACCGATCCTCTCAACGCAAACTTCATCGTTCCAGTTTTATGAACCCTGCCATATCGTTTATCCAGGCCTCCAGTCCGGGGGGTTTCGCTTCCTTCCACATGAGTAAGATCCTTCGCCGGGCTACCAGGGACGCAAAGGCCAGAATATCGGCCTCTTTCGCCTCCTGCACTCCCGGCTCATCCGCTACCCCAAATAAAGCTAACCCCCAGCCTGGCTTGACCCGGACCTTCACCACCTTCGAAATCACTCTTGCCACTCCTCTCCCATACTCCTCCAGTGCCAGACATGACCAAAACATATGTGTGTGGTTCGCCGGGCTTCCCCCGCACCTCCCGCACCTATCGTCCACTCCGAAGAACCTGCTCAACCTCGCTCCCGTTATGTGTGCTCTATGTAGCACCTTAAATTGGATCAGGCTAAGCCTGGCACACGAGGAAGAGGAATTTACCCTACTTAGGGCATCAGCCCACAAACCCTCCTCAATTTCCTCCCCGAGCTCTTTTTCCCATTTTCCTTTCAGCTCCTCTACCAGCTCCTCCCCTTCTTCTCTTATCTCCTGATATATTTCGGACACTTTGCCCTCCCCGACCCATACCCCCGAAAGCACCCTGTCCTGGATCCCTTTGTCGGGAGCATCGGAAATTCCCTCACCTGTTGCCTCGTGAACGCTCTCACCTGCATATATCTAAGGATATTCCCCGGGGGCAGCTCATACTTTTCCTCCAGCGCTCCCAAGCTCGCAAATGTCCCATCGATAAACAAGTCTCCCAGTCTCCTAATTCCTGCCCGGTGCCAGCTCTGGAACCCTCCATCCATCCTTCCTGGGACAAACCTATGGTTTTTCCTGATCGGGGACCACACCGAGGCTCCCAACACACCCTTCTGTCGCCTCCATTGCCCCCAGCTACTTAATGTTGCCGCCGCCACTGGGTTCGTGGTAAACCTTTTTGGGGAGAGCGGCAGCGGCGCCGTCACCAGCGCCTTTAAGCTCGTTCCTTTACAGGATGCCATCTCCAGCCTCTTCCATGCCGCCCCCTCTCCTTCCATCATCCACTTGCAGATCATCGCCACATTGGCGGCCCAGTAATATTCGCCCAAGTTCGGCAGTCCCCCTCTGTCCCCCTCTGTCCCTGCTACGCTGCAGGAACCCCCTCCTTACCCTCGGGGCCTTCCCTGCCCACACGAAACTCATAATGCTCCTATCTATTTTCTTAAAAAAGGCCTTAGTGATCAAGATGGGGAGACATTGAAACACAAAAAGAAACCTTGGGAGGACCATCATCTTTACCGCCTGCACTCTGCCCGCCAGTGACAGTGGCTGCATATCCCACCTCTTGAACTCCTCTTCCATCTGCTCCACCAGCCGCGTCAGATTGAGTTTATGTAAAGTTCCCCAGCTCTTGGCTATCTGAATCCCCAAATATTGGAAGTTCCTTTCCACTCTCCTTAGCGACAGGCCATCTATCTCTCTTCCCTGATCCCCGGGGTGTACTACGGAAAGCTCACTCTTCCCCATATTAAGCCTATATCCCGAAAAATCTCCAAACTCCCTCAATATCTGCATAACCTCTGTCATTCCCCCCCACAGGATCCGCCACATACAGCAGTA
This sequence comes from Scyliorhinus torazame, assembly GCF_047496885.1. Classification (NCBI taxonomy): domain Eukaryota; kingdom Metazoa; phylum Chordata; class Chondrichthyes; order Carcharhiniformes; family Scyliorhinidae; genus Scyliorhinus; species Scyliorhinus torazame. The sequence goes on along the minus strand of NC_092738.1, from coordinate 22,407,867 downwards.
GATCATCCGCGTAGAGTGAAACTAGGTGCTCCTCTCCCCCTCTAACCAACCCCCCCCTCCATTTCCTAGAGTCTCTCAACGCTATGGCCAGTGGTTCAATTGCCAACGCGAACAGTAATGGGGACAGAGGGCACCCCTGCCTTGTTCCCCTATGTAACCGAAAATACTCCGATCTTTGCCGATTTGTGACTACACTTGCCACTGGGGCCCCATAGAGGAGTTTAACCCAACTGACAAACCTCTCCCCGAACCGAAACCTCCTCAGCACCTCCCATAAGTACTCCCACTCTACCCTATCAAATGCCTTCTCTGCATCCATCGCTGCCACTATCTCTGCCTTCCCCTCCGCTGGGGGCATCATTATCACCCCCAATAGCCGTCGCACGTTAACATTCAGTTGTCTCCCCTTTACAAACCCTGTCTGGTCTTCATGCACCACCCCCGGGACACAATCCTCGATCCTCATTGCCAGCACTTTTGTCAGCAACTTGGCGTCTACATTCAGGAGCGAGATAGGCCTATATGACCCGCATTGCAGCGGCTCTTTATCTCGCTTCAGGATTAATGATATCGTCGCCTCCGACATTGTCGGGGGAAGAGTCCCCCCTTCTCTGGCCTCGTTAAAGGTTCTTACCAGCAGCGGGGCCAACAAGTCCACATACTTCCTGTAAAATTCCACCGGGAACCCGTCTGGTCCCGGGGCCTTCCCTGCCTGCATGTTCCCCAGCCCTTTAGTCACCTCGTCCACCCCGATTGGCGCCCCCAGACCTACCACCTCCTGCTCCTCCACCTTCGGGAACCTTAGTTGGTCCAAAGACTGCTGCATCCCCTCTTTTCCCTCCGGGGGTTGGGACCTATATAGTCTATCATAAAAGGTCTTAAACACCTCACTTACCTTCCCTGCACTCCGCACCGTAGTTCCCGTTTCATCCCTAACGCCCCCTATTTCCCTCGCCACTATCCTCTTACGAAGCTGGTGGGCCAGCAGCCGGCTCGCCTTTTCCCCACATTCGTATCTCATCCCCTGCGCCTTCCTCCACTGTGCCTCTGCCTTCCCTGTGGTCAGCAGGTCAAACTCCGCCTGAAGTCTTCGCCTCTCCCTATATAGTCCTCGTCCGGGGCTTCCGCATATCTTTTATCCACACTCAAAATCTCCCCCAGTAATCTCTCCCTCTCTTTGCCCTCTTTTTTCCCCTTGTAAGCCCTAATGGAGATCAACTCTTCTCTAACCACCGCCTTCAGCGCTTCCCATACTACCCCCACCTGGATCTCACCGTCATCATTGGCCTCCAGGTATCTTTCGATCCATCCCCGCACCCTTCCACAGACTCCCTCATCCGCCAATAGTCCCACATCCAGTCGCCAGAGTTGGCGCTGTTCCCTCTCCTCTCCCAGTTCCAGATCCACCCACTGCGGGGCATGGTCTGAGACGGCTATGGCCGAGTACTCCGTTCCTTCCACCCTCGAAATCAGTGACCTACTCAAAACAAAGAAATCTGTCCGGGAGTATACCTTATGGACATGGGAGAAAAAGGAGAACTCTTTGGCTAACGGCCTAGCAAACCTCCACGGATCCACTCCCCCCATTTGGTCCATAAACCCCCTGAGCACCTTGGCCGCTGCCGGCCTTCTTCCGGTCCTGGATCTAGATCGATCTAACCCTGGATCCAGCACAGTATTGAAATCCCCCCCCATTACCAAGCTTCCTACCTCCAGGTCCGGGATACGTCCCAGCATCCGCTTCATAAATCCCGCATCATCCCAGTTCGGGGCATATACATTTACCAGCACGACCTCCTTTCCCTGCAATCTGCCACTCACCATCACATATCTGCCACCGTTGTGCACTACTTTATCCCTAGCCTCGAACGACACCCGTTTCCCCACCAATATATTCACCCCTCTATTTTTCGCGTCCAACCCTGAGTGGAACACCTGTCACACCCATCCTTTCCTTAACCTAACCTGATCCGCCACCTTCAGGTGCGTCTCCTGAAGCATGACCACGTCTGCCTTCTGTCCTTTTAAGTGCGCGAACACTCGGGCCCTCTTCATCGGCCCATTTAGGCCTCTCACATTCCACGTGATCAGCCGGATTGAGGGGCTGCACCCCCCCCCCCCCCCCCCCCCCCCTCCCCTGCCGACTAGCCATCACCTACTCTAGGCCAGTCCCACGTCCAGGTCCCGCGCACCCACCGGTCCCCCAGACGGCGCATTCCCGTCCCGACAACCTCTTCTCTTGCCAGCTCCCTCTCAATCCCAGCAGCAGCAACCCAGTTATCCCCCCCCCCCCCGCTAGATCCCCATCTAGCATGGTTACTCCCCCCATATTGCTTCCGAAAGTCAGCTGATTCCAACTGACCCCGGCTTCCCCCGCTCTCTCCTTGACCCTCCCATGTGTGGAACTCTCATCCTCCTTGCGCCTGTCTTCCCGCCGTCATCTCCCTAGCGTGGGAAAAAAAAAACGTGCTTTCCTAGAACGGTCCCGCCCCCTATGGCGCAGCTCCCCCTACAGCCCCGTTCCCATTCCCCATCTCCCACCGATGTTCCTTTTTCCCCACCGGCGCCCACATTTCTCAGTGTCCCCCCGTCAAAGAAACAAGGGATTCTTCTCTTCCCTTTCCCCTCCCCGTCTATCGTCCCGATACGGTGAACCTCCCATTCCCCAATTTACATTTCTGAACATCAACATCATCATTTCCCCCCCAGCATCAGTCCCTCAGTTCTGGTCCAATTTCTCTTTTTGGATGAAGGTCCATGCTTCTTCCGACGTTTCAAAATAGTAGTGTCTATCTTGGTACGTGACCCATAATCGCGCCAGCTGCAGCATCCCAAACTTTACTTTCTTCTTATGAAGCGCCTCCTTGGCCTGATTGAAACTCGCTCTCCTTCTCGCCACCTCTGCGCTCCAGTCTTGATACACTCGTATCACCGCATTCTCCCACCTGCTACTCCGTACCTTCTTGGCCCATTTCAAAACAGCCTCTCTGTCGTTGAAGCGGTGAAATCTCACCACTATTGCCCTTGGTGGTTCTCCAGCCTTTGGTCTCCTCGCAAGGACCCGGTGAGCCCCTTCCACCTCCAGGGGGCCCGAGGGGGCCTCAGCTCCCATTAGCGAATGGAGCATCGTGCTCACATAGGCCCCACCATCAGCTCCCTCCACTCCCTCGGGGAGACCCAGAATCCGGAGGTTCTTTCTCCTCGGTCTGTTCTCCAGGACTTCGATTTTTTCAATACACCTCTTATGTAGCGCCTCGTGCATCTCCATTTTGACCGCTAGGCCCAGAATCTCATCCTCGTTCACAGGTGCCTTCTCCTTCACCCCATGGAGCTCTATCGCCTGGGCCTTTTGCGTTTCTTTTAGCCCTTCGATTGCCCGCAACATCGGTGCCAGCACCTCCTTCTTTAATTTCTCCACACACCGTCTGAGGAATTCCTGCCGCTCTGGCCCCCATGTCGTCTGGGCTTCATCCGACGCCATTTTGTTTCTTCCTTCTTTTTTTCTCTGCCGCTGTTCCTGGGGATCCTTTGCAATCTGGCCACTACCATCGATCTTATCCATCCACTCTAGGGGGAACTCCTTCCTTCGTCACCCCACACTGGGTTTGGTCCAAAAAAAAATTCCCGTTGGGGCTCTCAAAAGGACCCAAAAGTCCGTTGGAGTGGGAGCTGCCAATACGCGTGGCTTAGCAGTGCATCGCCACAACCGGAAGTCAGCTCAACGCTTTTACAATATGCGGACAATTTATTATTAGACTCAAAGGGGGGATCTAACTTACCAACAGGATACCCTTTTGTTATTATCACATCTGACAGAAAGAGGGCTTGGGCCTCAATGGACAAATTGCAATTCTGTCAGGAGACAGTTCAGTGTTTGGGATTTCAGCTGCAGCAAGCACAGCGGAGGCTTGGGTCTGAAAGGATACCGGCTGTAGGAAGGGTTCCAACCCCATACACGAAAAAGGAAACCCTCACCTTCCTCGGCATGGTTGGTTATTGCAGGCAGTGGATACCGGACTCTAGAGAAATGGACGCAGTACTGCACAAGGCTACCCTACATGGTGCCCTTTCAGTTGTTACCTGGACCCCAGAGAGGGAGCAAGCATTTTGTAACTTGAAATAAGCCATGATTAGCGCCCCTGCCTTGTGACTTCCTAATTTCAGCAAGCCCTTTACTCTTTATGGGAATGAAGCAGGGGGATTTGCAACAGGGGTCCTGGTACAAGAGCATGGAGGAGGGAAAAGACCCCTTGCCTATTACTCGGTGGCCCTATGTGCTGTGGTAAAGGGCATGCCAAGTTGCTTAAGAGCAGTAGCAGCCACGGCGGCCATAATAGAAAAATCAGTACCCCTTGTACTCAACCACCCTTGTACAGTATTGGTTCCTTACTCTGTTTTGCTGCTGCTTAACTCATCGGCAACGCAGCATTTTACTGTGGCTCGACGCACTGGGTACGAGGTAATCCTTCTCTCTAAAACCAACTTTATCTACAAGCAAGCACCAGCTGTCAACCCTGCTACACTCTTGCCCGCGTCCTCGGAAGAACAACATCTGTTTGATCATGACTGTTTACAATTGGTTGAAGCCACCACAACCCCTCGACCTGATTTATTAAGTCACCCATTAGAAAATCAAGACATCTTTTTTACTGATGGGTGAGCAAACCGACCAAATGATCTGACCCTCCTGGCCGGCTATGCAATAGTAACTCCATTCGAGATAGTGGAAGCGTTTGCTCTGCCTTCGGGAACGTCTGCCCAAGCGGCCGAATTGTTCACGCTTACTAGGGCATGTATTCTATCTAAAGGTAAGACAGTCAATATTTATACTGATTCTAAGGGCAGCACGGTGGCGCAGTGGTTAGCATTGCTGCCTCACGGCACCGAGGTCCCAGGTTCGATCACGGCTCTGGGTCACTGTCTGTGTGGAGTTTGCACATTCTCCCCGTGTTTGCGTGGGTTTCGCCCCCACAACCCAAAGATGTGCAGGGTAGGTGGATTGGCCACGCTAAATTGCCCCTTAATTGGAAAAAATGAATTGGGTACTCTAAATTTAAAAAAATATATGTTTATACTGATTCTCAATACGCTTTTGGGGTAGTACACGATTTTGGCCAATTATGTAAAACAGGGGATTCATAACTTCCTCCGGCCAACCTATTAAACATGCTACATTGGTTTTAAATTTACTAGATGCTGTTCAGCTGCCCAGCAAGATAGCCATTTTAATGTGCGAAGCGCATATTACTGTTGACGATGAAGTCTCATGCAGCAGTAGATTTGCTGATAAAATAGCAAAAGAAGTTGCTCTCAAACAGCAGCCACAACTGCAAGCTACTGCAGTAGAACTTCCATCCACCATAACAGAACCAAAGTTAAAACAAGCACAGGAGCAAGCCTCCCCACAGGAGCATCGCTCTTGGCTAAAAACGGGTTGCTACCAAGACAACCACCAAATCTAGGTCCACCCCGATATCCGCGCAGTATGCCCCAGAAGTCTGTTTTTGCCACTATGTCGCCTTGCCCATGGGCAGGCTCATGTGGGCAAAGGAGGGATGACACATGCCATATGTCAACAATGGTATGCTCCAGGTATTACGGTAACAATTGAAAAGGTAGCCCGCACATGAATGATTTTTCAGAGGAATAATCGGGGCAAAACACCCGCTGTCTTTGATCATCTCCCACAGCCCGAAATGCCTTTTGAAAACTTGCAGATAGATTTTGTACACATATAATTTTATCATATTAATCCAACATCATGAACACTAACACCTTAATATACTTGTCTCACTCAGACGCAGAGAGGGTAAATAAATCCAGTTGTTGGGTTTGTACACAAATTGCTCGATGCTCGGGGGAGGGCTTCCCTGTGCCACCTATCCCATTCACCAGTAATGAGATAGCAGAGTGGGCCCTAACACGGAATAATACAGGGCGTGGTGAAGATACACAGGATATGTTAGATCAGCTGGATACGATATGAATAGGTTTAAAAGATGATGGTGGTGGCCTAGGTTTAATGTAACACGCCAGCTGCCCTGTTTGATCCTTGCCAATTACAGTGCAGTCCCAAATGGTAGCATATGCTTTAAGAATCATAAAACATATCGGACCTACTCAGTAGGCACAAGTCAGTGTGATCAGACCTTGAATTGGCAACCCGCTATGCTCCGCCTTACAGTTAAAGGACTATTCATCTTTGACTGGTCAGGAGTTGAAAATCGAACTAATGGAGGCTCCTGGGAAGGGGATCCAATTAGAATAATGATGACTAATAGTAGAGGAAACCTGACCGCATATAACGGCACGTATTTTATCTGTGGCCGTAAGGTGTACCCGTGGTTACCAGAAAATTGGGATGGCTCCTGCTATTTGGGATAGGTAGTCCCTTATGTGCATCACGTTCAGCAATTGAAGGACTAGGGCAGCACGGTAGCATTGTGGATAGCACAATTGCTTCACAGCTCCAGGGTCCCAGGTTCAATTCCGGCTTGGGTCACTGTCTGTGCGGAGTCTGCACATCCTCCCCGTGTGTGCATGGGTTTCCTCCGGGTGCTCCGGTTTCCTCCCACAGTCCAAAGATGTGCAGGTTAGGTGGATTGGCCATGATAAATTGCCCTTAGTGTCCAAAATTGCCCTTCGTGTTGGGTGGGGTTACTGGGTTATGGGGATAGGGTGTAGATGTTGACCTTGGGTAGGGTGCTCTTTCCAAGAGCCGGTGCAGACTTGATGGGCCGAATGGCCTCCTTCTGCACTGTAAATTCTATGATAATCTATGATAATCCCCATCACAGGACGACACAATGTATTATGACTTGGGCACAAATGCTCGGAAAATGATACCACCATTAGGAATAGCCACTAATGCATACTAACTACGCGAACTATGAGATATCCTGGAGCAAGTAGCTAATGGTACTGCAGAAGCTGTTAACCAGATAGAAACTGAGATGGTTGCTATAAGAGACGTTGCCCTGCAGAATAGCCCTTGACTTCTTGCTAGCTGAAAAAGGAGGTACTTGTGCCCTGATTGGAAGTGACTGCTGCACGTACATCCCTGATAACTCAGAAAACTTGATAACCTGGTGGATCACATTCGTCGAGAGGTAACAAGGTTACATGAGGATGGGGGATGGGACTTTGGCTTTGGGTGGCTGGGATCTTTAGGACAGAGGATTATATTTTGGATTATAATCACCGTTCTAATCCTGATTGTCGTATGATTACTGTTTAAATGTTGCTCTGGATGTTATCAGGGCATGGGAGCAGGTATGTCAGCATTGTCTCCGTGGTCCCAGCAACTTAACAATCAATTGTCTGTCATACGTCCATTCTCCATACATTATAACCCACCCTTTGCTGCGAATGACGCGGTAATGTACTAACGGTGTGTTGATCATAAGATCAACAAGGAGGGAATAAGAGAAGAGACTTTAGTGTGCGGATTAGTTGCCTTCTTAAGGGTATTCATTTTAAACAGCTGCTTGACTATATTTCATGAAAATAGGCACTTGGCAAAGCATGATGGATATTTAGCCTTATTTCAGCCAAGAATTCTGTATGAAATAGTCAGAAGGTCATACAATGTAAACAAGCGTACAGCTGCACATTGTTTTGCTAACAACATGATTTTATGTTGCTTAGGCAAGGAACCCAAGGTTTATGATTAAAACATGACTCTGGCCTGCTTGTTTTTCTGTCTCTTTCTAATCTAAAGCAGTGCTTTTTGTCCCAGATATTGCTTTTCGTATGATATAAATATCTGCTTTTACCTCTGTAATACAGGGCATTTTGGAATGACTTCTGTCTATCCAGCCCTCCATACATTTCGTGCTTAAATAAAAGTCCTTTGGCGAAAACACGAAGTGCTGACTTATAATTTCCTCAACAGCACCTGAACCACATCTTAATGATGCCGAAGCACCGCTCGATCATGGCCCTGGTCACGGCACGGGTGTCATTGTAGCGGGTCTCTGTGTTGGTCTGTGGCCTCCGGGTAGGCGTCATCAACCACGATCGCAGCGGATAACCTTCGCCCAGGAGCCAATCACGCAGCTGGTGGTGCACCTCAAAGAGGCCGTTTGTCAGGCTGAAGGAGTCGTGCCCACTGCCCGGGTATTGGGCGCAGATGTGCATCTGACGGTCACATATCAGCTGCACGTTCATCGGGTGGAACACCTTTCAGTTTGAGTGGAGCAACCTGTCATCTGCAGGTGCCCGTAGGGAGACATGGATCCCGTCAATCACCCCCTGGATCCAAGGCATCTTGCAATGGCGGCAGACCCCGCTGCCCGGGCATCCTGGTGTGCACGGTCCACATTGGAATGGATTTATTGTGCTGACTGGGCATGTAGCGCCTCCGTGATGGCGCGCATGCAACTGTGCACCAAGCTCTTGTGAGATCCCGGACAGGTCACCACTCTGGAAGGACCCCGTTGCGTAGAAGTTCTGGGTGACCGTTGTTGCTGATTTTCTCCTTGGTTCAATTGCTCTGATTTATTACCTTTGCTCTCGAGTCGCCAGGTATCTTTATGATATCGCCACGAGGTTCAAGTCCGAGTAATGATCAATAACCCAATACACTGATTAGTAAGATTTAAATCGAAGCACATTTATTATACAGAGTAATCGCTACTCATGCACAAATTCTACGTCTAAGCTACTTCTATAATTAACAGGCCTATACTTAACTTTGAACTGGCCCACCAGGTCAGGGGAACAAATAGCCTTTCGTTCGGGTTCTGAGTCTGCGGGATTTGAAGTTGGTACGGATTGGTAGCTAGGAGCGCCTATCTCGTAGCGAGCGTTGAATTAAGACTTACGGGTTCGATGATCACTGGAGTCACTGCACCGGTCACGGTCAATGTTGGTTCCTTTTGCTGGGTGACCCGGGTAGGAAGAAAAGAGCGGTGAAGAGAGCGAAGAGGTGGAGAAGAGAGCGAGTTGAACTTGGGGCTCAATTCTTATAATCCCCAGGGGCTTCCCGCCACTCGGGGCGGACCCTGTACCTGGTCCCAAGTGATTGGACTTTGTCCCTATCGATTGGTTCGATTTTCTACAATGCTGGAGCGGTTCCCTGATCGATGGGCAGTCTTGAGGTGCTCGTTCACCTCCTTTTGTGTAGGCTCCTGCTGGCGCCGAACAGTCTGGTTTTGCTTTGTGTGTCTAAATGTTGCTTATTGTTCCCGGGGATTGCTCATTAGTATGCAGATGGCTGTTGTTTTGTTATGCTGATGGTTGTTGGTATCGACATTGTCTGGCCTTTCCAGAGGTAAATACACAGCCAACCTGCAGCTGCTCGTTTTTGTCTTGTTGGCTGACTTTCCCATCAGCCTTTGCCATTCGCCATTTTGAATCGGGAGTTGGCCATTTTAAGTGGCTACATTCCCTCCTTGTGATCCTAACGCGAAGCGTGAAGGATCACATAACTATGTTGCTTTCTATTCCCTGACCTGGGGGTGGGGGGGGGGGGGGGGCACTTCCTTCATGGCCTCTGCACTGACCATAACTATGCAAAAAATGTTTAACTGACAATTCTAAGGGCGCTATGTCAAACAGGGACATGCATTACAAAACAATAAACTGGGAACCTCTAACTATTCTTAATACACTACACTCATTTAAACATTTCATCATTCTACCTTTCTCAACCATACAAACAAAATCATAGCAGTCTATACACAGGTTTCCTGGCTTGGCAGTCAAGCTCAGGATCGTACAATTGCACATGAATATTTCTTTACATTTCTTTATTTACAATTAAACCGCAAATGAATGCTCTTTATTATAGATCGCGGGGGGCGGGGGTCTGGTCGTATCCGAAAATAGGGGATCTGATCCTATATACCGGGGTTCGAGCACGGTACGCTCTCCTTCTCCATTTCCTTAGACGTATAGTCTGCACGATGCAGCAGAGTATCGCCAATACCAGTAAGATTTCTATTACATATGACAGAGAGTACCAGGTTATAAACCTGGCACACCAAGATGGTGTGGTGTCGCTGGTGACTGGGCTCTGGGTATTGTGGGGAAGTGAAACATTAACGACTGGGGGGGCTTGAGGTCATGGGGTTCGCGTTCACTCGTAACCAAATGTCCATGAAGATAAGCCATCCGGAGGATGTCCTCATGGTGCTTCTTCTTTTCTTTTCTTTTCTTCTCCGGTCCTGGAGCTTCTGGAGTTATGTGGAAACAAGCATAGTGTCTGTAACTATCTTGGTTTAACATCTCGTACGATAGTCTGTCTGTCCTGGAGTGCCAATTACTCCCTTTATAATTGGTCACTATGTGTGACTCCCTCATTTTTTTCAAAAAACAAATTTTAGGACAAGACACACTTCCAAATAGTGAACCAGTGTGAGCCGTCTCGCAGACTGTGCAATTTACCATCCAAATGTTTCAGGGTGTAAATAGCATGTGGTTGGCAACCTAAGGGTTACCTACAACAAAACAAAACTTTTTGAACTAAAATTTCCAAAATGAGGTGCGTATGGGCCGCGACGGGTAAGAGTTGGATGGAGTCCCCGGGTAGGACGGCTACCAATGCCGTGTGTCTCCTACCCGAGCGTAGTTGACCAGAGGGGGGGTTCCCAGGCAGGGCGGGTCCCAAGCCGTTTCTCCACTGCCCGAGCAACCGACAAGAACGGGCAAGAAATGTAGTCATCGTGGTGGGGTTGCCGTAGTGGTTCTTTCCTTCGAACCAGAAGGGCAGTTATGAACGGGCGTGTGGTATCTGTCGACAGACGAGTTCCGCTGAACTGGCATCTGAGACCTTAACAAGTGTCTGCAGACAAGCTAGTTCCTCTGAACTAGTGTCTGGCCAATAGTAAGTCTCTGTGGGCAAGACCTCAGAGGTTTGTGCTGAAAAGGGGTGCGGGCGTGAAATTATTTTTTTTTTTTTCGGTCTGACAAACAACATTTAACAAACTTACAAACAACATAAAACATGCGGCAGATTCCATCAGAAAGGACACCGTTTTCTCCCAAGCGGTTCCTTTAAAACATCATCTGGACGCCTCAGTTCTCGGTTGCGAACAGGGTCGCAAAGGGGTTCTCGGTTTGGGAGTCAGACCCAAGGTCGTCATCTTCTCCAGGGTGCCAAACCCTTGAGTGTATCAGGGCTGAAAGGGCTGCATGGTGTGAGGTGGGGTCGCTCTCGTCGTTGCGGACGAGTCGGAACGAGTTATCTCGGTGCCAATAGTTGGTGTCTAGTTGTGTGGGGACAGAATCGGGGTCGTCATGGTCGTTCGGTGGTCGGCGGTGGAGTTTGTTCAGGAAAGTGATCATGAAGGGATCACTTGGATCGTAGTTGGAATCGCTGGGTGTGGGGCCTGTTGCATGGGGATAGTAGGGAGGCGTGCTGTGGCTATCGTCCGAGTCACTGTCTCTGCTGCTGCAGTCGGTGGGCGTTCCGGGACGGAGTGTATATTTCGGGGGGTGGAGTCGAGGTCGAGTCCGTGGCTGGGCTGGGCATGTTGGGGGGTTGTAGGGTTACGTTGGCTGTGGGCGGGGTGTGGTGTGCTGCGGCGAACATGACGTGGTGTGCGTGGTTCGACTGTGTCTGCGGTGACTGCGAACCTTGACTATCCCAAAAGTCCTGTTCTGTGCTCTCTCTAAAATGTGACGGAGCAATGGGGCTGAGGGGAGGGGTTTCCCGTCTGCAGAAACAAATCCGCTTGCTTTCCACAGGGGCAGGAATTCCGTGAGGCTACTGCAACATAGAGGCTGTCCGAGTATATGTCTGCTGGGCTGGGGAAGGAATCTGGGTGTTCAACTATATATGTGATGGCCGCAAGCTCTGCTGCCTGCGCGCCTAAGTGGCCTGGAACTTTTAACGATATTTCCTCAAGGTCCCTGCGCGTCCTCGACATAGATACCGCAACCTGTTATGCGCTTCCCATCCAAGACTGTGGAAGATCCATCCACATAGATCTTTATGGGCTCACACGTGTCCGTGTGCTGGGGGCTCTGGGTTGAACTACCTATCTTTCTGGGGGGTGTTTTCGCAATAAAGGGGCCTGTGTTGTGGTGTGGAGAGATAATTTTGCATTCATGGGGGGTTCCGGGGTACTGTAAGTTGTCGGCTAAAAAGGTGTGCGTCTTTGTCCTTTTAACAGTGATGTCCCGTCGCTGCAAGAGAAGGGTCCATCTAGCTGCTCTAACCTGGCTTACTGTACCGTCCTTGAGTCGTCCGTCCAGTAAAAGTTGGGTGGGGGTGTCTTCGGTGAGAATTGTGATGGGGTTCCGTCCGGTAATATATGAAAAATACTGCACTGCCCAAAATACTGCGAGCAGGTGCCTCTCACAGGCTGAAAATCCCTGCTCCACAGCATCTAAAATTCTGGAGGCGTAAACTACGGGCCTTAACTGGTCGTGCCGTTCCTGGAGGAGCACGGCCTAAAGGGTGCGGTCTGTGGTCGCTACCTCTATGGCGTAAGGGGAAAGCGGGTCTGGAACTTGTAGTGCCTGTATGCTGCGGAAGCCACTCCCAGGGGGCTCCTTTCTTTAGGAGGTCTGAGAGGGGTGCTGCCTTGCTGGCGAAACCGTCAATGTGGTTTCGGCAGTAGCCAACCAGTCGTAAAAACGACCGGAGGGCTGAAACGTTCTGGGGAAGGGGCAATTTAGCAATCGAGTCAATCCTTTTATGCTCGATCTCGCGTTTACCATGTGTGATAATTGTTCCCAAATATATCACCTTTTCTTCCAAAATCTGGGCCTTCTTGGGGTTGATTTTACAACCGATTGAGTGTAAGAGTTGCAGGAGTTCGGACAGAAGCTCAATGTGCTCTTCCTTGGTGTCTGTCTGCAGTAGTAGGTCGTCTACGTACTGAACCAGACATTTGGGGCGAGAGAATTTGGCTAAGCCATTTGCCAGCTGTCGGTGGAAAATGGAGGGGGAGTTGTGGAAGCCTTGTGGCAGGCATGTCCACGTGTACTGCTGTGCTTTAAAGGTGAAGGCAAATTTGTACTCGCACGCCTTTGCCAATGGAATGGACCAGAATCCATTACTGACGTCCAAAACCGTAAAGAATCGGGAATTGAGTCCCTGCTTGAGCATGGTCTCGGGACTTGTTGCTACTGTGGGGGCTGCTGCGGGGGTGACTTTGTTGAATTCCCGGTAATCGATGGTCAGTCGCCATGATCCATCGGGTTTTCTCACTGGCCAAATCGGGGCATTATTAGTGGAGGCTACTGATCTAAGTACGCCCTGCTCTAATAAGCTTTCTATTGCCTTTGAGATTTCTCCCTCTGCCTCTTGGGGAAATCCATACTGTTTTCGGGGTCTAGGGTCAGGTCCTGTTATTTGTACGGAGCCAGTCATCCGTCCACAGTCGTGCTTGTGGGTCGCGAATGCTACCCTGTTCTTTGGCAGAACTGCCCTAACCTGCTTGTCCGTACTAAGCGTGGTCGGGTTGAACCAAAATCCGCCTACTGCGCTAATTTTGTTCGCGTACTCTCATATGTTGAGCGTTGCGGGGGCTCTTGCGGATTTTGCCATCTTCCAGACACACTGGTTGACTGGATCGAATGAAAGATTGTGGGAATTCATGAAATCGATTCCCAGAATGTGTTCTGCTGTGTGGGGCAGGTCAACTAAAACCACGGGGTGTTTGGTGGTGATGGTTCCGATTTGAATGGGTACAGGGGCTGTGATGTGTCCCTGCTGTGAGTGGCCTGTAAAGCCGCTGAGGGTGATAGTGGCTGTAGTGGGCCACGTGTCTTTTTGAAACATGATGGAGGAATTTATTGTGGTGCAGGACCCTCCTATGTCCCAGAGTAATTCGATGGGCTGTCCCCGAATTTTCGCTGCAACTACCGGTCGTCCGGACCTATCCCAAAGGGTGTTGCAGACCCAACTGGGGGAGCCCAAACACCTTCAGTCCGTTCCGGTCAGGTCCGTCTGATCTGAACGGGCACTAACACTATGAATGGGCTCTGTCTTTTTCTTACTCAGAGTGCCCGTCTGCTGGGCTCTCTGTGGCTTTTTAGGGGCATTGCACTCTCTTGCGAAGTGTCCCAACTGTCCGCAGATTTAACACTCCTGTGACTTGGGTGGGGGGCTGTTCTTTCCTTCATTCACCCATGCGGGGTTCTGGTGTGTTTTTACTGCCTGCATATCTGCTCCGGCCTGCTTTTCCTCGGGATTCTTGACTGCGGGTTTATTTTGTATAGATTGCTCCCAAGCGCGGGACAATTCCGCATCGTCCGATGTGGCTGTGCGGTGGGTGGTTACTGGGTTCATTGGAGCGTGAACTATCTGCTGTGTGGGGGGGTTGGGGCGCTTTCCTTTTTTGTGGCTTTCCCTGCGCACATGTTCCCTGAACATATCTCTGTGCTGTTTCGTTCAATTCTTCCCAAATATGGGCCGTCTTCCTGAGCTAATTTTTCTCCAAAGGTTTCCTGGAAACCTTTCTGAACTGAATGCAGCGATTGCAGCTCTGCAATCTGCTCCCGGCACTTTGCGTGATCTAGCGTGCTTTGTCTTTGTTCTGTGGAAGCAGGATGGAGTGCTCTTAATGCTGCCTTTAGATCGCTGCATTGTCTCTGCAACGCTTCTACCTGCTTTTCTGTTTCTTCACGTACCAGGACTGCACGTTGCGTGTCCTGATAGGCCTTTTCATATTGAGACTGGAAGCTGCTTAAGTGCGCCAGACAAGACTGGTGTGCCCTTTTGGCATCCACCACCTCTCCATCTTTTGCTGCCAACTTCCTTCTCAATTCCAAATTCTCCTTTTCTACCTCGCTTACATCGACCTTACTCATTCGATGTATGCCCTCAACTTCTTTCCGGAGCGTCCTGACGACATCCTCTGTGCCTCGCAATTGTGCCAAGCAGGACACGATTGCCATCGGCTTGCGAGCTTTCCCTAAGCTCTTTTTGTGGATCTCGCTCAGGTTCTCCCACCAAGTATGTCCTATACTCCCGGGACCTGATTCCTCGTTATCACAGAATTCATTCCAAAGGGGCCATCCTTTCCCTTTGAGATATTTCCTGATCTCTTCCTCCCAAATGGGACATTGTCCCACTCTACTGCTGCTGGTCGCTGCCACCGAAAATTCCTCTGGGTTCATTAGGCGCTGCATTGCCTGCATTGCCATCTTTCCTACCCGAATGCTGCTCTTCAAATTTGGGACAGGGGTATTCATCCGAATTCTGCTCTTCAAATTTGGGACAGGGGTATTAAGGCGGTGCTGTAAATACGTGTACGGCTTTCGCTACTTTCCGATATACAAACTTCCGACAGTTTTGTCGCAACAAAAAATCTATCAGTTTTACCTTATCGCCCTGTTAGTTACGCATGCATACACACACTTCCGAATTATGAGTATTGATCAGAACTGCTTGAACACTTGTGGTTTTCTGTTTCCAATTGGATCTCTAATTCAAATTCTGGGTTCTCCCGGAGTGGTTTTCCACTTCTAGATCGGGTCCCATCTGGGTCGCCAAATAATGTTGCTGATTTTCTCCTTGGTTCAATTGCTCTCGAGTCGCCAGGTATCTTTATGATACCGCCATGAGGTTCAAGTCTGAGTAATGATCAATAACCCAATACACTGATTAGTAAGATTTAAATCGAAGCACATTTATTATACAGAGTAATCGCTACTCATGCACAAATTCTACGTCTAAGCTACTTCTATAATTAACAGGCCTATACTTAACTTTGAACTGGCCCACCAGGTCAGGGGAACAAATGGCCTTGCGTTCGGGTTCTGAGTCTGCGGGATTCGAAGTTGGTATGGATTGGTAGCTAGGAGCGCCTATCTCGTAGCGAGCGTTGAATTAAGACTTCCGGGTTCGATGATCACTGGAGTCACTGCACCGGTCACGGTCAATGTTGGTTCCTTTTGCTGGGTGACCCGGGCAGGAAGAAAAGAGCGGTGAAGAGAGCGAAGAGGTGGAGAAGAGAGCGATTTGAACTTGGGGCTCAATTCTTATAGTCCCCAGGGGCTTCCCGCCTTTCGGGGCGGACCCTGTACCTGGTCCCAAGTGATTGGACTTGGTCCCTATCGATTGGTTCGATTTTCTACAATGCTGGAGCGGTTCCCTGATCGATGGGCAGTCTTGAGGTGCTCGTTCACCTCCTTTTGTGTAGGCTCCTGCTGGCGCCGAACAGTCTGGTTTTGCTTTGTGTGTCTAAATGTTGCTTATTGTTCCCGGGGATTGCTCATTAGTATGCAGATGGCTGTTGTTTTGTTATGCTGATGGTTGCTGGTATCGATATTGTCTGGCCTTTCCAGAGGTAAATACACAGCCTACCTGCAGCTGCTGGTTTTTGTCTTGTTGGCTGACTTTCCCATCAGCCTTTGCCATTCGCCATTTTGAATCGGGAGTTGGCCATTTTAAGTGGCTACACCGTCACCTTGACGGCTACTGGGAGCGGGTGTCCTCCCCCATTCCCCCGCGGAGCCAGGTGCCCCATGATCTGACGGATATGTCGCGCCGTCCCCCTACTCAGCCAAAGTCTTCGACGGCATGCCCGATCCAGCACGCCCTCGAATGACTGGTGCTGCCGGTACACACGAGGCCTCATGCGGCACTTTCTTCCCACCTCCTCCTCGGCCTGTTGAGTGGTCGCCTCCTGTTCCTCTGGGGAAGACTCCGCTGCTGCAGCTTCCTCCTCCTCAAGCAGCTCCAGCTTGAACAGCCACAGGCCATCCTCCAGGGCTGCAGGGACAAGGAGGAAGGCCACCATTGCTGGTTTAATTCAAATATCCAATGTAATAATAATAATCTTTCTTAGTGTTGTAATGTTCTCTGTATGCACGGATGGTGAGGTCTTTGTAGTTGAAGTGATCACGGAACATATGGCTTTGTAAATGAACAAAACTGTGTATTAATAAACTAAAACACTAAAAGGTTTCTATGACGTAAGATTACAGTTGGATATGACGGCTAAATACGAACAATGATGATTAACTATTACAAAGAACAAAGAAATGTACAGCACAGGAACAGGCCCTTCGGCCCTCCAAGCCCGTGCCGACCATGCTGCCCGACTAAACTACAATCTTCTACACTTCCTGGGTCCGTATCCTTCTA
The DNA here is from genome assembly GCF_047496885.1 of Scyliorhinus torazame. Lineage (NCBI taxonomy): Eukaryota > Metazoa > Chordata > Chondrichthyes > Carcharhiniformes > Scyliorhinidae > Scyliorhinus > Scyliorhinus torazame. The sequence goes on along the minus strand of NC_092738.1, from coordinate 22,390,820 downwards.
TTCCCATCCTATTCATATATTTATCAAGATGCCCCTTAAATGTCCCTATCGTCCCTGCTTCCACTACCTCCTCCGGTAGCGAGTTCCAGGCACCCACTACCCTCTGCGTAAAAAACTTGCCTCGTACATCTACTCTAAACCTTGCCACTCTCACCTTAAACCTATGCCCCCTAGTAATTGACCCCTCTACCCTGGGGAAAAGCCTCTGACTATCCACTCTGTCTATGCCCCTCATAATTTTGTATACCTCTATCAGGTCTCCCCTCAACCTCCTTCGTTCCAGTGAGAACAAACCGAGTTTATTCAACCGCTCCTCATAGCTAATGCCCTCCATACCAGGCAACATTCTGGTAAATCTCTTCTGCACCCTCTCTAAAGCCTCTACATCCTTCTGGTAGTGTGGCGACCAGAATTGAACACTATACTCCAAGTGTGGCCTAACTAAGGTTCTATACAGCTGCAACATGACTTGCCAATTCTTATACTCAATGCCCCGGCCAATGAAGGCAAGCATGCCGTATGCCTTCTTGACTACCTTCTCCACCTGTGTTGCCCCTTTCAATGACCTGTGGACCTGTACTCCTAGATCTCTTTGACTTTCAATACTCTTGAGGGTTCTACCATTCACTGTATATTCCCTACCTGCATTAGACCTTCCAAAATGCATTACCTCACATTTGTCCGGATTAAACTCCATCTGCCATCTCTCCGCCCAAGTCTCCAGACAATCTAAATCCTGCTGTATCCTCCGACAGTCCTCATCGCTATCCGCAATTCCACCAACCTTTGTGTCGTCTGCAAACTTACTAATCAGACCAGTTACATTTTCCTCCAAATCACTTATATATACTACAAAGAGCAAAGGTCCCAGCACTGATCCCTGTGGAACACCACTGGTCACAGCCCTCCAATTAGAAAAGCATCCTTCCATTGCTACTCTCTGCCTTCTATGGCCTAGCCAGTTCGGTATCCACCTTGCCAGCTCACCCCTGATCCCGTGTGACTTCACCTTTTGTACTAGTCTACCATGAGGGACCTTGTCAAAGGCCTTACTGAAGTCCATATAGACAACATCCACTGCCCTACCTGCATCAATCATCTTAGTGACCTCCTCGAAAAACTCTATCAAGTTAGTGAGACACGACCTCCCCTTCACAAAACCGTGCTGCCTCTCACTAATACGTCCATTTGCTTCCAAATGGGAGTAGATCCTGTCTCGAAGAATTCTCTCCAGTAATTTCCCTACCACTGAAGCAAGGCTCACCGGCCTGTAGTTCCCGGGATTATCCTTGCTACTCTTCTTAAACAGAGGAACAACATTGGCTATTCTCCAGTCCTCCGGGACATCCCCTGAAGACAGCGAGGATCCAAAGCTTTCTGTCAAGGCCTCAGCAATTTCCTCTCCAGCCTCCTTCAGTATTCTGGGGTAGATCCCATCAGGCCCTGGGGACTTATCTACCTTAATATTTTTTAAGACACCCAACACCTCGTCTTTTTGGATCACAATGTGACCCAGGCTATCTACACCCCCTTCTCCAGACTCAACATCTACCAATTCCTTCTCTTTGGTGAATACTGATGCAAAGTATTCATTTAGTACCTCGCCCATTTCCTCTGGCTCCACACATAGATTCCCTTGCCTATCCTTCAGTGGGCCAACCCTTTCCCTGGCTACCCTCTTGCTTTACTATTATTTACTGTCGACTCAGGAGCTGCTCGATCTGTGACTGCAATCTACGCTTGCTGTCCAGATTCTCTCCCTCTGTGCTGTCCAGGAGAATACATCCTGTCTCCATGTGGCCTGTCTTCCAGTGACCTACTCCTGTCGCCACACCACCTGTGGTTGGATGCCAGAATACATTCTGTCTCACCATGTGGTGTCTTCCAGTGACGTTCTCCTGTCGTCACACCACCTGTGGTCGGATGCTAGAATACTAATAAAACATAGAACATGGAAAAATACAGCGCAGAACAGGCCCTTCGGCCCACAATGTTGTGCCGAACCTTTGGCCTAGATTAATCATAGATTATCATAGAATTCACAGTGCACTATATAAACAGGCACTAATGTTTACATACAGTTTGGTTATTATGTTATATACATAGATGATAGTTCACATATCATCACAAGTGTCACCAGTAGGCTTACATTAACACTGCGATGAAGTTACTGTGACAAGCCCCTAGATGCCACATTCCGGCGCCTGTTCGGGTCACAGAGGGAGAATTCAGAATGTCCAATTCACCTAACAGCACGTCTTTCGGGACTTGTGGGAGGAAACCGGAGCACACGGAGGAAACCCACGCAAACACGGAGAGAACATGCAGACTCCACACAGACGTGATCCAAGAACATAGAACATACAGTACAGAAGGAGGCCATTCCGCCCACCGAGTTTGCACCGACCCACTTGAGCCCTCACTTCTACCCTATCCCTGTAACCCAATAACCTCGCCTAACCTTTTTGGTCACTATGGGCAATTTATCATGGCCAATCCACCTAACCTGCACGACTTTGGACTGTGGGAGGAAACCGGAGCACCCGGAGGAAAACCACGGAAACACGGGGAGAACGTGCAGACTCCACACCGACAGTGACCCAGCGGGGAATCGAACCTGGGACTCTGGCGCTGTGAAGCCACAGTGCTAACCACTATGCTACCATGCTGCCCAAGCCGAGAGTCAAACCTGGGAACCTGTCTGTTGTGGGTGAAAGACCGACATGTTCGCATGGTGCGCACCCCCATTCACAACCAGGTCCACCGGGCTACACAGTGTCGCCAGCTGGCACTGCGGACCTTGCCCCTGTTCCTCCCCATCTCAGTAGGTGCCTGGCACTGTGGGGGGCCTCTGGCCCTTGCGCCCCACCCTGCTGCCAGAGTACCATTGGATGGTGCTGCCCTTGCCAGTAGGACGCTCCCATTGGCGCCCCCATCGGCGCCACCCTGTACGGGTGACTGTGGTCGTTGACCTTGGGTGGGCTGCATGCTGCCCTGCCAATGGGTGGCGGCCAGTTGGTGGGTGGTATGGTAGTGGGTGGGATGGTTGGGTGGGGGCACCCATACAACCGGTGGCACTCCGCAGAACCAGGGGCCAATGTGGGTGGTGAGTGGGGTGCGCTCTCAGGCCGCGGCAATGATGATCCATGCCTGGACAGGACCCCAGTCCTGTGGGGGTACACCCCGGCCCAATGGTCTAATTCCGCCCCCACCCCACCCCCCCTGGCAGAGACACCCCTGACCCCAGCCCAGCCAATGTCAGGACCAGCAGCCCACGGTCGCGCCTCTGCGTATCCTACCTCTTCTCTTTCCCACGGTGCCTGTTTCATGATTTTAAAAAAATATATTGAGTGCCCAATTCATTTTTTTCCAATTAAGGGGCAATTTAGCGTGGCCAATCCACCAACTTCACATCTTTGGGTTGTGGGGGTGAAACCCACGCAGACACGGGGAGAATGTGCAAACTCCCCACGGACAGTGACCCAGAGCCGGGATCGAGCCTGGGACCACGGCGCCGTGAAGCAGCAGTGCTAACCCCTGCGCCACCGTGCTGCCCCGTTTCATGATTTTTAAAAGCACATGTAAACCTCACTGTCCAGAATTCCCCCCAGCGAAGGCAGAGAATCGTGGAGGCCCCAGAGAATACCAGGTCAGGCCCACTGATGATATGCCAACAGTGTTTACTGTATGTGCGGAGTGGAACGCATTGATGCTGCTGTCGAGCCACCAGAGAATTGTGATTTGGTGTGAAACCGAGGCTCGCCACGAGTTTGGCGTCAAAAATGATTCTCCGTCCAATCACGTTTCCCGTTTCTGGCGTCGGCCAACAGAGAATCCCGCCCCTGATATCTGCTTATCCACCAGCCTCTGGACAGCTTGTACTCTCTGTGGCACCTCCTCCACTGGGACAGTGTTTTTTTTCCCGCTTTAATAAACCTTATTGGCTTATCCTGTTTTGCCAAGTCTGTCTTCCCAGCCCTTTACTTAAGCCACCAGTACTGCGACTTCACACGTCCAGCTATAATACAATGAAAATACCTGGGCGGGGTTCTCCGTTCCTGAGTTCATAGTGGGCTGTCATAGGTGCGCACAGCTGCATGGCTGCCTTTCCAGCTGTGGCAATGGTGTTCCGTGCCCGTCCACCCCGACCTCACAGCCCACCTCCTGACCATCCCCCGCAACTCCCCCCGGAACTGGCAGAAGCCCTCAGCCAGTGGCACGACTGTCAGCAAACGATGGCGATGTTGGACACTTTCCGTACCCTGTTTCTCTCCGTCATCAGCCACGGCGCCAAGTTCACAACTTTGTTTTTAAATATTTTATTCAAGGCATTTTCATGGGAACAAACAAAAGCAGAACGTCCAAACAACATAAACACCCAACACCCACTCCCTCCGCTCTCCTAATACCACCCACTTCTCCCATGCTGCCTTCCCCATTTTAACCCCCTTACCCCTCCCCCATTCCCCCCCACCCTGCCGACCCCCCAAACCTCCTTAAAGAAATCAATAAACGACTTCCATCTCCAAGTGAATCCATCTGCCGACTCCCTCAAGGCGAAGTTCAGGAATTCCAGCCTCAAGAATTCCGCCAGGTCTCTCACCCACACCCCTGATTTTGGCGGCTCTGAGTCCCACCACCCGAGCAAGGTCTGTCGCTGGGCTATCAGCCCCTCTCACCCACTGGACTCCCGGATCTTCCGACACCCCAAATATCGCCGCCTCAAGACTCGGGGCCACCTCCACCCCCGGCACCTCGGACATTACGTCCGCAAATACCTGCCAGAACCCCTTCAATCTTGGACACGTCCAGAACATGTGGACGTGATTCTCAGGCCTCCCCGCACACCACCCACACCTATCCTCCACCCCCTCAAAGAACCTACTCATCCTCGCTACCGTCATTTGTGCCCTATGTATTACATTAAACTGAATGAGGCTTAGCCTCGCACACGACAAGGATGCATTCATCCTTTGCAGGGCCTCTGCCCTCATCTCGACCCCCAACCTCCCCTCCCAGCTCCTCCTCCCACTTGCATTTTATGTCCTCCACCAGGGCCATCCCCAATCCATCAAATCCTTGTAGATCTCGAACACGTTCCCCTCCCCTATCTTGCCCCTCGATAACACCTTGTCTTGCAGCCCCATGGGCAGCAGCCCAGGAAAGGACGCCACCTCCCTCCTGAGAAAGTCCCAGCCCTTCGACGGCCCAAGCTTCATTGTCAGCGTTTCTATCGCTAAGCAACAGGGAGAGCGGGCACCCCTGCCTCATCCCCCGTGCAGCCAAAAATACCCCAAACACACTTGGTTTGTCCACACACTTCCAACGCTGCCTTATACAGCATCTGGACCCAGTCCACAAGCCCCTGCCCAAACCGCCCCATCACCTCCAGCAGATACTCCCATTCCACCCACCCGATCGAACACCTTCTCCGCGTCCATCGCCACCACTACTTCTACTACCTGCCCCTCCGAAGGCATCATAATTACATTGAGCAGCCGGCTCACATTCGCCGTCAACTGCCTCCCGTTCACAAACCCCGTTTGGTCCCCGCCTATCACTCCCAGCATGCAGTCCTCGATTTGCGAGACCAACACCTTGGCGTCTAAATTCAGTAATGATATCGGGCGGCACGACCCACACTGCTCCGTGTTGTATTCTCTATTCTGCTTTACCTGGATGGCTTGGATGCATAGTGTTGAATAAAGAACACAAAGCTTTGTTATCGAACAAAACCATAAATTTATTACACGACTAAGATTTGTTCACAATCCTAAAGTAGGTTATTGTATAAAACTGTGCTATCTCTAACTTACAGAACTCTCAAGTATACACTGCTCTCTATGTCTGACATTCGTCCATATCTTTTTATTAAAACAGTACTGACACTCTTCCAGCTCTCTCCTAACACTCAACTCCGAATCATCTAATCATTTTCTAATCTAAGCCCAGAATCCCCTAGTCACATGATATTTATATGACTGTTCTGTGGTTCCCTCTAGTGGTCAGAAGCATTATCATTAACTTGTTAACCCTTTACATGCCAGTCCAAATACAGATCCTGACATGCCAGATCCTTGTCCTTTTTTAGCATCAGGGGGATGGAAGCTTGCGACAATGTAGGGGGGAGTTTCCCACTCTCCCTTGCTTCGTTGTACGCCCTCACCAGCAGTGGCCCCAGATCCGCCCCAAAATCTTTCTAAAACATCACTGGGAATCCGTCCGGACCCGCCTTCCCCGCCTGCATCGCCCCCACACTGTCCATCACCTCCCCCAACCTAATTGGGGTCCCCAATCCCTGCACCAACTCCTCCTCTACCTTGGGAAACTCCAGCCCGTCCAAAAACTGCTATATTCCCTCCATCTCCTCCCCCCCACCCCCCCCCCCCCCCCCCTTGCCCCAGCTGCCATCCCTCCCTCTCCCAGCTGGGGGCACAGGCTCGTATAGCCTTCTGTAGAACGCCTCAAACACACCATTCACCCCTTTCGGGTCCAACACCTTATCGTCCCTCACTCTACCAATCTCCCTCGCCGCCTCTTGCTTCCTCAACTGATGGGCCAGCATCCTACTCGCCTGCTCACTGTACTCATATACTGCCTCTCTGGCCCTCCATAACTGCTCACCGCCTTCCCCATGGACACTAACCCAAACTCCATCTGGATCCTCTGCCTCTTCGACAAGAACCCTGTCTCTGGCTCCTCTGAATACCTCCTGTCCACCCTCAAAGTTTCGTCCACCAGTCTTGCCATCTCCGCCCACTCTGCTTTCTCCCTATGCGCCCGAATTGAGATAAACTCCCCCCTAACCACATGGCGGCCGTGACCTCCTCCGTGCCATTTAGCTCCACATACCCCAGAATGGCAGTCCGCACCCGTTCGCACACCTTCTCATCCACCAACAACCCCACACCCAGTCTCCACCACGGGCACTGCCCCCTCCCGCCACACGCAAATCCACCCAGTGCAGCGCGTGGTCGGAAACCACAATCGCCGAATACTCCGAGTCAACCACCAGGAGTACACCTGGTGCACGTTGGAGAAGTATGGAAAATGCTTCGCCCTCGGCCTCCCAACGCCCTCCCCATCCCCCCGACCCCGGGCTCCACGAATCCCTTCAGCTCCTTCACCACTGCCGACACCTTCACCGAATTTGGACTTGACCGGTTCAACCATGGTTCAATGTCAGTATTAAAATCTCCGCCCATAATCAACCGGTGCGAGTCCAAGTCAGGAAACACTCGCCTCATAAATTCTACATCATCCCAATTTGGGGAATAAACATTTACCAAAACCACCCACATCTCCTCCAGCTTCCCACTCACCATCACAAACCTGCCCCCCGAATCTGCCACAATGTTCCCCACCCCGAACTCCACCCGCCTATTCACCAACACCGCCAACCCCTCGTCTTCATGTCCAGTCGCGCAAGGAACTTGCCCCGCCCATCCTTTCCTCAACCTTGTTCGGTCCCCTATCTTCAGGTGCGTCTCCTGCAAAAAGGCCTCGTCTGTCTTCAAACTCCTGAGGTGCGCGAGCATATGTGACCGTTTGACTGGCCCATTCAGCCAGGTCTTGATACACCCGCAGCTCGTTCCCTCCCCAGGTGCATATCCTGGTTTGCCTCACCCTTCGGAGAATCTTCTCCTTATCCAGAGGCTTTCTGCAACCACGCCACCATCGCCCTTGGCGGCTCGCCCGCCTGCGGCTTCCTCATCAGCGCCCTGTGCGCTCGGTCGACCTCCAGGGGCCGGTCAAAGACCTCTCCCCCATCAGCTTCTCCAGCAGATTGGCCACGTACACGTCGGCCTCCGCACCTTCGATGCCTTCGGGCATCCCTACCATCCTAAGTTTTGTCTTCTGGAGCGATTCTCCAGCTCCTCCACCTTCTCCTTCAGCCTCTTTTGGGTCTCCTGCGTCAATCCCACCTCAGCCACCAACAAGACCAGCTGCTCCTCGTGCTCCCCCACTGCCTCCTCCACTTGCTGGAACGTACGGCCCTGGGACTCCAGCCTCTGCTACACTCTCTCAGATCTCTAACTTAATAGGTTCCACCACCTTGGTGAGGTCTTCCAGGGCCTCTTTCCTCTGCTGGCAGAACTTTCCGTTAAGGAACTTTATTAACTGCTCCGTTGACCACTGGGTCATCAGAGCAGCCTCCTTGTCTTCCGCCATCTTATCCTGTGGCGCACCACGAAGACTCTCCTGTTCCAGCAGATCTTTCCTTCTTGCCCCACTCTTAGTCAGTGGATCCATCCACCAGCCACACCAGAGCAGTAAAACCTTCCCCAGGCACTCCGGCACCTCTTGCACTCAAATACCTCATCCTTCAGGCAGGGAAAGGACTGAAAAAATCCGCCTTGAGCGACAGCTCACTCCATGTCACCACCGCAAGTCTCTGTTTTATGTTTTTTGAAAAGCACACGTCAACTTCGCCGCAAGGATTCCCCGCCAGTGGAGGCAAAGAATGGTGGAGGCCCCGGGTCAGGCCCGCTCATGATATGCCAACAGCATTTACTGTTCGAATATTCTGGAACGCATTGACACCGCTATCGAGGCACCGGAGAATTGTGATTTGGCGTGAAACCAGTGCCGGCCACAGTTTAGCCGTCAAAACCAATTCTCCACCCAAACACGTTTCCCAATTTCGGCGTCGGCTGACAGAGAATCCCTCCCCTTGAGTTTTCTTGTCTCTCTATCACGGTCATCTGTTTCCATTTTACTCTACAGCACACTCTCCTTAACTTCACCTACGACACCTCTTCTGCAGGGGCCCTTGTGAACACCTTACATCTCCAGTTTCTATCCTTAGTAGATTGAAATTAATGTCGGACACTAAACTTTGCTTTATGAAGCAACTCAAAATCGTCAACCATGTCTGTGGCCTGTCCAGCCAGTTTAACTCTCTGCTCTTCCACGCGAGTTCTCACTACTGCAGGAAGTGAATCCTTAAATTCCTCTAAAATTATTATCCCCGAAGCGCCTCATACAAAGAACAAACAAAGAACAAAGAAACTTACAGCACAGGAACAGGCCCTTCGGCCCTCCAAGCCTGTGCTGACCATGCTGCCCATCTAAACTAAAATCTCCTACACTTCCGGGGTCCGTATCCCTCTATTCCCATCCTATTCATGTATTTGTCAAGATGCCCCTTAAACGTCACTATCGTCCCTGCTTCCACCACCTCCTCCGGCAGCGAGTTCCAGGCACCCACTACCCTCTGTGTAAAAAAACTTGCCTCGCACATCTACTCTAAACCTTGCCCCTCGCACCTTAAACCTATGCCTCCTAGTTATTGACCCCTCTATCCTGGGAAAAAGCCTCTGACTATCCACTCCCCATATAATTTAGAGAGTGGATTAAAAGAAAATATTGAGTGTACCCAATTCATTTTTTCCCAACTAAGGGGCAATTTAGCGTGGCCAATCCACCTACCCTGCACATCTTTTAGGTTGTGGGGGTGAAACCCACGCAAACACGGGGAGAATGTGCAAACTCCACACGGACAGTGACCCAGAGCCGGGACCGAACCTGGGACCTCGGCGCCGTGAGGCAGCAGTGCTAACCACTGTGCCGCCCGGACTCCCACTGCACTCTCTTGACACCCGTACGTTTGGTTTATTTTCAGTGCTCTTGACCACCTATCAAAGTTAGCTTGCTTAATTTTTTCGAATCCTAGACAGATCTAACCTAGTTCTTTGCTTAGATTTCTAAACTTCTGTCTGTAGGCTTCTGGTACTAATTCATAGACACTTAATATGTATTTCTTCACCACATAATAATCCCCAGATACCTCCACTGATAGTGAGGCAAACACATCACTAGCTCTACCTACCAACTTTGTTTGAACCCACACCACCCACATGGACGGGATTCTCCATTGGCCGACTCCGGAATGGGGAAACGTGATCAGGTGGAGAATCGGTTTAGACGGCAAAGTCGTGGCGGGCGTCGGTTTCACACCAAATTTCAATTCTCCGGTGCCTCGACAACGCCGTCAATGCCTTCAAGAACGCACATACAGTAAACGCCGTTGGCATATCCTTAGTGGGCCCGGCCCAGTATTCTCCACAGCTTTTGCGATTCTCCGCCTCCACCGGGGCAAATTCCCGACGGTGAGGTTCGCTTGTGCTTTTAAAAATCGTGAAACAACGCCGTGGCTGATGAGGGAGAGAGAGTAGGTAGGACCCGGAGAGGCGCAGCCATGGGCTGCCGGCCTGAAACTGGTTGGGGTGTGGGTGGGTTTTATAACCTGCCTGCTTACCATTGGCTGGGGACGAATGACTATCCCACAATCCTGTGGGAGTATGAGCTTCCCCAATGAGGGGGGCGGAGAAATCGTTAGTAAACTCCTAGTATAAATAAAGCTGGCCAGTTTAGGAACCAGCCAGGGAGGAGTGTGCAGCAAGGGAAGTTGCTGCTGCTGTTGTATATATATATATGTTATTGTAAATAAATGTTATTACTTTGTATCCTTAAAACTCGTGTTGGATTCTTTTTTTTTTGTAAATACATTTTATTCAACTTTTTCGGCCATACAAAACTGTACAAAGGTTTTTCCCCTTTTTACAACAGCAAAACAATATAAATAACCGTGACCGTATTTTAACAAATAAATAAATAATATATAAACTAAATGGCAACTGCCATAACAAAATAATAGCTCTCCCAAATAATAAAATCAGCAATTCAATATACATAACCAAGTACCAATATCTTTACAAAAACACCCCTGAGGACCCACCTGAGCCCTCCCCCCCCCCCCCCCCCCCCCCCTCCCCCCTGGGTTGCTGCTGTTACCTTCCCATTTCCTTTATCGTTCTGCGAGGTAGTTAATGAACGGCCACCACCGCCTGGTGAACCCCTGAGCCGAACCCCTAAGTGCAAACTTTATCCGTTCCAGTTTTATAAACCCTGCCATGTCATTTATCCAGGTCTCCACGCCCGGGGGTTTGGCTTCCTTCCACATAAGCAGTATCCTTCGCCGGGCTACTAAGGACGCAAAGACCAAAACATCAGCCTCTCTCGCCTCCTGCACTCCCGGCTCTTCTGCAACCCCGAATATAGCCAGCCCCCAGCCTAGCTCGACCCGGACCCCCACCACCTTTGAAAGCACCTTCGCCACCCCCAACCAGAACCCCTGCAGTGCCGGGCATGACCAAAACATGTGGGTGTGGTTTGCTGGGCTTCTCGAGCATCTCCCACACCTATCCTCTACCCCGAAAAATTTACTGAGCCTAGCTCCGGTCATATGTGCCCGGTGCAAAACCTTAAATTGTAACAGGCTAAGCCTGGCGCACGAGGACGAAGAGTTTACCCTACGTAGGGCATCTGCCCACAGCCCCTCTTCAATCTCTTCCCCCAGCTCTTCCTCCCATTTTCCCTTCAGCTCATCCACCATGTTCTCCCCCTCGTCTCTCATTTCCCTGTATATATCTGACACCCTACCATCCCCCACCCATGTCCCTGAGATCACTCTATCCTGAATCTCCTGCGTCGGGAGCTGCGGGAATTCCCTCACCTGTTGCCTTGCAAAAGCCCTCAGTTGCATGTATCGAAATTCATTCCCATGGGGCAACCCATATTTTTCCGTCAGCGCTCCCAGACTCGCAAACGTCCCGTCCAAGAACAGATCCCTCAGTTGCACAATCCCAGCTCTCTGCCATGCTCCAAATCCCCCATCTATTCTCCCCGGGACAAACCTATGATTATTTCTTATCGGGGACCGCACCGAGGCTCTCATCATTCCCCTATGCCGTCTCCACTGCCCCCAAATTTTCAGTATTGCCACCACCACTGGACTTGTGGTGTATTTCTTCGGGGAGAACGGCAGCGGTGCCGTCACCAGTGCTTGTAGGCTGGTTCCTTTGCAGGACGCCATCTCCAATCTCCTCCACGCCGCCCCCTCCCCTTCTCCCATCCACTTACACACCATTGAAACATTGGCGGCCCAATAGTACTCACTTAAGCTCGGTAGTGCCAGTCCCCCCCTCTCCCTGCTACGCTGCAAGAACCCCCTCCTCACTCTCGGGGTCTTCCCAGCCCACACAAAACTCATAACGTTTTTCTCGATCTTCTTGAAAAAAGCCTTCGTGACCATCACCGGGAGGCACTGAAACACAAAAAGGAATCTCGGGAGGACTACCATTTTGACCGCCTGCACCCTCCCCACCAGTGACAGGGGCACCATGTCCCATCTCTGAAAATCCTCCTCCATCTGTTCCACCAATCGTGTTAAATTAAGCCTATGTAAGGTTCCCCAACTCCTGGCTATCTGGATCCCCAAGTACCGGAAATCCCTTGCTACCCTCCTCAGCGGTAAATCCTCTATTCCCCTGCTCTGCTCCCCCGGATGTACCACAAACAACTCACTCTTCCCCATGTTCAATTTGTACCCCGAGAATTCCCCAAACTCCCCGAACGTCTGCATTATCTCAGGCATCCCCTCCACCGGGTCCACAACATACAGCAGTAAATCATCTGCATACAATGATACCCGGTGTCCTTCTCCTCCCCTGAGTACTCCCCTCCACTTCCTGGAGCCCCTCAGTGCTATGGCCAGGGGCTTAATTACCAATGCAAACAGTAACGGAGACAAGGGGACACCCCTGCCTCGTCCCTCTATAAAGACGGAAGTAGTCAGACCTCTGCCTGTTCGTGATCACACTTGCCACCGGGGCCCTATATAGCAGCTGTACCCATCCAATGAACCCTTCACCGAAACCAAATCTCCTCAGCACCTCCCACAGATAGCCTCACTCCACTCTGTCGAATGCTTTCTCGGCGTCCATCGCCACCACTATCTCCGCCTCCCCCTCTGGTGGGGGCATCATCATCACCCCTCGCAGCCTCCGTATGTTCGTGTTCAGCTGTCTCCCCTTAACGAACCCAGTTTGATCCTCATGGACCACCCTCGGGACACAATCCTCTACCCTCATCGCCATCACCTTGGCCAGGAGCTTAGCATCTACATTCAAAAGGGAAATGGGCCTGTAGGACCCACACTGCAGCGGGTCTTTATCCTTCTTCAAAAGTAATGATATTGTCGCCTCCGACATAGTCAGGGGCAACTTCCCCCTTTCCCTGGCCTCATTAAAGGTTCTCGTCAAAAGCGGGGCCAGTAGGTCTATATATTTCCTATAAAATTCCACCGGGAACCCATCCGGTCCCGGGGCCTTCCCCGCCTGCATGCTCCCAATCCCCTTTACCACCTCCTCCACATCAATCTGTGCTCCCAGTCCCGCCCTCTCCTGCTCCTCCACCTTCGGGAATTCCAGCTGATCCAGGAAATGCATCATTCCCTCCTTCCCTTCCGGGGGCTGAGCCTTATACAACCTCTCATAGAATGTCTTAAACACCCCATTCACTCTCTCCGCTCCCCGTTCCATCTCTCCCTCCCCATCCCTCACCCCACCTATCTCCCTCGCCGCTCCCCTCTTCCTCAATTGTTGGGCCAGTAACCGACTCGCCTTCTCTCCATATTCATACTGCACTCCCTGTGCCCTCCTCCACTGTGCCTCTGCCTTACCCGTGGTCAGCAGGTCAAATTCCACATGTAACCTTTGTCTTTCCCTGTACAGTCCCTCCTCCGGTGCCTCTGCATATTGCCTGTCCACCCTCAGAAGTTCTTTCAGCAATCGCTCCCTTTCTTTACTCTCTTGCTTCCCTTTGTGTGCCCTTATGGATATCAGTTCCCCTCTGACCACCGCCTTCAACGCCTCCCAGACCACTCCCACCTGAACCTCTCCATTGTCATTAAACTCCAAGTACCTTTCGATACACCCCCTCACCCTTAGACATATCCCCTCATCCACCAACAGGCCCATATCCATTCTCCAGAGTGGGTGCTGTTCCTTTTCCTCTCCTACCTCCAGATCTACCCAGTGTGGAGCGTGGTCCGAGATGGCTATGGCCGTGTACTCCGTCCCTGTCACCTTCGGAATCAGTGCTCTTCCCAGGACAAAAAAGTCTATCCGTGAATATACCTTGTGAACATGGGAGAAGAATGAGAACTCCTTACTCCTAGGTCTGATAAATCTCCAAGGGTCTACTCCTCCCATCTGCTCCATGAAGTCCTTAAGCACCTTGGCCGCTGCCGGCCTCCTCCCGGTCCTGGACCTCGACCGGTCCAGCCCTGGATCAAGTACTGTATTGAAATCTCCCCCCATTACCAACTTTCCCGCCTCCAGGTCTGGGATACGCCCCAACATACGCCTCATGAAGTTTGCATCATCCCAGTTCGGGGGGTACACGTTCACCAGAACCACCGCCTCCCCTTGCAGTCTGCCACTCACCATCACGTATCTACCCCCACTATCCGCCACTATGGTCTTTGCCTCAAACAGTACCCGTTTCCCCACTAAAATAGCCACCCCCCCTATTCTGCGCATCCAAACCCGAATGAAACACCTGTCCCACTCATCCTTTACGTAGTCTGACCTGATCTGTCAATTTCAGGTACGTCTCCTGCAACATAACCACATCTGCCTTTAATTTTTTTAGGTGTGCGAGTACCCGCGCCCTTTTAATCGGCCCATTCAGCCCTCTCACGTTCCACGTGATCAACCGGGTTGGGGGGCTCTTTACCCCCCTCTTGTCGACTAGCCATCCCCTTTTTTACCCCAGCTCCTCACCCGGTTCCCACGTGCCCGTATATCCCACCGACGGTGCCCTCCCGCCTCGACCACCCCGCCCCATAACAGCTCCCCCTTCCCCTTAGCAGCAGCAACCCAGTTAGCTCCCTCCCCACCACCCCCCTCCGCTAGATCCCCCTCTAGCGTAATTACACCCCCCACGTTGCTCCCAGAAGTCAGCGAACTCTGGCTGACCTCGGCTTCCCCGTTTGCCCTCGGCCTCTCACTGTGCGAGGCCCCCACCTTCCTGCGTCCCTGTTCCCGCCATAATTACCATAGCGCGGGAACGAGGCCCGTGTTTCCCACTCAGCCCCGCTTTCCTACCCACCGGCGCCCACAGTTCTTCATACTCCCCCCTCCCCGCCAAACGAGAGGAAGAGAGAAAATTTACAGGATTAAAGAGTTAACAATTGAAAAATCATCCCCCCCCCCCCTTCCTCGTCCCACATAGTCACTCCACCACTTTGTCCCAGAAGCTCTTTCTCTCGCTAGACTATTTCAGCTTCTCGTCCACTGCGAATGTCCACGCGTCTTCTGCCGTCTCAAAGTAGTGGTGCTTCCCTTGGTATGTGACCCACAGTCTTGCCGGTTGCAGCATTCCAAATTTCACCTTCTTTTTGTGAAGCACCGCCTTAGCCCGATTGAAACTTGCCCTCCTTCTCGTCACCTCCGCACTCCAATCCTGGTATACGCGGATCACCGCGTTCTCCCACCTGCAGCTCCGAATTTTCTTCGCCCATCTTAGGACCATCTCTCTGTCATTATAGCAGTGAAACCTCACCACTATGGCTCGAGGTATTTCTCCTGCCCTTGGTCTTCGCGCCATAACTCGATAAGCTCCCTCCACCTCCAAAGGGCCCGTCGGGGCCTCCGATCCCATTAGCGAGTGAAGCATCGTGCTCACATATGCCCCGACGTCCGCCCCCTCTGCGCCCTCGAATTATTCTCCAGGGCTTCCAACCTCTCCACACACCTCTTGTGCTGCACCTCGTGCGTCTCTGTCTTCACCACCAGGCCCTGAATTTCATCTTCATTTTCAGCAGCCTTTGCCTTTACGACCCGAAGCTCCAGCTCCTGGGTCCTCTGCGCCTCCTTTAGCCCTTCAATCGCCTGTAGTGTCGGGGCCAACACCTCCTTCTTCAGCTCTTCCACACAGCGCCGCAAGAACTCTTGTTGCTCCGGGCCCCATATCGAACGGCCACCTTCCGACGCCATCTTGCTTCGAGCTTCCCTTCCTTGCCGCTGCTCCGAAGGATCCACTGCAATCCTGCCGCTATCCTCTCCTTTTTCCATCAGTATCCGGGGGGATTCCCTTCTATTTCACCGCACAGTGATTTTGGCCGTTTAAAATTGCCGTTGGGGCTCTTATCAAGAGCCCAAAAGTCCGTTTCACCGGGAGCTGCCGAAACGTGCGACTTAGCTGGTCATCACCGCACCCGGAAGTCCTCGTGTTGGATTCTTCATGGCCCTCACAAAACTGGCGACGAGGGTTAAAGTGAATAGCTGTCTCCACTGCTGAAGCCACCTCCCTGGATTTTTGTTGGATACAGGTTGGAAGTTGTTTTCGATGACACCATGCCTCTGTATGGACATTTGGATGTTTTTGATGCTGCGCTGGAAAGCTGGAACCGGTACGCACAACAGATGCATTACTGTTTCCGGGCAAACATCATCACCGAAAACGAGCGCCAGGTGGTCATATTGCTCACTGCCTGCGGGCCGCATACATTTGGGGTGATTAGGAGCCTTACGTACCCAGCTGCGCCGGACACCAAAACGTTTGATGAACTTGTGAACTTAGTGGGGCAACATTTTAACCCCGTCCACGATAGTCCAACGTTACCGGTTTAATACCACTGAGAGGACACCAGGAGAATCCCTTGCCGACTTTCTATCCAGGCTCCGCAGGATTGCGGAGTACTGTGACTATAGTGAGACCTTGTCAGAAATGTTACGCGACCGTTTGGTTTGCAGTATTAACAATGCGGCCACCCAGAGAAAGTTGTTAGCTGAGCCAACATTGACTTTTCAACAGGCCATTCAAATAGTACTGTCCCGAGAGAGTGCAGAACGAGGAGTGCAGGAGCTACAGGGAATGGAGGTGCATGCCTTGGGGCGCAACCCCCTTCTGTCCGAAAGCGTCCGCCCGCACCCCTGCGGTACCTTGGGCGAGGTGACGTTCGGATCGACGCCAGTGGCCGTCAGACATTCCTCACCGAAGGGAGCCTTCTCCAGAACCAATGGATGAGGAGCCATGTCCGTGTCAGACTTGTTAGCGCCAACCCCATCGCGGACGCCGGTCCTGGGGGCGCCAGAGGCGCTGTCGTTCCAACCGAAACTGGGGCCAGCCCAGGGGCCGTATCTTCCATGTGGATGAACCTGCGGCGACTACTCCCGAGGACGTGGAGACGGAAGACGACTGCCTGCAGCTGCATTGTGTGGCAGCTCCCCGTGTGGTCCCCATTAAGGTGACAGTACGGGTCAATGGTCTCCCGCTTGAGATGGAGTTGGACACTGGCGCAGGGGTCTCCGTGATTGCCCAGAGGACATTCGACCGCATCAAGCAAGGTATACAGACCCTTCCATTAACCGACTCACAGGCCAGGTGGGCCACCTACACGGGGGAACCACTGGACATTGCAGGAACTACGGTGACCCCTGTTGTTTATGGACGGCAGGAGGGGCGTTTCCCACTTATCATGGTGCACGGCCATGGGCCCAGCCTGTTGGGTCGGGACTGGTTGCGCCATTTGCGGTTGCAGTGGCAGCACATCCTCCAAACAGTTTCTGGAGGGTTGACTGAGGTGCTGGGACGATACCCAGATGTATTCCAGCCCGGTTTGGGGAAAATAAAAGGGGCCGTAGCCCTTTTCCAAGTCGAACCAGGAGCCACGCCGCGCTATTTCCGGTGCCTTACGTCTTGCTCGAGAAGGTAGAAGGGGAGCTCACTCATTTGGAGACTTTGGGTATTATCAGGCCCGTCCGTTTCGCTGACTGGGCAGCACCAATTGTACCTGTAATGAAGCCAGATGCCATACTTCGCTTGTGCGGCGACTATAAACTTACAGTGAATACGGCTTCCCGACTCAACCGATATCCAATGCCTCACATAGAGGATCTCTACGCGAAGCTTGCAGGCAGGCTCTCGTTCACAAAATTAGATATGAGTCACGCCTACCTACAGTTGGAGCTGGACCCTGCCTTCCGGCCATATGTAACGATTAATACACACCGGGGCCTATATGAATATACACGTTTGCCCTTTGGAGTATCCTCTGCCTGCGCTATTTTTCAACGTGTTATGGAGGGCATTTTGAGAGGTTTACCGCGTGTCGCTGTCTACTTAGATGACGTTTTGATCACGTGCAAATGGTGTCCGGCCTGCGGCAAAACGGGTCCGACGCCCTCCTTCGCTAGGGTCTTCGGTGGATTCCTTCGACTTTGCGGGGGGGGGGGGGGGGGGGGGGGGGGGGGGGGGGAGTTGTTATAACCTGCCTGCTTACCATTGGCTGGGGACTAATGACAATCCCACAATCCTGTGGGAGTATGAGCTTCCCCAATGAGGGGCGCAGAGAAATCATTAGCAGATTCCCTGCATAAATAAAGCTGGCCAGTTTAGAACCAGCCAGGGAGGAGTAAGCAGCAAGGCAAGTTGCTGCTGCTGTTGTATATATATATATGCTATTGTAAATAAATGTTATTTCTTTGTATCCTTAAAACTCGTGCTGGATTCTTCGTGGCCCTCACAAAAGTGGGCCTGACAGGGCTGGGTGGGGGTGGTGACAGGAGGAAGGTCCGCGGGGCCGGGGTGACCCCTCTCCACGGGACTGGTGCGGTGCCCAGACATGGACGGTCATTGCGCAGCCTGCAAGGCCATCTTGATGTGCACCCCGCTGACCACCCACCTTGGCCCTGGTTCTGCAGAGTGACACCGGCCGTATGGGTGCCTGGTCCCGTGTGGGGGTCCCCCCAGTCCAACGGACCTTCCTCCTGTCACTGAAATCTCATTCCTTATACCCACTCTCTTTCCTAAAGGCTTGCTCATTATACACCTACAACATAGATGTGGTGCATAGATGTGGTGCACTGGAATTTCCGAAAGGGGTTTGCTACGGTGCTACATCAAAGAGTACTGTACAAAATAAGAGCTCATGGTGTCGGGGGTATCATGTTAGCATGGATAGAGAATTGGCTAGCTTACAGGAAGCAGAGACTGGGCATATATAGGTCATTTTCAGTTTAGCAAAATGTGATTATTGGAGGGCCACTGCGATCAGTGCTGGTTTGGGTCAACTATTTTCAATCTATAAAAATGGCTTGAATGAAAGGACTGAATGTATTGTAGCGATCTTTGTATATCAATATACATGATCAATGTATTTAAATGTAGTACAGTCATTTCAACACTAGATGTCTCACTATCAGATGGCAGAAGAACGACTTGCCCGCTCTTTCTCAGAGAGTGTGCTTCAGGAGAGTGAACAGCCAAGACATAGAATAGCTAGAGAGAGAGAAATTATAAGTTATTTCATTATTACATTGTATAGTTAGTTATTTATCTCCATTGTATTCTATTTCTTTTACTAGTTGAGTATTGAGTACAAAGGACTCCCAATTATTATTTATATTGCTCATTTAAATAGTTAATCTTTAATAAGCAGACTGTTATTCATTTCATCAACTCGGCTGGTTCAAAGAGTAATATATACATTACGTAAAGTAATATAACATGACCGACCTTTGGGCAGAACACACATGAAAGAATGAAATTCCAATAAGATGACAAGCAAGCAGTTTTGCATGGAATAGAAATATTCCTTTTCAGAATTATCCATGCACAGTGTGCTTAATTTCAATTAACCAAAAACAGACACACTTTTGAATTTAAATCCTTCTTTTCAAAGCGATATATTCCCCAAATGTTGTACTCTTGTGAGAAAAACACACCAGGGCACCTGGCAGGTTTCCATATTTAACCAGCTGGTGGAGCCCTTGCGACATAGCACAAAGAGACTGGAACGACTGTGGACAGTGAATTCTTTCAATCGACTCTCAAACTCTATTACTATCTGTATTCTGTCAATCTTAAAGAGCGCAAAATTAGTCTGATCCCCAAGCGTTATTTGTCGATGGAACTCTGTTACAGACAACAATCTAAACTTATATAGCACCTTTAAAGCATCAGATGTTGGAGCAGCACGGTAGCACAGTGGTTAGCAGTTGATTCACAGCTCTAGGGTTCCAGGTTCGATTCCCGGCTTGGATCACTGTCTGTGCGGAATCTGCACGTTCTCCCCGTGTCTGTGTGGGTTTCCTCCGGGTGCTCCGGTTTCCTCCCACAGTCCAAAGATGTGCAGGTTAGGTGGATTGGCCATGATCTATTGCTCCTTAGTGTCCAAAAAGGTTAAGTGGGCGTTACGGGGATAGGGTAGAGACGTGAACTTGAGTAGGGTGCACTTTGTAAGAGCCAGTGCAGACTCGATGGGCTGAATTGCCTCCTTCTGCACTGTAAATTCTATGATTCTATGTTCCCATATATTTCACAAGACGATATTGACACGGAATTGCAATAAGGTTCTGTAGAAGAGTCATATGGGGCACAATTTAACGGAAACATTTTGAAGTGTAATTTTGGACTCGATTGGCGGGGTTTTTCTTGATGGCCACGTCAACGAGATCGGGGCCCGTATTTAAGGGCACTTAGTGCCGGAAATGAGCTCCCACGAGCTTCTCGCCATTATTGGTTATCTCACTGTCTGACTTGCCAGATTCACACCTCAGTGTCTCACAGCGAGAGAGGGGGAGCTGTTTTTAAATGCTCTCTCAACACTCACTCACAGTCAACACATAAGCATGAGAGCGCGCAGACCTGCTCCTCGCTTTGGGGGTGCCCACCTAGTCAGGCTTCTCGACGCTGTCAATGAGAAGCGGGCCACCCTGTTCCTTTGAGGGGGTAGGAGGACCAGCAGTAGGGTCAGCAATGCCACCTGGGAGGCAGTGGCTTTCAATGCAGGTATCATGACCAGGAGGACTGCTGTACATCGGAAGAAGACAGCCAACCTCCACCAAGCTGCAAGGGTAAGTTACCACCTCTCTCCTGGCATCAGTTCCGCCTGCCACCCCTCAAATTCCCTAACCCCCACCCCCGACAAATCACTGGGTGATATCTTGCACCCTCCTCATATCCGTTCATAGTGCTTGTTCCTCAGCATCCCTGGCACCCCCTTCATGTCCAGCTGCGGTGCCCACACATGCCTCCTGACAGAGACCCCCCTGACCCATCAGGTGTGCAGCCTACAAAGCCCTCTCTTTGTCCCTGCAGGGGAAGATAGCCCATAATAAGCGGGAAAAGGCCAAGAGGGAGGGGCTGAGTACCACAGATCCGAGTCCTCACCCTCCTATGGGAATGGGCCCTGGCAATCGTGGGGTTGCCCGAGGAGAGTCCAGGCACTGATAGAGAGGTTGGCCGGCACTACACAGGTGAGGATCCACTGCTCCTTCACCCAGGTGACCTGTCTCAAGTGAGTTTTTCATGTCAGACAAAATGATCTTTCCCTCTCACTGACCACATGTCCATTCCCTTGCAGAATCCCACCTGATGGGGCTGAACCATCCAGAGTTGCTCCCCGCCACTACCCAAGAGAACACCTCAGAGGAGAGCTCAGAGAAGACCACTATTGAGGCGTCACAGGTATCACCACCTTCCATCAGTGCAGAGACACACACCTTGGTGGCCGACATTATTGAACATGCCTCTGGGGCACAATCTGGTGAGCACCACACAGTTACTGATGCACATCAGGTGAAGGCAGGAACATCCAAGAGAGACAACAGTTGGAGGTCTGCTGGATCTCAGGACTCAGCTGAGTCCCAGTCAGATGCCCAGCCTCTGGACAAGGTTATCCCAGAGCTGATGCAGATGCTAAGACACAGCCATGGAATTCAGGAGGGCGTGTCAGCGACATTTCAGTGAGTGCATAGCCAATTGGAGGAGTCCCAAAGACTATGGGTGCAGATGTTGCTGACAATGCGAGGCACCGAGGTCAACACTGCTAGGGTGGTGACTGCAGTGGAAAGCCTGCAACACCAGGTCAGCGTCTTGAGTGGTGGTGTCCAAGGCATGACTCAGTCAGTGACGAGCACGGCTGAGGGCCTTGGTATCATGTCCCAGTTGCTGAGCGACATGTCCCATAAGCAGGTGGACATTGCCAAGGCACTGCAGAGCATGGCCCAGTTGCTGAGGGGCGGGTCCCAGATGCAGGTAGACATTGCCAGGGCACTGGGAGCGTGGCCCAGTCACTGAGGGGCACCGCCGAAGGTGTCGACATCATGCTGCAGGCAATGGGGAGGGGCCAGGGCTGGCAGAGACAGATGACCCAGAGGATTCTGGAGCTCACTCCAGCTGCCTCTCCATCCCATGGAGACTCCCAGAGCTCTATGGGCGCCGTCAGGGAGGAGGAAGTGCTGGAAGTAAACTTGGGGCCTGCCACCAAGGACGGACAACGATAGTCTCCTTCTTCTGAATTCCCCCCCCCCATCCTCACTCCGGCACAACTCAAGGGCAGCGGGAAGAACAGTGTGACATGGTGACGCCTGTGATGCCAGGACATCCATCAAGAGCAGCAAAAGCCACAGGGCGCAGGAAGCAGCAGGTTGCCTCCACCCCTGATGTGTATCCTGGGGACACAACTAGACGTAACACTAGACCACGAAAGATCAAGAAGAGAGATGATCACTGAGTGGGCACTATCTATAGATAAGGGGAATCAAAATGTCCAATGTTCACTACTAAAACATGTTACACCTGATACATGCGAAACCTCTGTCATGTTAATCTTCACTACGGGCCTGCCTGCACCTCAACCCCATGTTGCCCTCCGCTCCCTCCCCACCTGTTCCCTGTGCACAGTGGTCCAAGATGAAAGCCCCCACCCCCAATGCAGACCCTGTTCAGAGGATGGAAGTGAGCAAGTTGTCAGCAGACAGACCGGAGTCAGGTTTTGGCATAAACGGAGGAGCACCAAAGCTAACCTCGCAGCGTGTTATCACCACTCCCCGGCCTTTTATATTGACCCGCTGACGGTGCCGACACAGGCCCATCACCCTGGAGTGATAGATTCGGGTGGGGATGAGAGCCTCCCTGATCCTCCGGGGATGCCGGACCCTCGCAACTGCCTGTCCTCCATCCTCCAGTTCCTCATGCGGCTCCTCCCTGGGCTTGTCCTCAGACGAGGCTCTGCTCCTCCTCCAACATATCGCCCTGCTGCAATGCCAGGTTATGGAGGGCACAGTAAACCACCACAAAGCGGGAGACTCTCTGGGGGGGCTGTATTGCTGGGCAGCAGCACAGCGGTCCAGGCATTGGAACCGCATTTTGAGCAGTCCGATGCACCACTCAATGACAGCACGTGTGGCAACATAGGCCTTGTTATATCAGGTCTCTGCCTCGGTTTCAGGCCTCTGCACTGGTGTCATTAGTCAGGACCTCATCCCCAAGTGCCAACCTGTCATCCTGGGGTGGTCCTCGAAGGTACTGGGGATCTCAAATATAGCTGTCGTGCACACTCCCTGGGTAGCGTACACACACGTGCATGATCTGGAGGTGGTGGCAGAACACAATCTGAACATTCAGGGAGCGGAACCCCTTCCTGTTAGTGAAGGGCAAGGCGGCATGCGTGCCATCAAATATCCCCTGGGCTGGGGGCATCCCGGCAATGGCGGAGAATACTGCAGCCCGGGCATCTTGGTGGACCTGGCCCAGCTCAAAGTTGATAAAGTCTGATGCCCGGGCATACAGGGCATCCATGATCTCACGGGTGCACTGTGGGCTGTAGCTTGTGAAATGTCGCACAAGTCCCTGATTGAGCCCTGTAATGAACCAGTTGCATAGAGGTTCAGGACTAAGGTGATCTTCACGGCTACCAGGAGCAGGTGTCCTCCTCCTCCACAGAGTGCCAAGTCCAGGAGGACATTGGCACAGGTGCTGCACTGACTCTTTGTTGAGACAGAGTCTTCTGGGGCACATGCTGGCCGCCATCTCCTTGAAAGACCAACGATGCCTGTACACCTCGGGCCGTCGCTGATGTCCCCCTCTGAGTTCCTCCTTGGACTGATGGGTGACCGGCTATTCAGGGTGTGCAGTGGCCCCCTGCCTCCAGCCTGCGTCATTGTTGCTGCCTTCTCCAGAGTCTGGGTGCCTGGGCTTCCACCAGCAACGCAATGGCAGCCTCTGCGGGACCGACGCCATCATGCATTTTGGTATCTGGAAGGAATTGGAGAAGGAGAGAGACCGACAATCAGCTCGGGTTTCCACCCCGGGACCCTCAAATCCCCCAAACGTCCCTCACCCTTACATATCCCGCCTTCACTCAGAGTGCCATCCACCGAGCCAGTTGTGCTGAAAAACCACGCTCTACACACACTCCTCCGGGCACAGCAAGAGCCCGAGACCACAGATCGCAGACCTCACGGATATGAGACTCACTGGTCTGTAGTTCCCTGGTTTATAGCTACAACTTTTCTTAAGCAGTGAGACCATATTGGCTGTTCTCCAGTCCTCTGGCACCTCCCCCGTGACCAAAGAGGAGTTAAAAATTTGGATCAGAGTCCCTACAATATCCTCCCTTGGCTCCCACAGCATCCTGGGAAATAATTCATCCGGACCTGGAGATTTGTCCACTTTCCAGCCTGCCAACTCCTCCAATACCTTGTCACTTCCTATGACAATTTGGTCAAAACCCTCACAGTCTCTCTCCCCGAGTTCCATAGCTACCTACCCATTCTCTTGGGTGAAGACAGATGTGAAGTATTCATTCAACCCTCGAGGGGGACTCGAGGGTGGCACAGTTGCTCGATGGACTGGACACACCATTCATGGGGAAGATAGGAGACAGGGCCTGGAGGCACCTTTAGATCTGGGAGAGATCATGGAGACTATCAACTCCACGCAGGCAGGGAAGGCGCCGGGCACAGATGGATTCCAGGCAGGCTTCTACAAAGAATTTGCGGCAGCACTGGCCCCTGAGGTGGTCACAGACACGCTGAATAGGGGCTCCCTGCCACCAATTTTGGTGCAAGCCTCAATATCACTGATTGCCAAGAAAGACAAAGACCCGACTGAATGCGGGTCTTGCAGGTCCATCTCGCTGCTCAACGTAGATATGAAAATTCTGGAAACAAATTCTGGCTAGGCGGCTCATGAGCTGTGTACTAGAGGTGTGCACAGAGGACCAAACAGGCTTTGTCAAGGGCAGGCAGCTAACGTTGAACATTAGGCGCCTGCTGAGCATGACACTGACCCCATCTGGGGAGAGAACACCAGAAGTGATCATCTCCCTGGACGCAGAAAAGGCCTCAACAGAGTCAAGTGGAAATACCTCATAGAGGTACTGGAGCAGTTCGGGCTTATCAGGGCTCACCATCAGGGTGAAACGTCTGTAGGATGCTCCCATGGCGAGCATACGAACTAACACCACCAGCTCTGAATACTTTCAGCCTCACAGAGGCAACAGTGCAGGGATGCCCACAATCCCTGCTGTTGTTTGCCCTGGCAATCGAGCCACTGGCGATTGCCTCAGAATGGCGAAAGGCTGGAGAGGTATCCAGAAAGGTGGCCGAGAGCATAGAATCTCACTCTATGCAGATGACCACTCTCACTGGCAGGGAACGTGCAGACGATCAAGATGAACGTACTGCACAGCTTCCACTTCATGTTCAGATCCTTACTGATCTACATCCCCAAGGTCTTCTTCAGAACGGTAGATAAACTAATCATGCCGTTTGTGTGGGGAGGGAAGACTCCAAGGATCCAAAATAGGGTCCTACAGAGGAAAAGAAGCATGTGAGACCTGGCCATTCCAAACCTACAATTTTACCACTTGGCGGCCACAGCAGAAAGAGTGAGGGGATGGGTGAAGGACCAGGGAGCAGAATGGGTGAAGGTGGAGGAGAGTTCCTGGATAGGGCTGTCCCTCCGGGCCCTAGTCACGACAGTACTCGCATCCCCTCCAACCAAACACTCAAAAAGCCCAGTGGTAGCAGCCATGCGCCGTACATGGCACCAGCGGAGGCAACACTTCGGCCTGACCTAAATGTCCACCATGGCCCCTTCTGTAACAACCACAGGTTCACGTCAGCAACGATGGATGCCACCTTCAAAAGGTGGAGACATGATGAGGGGACACTGACCGTTAGAGACATGTACACAGACGACAGTCTAGCGACTTTGGAGCAACTGACGGAGAGGTTCCAACTACCCAAAGGGAATGAATTAAGGTACATACAAATCAGAAACTTCCTCCATAGGGAAACAATGACGTATCCACGACGCCAAGATACCCACTGGAAGAGGAACTATTGAATGCAGGCGATTTGGGGAGGGGGAAATGCAGGGACCTGTACAGACGACTGTTGGAGAAGGCACACTTCCCACTGGATGAGACAATAGAAAAATTGGAGGAAGAACTAGGCATAGATGTCGGGGAGGGGGGCTCTGGATCGAAGAACTAAACAGGGTGACCTCCACCTCCACATGTGCGAGGCTGGACCTACTGTGGCTAAAGGTGGTACACTGAGCGCACCTAACCAGAACCCGAATGAACAGGTTCTTCCTGGAGGTGGAGGACAAATGCGAACAGTGCCAGGGAAGTCCGGTCAATCACACCCACACGTTCTGGGCTTGCCTGGGTTCTGGACAATGTTTTTTGAGGCAATGTACAAGGTTGTGGGGGTGAGGCTGGAGCCATGCCCTAAAGTGGCAGTCTTCAGGGTCTTAGAACAGCCAACAATCTTCATGGGGAGGGGAGCCTCCCGAATCGCCCGCCAAAGAATCCTGCTCGGCTGGCGATCGGCAGCACCACCCAAAGCTGCAGACTGGATGTCTGACTGTCGGAATATAGCTTTAAATTAGTTACAGCCATTGCACAATACACCAGAAGAAAAATAGGATAAGATTTTCACTCCACATCCAGGCATGTGCCAAAACACACCTCCCCTATCTCAATTTACACCAGAGGCACCATAATGTCCCTATAACATTCTTTTCTTGGATAAACGACCTGTCTGTACCAATACATTATTTAGTCAACAACATAGAAACCCCAACACAACCAAAATACAAAAGGATCATGACCACATTAGTTCGAAGGGGACATTCCTCAACATAGTTGAGAACCCGTAAGACTAACCTGGACTACGGCCATACTATCATTACCATCAGGAGACCAACTCCTCAAAAGAGAGGAGAAGAAAAAAGCCATAACTCCCTCCCACATTTTGAACCCACCCATAAAGAATATTTTTGGAGCAGTTTGTGGTAGGGTCCAGTAGGGAACAAACAATTCTGGATTTGGTGATGTGTAATGAGGTAGACTTGATTAGGGAACTTAAGATGAAGGAACCCATAGAGGGCAGTGACCACAATGTGATAGAATTTACCCTGCAGTTTGAGAGGGAGAAGCTTGAATTAGATGTACATAGAACATAGAACAATACAGCGCAGTACAGGCCCTTCGGCCCACGATGTTGCACCGAAACAAAAGCCATCTAACCTACACTATGCCATTATCATCCATATGTTTATCCAATAAACTTTTAAATGCCCTCAATGTTGGCGAGTTCACTACTGAAGCAGGTAGGGCATTCCACGGCCTCACTACTCTTTGCGTAAAGAACCTACCTCTGACCTCTGTCCTATACCGTGGGGCAGCACGGTAGCCTTGTGGATAGCACAATTGCTTCACAGCTCCAGGGTCCCAGGTTCGATTCCAGCTTGGGTCACTGTCTGTGCGGAGTCTGCACGTCCTCCCCGTGTCTGCGTGGGTTTCCTCCGGGTGCTCCGGTTTCCTCCCACAGTCCAAAGATGTGCAGATTAGGTGGATTGGCCATGATAAATTGCCCTTAGTGTCCAAAATTCCCCTTAGTGTTGGGTGGGGTTACTGGGTTATGGGGATAGGGTGGAGGTGTTGACTTTGGGTAGGGTGCTCTTTCCAAGAGCCGGTGCAGACTCGATGGGCCGAATGGCCTCCTTCTGCACTGTAAATTCTATGATCTATGATATCTATTACCCCTCAGTTTAAGGCTATGTCCCCTCGTGCTAGCCATTTCCATCCGCGGGAGAAGGCTCTCACTGTCCACCCTATCCAACCCCCTGATCATTTAGTATGCCTCTATTAAGTCTCCTCTTAATAGAACATACAGTGCAGAAGGAGGCCATTCAGCCCATCGAGTCTGCACCGACCCACTTAAGCCCTCACTTCCGCCCTATCCCCGGAACCCAATAATCCCTCCTAACCTTTTTGGTCACTAACGACAATTTATCATGGCCAATCCACCTAACCTGCACGTCTTTGGACTGTGGGAGGAAACCGGAGCACCCGGAGGAAACCAGGAGAAACCCGGGAGAACGTGCAGACTCCACATAGTGACCCAGCAGGGAATCGAAGCTGGGACCCTGATGCTGTGAAGCTGCACTGCTATCCACTTGTGCTACCGTGCTGCCCATTGTAATGGTTTTACAATTGAATAAAGGTAACTACAAAGACATGAGGCCGAAGCTGGCCAGAGTTGATTGGGGCTTCACAGTAGCATAGTGGTTAGCACAATGGCTTCACAGCGCCAGGGTTTCAGGTTCAATTCTGCCTTGGGTCACTGTCTGTGTGGAGTCTTCACGTTCTCCCCGTGTCTGCGTGGGTTTCCTCCGGGTGCTCCGGTTTCCTCCCACAGTCCAAAGATGTGCAGGGGTATGTGGATTGGCTATGCTAAGTTGCCCATAATGTCCAAAAAAGGTAAGGTAAAGTGGGGTTACGGGGATAGGGTGAAAGTGTGGGGATAGGGTGGAGGTGTGGGGTTAGGTAGGGTGCTCTTTCCAAGGGCCGGTGCAGACTCAATGGGCCGAACAGCCTCCTTCTGCACTGTAAATTCTGTGATTCTGTAATTCTGTGAAAAGGAGCCTAGCAGGGAAGACAGTTGAACAGCAATGGCATGGGTTTTTGGGATTATTCAAGAGGCACAACAGAAATCCATCCCAAGGAGGAGGAAACATGCTAAGGGGAGGACGAGGCATCCATGGCTGACGAGGGAAGTCAAGGACAGCATAAACGCAAAACATAGAACATAGAACATTACAGCGCAGTACAGGCCCTTCGGCCCTCGATGTTGCGCTGACCTGTGAAACCACTCTAAAGTCCATCTACACTATTCCCTTATCGTCCATATGTCTATCCAATGGCCATTTGAATGCCCTTAGTGTTGGCGAGTCCACTACTGTTGCAGGCAGGGCATTCCACGCCCTTTCTACTCTCTGAGTAAAGAACCTACCTCTGACATCTGTCCTATATCTATCTCCCCTCAATTTAAAGCTATGTCCCCTCGTGCTAGACATCACCATCCGAGGAAAAAGGCTCTCACTGTCCACCCTATCCAATCCTCCGATCATCTTGTATGCCTCAATTAAGTCACCTCTTAACCTTCTTCTCTCTAACGAAAACAGCCTCAAGTCCCTCAACCTTTCCTCATAAGATCTTCCCTCCTACCAGGCAACATTCTGGTAAATCTCCTCTGCACCTTTTCCAATGCTTCCACATCCTTCCAATAATGCGGCGACCAGAATTGCACGCAATACTCCAAATGCGGCCGCACCAGAGTTTTGTACAGCTGCAACATGACCTCATGGCTCCGAAACTCAATCCCTCTACCAATAAAAGCTAACACACCGTACGCCTTCTTAACAACCCTCTCAACTTGGGTGGCAACTTTCAGGGATCTATGTACATGGACATCGAGATCTCTCTGCTCATCCACACTGCCAAGAATCTTACCATTAGCCCAGTACTCTGTCTTCCTGTTATTCCTTCCAAAATGAATCACCTCACACTTTTCTGCATTAAACTCCATTTGCCACCTCTCAGCCCAGCGCTACAGCTTATCTATGTCCCTCTGTGACTTGTAACACCCTTCCGCACTGTCCACAACTCCACCGACTTTAGTGCCATCTAGAAATTTACTCACCCATCCTTCTGTGCCCTCCTCCAGGTCATTTATAAAAATGACAAACAGCAGTGGCCCCAAAACAGATCCTTGTGGTACACCACTAGTAACTGGACTCCAGTCTGAACATTTCCCATCAACCACCACCCTTTGTCTTCTTCCAGCTAGCCAATTTCTGATCCAAACTGCTAAATCACCCTGCATCCCATGCCTCCGTATTTTCTACAGTAGCCTACCGTGGGGAACCTTATCAAACGCTTTACTGAAATTCATATACACCACGTCAACTGCTTTACCCTCATCCACCTGTTTGGTCACCTTCTCAAAGAACTCAATAAGGTTTGTGAGGCATGGCCTACCCTTCACATAACCGTGTTGACTATCTCTAATCAAATTATTCCTTTCCAGATGATTATACATCCTATCTCTTATGAACCTTTCCAAGATTTTGCCCACAACAGAAGTAAGCCTCACTGGTCTATAGTTACCGGGGTTGTCTCTAATCCCCTTCTTGAACAAGGGGACAACATTTGCTATCCTCCAGTCTTCTGGCACTATTCCTGTAGACAAAGATGACTGAAAGATCAAAGCCAAAGGCTCAGCAATCTCCTCCCTAGCTTCCCAGAGAATCTTAGGATAAATCACATCCGGCCCAGGGGACTTATCTATTTTCACACTTTCCAGAATTGCTAACAGCTCCTCCTTATGAACCTCAAGCCCTTCTAGTCTAGTAGCCTGAATCTCAGTATTCTCCTCGACAACATTGTCTTTTTCCTGTGTGAATACTGACGAAAAATATTCATTTAGCACCTCTCCTATCTCCTCGGACTCCAAGCACAACTTCCCACTACTGTCCTTGACTGGCCCTACTCTTACCCTAGTCATTCGTTTATTTCTGACATATCTAGAGAAAGCTTTAGGGTTATCCTTGACCCTACCTGCCAAAGACTTCTCATGTCCCCTCCTGGCTCTTCTTAGCTCTCTCTTTAGGTCTTTCCTAGCTAACTTGTAACTCTCGAGCGCCCTAACTGAACCTGCATGTCTCATCTTTACATAAGTCTCCTTCTTCCTCTTGACAAGTGTTTCGACTGCTTTAGTAAACCACGGTTCCCTTGCTCGACCACTTCCTCCCTGCCTGACAGGTACATACTTATCAAGGACACGCAATAGCTGTTCCTTGAACAAGCTCCACATTTCCATTGTGCCCATCCCCTGCAGTTTTCCTCTCCATCCGATGCATCCTAAGTCTTGCCTCATCGCATCATAATTGCAAAGGAGAAAGCATACAATGTGGCGAGAATTAGTGGGAAGCCAGAGGATTGGGAAGCCTTTAAAAGAGGACAACTAAAATAGCAATAAGGGGGGAGAAGATGAAATACAAGTGTAAGCTAGCTAGTAATCTAAAAGAAGATTTTTTTCAATATATTAAAGATAAGAGAGGCAAGAATGGATCACTGGAAAATGAGGCTGGAGAAGTAGTAATTGGGCACAAAAAAATGACAGAGGAATTGAATAGTTACTTTGCATCAGTCTTCACGGCGGAAGACACCAGGGGGATGCCAGAGCTCCAGGCGAATCAGGGAGCAGAGGTGAGTGCAGTGACCACTACTAAGGAGAAGGTTCTGGGGAAATTGAAAGGTCTGAAGGTGGATAAATCACCTGGACTGGATGGCCTACACCCCAGGGTTCTGAAAGAGAAGCTGAGGAGATTGTGGAGGCATTGGTGGTGATCATTCTGGAAAATGGCTGATGCAACACCCTTGTTTAAGAAGGGAGGGAGTCAGAAGATGGGAAATTATATGCCGGTTAGCCTGACTTCGGCTGTTGGTAAGATTTTAGTCTATTATTAAGGATGAGATTGAGGAGTACTTGGTGCATGGTAGAATAGGACTGAGTCAGCGCGGATTCATCAAGTGGAGGTGATGTCTGACAAATCTGAGAGCAGCACGGTGGCGCAGTGGATAGCACTGCCTGCTCACGGCGCCGAGGTCCCAGGTTCGATCCTGGCTCTGGGTCACTGACTGTGTGGAGTTTGCACATTCTCCCCGTGTTTGCGTGGGTTTCGCCCCCACAACCCAAAGATGTGCAGGCTAGGTGTATTGGCCACACTAAATTGCCCCTTAATTGGAAAAAATGAATTAGACACTCTAAATTTATATTTTTTTAAAAGTCTGACAAATTTGTTAAGAGTTCTTTGAGGAAGTTAGACAAAGGGGGACCAGTGATCATGATCTCTGGATTTCCAGGAAGCCTTTGACAAGGTACCATACAGGAGACGGCTAAATATGTTTCCAAGGGCTGCTCTTTCCAAGGGCCAGTGCAAACTCGATGGGCTGAATGCCCTTCTCCTGCACTGAAAATTCTATGAATTCCTCCAACTGAAGAAAATAGAATTTATCATCCATGGTCAGAAGAGGGCTTGCACAAGACATGGAAACCATTCACCAGCTTGTTCCGAGACCTGTTCGTAGCCAGCAACCAATAGGGCAGGGGGAGGGGGGAGGTACAAGGAAACCACAAAATGCACAGAAAAAGCGGAGGTAGGGAGGTCGGGAGGATGGGAAGGGAGTGAGAGGGGGAGGGGGGGCACATAAAAACAAAATAAAAACCCACAAAGAGGACTATGGGAAACAGGCAGCATAGCCGTGGAGGACGGGCATGGGGGAAAACGGGAACACCACCAGCATGTTGGGCGATACATGCCAGAGCCAAAATCGGGAGCCCAATCAAGACAGAATGGCCAGATAGGGTCTGACATGCAAATAGTCATAAGGTTCCTTTTTTGGATATGTATATTTTCTCTTTCTGTTTTGTGTGTCTCTGTTTGTCTCTCCGAGGGAGCTCTGTAAATATGACAGCAACTACCTTTCAGTGATTGCAAGATGCCAGACTATGTACCATGAAAAGATTTTTCAAAATTAATTCCCAGGAGGCCATTGCATTCGACTTCAATTTTCCTAATGAGATGGAAATTGATGCTAATTGGGGTTAATGATATGCTCGCCATATTTGGGCAAGGTCCGGAACTCGCCACCGAGAGCGGGTTGGTTAGATGGCAAACTGATTCGCGCCTGCCATGAATCTCGATTTTGAATTTCCCACTATTTAACCAGCGCGCCCTGATTTGTGCCGGGTGCAATACGGTGGACCCGAAACGTTGAAACTGCCCCATGCCGCCGTGAAAACCGCTGGCGAGAGTGTGCTGCCAGCAGGAAAAGTGAATCTCGACGATCACCACAGATGCTGCCAGACCTGAGTTTATCCACCATTTTCAGTTTTTATCTCAGATTTCCAGCATCCAAAGTAATTTGAAACGAAAGAGAAATTTCTGGAAAATCTCAGCAGGTTTGGCAGCATCTGTAGGGAGAGAAAAGAGCGAACGTTTCGAGTCCGATGACTCTTTGCCAAAGCTGGTTGTCCAAAGTAATTTGCTTTTACCACAATAAGGAGACATCAGGATACAGGAACAGGTGCTCAGTCAACGAGGCCTTTAAAGAATATAGACAATGGTGGGGTGAAGAAAGTGGGTCAAAGTTCAAGGAGCCAGAGGTGGACGAATGCAGAGATCTCAGGGAGAGAATTTAAATAGTCAAAGGTCCAAAGAATCTCGATAGTGCTGAAGGAGGCCATTCGGCCTATCAAGTCTTCACCGACCTGCCGAAAGAGCACCTTACCTAGGCTCATTCCCCCACCCTATTTCCGTAACCCCAACTAACCTTCACATCCCTGGACACGAAGGGACAATTTAGCATTGCCAATCCACCTAACCTGCACGTCTTTGGACACTAAGGGACAATTTAACATGGCCAATCCACCTAATGTGGATTGAGAAGGTGACCAAACAGGTGAACAAAGGTAAAGCAGTTGATGTGGTGTGTATGGATTTCAGTAAAGCGTTTGATAAGGTTCCCCATGGTAGGCTATTACAGAAAATACGGAGGCATGGGATTCAGGGTGATTTAGCGGTTTGGATCAGGAATTGGTTGGAAGAAGATAAAGGGTGGTGGTTGATGGGAAATGTTCAGCCTGGAGTCCAGTTACTAGTGGTGTACCACAAGGATCTGTTTTGGGGCCACTGCTGTTTGTCATTTTTATAAATGACCTGGAGGAGGGCACAGAAGGATGGGTGAGTAAATTTGCAGATGACACTAAAGTCGGTGGAGTTGTGGACAGTGCGGAAGGATGTTGCAAGTTACAGAGGGACATAGATAAGCTGCAGAGCTGGGCTGAGAGGTGGCAAATGGAGTTTAATGCAGAAAAGTGTGAGGTGATTCATTTTGCAAGGAATAACAGGAAGACAGAGTACTGGGCTAATGGTAACGTTCTTGGTAGTGTGGATGAGCAGAGAGATCTCGGTGTCCATGTACATAGATCCCTGAAAGTTGCCACCCAGGTTGAGAGGGTTGTTAAGAAGGCGTACGGTGTGTTAGCTTTTATTGGTAGAGGGATTGAGTTTCGGAGCCATGAGGTCATGTTGCAGCTGTACAAAACTCTGGTGTGGCCGCTTTTGGAGTATTGCGTGCAGTTCTGGTCGCCGCATTATAGGAAGGATATGGAAGCATTGGAAAGGGTGAAGAGGAGATTTACCAGGATGTTACCTGGTATGGAGGGAAGATCTTATGAGGGAAGGCTGAGGGACTTGAGGCTCTTTTGTTAGAGAGAAGAAGGTTAAGAGGTGACTTAATTGAGGCATACAAGATGATCAGAGTATTAGTTAGGGTGGACAGTGAGAGCCATTTTCCTCGGATGGTGATGTCTAGCACGAGGGGACATAGCTTTAAATTGAGGGGAGATAGATATAGGACAGATGTCAGAGGTAGGTTCTTTACTCAGAGAGTAGTATGGGCGTGGAATGCCCTGCCTGCAACAGTAGTGGACTCGCCAACATTAAGGGCATTTCAAGGGTCATTGGATAAACATATGGATGATAATGGAATAGTGTAGATGGGCTTCAGGTTAGTTTCACAGGTCGGCACAACATCGAGGGCCGAAGGGCCTGTACTGCGCTGTAATGTTCTATGTTTTAATGTGCACATCCCAGCACACTAAGGGACAATTGAACACGGCCAATCCACCTGACGTCCACATCTCTGGACACTAAGGGACAATTGAACATGGCCAATCCACCTAACCTGCACATCTTTGGACACTAAGGGACAATTTAGCGTGGCCAATCCACCTAACCTGCACATCCCTGGACACTAAGGGACAATTTAACATGGCCAATCCACCTAATCTGTACATCTCTGGACACTAAGGGACAATTGAACATGGCCAATCCACCTAACCTGCACATCTTTGGACACTAAGGGACAATTTAACATGGCCAATCCACCTAACCTGCACATCTTTGGACACTAAGGAACAATTTAGCATGGCAATCCACCTAACCTGCACATTCCTGGACACTAAGGGACAATTGATTATGGTCAATCCACCTAACCTGCACATCCCTGGACACTAAGGGACAATTGAACATGGACATTCCACCTAACCTACACATCTCTGGACACTTAAGGGGCAATTGAACATGGCCAATCCACCGAACCTGCACATCTTTTGACACTAAGCGACAATTTAACATGGCCAATTCACCTAACCTGCACATCTTTGGACACGAAGGGACAATTTAGCGTGGCCAATCCACCTAACCTGCACATTCCTGGACATTAAGGGACAATTTAACACGGCTAATCCACCTAACCTGCACATCTTTGGACACTAAGGGGTAATTTAGCACGGCCAATCCACTTAACCTGCACATCTTTGGACACTAAGGAACAATTTAACATGGCCAACCCACCTAACCTGCACATCTTTGGACACTAAGGGACAATTTAGCATGGCCAATCCACTTAACCTGCACATCTTTGGACACTAAGGAACAATTTAACATGGCCAATCCACTTAACCTGCACATCTTTGGACACTAAGGAACAATTTAGCATGGCCAACCCACCTAACCTGCACATCTTTGGACACGAAGGGACAATTTAGCGTGGCCAATCCACCTAACCTGCACATTCCTGGACATGAAGGGACAATTTAACATGGCCAATCCACTTAACCTGCACATCTTTGGACACTAAGGAACAATTTAGCATGGCAATCCACCTAACCTGCACATTCCTGGACACGAAGGGACAATTTAACACGGCCAATCCACCTAACCTGCACATTCCTGGGCATGAAGGGACAATTTAACATGGCCAATCCACTTAACCTGCACATCTTTGGACACTAAGGAACAATTTAGCATGGCAATCCACCTAACCTGCACATTCCTGGACACGAAGGGACAATTTAACACGGCCAATCCACCTAACCTGCACATTCCTGGACATGAAGGGACAATTTAACATGGCCAATCCACTTAACCTGCACATCTTTGGTCACTAAGGAACAATTTAGCATGGCCAATCCACCTAACCTGCACATCTTTGGACACTAAGGGACAATTTAGCATGGCCAATCCACCTAACCTGCACATCTTTGGACACTAAGGGACAATTTAACATGGCCAATCCACCTAACCTGCACATCCCTGGACACTAAGGGACAATTCAACATGGCCAATTCACCTAACCTGCACATCTTTGGGCTGTGGGTGGAAACCCACACAGACACGGGGAGAACGTACAAACTCCAAGCAGACAGTACCCATGTTCGGAATGGGATCCAGGTCCGTGGCGCTGAGGCAGCAGTGCTAACCACTGCGCCACCCAAACAGTGGTCAACCGTTTCAGCAGCAGCCGTGGAAAAGTCTGAGAACGCTAATAAATCAAAGTGATAGTGAGTGTTCTTTGTGCTGGAGGTAAGATGGGTTTTAAAGATCGCTGTGATGAAGAGAGCTGTACACTCCTACCCCTCCCTCACAAAGTTGTTCCGCAATTCTTCAAAGTGCATTTGCCGTTAAAGCTGGTATCAAAAAGAATCGAGACAAAGGTAAAAACACACAGATCAATCAGCAACCCCAGCTCCAACACTGATGCTCACTAATAGGCATCAATACTGTGAGCTGCTGTCGCCATTTACATTCACCATATGTACAGGAGTTGCTGTCCTCTCAATCAGCTCCTTCACAGGGATTGTGGAGTTCCCCAGCCCTACGTCTAGCTGATGGTTTACAGGTAGAGAGGGGGCTGCTCCGAAAAGAGCTGACTCTAGGTTGGAGCAAGAGCCGGGTGTGGCTGCTCCGCAAAGGGACAGGTTGGAACCCGTGGCAGAGGGCGGTGACTGACCGGCTCCTCCCCTATATCGGTTGCTCTCTGTTCCTCATTGCTGTTATCTGACACCCTGACCAAGCCCAGCTCCACACAGCTCATAAAAGCAGCTGAAAGCGCCCTCACCTCCACCAGTCGTTCAGTTTGGAACTCCGGAATCTCTCATCCAACCTCAACATGTCTTCACAGCAATTCATCGGCCTCTCCCGACGAAGCGGCAGCGGCATCAGCATCGGCGGCAGCGGCATCGGTGGCGGCATGAGCATCAGCGGCGGCAGCATCAGCGGCCAGCGCCGCATGGGCAGCATCAGCGGCCAGCGCCGCATGGGCAGCAGCAGCGGCCAAATGTCCGTCACTAGAGTTCCCAGAGCACAGAGTCTGATCCTAACCCAAAGGCGGTCAATATCGCGGCCAATGGCAATGGGCTACGGGATAAGCAGTGGCAGCGTCGCCGGTGCCGGCTACGGCAGCTTCGGGACAAGGCAGATCGCCGGTCCAGCCGTTGACCTCAGTGTCCCTCTCCCTCTCAATGACACCAGTTTTCAGATGGTCCGTGCGCAGGAGGGCGAACAGATCATGAAACTCAACAACTCGTTTGTCGCGTTCACTGAGCGGGTAATTTTCACAGCGGCATATTTGTGAACCAGTGTTTTGTGTCTTTTCTCAATGAATTGCTGTGTCCCCAGAAATGGGTGTCATCTAACTGTCCTCATTTTACTCCGTTAGGTTCGTGGCCTGGAACAGATCAATAAGAGACTGGAGGTCAAACTGAATCTCCTGAAAGAACAAGGAGATTACAAATCCAACATCGACAGCATGTTCCAGACTTACATCGAGAACCTGAGAAGACAACTGGATACACTTGGGGAGGAGAAGCAGAGGTTCGGGGCGGATCTTCTACAAATGCAAGCAGTCGTTGAGGACTTCAAGACCAAGTAAGTGCGGCGCTGCTGGATTTGCTCATGCACCGACCCCGAGTCGTGTCTCAACGGCACAAGGACCATTTTGACAAATTGGTCAGGAGCTGGCAAAATAATCCTTAGGGTGGTCGTGTAGACGAAACTACAGGAGAGACTCGGTGCCCGTCATAGTCCTCTCCGCGGGGATACAGCTGTATTGCTGCATTTGGCCTCACTTCCCCTGGGTTGGGGAGTAGGAAACATCAGAAATGTCCGAGCGAGGCGATCTGGCCTGTGCACGACAGGACGGGAGAAGTACAGTGAGTGTGGAGAGCGACGAATCTGTGGTAAAAGTGGAGGGGCTCGGTCCTCGTCACGCTCCTCCCCTGAATGAGTGTATCTGGGTTATGGGTGGGCTGGGGGTGTTAATGAGTTTAGTAAACTGGGGGTGGAGAGGTGGGTTCTCGTCTGGGTGATCTTCCTGTTCAAGGAAGACTTCTAAGAGCACAGCTTGACGGCGCGTAACTTGTGGGGGCAAAGGTGGAGAACAGTGAGCTTTTAG
Source organism: Scyliorhinus torazame (assembly GCF_047496885.1). Classification (NCBI taxonomy): domain Eukaryota; kingdom Metazoa; phylum Chordata; class Chondrichthyes; order Carcharhiniformes; family Scyliorhinidae; genus Scyliorhinus; species Scyliorhinus torazame. Next base: position 22,352,521 of record NC_092738.1, on the reverse strand, counting down.
ATCGATATTTGATAAATAGGGAGTGTTTTGGAAACGGAGCAGTGATTATCTACAAAATAATCTGTTTCATTCCAGGTACGAAGATGAAATTAACAAGCGCACAGAAATGGAAAATGAGTTTGTTCTGGTGAAGAAGGTGAGGTGACTATATTATGTACATACCTGTCCGCGGGGCTCAGGCAACCCGATCGCTTGGCTGAAAGTACTTTGTCCCTCCCCACTTTAGGACGTGGATGACTCCTACATGAGCAAAGTGGAACTGGAAGCCAAACTGGAAAGCCTCACCGATGAAATCCACTTCCTCCAATCAGTCTTTGAAGAGGTAAAAATGTGGCTGGTTCAGCAGTTGTCCTCTTTAATTCGACCAATGCAGCTCGAACGCTCTCAATCACTTTTCAATCTTTTTTTTTACCCCCTCCTGCTGATATTTAGGAAATTAATGAGCTGCAGGCACAGATTCAGAACACATCTGTCAACGTACAACTGGAGTCGGTGCCCGAGCTCAACATTGACGCACTCATTCAGGACGCCAAACTTCAGTATGCGAAACTGGCCACAAGTAACCGCGAAGAGATGGAGGCATACAAAACCAACAAGGTTAATATCCCGATGTCCCACATAGATTTGATAGGACCCACGCTCGGTGTGAAATCTTTGACTAACTAAGTGTTTTCTTTGCAGATGCGGGAACTGAGCATGTCATCTGGGCAATGTGGCGATGAACTCATTCAAATTAAGAATGAGATTAAAACCCTGACAGGGAATATCCGTGGACTGAATGGTGAGATTGACGGTCTGAGAAACCAGGTAAGCAAAGACATGAAAGGGACAGGTCAATGACTGCAACTGAATGATTGTTGTAAAAGAGTCACCCAGACTCGAAACGTTCGCTCCCTTCTCTCTCCACAGATGCTGTCAGACCTGCTGAAATTGTCTAGTATCAGTCTGCAATCCACAAGGCCTGCTCTTCCCAATTCTTGGTTATAAAGGTCAGCCTTTCTGGCCGGACCTGGTGTTCTTCTAATGCACAGAATGTCGATGAATCTGACCATATTAATGTTTGTGCCATTTAGCGTGTGATCCTGGAGGGTAGAATCAAAGATGCGGAGGAAAATGGTGAACTGTCTCTCAAAGACGCGAAGGCCAGGATTATGGATCTGCAGGCGGCCATCAATACAGCACAAGCGCAGCTTGTGAGACAAGCCCAGGAATATGAGGCGCTGTTACAAATCAAGACGAGTCTGGACATTGAAATTGCCACCTACAGGAGTCTGTTGGAGAGAGAGGAGGAAAGGTAGGATATAGGGCACTTCCAAATTCTAACACAGTCCATCATCTCCGACATTGACAGATTACAATCTACTTGCATTTAAATGGTAGTGTTGATCTCTGTGAATGGAATTAAGTGCCGGCATTCAGAGTGCCCGGATATTCCACACAAAAATTGGGTTCAAAAGCTGCTGGTATCGAACGGAACACAAACATGAACTCACTCCAAGATCTGGATCTCCCTCCCCATGACCAAATGGCCTGCTGGCATTTGCTATTTGTGGCCACCCATGAAGAATGGGCACTTTGGCTGAGGAGCTGGAGGGTGTCTGTGTGCGCATTCTGAACGTTACCCCAGCAGCAGATACGAGGGTCCCTGGGAGAGGGCGAACATTGGTAAACACTGATGGAAATCTGGATGTAAATATTCTGCAAATACCTGCTGTAATGTGAATGTGTTTCCTTTTCAACAGAATGTCATCGGGGGTAAAAACCCTGAGCATCCAGCAAGTACAGAGCCAGGGTAAGAGAATTTCCAATTCCTAGTTTGAACTAAGAATTCTTGGAGGAAGAGCTAGATTGTAAAGCAAAAGTGGGGATTTCTGGAAATACACAGTAGATTTCTCATCTGCTAGGAAGGGAATAGACAGGCTGTCATTTCAGATCACAGTGCGTGTGTTCTGAAGAAGGATCTATACAATGCTGCCCAAAACTTAATCTCTATTTGTTCTGTTCCCAGAGCCTGATAGAATTGCTTTGCATTTCCAGCATTCCTGCTCTTATTTTAGTCATGCATAAATGTAAATTATGTCTGCGTTTAATGATGAGGTCAATTGTCATCCAATATAAGTACAATGTCAGTAGCCAACTTGCCTTCCTGGCCCCCATGCTGGCTGATTATGTTTAGTAATGAGAACAATAATTGCTTTGTGTTGGGGCAGGTAGCCATTTCTTGTCACGCTGCTGGCATTTGGTAACTCCTGCGTGGATGAATAGAGATTTTTGAAAAGTAGAGCCAAAAGGGAACATTTCTTTGATGAAATGGCAGCACAGTGGCGCAGTGTGTTAGCACTGCTGCGTCACGGCGCCGAGGGCCCGGGTTCAATCCCAGCTCTGGGTCACAGTCCGTGTGGAGTTTGTACATTCTCTCCGTGTTTGCGTGGGTTTCGCTCCCACAACCCAAAGATGTGCAGAGAATTGGCCACGCTAAATTGCCCCTTAATTGAAATTTTTAAAAAAAAAATTTTTCTGATGACAGAATATCTCACGGATTTGAATTTTTCTTTTTGCTTTCTGCTAATTTTTCAGGGTCCAATGTCTTCAGTTCTGGAGGGAATCAGAGTTACGAAACCTCCGCACTCCCAGCCAGAAAAACACTGTTTGTGAAGGACACTGAGCAAGTAGATGGAATTGTCATATCCTCATCTCTAACACGTTTGTCATAATGGGAAGGAAATTCTGTCTCAGATCTCCACGCAAATCAATTTTCATCTGACATGTTAGCCTGAGTTTAATTCTAGCTTTGCATATTTGGGGAACCTTCTTAATCTATTCACAGGGGGAAAACATCAAATTCACAGTCCCTTTAAGTCTTCGGGATTTGTTGGGGAAGAACTTGTCCAATCTATCATCATTCATAATTAGCAGTCTGCCCCAAACATAATATGCTACCCATGATTTAATTCATCCTTCTTGTAACTGTGCCCTGAGACACCATTAGTACATCACATTAATTGTTGGTGACTTCTGATGGTATAAGTTTCACATCACCAAAAATCTGGTGTGAACACACATTTTGGGGATTTACTTGTGTGAAGGACTCCTTGACACCTTGTGATTTGGAACTGAAAAGGCAGATATCTAGCTCCTTATAGGTTATCTTGGGTTTACAGGAAATACTCATACATTAAGCTTGTGGTTCTTTAGAATAGTAAATTAACTAATATTTTCTGCATGGAACTGCATTTTACATCTCCTTGTACCAGATTATCTTTTCAGTACCATTCTATGAAATACTGAATAAACATGTTTTCTGCAATTCCAGATTGTTTTCCCCTGCATATATTTCTCTCTGTTTGATTCTCCTGCACTGATTTCACCCCCCCCCCCCTCCCCCCACCACCACCATCCTGCTTCAGCTGTTCTGCAGGATCCTCCGCTTCGCCGGCAGCGCACCCACACCCACAGGTTTCCCGACAGCATGGGGTGACCACAATGGGAAACCCCATTGGCCAGCTGCCGGAATGGAGGATAGCGCTGCCAGTGGGGGTGCGCCGTGCCGGAAAACGGGGTTGGCGGGACAGAGAATCCCACCTGTTACATTTTGGTGCTTGAGGATTCCTGTGCCACACTTGTTCTAAATTTATTAATTGAAAATTGAAACAGCTGAACAGGCAAGACCATATCAAGCACAAACATATTAAAAAAGTTAAAGAATCAGAATAGCATGCTCAGTAAAAAGGAATAATAATAATAATAATCTTTGTCACAACTAGGCTTACATGAACATTGCAATGAAGTTACTCTGAAAAGCCCCTAGTCGCCACATTCCTGCGCCTGTTCGGGTCACAGAGGGAGAATTCAGAATGTCCAATTCACCGAACAGCGCGTCTTTCAATCCTTGTGGGAGGAAACCGGAGCACCCGGAGGAAACCCACGCAGACACGGGGAGAACGTGCAGACTCCGCACAGGCAGTGACCCAAGCCGGGAATCGAACCTGGGACCCTGGAGCTGTGAAGCAACAGTGCTAACCACTGTGCTATTAGATGATTGGTGTAGAATATACTCAGAGTGGTTCGGTGGCACCATCGCAAGCCAAACTGGTCGAGTCCTAAATTACATTGCTGGCTCTGCAGCAGGAAAAACATTCCCACCAAACTGCCTGCCGCAGATACATCTGTCTATGACAGTATCGTAGAAGTGACCACCCCGTAGTCCTTGTGGAGACAAAGTTCCCTCTTTACATTAAGGATACACTCCATTGTGTTGTGTGGCACTGCCACTATGCTAAACGGGATAGATTTTAAACAGATTTAGTAACTCAAGACTGGGTATCCATAAGGCGCTTTGACCTATCAGCAGCAGCAGAATTGTACTCATTCACAATCTGTAACCTCATAGCCTGATATATCCTCCACTCAACCCATGAAGAGTGCAGGAGGGCATGCCAGGAGCAGCACGAGACATACCTAAAAATGGAATGCCAACCTGGTGAAGTAACAACACAGGACTGCTTGGTCAGAATTCTCCGGTCGTTGCAATTCACTTTTCCCCCAGGCAGCACCCCCTCCCCCCTGTCCACGAGTTTCCCAATGGAATTGGATGGCTTCAATGGGAAATCACATTGACAAGTGGCGGGAAGATAGAATCCCACCACCAGTGAACAGCACGCGGTGGAGAAACAGGCGGCTTGGGGAACTGGAGAATCCCACCATTAATATGGTCAGATTCCCACCCCTTGTGTGCCAAGCAACATAAGGAGCAAGTGATAGAGCTAAGCAATTACACAACAAATGGATTAGATCTGAACTCTGCAGTTTTGCCACATCCAGCAATGATTTGTGATGGACCCAGGTCACAGCGCGGGAATGGCAGAAGGCTGCCTCCACTCCTGATGTCCTGCCTGGGGATCCACCTAGGCATAGTGTTAGGGCCCATAAGGCCAGAAAGGTAGACTTGTTAGGTTGGCACGGATACAGCACACAGGGGCTCGGGCACAGACCTGTGTAAATATATGTTCACCGTTTCACAACAAACACTTGTTCACACTTCAAACAACCTCTGTGCACTGTCAGACAAATGTGAGGGATGGGCTGGGCTGGCTGCAGAAAGGATGCTGGGGGAGCCGGTGGGGAGATGGGCAGACAGTGGGGTGTGAGCTTGCGCCAGGTGCCCCAGTTCAGCCAGCGCTCATCGCTCCGGTGCCCCAGCCTCATCCCTCTCCACCCCGGCCAGCCCCTGCCGTCCCCCATTCCCCATCTCCACCACCCCAAGGATCTAGCTCGCAGCTCACCCAGGTGGATGGTGGACAGTGCTATTGTGGGCAGGAGTCAGACGTTGTCAAACTGTGTGGAGCACTGGAGCTCATCACAGAGCGGGTTGTCATTATCCTCCATCCCATGGACCAGACCCGCTGTTACTGCCAACCCAGGGCCCACATCCCGTAGCATATAGGAATCATGGAGAGGGTTGCAAGGGGGGTGGGCTGTAGTGCAGGGAGGATGTTCACAGGAGGGCGTGGTCAGCCGTGAGGGGTTAGATGGGATAAACATGCCAATAGTCAGGCCCCTTAGTAGGTGAACCTGGAAACGATTAGAGCGTCCCTTGCATGTCAGCCCTGGCACACGCGCGGTCATCTGTGCCTGCGCAGGCCCGATGTCCTGCCCATCCCCGGCCTCCCCCACATCCTCCTCGTCGGATGAGGCTTGGCGTTCATGCTCCTCCACCAGCACGTTGCCAATCTGCTGCGTGATGTTGTGGAGGATATAGCAGGCTACTACAATGTGGCAAACTCTCCTAACGCTATACTGAAGGGCCACTCCAGAGGTCTAGACACCGGAACCACATCTTCACGAATCCGGAGCATTGTTCGATTATGTTCCCTGGTCGCGGCATGGGCGCCTTTGTAGCGGGTCTCCGCGTCGGTCTATGCCCTCCGGAGAGGCACCATCATCCACAACCACAGCGCATAGCCCCTCACCCAGGGGTGAGCCTCGAAGAGGTCAGGAACCATTGAGTATGCCAGTATGAAGGCGTTGTGCACCCTGCCCGGGCATCAGGCGCAGACGTGCATCTCATGGTCACACACCAGCTGCACTTTAATCAAGTGGAACCCCTTTCAGTTTGTGAAGACCGGCCCGTTGTGGACTGGTGCTCGTAGAGCGACATGCATCCTGTCAATCACCCCCTGGACCCGGGGCATCTCGGCGATGATGGCCCACCCCGGTGCCCGGGCATCCTGCTGGGTCCACAATGAATTTGGTATATTGTGCCAACTGGACATGGAGGGCCTCCGTGTTGGCGCGGATGCAACTGTGCACCGATGTCTGTGAGCTTCCGGACAGATCCCCAATCGATGCCTGGAAGGACCCCGTGGCATAAATGTTCAGGGTAACCGCCATCTTGATGGGCTCAGGGAGCAGGTGTATTCCCCCATACTCCCGCAGTGCCTCGTGCGCCATGATCTGGCAGATATGTCGCACTGTCCCCCTGCTCAGTGACGGCATGCCCGGTCCGGCAGCTCCTCGAATGACAGGCGCTGCCGGTACACACGAGGCCTCATGCAGTGCTTCCTTCCCACCTCCTCCTCAGCTTGTTGGGCAACCAGCTCTCCATTTTGATTTGATTTGATTTGATTTATTATTGTCACATGTATTAATATACAGTGAAAAGTATTGTTTCTTGCATGCTGTACAAACAATGCATACCGTACATAGGGAAGGAAGGAGAGACTGCAGAATGTAATGTTCCAGTTATAGCAAGGTGCAGAGAAAAGAGCAACTTCATACGAGGTAGGTCCATTCAAAAGTCTGATGGCAATAGGGAAGAAGCTGTTCTTGAGTCGGTTGGTACGTGACCTCAAACTTTGGTATCTTTTTCCTGACGGAAGGAGGTGGAAGAGAGTATATCCGGGGTGCGGGGGGTCCTTAATTATGCTGGCTGCCTTTCTGAGGCAGCGGGAATTATAGATAGAGTCAATGGATGGGAGGCTGGTTTGCGTGATGGACTGGGCTACATTCTCCCTCCTCAACGGTCCAACGGGCTACACGGTGGCACTGGTCTGCACTGCAGATCCTGCCTCTACCCATCAACCCCTTGCATGTCCTCCCCCCCGTACGCCCCTTCCCCATCCCCACGCCCACCCTCAGATGTTCCCCCTGGCACTCTGCCCTCCACATCCTTGCTCCGTCGGTGCCCGCCACCATGGGGACCTCTGGCCCTGGCTGGCACTACCCATGCCAGCGGTACACTCTGTAGCCCCCATCCATCGCCCTCCTGTAGGGGTTACTGTAGGTGTTGCCCTTGGGTAGGCCACATGCCGGTTGCGGGGGTTGGTTGGTTGGGTGGAGGGTGGACTACGGGGGTGGTTGTTTGGGGGCATTCATGCGGCCAATGTCAGTCTGTACAACCACGGGTGCACATCAAGATGGCTGCCTTGCAGGCCGTGGCAAAGACGGCCCGTGCCTGGACACCCCGATCCCATGGGGGGTCACCCCGACCCCACAGCCCATCAGCTGGCCACCCCCCCCCCCCCCCACCGCTGTCCACCCCAGGGCCTGGCAGACCCCCCCCCCCCCCCCACCCCAGTCCTGCCATTGCCAGGACCATCATTTACTGTACGTGCGGAGTAGAATTCATTGACGATGCCGTCGAGGCCTGGAGCATGGCATGCCTGGTGGGCACCCGGAGCCGGTCACTATTTTGGTCTCCCGACTGATTCTACACCCAATGGCCTTTCCTGATTTTAGCGTCAGCAATGGAGAATCCCCCAAGATTTCGCTAACTGTTCAATAAAATATCTCTACTTGGAATGCCTTTTATCCTAAAGGTAGTACGAATACCATATCCAGCTCAACAGGTTTTACTCCCCATGTTTTTATGACAGGATGCCTCATGAGAGAGGTAGAACCCTTAGAATCATAGAATTTACAGTGCTGAAGGAGGCCATTCAGCCCATCAAGTCTGCACCGGCCCTTGGAAAGAGCACCCTACTCAAGCCCACACCTCCACCCTATCCCCGTAACCCCACTTTACCTTTTTGGACACTAAGGGACAATTTAGCATAGCCGATCCACCTAACCCGCACATCTTTGGACTGTGGGAGGAAACCGGAGCACCCGGAGGAAACCCACGCAGACACGGGGAGAAAGTGCAGACTCCTCACAGACAGTGATCCAGTGGGGAATTGAACCTGGGACTCTGGAGCTGTGAAGCATCTGTGCTAACCACTGTGCTACTGTGCTGCCCTTGTTGGGGTCAGATATGTGAGAGCCAGAATTAGCAGCTGTCAGCCACAAAAAAGCTGTACGACAATTGATGGATAATATCCAAACCGCCCATATGGCCGCTGCAGTTAATGTGGGACAGAAAGAGAAGGGCAGCAAAGCAAATTTCGATGAGAAGTTTAAACCTGTGGAATATGAGATTGGGAAAAAAGTCATGCTCCAAATTCACCAACTTGGAACAATTTTGCCCCCTAAATATAGTAGACCACATTCTATAGTAGACAAAGCAAGCCCCTGGGTTTACAAAGACTTATTAGACTATGGTAAAACCAGGTGGTACCATGTAAACCAGTTCCAGCTATTCAACCCTCAGGGTAATCACCAGCCCCAGGCGTTGCTGAATGTGGGTGAGGGAGACATAGTTCCCCCTCCCGCTCCTCCCCAAGTAGAGAATGGAGCATGTGCAGGTGCTGCTGCCAGCTTTAACCAGATGAAAGGCTTGTGGAGGCACAGAGAGACAAAATCCCAAAGGAGATATCCCCCAGGTTGAGAAAGTGAAAAAAAGGAAAGGGGAGAAGATTAATCCAATAAGATCCTAGTGAAGAAGAAATTTTGGCTGATTGGCTCGCAAGATCAAAACTGTAGATAAGAGCATATACTATCTTGACCTCAATAATAGGTACAAAAGAATGGAATGGTGGAACCACAGCATTAATAATCATGTCTGAAATTTACCTCAAGATACCTGGGACTCACAAAGCAGGCACCGTGAAAGCATGAAGCAGTGTCCTATGGGAAACAACAAAAATTAATAGCCTGAGAACTGTAACAGGTCTTGGAAATGGTATTGCCTGGGACTGGACGCGAAGAATAGAGGGGTGGCAATATTGGTGGGAAAGCGGGTGTCATTTGAGGCCAAGACTATTGTAGCGGACAATGGAGGGCGATATGTAATGGTGAGCGATAGGCTGCAAGGGACGTGGGTGGTGTTGGTAAACGTATACGCCCCGAACTGGGATGATGCAGGATTCATGAAGCGCATGTTGGGGCGCATTCCGGACCTGGAGATAGGAGGCCTGATAATGGGAGGGGACTTCAATACAGTATTGGATCCAGCACTGGACCGCTCCAAATCAAGGACTGGAAAGAGGCCGGCGGCGGCCAAGGTACTTAGGGAGTTTATGGATCAGATGGGGGGAGTGGACCCATGGTGGTTTGCAAGGCCGCAGGCCAGGGAATTTTCTTTCTTCTCCCATGTACACAAAGCCTACTCCCGGATAGATTTCTTTGTTCTGGGTAGGGCGCTCATCCCGAGGGTGGAGGGGACAGAGTATTCGGCTATAGCCGTTTCGGACCATGCCCCGCACTGGGTGGAACTGGAGCTGGGAGAGGAGAGGGACCAACGCCCGTTGTGGCGGCTGGATGTGAGACTGCTGGTGGACGAGGTGGTGTGTGGGAAGGTGAGGGGGTGTATCGAAAGGTACTTGGAGGCCAACGACAACGGGGAGCTGCGTGTGGGGGTGGTATGGGAGGCATTGAAGGCGGTGATCAGGGGAGAGCTCATTTCCATCAGGGCTCATAGGGAGAAGACAGAGAGTATGGAAAGGGAGAGGTTAGTGGGGGAGATTTTGAGAGTGGACAGGAGATACGCAGAGGCCCCGGAGGAAAGATTACTTGGGGAAAGACGACGGCTCCAGACGGAGTTTGACCTGTTGACCACAGGGAAGGCGGAGGCACAGTGGAGGAAAGCGCAGGGGGCGACCTACGAGTATGGGGAAAAGGCTAGTCGGATGCTGGCACACCAGCTCCGTAAGAGGATGGCAGCGAGGGAAATAGGGGGAGTCAAAGATGGAAGGGGAGCCACGGTTCGGAGTGCGACGAAAATAAACGAGGTATTCAAGGCCTTTTATGAAGAGTTGTACAGATCCCAGCCCCCAGTGGGGGAAGAGGGGATGAGACGATTCCTAGATCAGCTGAGATTCCCGAGGGTGAAGGAGCAAGAGGTGGCTGGTTTGGGGGCACCAATTGGGTTGGAGGAGCTGAGCAAGGGTTTGGGGAGCATGCAGGCAGGGAAGGCCCCGGGACCGGACGGATTCCCGGTGGAGTTCTACAGGAAGTACGCAGACCTGTTGGCCCCGCTACTAGTGAGGACCTTTAATGAGGCAAGAGAGGAGGGGACCCTGCCCCCGACAATGTCGGAAGCGACAATTTCTTTGATCCTAAAGCGGGACAAGGACCCACTGCAATGTGGATCGTACAGGCCGATCTCGCTCCTCAATGTGGATGCAAAGTTGCTGGCAAAAGTGCTGGCCACGAGGATCGAGGACTGTGTCCCGGGGGTGATTCATGAGGCCCAGACAGGATAGGTAAAGGGCAGGCAATTAAATACTAATGTGCGGCGGCTCATAAACGTGATAATGATGACATCGGAGGATGGAGAGGCGGAGATAGTGGCAGCTCTGGACGCGGAAAAGGCCTTTGACCGAGTAGAGTGGGAGTACCTCTGGGAGGTGTTGCGTAGATTTGGGTTCGGGGGAGGGTTTATTAGCTGGGTTAAGCTCCTTTACAGAGCCCCGGTGGCGAGTGTGGTGACGAACCGGCGGAGGTCGGAGTACTTTTGGCTGTACCGAGGAACGAGACAGGGGTGCCCCCTGTCCCCCCTGTTGTTTGCATTGGCGATCGAACCCTTGGCCATATCACTGAGGGAGTCTAATAAATGGAGGGGGGTGGTCCACGGGGGAGAAGAGCATCGGGTGTCGCTATACGCGGATGACCTGCTGCTGTACGTGGCGGACCCAATGGAGGGGATGGTGGAGGTCATGCAGACACTGAGGGAGTTTGGGGAGTTCTCGGGCTATAAGCTCAATGTAGGGAAGAGCGAGCTTTTTGTATTACAGGCAGGGGACCAAGAAAGAGAGACAGGGGATCTACCGCTGAGGAGGGGGGAGGGGAGCTTTCAGTACCTGGGGATCCAGATAGCCAGGAGTTGGGGGGCCCTACACAAATTGAATCTGACAAGGTTGGTGGACCAAATGGAGGTGGACTTCAAAAGATGGGACATGTTGCCGCTCTCGTTGGCGGGTAGAGTGCAGTCGGTCAAAATGGTGGTCCTTCCGATGTTTTTGTTTGTGTTTCAGTGCCTTCCCATCGTGATCACCAAGGGCTTTTTCAAGAGAGTAGGTAGGAGTATTATGGGGTTTGTGTGGGCAAACAAAACCCCGCGGGTAAGGAGAGGGTTCCTGGAACGCAGTAGGGACCGAGGAGGGTTGGCGCTGCCAAACCTGGGGAGCTACTACTGGGCAGCAAATGTGGCGATGATCCGCAAGTGGGTTATGGAGGGAGAGGGGGCGGCATGGAAGAGGATGGAGATGGCGTCCTGTAAAGGAACGAGCTTGGGGGCATTGGTGACGGCACCGCTGCCGCTCTCGCCGACAAAGTATACCACGAGCCCAGTGGTGGCGGCAACGCTAAGGATCTGGGGCCAGTGGAGACGGCACTGGGGTGCAATGGAAGCATCGGTGTGGACCCTGATCAGGGGTAACCACCGGTTTGTCCGGGGAAGATGGACGGGAGCTGGCATCGGGCGGGGATTGAAGAATGGGGGACCTGTTTTTCGACGGGACGTTTGCGAGCCTAGGGGCACTGGAGGAGAAGTTTCGAGTTACCCCCGGGAAATGCCTTTAGATATATGCAGGTGAGGGCTTTTGTGAGGCGACAGGTGAGTGAATTCCCGTTGCTCCCGGCACAAGAAGTTCAAGATAGGGGTGATCTTGGGTGTAAGGGTTGGGGGAGGGCAAGGTGTCGGAAATACACCAGGAGTTGAAAGAAGAGGGGGAAGCGCTGGTAGAAGAGTTGAAGGGTAAATGGGAGGAGGAGCTGGGGGAGGAGATCGAGGAGGTCTGTGGGCTGATGCCCTAGGTAGGGTTAATTCCTCCTCCTCGTGTGCCAGGCTCAGCCTGATACAATTTAAGGTGGTCCACAGAGCGCACTTGACGGGGGCGAGGTTGAGTAGGTTCTTTGGGGTAGAGGACAGATGTGGAAGGTGCTCAGGGAGCCCGGCGAACCATGTCCATATGTTTTGGTCATGCCCGGCACTGGAGGGGTTCTGGAGAGGAGTGGCGGGAGCAATATCTCAGGTGGTGAAAGTCCGGGTCAAGCCAAGCTGGGGGCTAGCAATATTTGGAGTAGTGGACGAACCGGGAGTGCAGGAGGCGAAAGAGGACTGCATTCTGGCCTTTGCATCCCAAGTAGCCCGGCGAAGGATCTTGCTCATGTGGAAAGGAGGCGAAGCCCCCCAGCCTGGAGGCCTGGATAAATGATATGGCTGGGTTCATAAAGTTGGAGAGGATTACGTTCGCCTTGAGGGGGTCTGCGCAGGGGTTCTACAGGCAGTGGCAACCGTTCCTAGACTATCTCGCGGAGCGTTAGAGGAAGGTCGGTCAGCAGCAGCAACCTTGGTGGGGGTGGGGGGGGGGGGGGGGGGTGGAGGGGACGTCCTGGGAAAGGGGGGGGGGGAGAGCGGGGACTGCCTGGGAGGGTGGATGAGCACGAGATAACATGAAGGGTTGGGGAAACTGGCACGTACGGGTGAGGGCCAGTGTACAAAGCTGTGTAAATATATCATTTTGCCATGTATATATCTTGCTCTGCGCAAATTCTCGTTTTTTTTTTGTTACGGGGGGGGGGGGGGGTTATTGTTTGTAAGGGAGAAAAATTGTGTTAAAAAACTTTAATAAATATATTTTTTTTTTAAAAAGAAAATGGTATTGCCTTGAGGAATATTGGAAAAACACTGTATATAGATAACACAAAGAACAAAGAAATGTACAGCACAGGAACAGGCTCTTCGGCCCTCCAAGCCCGTGCCGACCATGCTGCCTGACTAAACTACAATCTTCTACACTTCCTGGGTCCGTATCCCTCTATTCCCATCCTATTCATGTATTTGTCAAGATGCCCCTTAAATGTCACTATCGTCCCTGCTTCCACCACCTCCTCCGGTAGCGAGTTCCAGGCACCCACTACCCTCTGTGTAAAAAACTTGCCTCGTACATCTACTCTAAACCTTGCCCCTCTCACCTTAAACCTATGCCCCCTAGTAATTGACCCCTCTACCCGGGGGAAAAGCCTCTGACTATCCACTCTGTCTATGCCCCTCATAATTTTGTATACCTCTATCAGGTCTCCCCTCAACCTCCTTCGTTCCAGTGAGAACAAACCGAGTTTATTCAACCGCTCCTCATAGCTAATGCCCTCCATACCAGGCAACATTCTGGTAAATCTCTTCTGCACCCTCTCTAAAGCCTCCACATCCTTCTGGTAGTGTGGCGACCAGAATTGAACACTATACTCCAAGTGTGGCCTAACTAAGGTTCTATACAGCTGCAACATGACTTGCCAATTCTTATACTCAATGCCCCGGCCAATGAAGGCCAAGCATGCCGTATGCCTTCTTGACTACCTTCTCCACCTGTGTTGCCCCTTTCAATGACCTGTGGACCTGTACTCCTAGATCTCTTTGACTTTCAATACTCTTGAGGGTTCTACCATTCACTGTATATTCCCTACCTGCATTAGACCTTCCAAAATGCATTACCTCACATTTGTCCGGATTAAACTCCACCTGCCATCTCTCCGCCCAAGTCTCCAAACAATCTAAATCCTGCTGTATCCTCTGACAGTCCTCATCGCTATCCGCAATTCCACCAACCTTTGTGTTGTCTGCAAACTTACTAATCAGACCAGTTACATTTTCCTCCAAATCATTTATATATACTACAAAGAGCAAAGGTCCCAGCACTGATCCCTGTGGAACACCACTGGTCACAGCCCTCCAATTAGAAAAGCATCCTTCCATTGCTACTCTCTGCCTTCTATGGCCTAGCCAGTTCGGTATCCACCTTGCCAGCTCACCCCTGATCCCGTGTGACTTCACCTTTTGTACTAGTCTACCATGAGGGACCTTGTCAAAGGCCTTACTGAAGTCCATATAGACAACATCCACTGCCCTACCTGCATCAATCATCCTAGTGACCTCCTCGAAAAACTCTATCAAGTTAGTGAGACACGACCTCCCCTTCACAAAACCGTGCTGCCTCTCACTAATACGTCCATTTGCTTCCAAATGGGAGTAGATCCTGTCTCGAAGAATTCTCTCCAGTAATTTCCCTACCACTGAAGTAAGGCTCACCGGCCTGTAGTTCCCGGGATTATCCTTGCTACCCGTCTTAAACAGAGGAACAACATTGGCTATTCTCCAGTCCTCCGGGACATCCCCTGAAGACAGCGAGGATCCAAAGATTTCTGTCAAGGCCTCAGCAATTTCCTCTCCAGCCTCCTTCAGTATTCTGGGGTAGATCCCATCAGGCCCTGGGGACTTATCTACCTTAATATTTTTTAAGACACCCAACACCTCGTCGTTTTGGATCTCAATGTGACCCAGGCTATCTACACACCCTTCTCCAGACTCAACATCTACCAATTTCTTCTCTTTGGTGAATACTGATGCAAAGTATTCATTTAGTACCTCGCCCATTTCCTCTGGCTCCACATAGATTCCCTTGCCTATCCTTCAGTGGGCCAACCCTTTCCCTGGCTACCCTCTTGCTTTTTCTGTACGTGTAAAAAGCCTTGGGATTTTCCTTAACCCTATTTGCCAATGACTTTTCGTGACCCCTTCTAGCCCTCCTGACTCCTAGCTTAAGTTCCTTCCTACTTTCCTTATATTCCACGCAGGCTTCGTCTGTTCCCAGCCTTTTAGCCCTGACAAATGCCTCCAATATCTCCAATAGGCCTACAATATCTCTCGTCATCCAAGGTTCCCGAAAATTGTCGTATTTATCCTTCTTCCTCACAGGAACATGCCGGTCCTGAATTCCTTTCAACTGCCACTTGAAAGCCTCCCACATGTCAGATGTTGATTTGCCCTCAAACATCCGCCCCCAATCTATGTTCTTCAGTTCCCGCCTAATATTGTTATAATTAGCCTTCCCCCAATTTAGCACATTCATCCTAGGACCACTCTTATCCTTGTCCACCAGCACTTTAAAACTTACTGAATTGTGGTCACTGTTCCCGAAATGCTCCCCTACTGAAACATCTACCACCTGGCCGGGCTCATTCCCCAATACCAGGTCCAGTACCGCCCCTTCCCTAGTTGGACTGTCCACATATTGTTTTAAGAAGCCCTCCTGGATGCTCCTTACAAACTCCGCCCCGTCTAAGCCCCTGGCACTAAGTGAGTCCCAGTCAATATTGGGGAAGTTGAAGTCTCCCATCACCACAACCCTGTTGTTTTTACTCTTTTCCAAAATCTGTCTACCTATCTGCTCCTCTATCTCCCGCTGGCTGTTGGGAGGCCTGTAGTAAACCCCCAACATTGTGACTGCACCCTTCTTATTCCTGATCTCTACCCATATAGCCTCACTGCCCTCTGAGGTGTCCTCCCGCAGTACAGCTGTGATATTCTCCCGAACCAGTAGCGCAACTCCGCCTCCCCTTTTACATCCCCCTCTATCCCGCCTGAAACATCTAAATCCTGGAACGTTTAGCTGCCAATCCGGCCCTTCCCTCAACCAGGTCGCTGTAATGGCAACAACATCATAGTGCCAAGTACGAATCCAAGTTCTAAGTTCATCTGCCTTACCCGTAATACTTCTTGCATTAAAACATATGCACTTCAGGCCACCAGACCCGCTGTGTTCAGCAACTTCTCCCTGTCTGCTCTGCCTCAGAGCCACACTGTCCCTATTCCCTAGTTCTCCCTCAATGCTCTCACCTTCTGACCTATTGCTCCCGTGCCCACCCCCCTGCCATACTAGTTTAAATCCTCCCGTGTGACACTAGCAAACCTCGCGGCCAGGATATTTATGCCTCTCCGGTTTAGATGCAACCCGTCCTTCTTATACAGGTCACACCTGCCCCGGAAGAGCTCCCAGTGGTCCAGATAATGGAAACCCTCCCTCCTACACCAGCTGTTTAGCCACGTGTTTAGCTGCTCTATCTTCCTATTTCTAGCCTCACTGGCACGTGGCACAGGGAGTAATCCCGAGATTACAACCCTAGAGGTCCTGTCTATTAACTTTCTGCCTAGCTCCCTGAACTCCTGCTGCAGGACCTCATGCCCCTTCCTGCCTATGTCGTTAGTACCAATATGTACAATGACCTCTGCCTGTTTGCCCTCCCCCTTCAGGATGCCCTCTACCCGTTCGGAGACATCCTGGACCCTGGCACCAGGGAGGCAACATACCATCCTGGAGTCTCTTTCACGTCCACAGAAGCACCTATCTGTGCCCCTGACTATAGAGTCCCCTATTACTATTACTCTTCTGCGCTTTGACCCTCCCTTCTGAACATCAGAGCCAGCCGTGGTGCCACTGCTCTGGCTGCTGCTGTTTTCCCCTGATAGGCTATCCCCCCCGACAGTATCCAAAGGGGTATACCTGTTCGAGAGGGGGACAACCACAGGGGATTCCTGCACTGACTGCCTGCCCTTTCTGGTGGTCACCCATTTCTCTGCCTGCACCTTGGGTGTGACCACATTTACATAACTGCGATCTATGACGCTTTCCGCCACCTGCATGCTCCTAAGTGCATCCAATTGCTGCTCCAACCGAACCATGCGGTCTGTGAGGAGCTCCAGTTGGGTGCACTTTCTGCAGATGAAGCCATCCGGGATGCTGGAAGCCTCCCGGACTTGCCACATCTCACAGTCAGAGCACAGCACCCCTCTAACTGACATTGCATCAATTAATTAAAATTAAAATTAAAACATTTTAAAAAATATATTTTTTTTAAATTTCAAAGTTACTGTTAACTATCTGTTTCCGAGCACTAGATTTCTAATTGAAATGCGAAAGCTAAATATAGTACTCTCCGATCTCTGGCTTAGATATCCCTCTAAATTATAATTAATATAAATAATGATGTGCACTATGAATTCGTACCAGTAGTTTTAAATGTTGCAAAGTTACGACTCCCGAATTGAAGTCCTACCCAGATCAAGAGATATATAACCGACAGATTAAAATATTGTTAGGCAAGAAGCAAGGAATGACGAGAAAGAGATGAAATGTACAATACAGGACTGTTAACATTTTAAACTTGCTGAACCTGGATGAAAAATTGTGAAATGTATGTTAGGAAAATTAAACAAAAATGTTAAACAAAATATTGAAAAACTAATTAGCCAGATTATAAAAGAGAAAGCCAATGATTGAGATTGGGATTAGAATCAAATTATTTGCACTATTTATCGGAATTGGATGATAGAGCAATTATGGGGATATTTGGAAGAAGTGAATAATGATTTTGTTTGGAAAGGGAACTAAAATTCATTAATTTGAATAAAATTTATTTATTTGAATTGCTGTGAGTTTCTGTTTCAAATTCAAAAGGACGGGCGGCACAGTGAGGCAGTGATTAGCACTGCTGCCTCACGGCGCTGAGGTCCCAGGTTCGATCCCGGCCCTGGGTCACTGTGCTTGTGGAGTAAGGGGAGTAAGAGGCAATTTAGCATGGCCAATCCAAAGCAGGTACTCCCAGTGCAGACTTTGGAGTTGTGAAGATATTGCTATCGTAGAGAGTGGCTACTGCAGCTCTCCCTCTCTCTCTATTGCTGCTGCTCATCAGTTTGCTACCTGTTCCCAGTGCTGTTTGCTGCTGAGCTGACTGGAGGAAGGAGGGAGGGAAGGAAGGAGAGAGGAAAGAAAGACAAGAAGGTGACTTCAAGACCAACGTGGCAGCGGAGCCTTCTGGACTTCTTATTTGCTATACCCCTCCCGGGCTGAGATCCCTGCCTGGCCCGATCCTCCCACCCATCAACAACGGTCTTCAGCGAGGTCTAAGCTTTTTTCTTCTTTTATCAGGTGTGATTGTCCCAGGGCAGAGGGATCTAGTAATAATAATAATCTTTATTTTCACAAGTCGGCTTACATTAACACTGCAATGAAGTTAACAGTGCTAACCACTGTGCTACTGTGCTGCCCAGTAGATGGTGTGTTTGCTGAGCCCCTCCCAGGCTGAAGACCTTGCACACATGCGGCTTCATTCGGCAGGGAGGACCTCTGCTTTTTCATCGGTGTGGACATTCCAGGGTGGGAGCACGGACTGTGTGTTTGTTGGGTCCCTTCTGGGCTGAAGACCTCACAGACTAGCACCTACTTTCCATCAGTGTGGTCATCCTAGGGCGGGAGTACAGAATGTGCATTTGCTGGGCCCCTCCCAAGCCAAAGATCTACTTTCGCTCCCCTATCCTTCCACCCACCGGCCTTTCGTTCCCCTATTCTCCCATCCACCAGCTTCACAGGAGTCTCCCATCTCAGGCACCAGCCTATCCACGGTGCTCCAACCTCCTGTGCCGCCATCCTCCTCCTCCCGCTGTGTCCCTTGCTCTCTCTCCACTTCCTTTCCTCGTTCCTCCGCTTACCTTCCTAGGGGGAGAGTGCATTATCCCATCCCACTCTTCCCCTAATTCTGTCCCCCCCCCCACCCGCCCATTTTAAGACTACCGACACGACAAAGCCCACATCGGGGGAGGCGTAGCACTTTCCCTAATGACCATTCTACCAACGCTGGTGGCAGGGCTGTCTAAAGACACCTATGTGGGGGTGGTGGCCTCCTCGGCCTCTGCTACTCCCGCAGCCCTGCCACCTTTCCAGTTGCTAACCCAGGAGCGTGGGGTCAAGTGCTACGTTCACCCCACGATGACAATAGAGGTGTGCGTTCGCGCATTGGCCGAGGCCGTCGGTCCCTTGACCATTGTGGCCGCCTCTCGTATGTACAGGGAGGTCGTGTTTTTCCTGAGGGCCGAGCCGGCTGTCCACCTTGCCCTTGAAAAGGGGCTCACGCTGGGCGGGACCTACATGGCGGTGGGCCCTCTTGAGGCCACCGCTGAGAGGGTCATACTTTCAAATGTCCCGCTCTACCTCCCGATGGAGCTCCTTCTCCCACACCTCCATCTACTGGGGGAGATGCGTTCTGAGGTGGTGGTGCTCCCTCTTGGTCTGAAGGATGCTCCCCTCAGGCACACCTGCTCCTTCCGCCTTGGGCTTTCGTCCGCCTGACCCAGTGGGAGGTAGTAGAGGGGAGATTTGAAATCTCCCATCAAGGGGAAACTTACCATACCTTTTGGTCTGTGGATGACGTGTGATGCCATGCCTGCAAGAAGGTGGGGCACGTATGGAGGAATTGCCCCATCTCCAAAGCCACCATGGATACCAAGGCAGCCGCGACTGACACCACCGCCCCTACCCCTCCCCTCACGTTACCACCTTACCTACTGACCAATTGGCTGCCGGCGTGGAGGAGGAAGGGCATATGCCAGGCTGTAAGACTCGTAAAAAGGCAAGGTGGGGATCGGCCCCAGACACCCCTGACCCCGTTGGCCTCAAGAACCCTGCACCCCGGCTCAGGGGCTACTGAAACACCTTTCCCCATGGACGCTCCACCTCATCCAGGGCCCACTGATGCCTCAGCCTCGGGTATTGGGCCTGGCATCTCTTCAGCGCAGGTCAACGAAGGAGGCAGCAGTGATGCGCGCGACCGTGAGCCGGTGCGTAGATCGACCAAGTCATGACCCTGGGGGCGGAGTGCCAAAGGAAGGGGGGGGGGAGCATACGAAGATGGAGGTATGCTCGGCGCAGACCATCCTCCCCATAAGTGCCGCCACTTATGGAGGGGGGTGCGGGGGAAGAAAGACATCATTACCCCCCACCCCCTCTCCTCCGGTGCAAAGAGGGTCACGCCCGCCCCCTGCCCCTCAGCATCATAACTCGTCCCCGCAAGAAACATGAAAAAGTGAAGCATGTCTCAATCCCTGACGTATCGCAGCCCCCCCCCCCCCCCCCCCCCCCGAGTAGAACGCCTCGGGGCCGGGTGCGATCAGGACCCCCAGAGGCATTCATTTTCACGAGGGCTGTGGCAGCTCCCTGACCTCAAGGTCATTGGGCGGTGGTGGCGCCCCCCTTTCCGCCCCAATCTCCGATGCCGTGCACCTCAATCTCCATTCCGGAGCTTTTCTCAGAATTGTTTCCGGATCTGTCCGGTGACCTGGCATCGCAAGAGGAGCGGAGGGTCTGAGCACCACCTCCTTCTGGCCCAATACCCCGAGAGAAGCCCGCGGGGAATCCGTCTATCAACGATCCAGGTTGGTGGGTGCGGGCCATCCCCTTCACTCAATGTACCAGGGGACTCGGTCCCAGGTGGCAACTACCTGGAGGAGGACGTCTGCTCGGTGGGGAGCACAGGGGATGATTTTGAGTCCATCTGCAGTGGGGCAGTGGACTCTCTCATGTCCAGCAGAGTCACTCCTCATCACTCAAGGAGAACTTTGGGAGTTTCTATATGCAAACTGCAATCACCGAAACCGAGTGTAGCTAGCCCTCGACTGGTGGTCGGACATGGTGCTGCTCATTAAGTCTTCCTGCACCTACACAAAAGAGGTGGAAGACTCGGACACAACTGAGCAGCGCTGGCTTAAATCATTCCTCGCCAGACTCCAGACGGAGCAGAGGGGCACGTGCTCCACTGCTCCCTCCAAGTGCTAAAAAGGTGATGGTGAAGGTGGCACCTTTCTGATACACGGGAGGTGACCATAGCCAGCCTCAACATCAACGGCAGCAGGGACGCGCTGCAGGTTCCAAAACTTCTTGGTCCTCCAGGACAGGAAGTATGTGGCGTGCTTCCTGCAAGAAACCCACACCCTCCGGGAGACAAAGCCACGTGGCTCCTGGAGTGGCGAGAGGGGGTCTAATGAGTCACCTGACCTCACATTTAGGCATGGTGGCTATCTTTTTGGCCCCACATTTTCAGGCAGAGATCTTGGGGGTCAAGGAGCCAGTGCCAGGCCGATTGCTGCACCTGGCGGTCCGCGAGGGGGCGAGGTACTTCACTTTGTGAATGTCTACGCTCCCCAGGCGGGCCAGCAGCAGACAACTTTCTTCAAGCAAGTGTCCACTCTTCTTGGCACCATCGCTGTGAGCGAGTGCTTCATCCTGAGGAGGGGGGGGGGGGGTATTTAATTACACCCTCGGGACAAAAGACCATCTCGGTACCCAGTGCAGCGCTAGTGCGGTGGGGAAGTTAAGGAGCCTGGTCGGGTTTTTTGACTTGGTGGACGTCTGGTGGACTCTCCATCCAGACTCCAGAGCCTCAACCTTTATGAGGCCTGGAACCGGAGCATCCAGAATCGACCGCCTCTACATTTCAAGGCCGCACCTGCCCCGTGTACCGACAGCCTCTGTGTAGTGGGTGCCGCGCTCGGACCACCATCTGATGTGGGCAGGCTCGCAGTGTCTCGTGCTCAGTTGCGGTCTGCGTACGGGCATTTTAACAACCTGCTGCTGGAGGACAAGCGGTTCCTCGGCTTGTTTCGTCACTTCTGGACCAGCTGGAGAAGGAAGCGTGGAAGCTTCTCCTCCTTGAGGCTATGGTGGTGTCATGTGAGAATACCTTTTAGAAATGGATGTTTTGGGCTTCCGGTTGCGGCTATGCGGAGCTAGGTCGCACGTTCGGCAGCTCCCGCAACAAACGGACTTTTGGGCTCTTTTCAGGGCCCCCAACGGCATTTGTTCGACGTTTCCCGCTGTGGGAAGGAGAGTACAATAGTTCCCTGACAGTATATGGCTTTTACCAGGAGCGGGGCGACTAAAAAAGTGGTGGCGGACCCGAAATAGGTGCGAGGGAAGAAGAACAAAATGGCGGTGGGCGGGGACCAGGCAGCGTGGATGCAGTGGGCGCAGGAGCAACAGGAGGTTATCCAGTGCTGCTTCAGGTAGATTAAAGCGGACCTGCTTGAGCCGATGAAGGCTTCTATCGATAAGCTGCTGGAGACACAGACGGCCCAGGGGGTGGCGATCCGCGAGGCCCAACAAAAGATCTCTGACAATGAGGACGTGATCTTAGCCCTGGCGGTAAAGGTGGAGGCGCACGAGGCGCTCTACAAGAAATGGCAGGAGCGGTTCGAGGAGATGGAGAATCGGTCGGGGCGGAAGAATCTGCGGATTCTGGGCTTCCCGGAGGGGCTGGAGGGGCCGGACGTGGGGGCCTATGTGGTCACCATGTTGAACTGGCTGATGGGAGCGGGGTCCTTCCATGGGCCCCTGGAGCTGGAAGGGGCCCATAGAGTGCTGGCGAGGAGGCCCAAGGCTAACGAGCCTCCGCGGACGGTGCTGGTGCGGTTTCATTGGTTCGCTGATCGGGAGTGTGTGCTCAGATGGGCCAAGAAGGAGAGGAGCAGCAGATGGGAGAACGCGGAGGTTCGAATATACCAGGACTGGAGTGCAGAGGTGGCAAAGAGGAGGGCCGGGTACAATCGAGCGAAGGCGGCGCTGCACAGGAAGGAGGTGAAGTTTGGCATGTTGCAGCCGGCGTGACTGTCGCACCATTATTTTGAGTCTCCGGAGGAGGCATGGACCTATGTTCAGGCCGAGAAGTTGGACACAGATCGAGGGTCGGGATGGGCGTTTGGGGATTGCGGTTGATATGTTACTTTTTGAGGGGGGGTCCTTTGCTCTTGTTTTTTCTCTTTCTGGTTGGGTGAAGGTGGTTAGGGCGGGTTGGGCACTGTTTTGGTTGGGTTGGTCGGGGGGGGGGGGGTTCTTGGAGGAGGGTAAGCAAATGGAACAAGGGTTGTTGGTCGGCAGTGTGGTGGGGCCCCGTGGGGGAGGGGGAGGCCCGTGTCGGGGGTGAGGGGACTGGCCTGTAAAAGGAGCTGAGTCAGAGGTGACGGGGCCGGGTAGGTGGAAAGCGTGGGCTTTTTCCCGCGCTGAAGACTAGAGGGGGCGGGGCCAGGGCGGGGAAGCGAGGGTTGTTTCCCGCGCTTGGGGTGGAAGGGGGAGGTGGAGAGCCTGCGGATGGGGAATGGAAGAGGAGGGTGTGTCACATAATGGGAGGAGTTGAAGGAGAGGCGGGACTGGCCGGGGTCAGCAGGAGTCAGCTGACTTGCGGAAGTGCAATGGGGGGGGGAGTAAAGCAGCTAGGAGGGGTCCTAGCCGGGGAGGGGTGGGGGGGAATCGAGTTGCTGCTGCTATGGTCAAGGGGAGCTGGAGCGAGTGGGGGGTCGAAACGTGGGTCTGCCGTCGTGGGTAACGGGCCGGGCGTGGGGTGCAGGCGCGTGGCTGGCCGAGGAGGGGTTATGGCTAGTCGGCGGGGGAGGGGGGGTGGGTAGCCCCCTGATCCGGCTGATAACCTGGAATGTAAGGGGACTGAACGGGCCGGTCAAGCGGGCCCGCGTGTTCGCGCACCTGAAGGGACTGAAGGCGGATGTGGTCATGCTCCAGGAGACACACCTGAAGGTGGCAGACCAGGTAAGATTGAGAAAAGGGTGGGTAGGTCAGGTGTTTCATTCGGGGCTGGATGCCAAAAATCGAGGGGTGGCGATCTTGGTGGGAAAGAAGGTGTCGTTCGAGACGTCGAGCATTGTGGCAGACAATGGCGATAGGTACGTAATGGTAAGTGGTAAGCTGCAGGGAGAGAGGGTGGTACTGGTCAATGTGTATGCCCCGAACTGGGTCGATGCGGGTTTTATGTGGCGCATGTTGGGTCGGATTCCAGGTGTGGAAGTGGGGGGCCTGATAATGGCGGGCGACTTTAACACGGTGCTGGATCCGGCACTGGATCGCTCCAGGTCTAGGACGGGTAGGAAGCCGGCAGCAGCTAAGGTGCTGAGGGGGTTTATGGACCAGATGGGAGGGGTGGACCCTTGGAGATTTGCAAGGCTGGGGGCTAGGGAATTTTCATTCTTCTCACACATCCATAAGGCTTATTCCCGGATTGACTTATTTATTTTGAGCAGGTCGCTGATAGCGAGAGTAGAGGATACTGAGTACTCGGCGATAGCCATTTCGGATCACGCCCCGCATTGGGTAGACTTAGAGCTGGGGGAGGAGAGGGACCAGCGCCTGTTGTGGCGTTTGGAGGTGGGGCTGCTAGCGGACGAGGAGGTGAGTGAGCGGGTCTGAGGAAGCACAGAGAGGTACCTGGAGGCCAACGATAACGGGGAGGTCCGAGTAGGGATGGCATGGGAGGCGCTGAAGGCGGTGGTTAGGGGAGAGCTGATCTCCATTAGGGCCCACAAGGAGAGGAGAGAGCAGAGGGAGAGGGAGAGGCTGGTGGGGGAGATGGTGAGGGTAGACAGGAGGTATGCGGAAGAACCTGAGGAAGGATTGTTGAGGAAGAGGCGCAGCCTCCAGGCCGAATTCGACCTGGTGACCACCAGGAAGGCGGAGGTGCAGTGGAGGAAGGCCCAGGGGGCGATTTATGAGTATGGGGAAAAGGCAAGCCGGATGCTGGCGCATCAGCTCCGGAAGCGGGACGCAGCTAGGGAGATCGGGGGAGTTAAGGGCAAGGGAGGGAGTGTGGTGCGGAGTGGGGTTGGCATCAATGGGGTCTTCAGGGACTTTTATGAGGAATTGTATCGGTCCGAGCCCCAACTGGAGGAGGGAGGGATGGGCCGCTTTCTGGACCAATTGAGGTTTCCGAAGGTGGAGGAGGGACTGGTGGCCGGATTGGGGGCCCCAATTGGGCTGGAGGAGCTGACCAAAAGGATAGGGAGCATGCAGGCGGGGAAGGCACCGGGGCCGGACGGTTTCCCGGTCGAATTTTATAAAAAATATATGGACCTGTTGGGCCCGTTGGTAGTTAGGACATTTAATGAGGCAAGGGAGGGGGGGGCTTAGCCCCCGACGATGTCCCGGGCACTGATCTCCTTGATCCTGAAGCGGGACAAGGATCCCCTGCAGTGTGGGTCTTACAGGCCGAGTTTGTTGCTAAACGTAGATGCCAAGGTGCTGGCGAAGGTCTTAGCCATGAGGATTGAGGATTGTGTGCCGCAGCTGATCCACGAAGACCAGATGGGGTTCGTGAAGGGGAGGCAGTTGAACGCGAATGTGCGAAGGCTTCTGAACGTTATCATGATGCCGGCGAGGGAGGGAGAGGCGGAGATAGTGGTGGCGAGGGACGCTGAGAAAGCCTTCGATAGGGTAGAGTGGGGGTACCTGTGGGAGGTGCTGAAGAGATTTGGGTTTCGGGAGGAGTTTGTCAGGTGGGTCAGGCTGCTGTATGAGGTCCCGATGGCGAACAGGAGGAGGTCTGAGTACTTTCGGTTGCACCGAGGGACGAGGCAGGGGTGTCCCCTATCCCCGCTGCTCTTCGCACTGGCGATTGAACCCCTGGCTATGGCACTGAGGTAGTCGAGGAACTGGAGGGGGTTGGTGCGGGGTGGGGAGGAGCATAGGGTGTCGCTCTATGCGGACGACTTGCTGTTATATGTGGCGGATCCGGTGGGGGGAATGCCGGAGGTAATGAGGATCTTCAGGGAATTCGGGGATTTCTCGGGGTACAAGCTCAACATAGGGAAGAGCGAGCTGTTCGTGGTCCACCCAGGGGACCAGGAGAGGGGGATTGGCGAGCTCCTACTAAAAAGGGGGGAGAGGAACTTCAGGTATTTGGGGATCCAGGTGGCCAGGAACTGGGGGGCCCTGCATAGGCTTAATTTCACAAGGCTGGTGGAGCAAATGGAGGAGGAGTTCAAGAGGTGGGACGCGTTGCCGCTGTCCTTGGCGGGTAGGGTGCAGTCAGTCAAAATGACAGTGCTCCCAAGGTTTTTGTTCCTGTTCCAGTGCCTCGCCGAGTTTATCCCGAAGGCCTTTTTTAGGCGGGTCAACAGGAGCATAATGGGGTTTGTGTGGACGCGAGGGACTCCGAGGGTGAGAAGGGTGTTCCTGGAGCGGAGTAGAGATAGAGGGGGGGGCTGGCACCGCCCAACCTCTGTGGGTACTACTGGGCCGCCAATGCGACGATGGTGCGCAAGTGGGTGATGGAGGGGGAGGGGGCTGCATGGAAGAGGCTGGAGACGGCGTCCTGTGTGGGTACGAGTCTGGGGGCGCTGGCAACGGCGCCGCTGCCGCTCCCTCCAAGGATGTATACCACAAGCCCGATAGTGGCGGCTGCCCTCAAAATCTGGGGGCAGTGGAGGCGGCACAGGGGGGATGTTAGGGCCTCGGTGTGGACCGCAATACGGGGGAACCATCGGTTTGTCCCGGGAGGACAGATGGAGGGTTTTCAGCGTGGCACAGGGCAGGGATACAAAGGTTGTGAGACCTGTTTGTGGACGGGAAGTTCGCGAGCCTGGGTGAGTTGGAGAAGTATGGGCTCCCCCCGGGGAACACCTTCAGATACTTACAGGTAAGGGCGTTTGCCAGGTGGCAGGTGGTGGAATTCCCGCGGCTGCTGCCACGCACAGTACAGGACAGGGTGCTCTCGGGGAGGTGGGTGGGAGTGGGGAAGATCTCGGAAACTTACCAGGTGATGCAGTGACGAATGTGATATAAAATAGTTAATTTAGAGATATTAGTTAATGTAATGTAGAAATAAGCCACTTTGATTCTGGCAAGTAGAGACAAAGGATTTTAGACCGCATGGAAAAAGCAGGACGAGGTGTGTCTATGAGAGTGATGCTGCATTGATAGGGGCCGGAGAAAGGGATTGGAAGTGAGCCAATCAGAATAGATCAAACAAGTCAGGAGGGACATAGGATGACCTATGGGTGTCGAGTATGTGAAACTTGATGCCATTTGAATGTATGAGTACTGATCTCTTTGTCTGGGACCTTCACTTAGTTCCCAGGGCTGCAGAAAGCAACATGTTATCTGTATCACTGTGGACTAGGTAGCTTGCAAGCTGAATAAAATAACTTCTTTTTACTTGCAAATCCATCTCGACTTTTATTGAGGCCAGACTGACGGAGAAAGAAATTTGGGAATCAACATTTGGTGCCGAAACCCGGGATTTCTCAGGGCGATCCTGGTCCAACTGCGAAATCAGAATTAGACTGATTATGAACAGGAGGATGGGGAACGAGGGCCCTCAATGTAGAACTGGAAAATGACCGCGCATTGATTGTTTCCCTCTTCTTATCGTCTGATTAGTCTGGTCACTCGCGGTTGGCACAGAAAGACTGCCTCGACGAAATCACAGGTCAGTCTGGGGATTAGCAATTTAATGGATGGGATTTCATATTGTTGTTTCGGCTTGGGTTAGGGTTTTGGGTTGATGTGACATCTCAAATGATGATTCAATTCCAAGTATAAGGGTTCAGAGGCTGATGGGACTTCAGTAATGAAGGTTCAGTCTATTATATGGGTTCAGGGGCTGATGGGACTTCAGTAATGAAGGTTCAGTCTATTATATGGGTTCAGGGGCTGATGGGACTTCAGTACTGAAGGTTCAGTCCAGTATAACTGTTTTTAAATCTGAAGATGGTTCAACTCTATGTGTGAGTGTTTTAAATATATAGTTGATTAAGCTAAAATTGTCTCCTTGGACTGTATTGGCGAAAAACGCAGTTCCGAGGATTAGTTGAGATTGTGGGGAATGCTGCATATTGGTTGAAGCAGAAGTCTCTCAAAGGGTTAACAGCAGCAGGCAAAGTTAAAGACAGACAGTGCTTCTCACTCAGGCCTTGAGATAACAGCACCAGTCTGTAGTGTAATCGGATACCTTTCCTTTGAGTCAGTGAACACCAGCAAAGTTACGTTTTGAATTAATTAAAGGAAACCAGTGGGTTTCTCCACCTCTTTGATAAAAGTTATTATTTTCGAAAGCAATTGATTTAAATTGCCAGAATCTTAAGTTTTACTTACTTGAAATAAGGTTTATCTCATTTTATCTGGAGATTAATAGAAACTTAAAGAAGATCATGGACACCATTTTAAAAAGTGTAAATCTGGAGATGATAGTTGATTTTGCTAATACTTATGTGTATGTAAAAAAGAAAAAAACTTGTTAAAAGAAAAATTGTTAAGATAAAGAAATAATTAAGTTGTAAATGTTGTACAAGCTTGTGTTAAGCAAATTGTAAATTTAGTTCTGAGTTGAGATCAGAGCTAAGCTTGCAAGTTGCAGTAATTCAATTTGAATTTTCAAACATTTTTAAGTTTAAAAAAAAAAGCGCAAGTAGAGGAAAGACGCGGGTCAAACAAGAGATGAGCTACGTAGTTCAATGGCTGGCCTTGAATTGACAGAAAAAGAAAAATTCAATAATTTGGAAAAGTAAGCATATCACCTAAGTCTCTCCAAACAAAGCAGAAACCACAAGGTTCGGGAACAAAGGAAGCTGAAACAGATTCTTTTGAAGAGAAAGAACTCCCCCTAGTGACAGGGAGAGATGTTGAAGTCCTGGAACAACCAGGGGAAATAGCTAGAGTGCCCCCTGGTGACATTCGGAGACAGTTACCGATTAGGAAGATGCGAAACCCCGATGCAGTGACTGTGGGAGCGAACCCCACGATAGACGTTTACTTCCCATGGACACCCAGTGAGATGATGGGTATTATGTCCACAATCCCAGATAGAAAAAATCTCCTGCTGCCTTCATGGATTCCTTGAGAACTACCATCTCAATTTATCAAGCTGATTTAAGGGACCTCTGGGCCCTAGTCCAGCAGATTTTAACCCCAGCAGAGTACCGCAATTATCTTAACCACCTGAATTATGCTAGTCATGCCGCACTTCAGCAGGCCTATGCGTTAGACGACGATAGAAAGACACAGATCTTGAATGCGTTGAATAGCACATTTCAAAGGCCCATAAATCTTTCTGTTATCTTAGACATAAAACCTAAGAAGACTGAAGAGCCAGAGGAATTTCTGGAGCGTTTTAATGAAATCTACCGGGGGCAGTCAGGCGATTTGCTGTATCAAAATGGTCAGAATTCCCCTCAATATTGTGCTATGTTAATGCATTGCCTACCACCTTCTGTGGTTACTGCTGTGAAATGTAATAACATGAATTGGACAGAGAACGACCCTTCCCAGGTGGCAAGGGCAGTCAGATTTTATTGGAAGGAGGGTGTAGGCCAGGAAGGAAGCTCAGTTACAAAGGTTAAGACTGAATATGTAATGAAAAAGGATGATCTGCGACCCCAACAAGCGGCAGAAATGGTAGTTTACCAGCAGGAGCCCCAATATAGTGACTTTGGGTGGGTGGATCAGCGAAGAGGAGGATACCAAACCCACCCAAAGGGACCCTCACCCCCTTTTTATGGCCCACCGAACGAATCAATAGCTCTACAACCGCAGCCCCCTCTGAGGGGCCATTGGTCTACTGGAAGAAGAGGACGGGGCAGCCATGTCTTCTGTGCAATCAGCACTTAAATTACCATTATCCGACCACACGCAGCAATTGTCAGGGTTCCAAGGACAGGTGTGTGAGTATCCTATTTCTGAACCTGTGACAGTCACTTACGAGAATAAGTCTGCAGAGCATCAGGTTGTAGTGACTACTGGATTGGACTGTAACTTGTTGGCCCGAGATTTACTGTGTATCTTCCAGCTACAGCTAGAATGCGGAGATGAGGGGGTAACGGTTACATCATGGAGGATGAGACAACAGTGCTATATTTCTATCACCCCCCAGTGGTGGACGTTAGACGTTGAACAGTCACTGCATCACGTTACCCTGGCCTATGACAGAACTGGACGAACTAGGGAGTTGGAGGACAAATACCGGCCATTACTTGAGACCGAATGGCCAGTCAAGGTTACAGCCACAGTCACGGGAAAAGAAGGTACAGCCGATTTTGTTACAATATCACCACATTTATGGCCACAGTCAGCTTCGGTAAGCCCTCATATTACACGTCAGGTCCATGACCAGTACCATGCCAGGGATATGGGGCGAATGGTCAGGAGGGCAGTGGATCATTCGGATCCAACAGACTACGCACTTCAAGTCATGCCGGACGGCACTACCATAAAATATTTTGAGGTCCCTGAAACGATTAACACTCGACTGCAGCATCACAGGGGACATGATGTGTTGGAATATGTCAATCCACAGGTCTGGGCGGAATACCCATCACAAGTGGGAAAGACAAATGTTACACCTATTAAGGTGATGATTAAGGATCATGTAAAGCTACCTTCCATTCGACAATACCCCCTGAAATCTCAAGCTGCTCCATCAATAGATAAATTAATTCAAGAGCTGTTGAAACAGGGTATTTTGGTCCCTTGCCAATCAGAATGTAACACCCCCATACTTGCTGTGCCTAAACCAGCCAAACCAGACCAGTACCGATTAGTACAGGATTTACGTTCAATCAATGCCATCGCATAGCCGTTACATGCTCTCACCCTCCAACAGGATATTACGGTGTATAGCTCCCACTCGGTCATCGCACTACTGAGGCAACTGCAGACTCAGCATCTTACCGCAGCTCGTCAGAATAGGTATGAGATATACCTTTTGAACAATCCACGTCTGACATTTAAATACTGTACCACTATCAATCCAGCCTGTTTTCTTAGTGGTCCCCCTGTCCATGAAGACGCACCTGGCCACGACTGTTTAGCCTTGATTCAGGAAACTACCACAATAAGGGGCGATTTGAGTGACATTTCGTCAGAACAACCTGACATGATTATGTGTGGTCAAATATCCCACCGGGGTTTAGTTAATGACCTACTGCAGGCCCTCCTTATGCCCGCGCAGATTTCCGTTATTAAATGCGCTGCCCACACGAATGGTACAACCCCAGTTGACGTTGGTAATGAACGAGCACATTGTGCAGCGCGAACAGCCGCGCAAATTCAGCAAGTGATGGTGCCTAAGATGTTAAGTCAGACTAAACGATCTACTATAAATATGTCTGCTTCTGACAAGTCAATGCCAACCATCCAAGACGTCATAAGGTTACAGGAGGACGCTCCTGAGAGTGATAAACAAATGTGGAAACGGTTAGGTTGTACATATGATTCTGTTTCCTCTTTATGGACCACGCCTGCACATCAAACTTGTATGTCTGATGTGCTGGCTTTATGGGTCATTGAATGTGTACACTTTGCAACTCATTGTGGGGCTCGAGGGACTAGTGATTTGTTGCTGGACACTTGGTGGCACCCTAAAATGCAGGGGTTGGCCCAAAGTATCAGTAATCGGTGTTTGATTTGTCAGCAATATAACACCGGAAAAGGTATCCCTTGTGGGAAGGGGCAAACCTCGTTGCCCAGTGGTCCCTTTGAGACGCTCCAAATGGATTACATTGAGTTGGAAAGGTGTCAATGTTATAAATATGTTTTGGTCATTGTGGATGTGTTCAGCAGATGGGTCGAGGCGTATCCGACTATCGATAATAAAGCTGCTACTGTGGTTAAAGTCTTGATGAGGGAAATCATTCCCCGGTACGGTATACCAGCTCAGTTAAGTTCTGATAATGGGCCTCATTTTATTGGACAAATTAACAAGGAGTTTTGCTCCCAGTTGGGCATACGCCAGCAGTTACACTGTGCTTATAGACCGCAGGCGGCCGGGTTGGTTGAGAGACACAATCAGACCCTCAAAACTAAATTGGCTAAATTAAGAGCCGACACGGGACTGACATGGCTTAAGTTGCTCCCCGTTGCCCTCTTCCAGCTGCGGGTTACACCTGCGGGACCAGCCCGGCTCTCTCCCGCCGAGATTCTTTATGGCAGGCCTCTTAGAACTTCCTGGAGCCTGCAGGTTCCCAGACTGGTTCAGTTTCATCAGATGACTGAAGAGATGACCATCTATGTTCTAGCCCTCACGCAAGTGCTCAAGGAACTCCATGGCCAGGTCCGCGCGGCTCACCAGCCATTGCCCCCAGTACCTAGCTCACTTTCAGTCCAGCCCGGTAGTTATGTCATGGTCAAAACTTGGACTAGGAAGGGGTCGGAGCCGCGATGGGACGGGCCCTTCCAAGTTCTCCTTACCACCCCCACAGCAGTTAAAGTGGAGGGGCGAAGTGCTTGGGTCCACCTACATCACTGTAAATTGAGTCCATCTCCACTACTGTAAAAGGTCGGATACTAACCTGCCTCCCTTCTCCAATGCTATTTTACAGGTGTGGAGCATGATGGAGTGGCTACGCATCGTCTGTATGATATTTGGCCTCACTTCGCTTGGCGTGTTATTGGCGATGGACATGGAAAAGGGGAATATTATGTATCTGTGTAGCCCCAACCAATCTACAAGGTTACATCACCTCTGCAAAGGTGATGTTCTTCGCTGCCCCCATATACGAGGACATGGTATCGACTCATGGAAGGTCATCAAAGTTAAGGAGAATGCAGGAGTCATGAAGCAGTTGCACCGGTCCCGGCGATGGGAAGGGAACATTATATGGACATTGCCTTGTTTTTGGAATACATGTAAATTCGATTTTGGATGTGTTAAGAGTGGTGCAATAAAGGTAATATCAGGCTGTCAGAAGAGCGTAGGAAGAGGCTATGAGGAAGAGAAAGGGACTAGAGAGAGGATGGGGCGTATGAGAAGGGAAGTACAGCTAGAACGTAGGTTACCGGGAGATACACTTAAGTTAGTTAAAGGCCAAACTGAGGAAAACCCGGGTAGTAAACCTTGGGAGCCCTCGGGGCAATAACCAAGGAATTGTCTCAGTTACGGTTGTTTGCAATGCAGAACCGGTATGCTCTTGACTATCTTCTGGCCCGTGAGGGTGGGGTATGCGCCATAGTGCAGGGCAAGTGTATCATAGGAGTTCAGGATAACATCACTAAATTTATGGATCACATACGGGATCACCTGGACAGAATGCAGGATCCTGGCTCTTGGGGTAACTGGGGATTTGGAGGTTGGAAGGACTGGTTGATAAATATGGCCATGTATTTAGTGGTGGCTATCGGCTGCATCTTTGTGGGCCTGGCCATCCTTAAATGTGTGATGGGTAAAATTTAACCCCCCAAAAATTTTTTAACTGTTAAAATCCATGAGGGTGAAGCAGATGAAGGGGGGCTAAAACAGGAATTGGAAATGCAGCGACGGATCTTTTTAGATGAGGAACCGTAGCTATGGATTGGATAGTTCGGTTATCATGGAATGATAAAAGGAGGGAATGACGAATGTGATATAAAATAGTTAATTTAGAGATATTAGTTAATGTAATGTAGAAATAAGCCACTTTGATTCTGGCAAGTAGAGACAAAGGATTTTAGACCGCATGGAAAAAGCAGGAAGAGGTGTGTCTATGAGAGTGATGCTGCATTGATAGGGGCCGGAGAAAGGGATTGGAAGTGAGCCAATCAGAATAGATCAAACAAGTCAGGAGGGACATAGGATGACCTATGGGTGTCGAGTATGTGAAACTTGATGCCATTTGAATGTATGAGTACTTATCTCTTTGTCTGGGACCTTCACTTAGTTCCCGGGGCTGCAGAAAGCAACATGTTATCTGTATCACTGTGGACTAGGTAGCTTGCAAGCTGAATAAAATAACTTCTTTTTACTTGCAAATCCATCTCGACTTTTATTGAGGCCAGACTGACGGAGAAAGAAATTTGGGAATCAACAGCAGGAGGAGGAGGAGACCTCGGTGGTGGAGGTGAAAGGTCAGTGGGAGGAGGAGTTGGGAGAGGAGATCGAGGAAGGGACGTGGGCAGATGCCCTAGGGAGGGTGAATTCTTCCTCTTCGTGCACGAGGCTCAGCCTCATACAGTTTAAGGTGCTGCACAGGGCACACGTGACCGGGACAAGGATAAGCAGGTTCTTTGGGGGTGAGGACAGGTGTGTTAGGTGCTCAGGGAGCCCAGCAAATCACACCCATATGTTCTGGGCATGCCGAGCGCTGGAGGAATTTTTGAAGGGCGTAGCGAGGACGGTGTCGAGGGTGGTAGGATCCAGGGTCAAACCGGGCTGGGGGCTCGCAGTATTTGGGGTGGCAGAGGAGCCGGGAGTGCAGGAGGCGACAGAGGCCGGAATTCTGGCCTTTGCGTCCCTGGTAGCCCGGCGAAGGATACTTCTTCAGTGGAAGGACGCGAGGCCCCCAAGCGTGGAATCCTGGATCAACGATATGGCAGGGTTTATTAAGTTGGAGAGGGTGAAATTCGCCTTGAGAGGGTCGGTACAGGGGTTCTTCAGGCGGTGGCAACCGTTCTTAGACTTCCTGGCAGAACGGTAGATATTGGTCAATGGCAGCAGAAACTCGGCGGGGGGGGGGGGGGTTACTTTATTTATGTTTATTTACACTGGGGGATCTGAGGGGGTGTATATATTTGCTATGTTGGCTCTGTGTTAAGTTGGGGTG
Organism: Scyliorhinus torazame; assembly: GCF_047496885.1. Taxonomy (NCBI): domain Eukaryota; kingdom Metazoa; phylum Chordata; class Chondrichthyes; order Carcharhiniformes; family Scyliorhinidae; genus Scyliorhinus; species Scyliorhinus torazame. Next base: position 22,318,251 of record NC_092738.1, on the reverse strand, counting down.
TGAATTTATTATTTTCGTACCGGGGGGAGGGGGATATGGAGGGTTGTTGTTTGACTGTGTTTTGTATTTAACCCTATTGGGTTCCTTTTTCATTTTGTTATTGATATTCTGTGAAAACCTTAATAAAAATTATTTTTTTTTAAATTAAAAAATGGATGTTTTCTACGGAATAACTGTAGTGGGTGTACCTTTAAGAAATTGGTGTCAGAGTGTGGGTGGAGCTGGGCTGTCTGTCAGCTTTTAGTTTCACTTTGAGAAAAAGCTCGGGTGTGTCTGTGTTTTTTGGTTTTGTTTCAGTGTTGGAGCTGCAGTCAGCCTGAGAATGTGTAATATTGTTCTTTCTGCCATGTAAAGACTATCTCTTGATCATTTGGTGAATTCAGAGTGATAACTGTTCTCAGTAGTGAATTTAAACCTGATGTGCTTCTGTTAAAAGGTTTTTTAATGTCTTATGGATGTTAAAAGGAAAGTTTAAGTATTACTTAGAATGTTGTATTCTTTGGGTGTGTATTTGAATTGATAGTTGCTAAGATGTTTACTGTGTTTTAAAAAGGTTAACTTGAGTTCAGAGAAGAAACGTTGTTTTGCTTTAACAAATACTGTTAAAAAATGTCTGCTGCACCATATCTGTACTCCCCATACCACAATCTATTAAACGTTGTGGGTCAGGTGAACTCCATGATACACTTTGGGGTTCTCTAAACCCTGGCCCATAACAAATTGGGGGCTCATTCGGGATAAAAGTTGATCAATTGGATTGGTTTTGTGAACTTAAAGACAGTGAGGGGTGAGCATATTGTGGTTGCTTTTCAGGTGTGGTATTTCAGTTTAAGTGGGGAGTGTGTTGTGGACAATGACTCTTTCAGAGGCTCTGAAGTTTTTGGGGGTGGAGACGGTCACACGCAGTACCTTACGGACAGAAACTAAAAGGAGACTGTTAGATTTGGCAAAAACATTGCAGTTAACATTTCCTAACAAAATGCGAAAAGATGAGGTAATTATGCCGGTGGCTAAGCATTTAAAGTTGCCTGACATACATAGAACATAGAACATTACAGCGCAGTACAGGCCCTTCGGCCCTCGATGTTGCGCCAACCTGTGAAACCACTCTAAAGCCCATCTACACTATTCCCTTATCGTCCATATGTCTATTCAATGACCATTTGAATGCCCTTAGTGTTGGCGAGTCCACTACAGTTGCAGGCAGGGCATTCCACGCCCTTACTACTCTCTGAGTAAAGAACCTATTTCTGACATCTGTCCTATATCTATCTCCCCTCAATTTAAAGCTATGTCCCCTCGTGCCAGCCATTTCCATCCGCGGGAGAAGGCTCTCACTGTCCACCCTATCCAACCCCCTGATCATTTTGTATGCCTCTATTAAGTCTCCTCTTAACCTTCTTCTCTCCAACGAAAACAACCTCAAGTCCATCAGCCTTTCCTCATAAGATTTTCCCTCCATACCAGGCAACATCCTGGTAAATCTCCTCTGCACCCGCTCCAAAGCCTCCACGTCCTTCCTATAATGCGGTGACCAGAACTGTACGCAATACTCCAAATGCGGCCGTACCAGAGTTCTGTACAGCTGCAACATGACCTCATGACTCCGGAACTCAATCCCTCTACCAATAAAGGCCAACACTCCATAGGCCTTCTTCACAACCCTATCAACCTGGGTGGCAACTTTCAGGGATCTATGTACATGGACACCTAGATCCCTCTGCTCATCCACACTTTCAAGAACTTTACCATTAGCCAAATATTCCGCATTCCTGTTATTCCTTCCAAAGTGAATCACCTCACACTTCTCTACATTAAACTCCATTTGCCACCTCTCAGCCCAGCTCTGCAGCTTATCTATATCCCTCTGTAACCTGCTACATCCTTCCACACTATCGACAACACCACCGACTTTAGTATCGTCTGCAAATTTACTCACCCACCCTTCTGCGCCTTCCTCTAGGTCATTGATAAAAATGACAAACAGCAACGGCCCCAGAACAGATCCTTGTGGTACTCCACTTGTGACTGAACTCCATTCTGAACATTTCCCATCAACCACCACCCTCTGTCTTCTTTCAGCTAGCCAATTTCTGATCCACATCTCTAAATCACCCTCAATCCCCAGCCTCCGTATTTTCTGCAATAGCCTACCGTGGGGAACATTATCAAACGCTTTGCTGAAATCCATATACACCACATCAACTGCTCTACCCTCGTCTACCTGTTCAGTCACCTTCTCAAAGAACTCGATAAGGTTTGTGAGGCATGACCTACCCTTCACAAAACCATGCTGACTATCCCTGATCATATTATTCCTGTCTAGATGATTATAAATCTTGTCTCTTATAATCCCCTCCAAGACTTTACCCACTACAGATGTGAGGCTCACCGGTCTATAGTTGCCGGGGTTGTCTCTGCTCCCCTTTTTGAACAAAGGGACCACATTTGCTTTCCTCCAGTCCTCTGGCACTATTCCTGTAGCCAATGATGACATAAAAATCAAAGCCAAAGGTCCAGCAATCTCTTCCCTGGCCTCCCAGAGAATCCTAGGATAAATCCCATCCCGGGGACTTATCTATTTTCAGCCTGTCCAGAATTGCCAACACCTCTTCCCGACGTACCTCAATGCCATCTAATCTATTAGCCTGGGGCTCAGCATTCTCCTCCACAACATTATCTTTTTCCTGAGTGAATACTGACGAAAAATATTCATTTAGTATCTCGCCTATCTCTTCAGACTCCACACACAACTTCCCATCCCTGTCCTTGACTGGTCCTACTCTTTCCCTCGTCATTCACTTATTCCTGACATACCTATAGAAAGCTTTTGGGTTTTCCTTGATCCTTCCTGCCAAATACTTCTCATGTCCCCTCCTTGCTCGTCTTAGCTCTCTCTTTAGATCCTTCCTCGCTACCTTGTAACTATCCATCGCCCCAACTGAAACTTCACACCTCATCTTCACATAGGCCTCCTTCTTCCTCTTAACAAGAGATTCCACTTCTTTGGTAAACCACGGTTCCCTCGCTCGGCGCCTTCCTCCCTGCCTGACCGGTACATACTTATCAAGAACACGCAGTAGCTGATCCTTGAACAAGCTCCACTTATCCAGTGTGCCCAACACTTGCAGCCTACTTCTCCACCTTATCCCCCCCAAGTCACGTCTAATGGCATCATAATTGCCCTTCCCCCAGCTATAACTCTTGCCCTGCAGTGTATACTTATCCCTTTCCATCATTAACGTAAACGTCACCGAATTGTGGTCACTGTCCCCAAAGTGCTCTCCTACCTCCAAATCCAACACCTGGCCTGGTTCATTACCCAAAACCAAATCCAACGTGGCCTCGCCTCTTGTTGGCCTGTCAACAAACTGTGTCAGGAAACCCTCCTGCACACACTGTACAAAAAAAGACCCATCTAATGTACTCGAACTATATCTTTTCCAGTCAATATTTGGAAAGTTAAAGTCTCCCATAATAACTACCCTGTTACTTTCGCTCTTATCCAGGATCATCCTCGCCATCCTTTCCTCTACATCCCTAGAACTATTTGGAGGCCTATAGAAGACTCCCAACAGTGTGACCTCTCCTTTCATGTTTCTAACCTCAGCCCATACTACCTCGGAAGATGAGTCCCCATCTAGCATCCTCTCAGCCACCGTAATACTGCTCTTGACTAGCAGCGCCACACCTCCCCCTCTTTTGCCTCCTTCTCTGAGCTTACTAAAACACCTAAACCCCGGAACCTGCAACATCCATTCCTGTCCCTGCTCTATCCATGTCTCCGAAATGGCCACAACATCAAAGTCCCAGGTACCAACCCATGCTGCCAGTTCCCCTACCTTATTTCGTATACTCCTGGCATTGAAGTAGACACACTTCAAACCACCTACCTGAACACTGGCCCCCTCCTGCGACGTCAAATCTGAGCTCCTGACCTCTATACTCTCATTCTCCCTTACCCTAAAACTACAATCCAGGTTCCCATGCCCCTGCTGCATTAGTTTAAACCCCCCCAAAGAGCACTAACAAATCTCCCCCCCAGGATATTTGTGCCCCTCAGGTTCAGATGTAGACCATCCTGTCTGTAGAGGTCCCACCTTCCCCAGAAAGAGCCCCAGTTATCCAGAAATCTGAATCCCTCCCACCTGCACGATCCCTGTAGCCACGTGTTTAATTGCTCTCTCTCCCTATTCCTCATCTCACTATCACGTGGCACGGGCAACAACCCAGAGATAACAACTCTGTTTGTTCTAGTTCTGAGCTTCCATCCTAGCTCCCTGAAAGCCTGCCTGACATCCTTATCCCCTTTCCTACCTATGTCGTTAGTGCCAATGTGGACCACGACTTGGGGCTGCTCCCCCTCCCCCTTAAGGACCCGGAAAACACGATCCGAGACATCACGTACCCTTGCACCTGGGAGGCAACATACCAAACGTGAGTCTCTCACGCTCCCACAAAATCTCCTATCTGTGCCCCTGACTATCGAGTCCCCAATTACTAATGCTCTGCTCCTCTCCCCCCTTCCCTTCTGAGCAACAGGGACAGACTCCGTGCCAGACACCCGTACCCCATGGCTTACCCCTGGTAAGTCCCCCCCCCCACAAGTATCCAAAGCGGTATACTTGTTTCTTAGGGGAACGACCGCAGGGGATCCCTGCACTGACTGCTTTTTCCCAGTCCCTCTTACAGTTACCCATCTATCTCCAATCTTTGGTGTAACTAATTCCCTGAAGCTGCTATCCATGACCCCCTCTGCCTCCCGAATGATCCGAAGTTCTTCCAACTCCAGCTCCAGTTCCCTAACTCGGTCTTGGAGGAGCTGGAGATGGCAGCACTTCCTGCAGGTAAAATCAGCAGGGACACTAACGGCATCCCTCACCTCAAACATCCTGCAGGAGGAACATTGCACTCCCTTCCCTGCCATCCCTCTAACTTTCTACCAAGATCTGGCTAACAACTAAATTAAATTTTTTTAATAAATAAAAAATAATAATAATAATAAAATATGGTACTTACCTCACACCAATGGGTTTTATTATTAGGTTAGAGGAGGAGGGCGGGTGGGAGACACTACACGTGTAGTGTCTCGGGTTTCCTCTCCACCAGAATTTATTGGTGAGGGTCTTCCCAGAAGTCCGTGGGTCGACTTCCTGTTCCCGCCTTAAACACTAAAATTTAAAAAAAACAGCAAAGAGGGACCGAAAACGGGACCAGGTAAGTGTTTTTAAAGGAGAGACTTACCTCCCAGAAATCACTTCCGCACTGCCCCCGCTGAAATGGACTAGCCTGCTCCGCTCCTGCTGAAATCGACTGGGCCTGCAAGGTAAGGAAGTTGTTAATCAGTACTTACCTCACCCTGGCAGCGACCTTTTAAACTGTCCCCTCTGCCTCGCAGCTCCCGCGCTTTTTCAAACTCCCGCGCTGTTTCTAAGGTCCCGGCTCTCTCTCTCTCCCAAACTAACAGCTGACCTGCAAGGTAAGGAAGTTGTTAATCAGTACTTACCTCACCCAGGCAGCGACCTTTTAAACTGTCCCCTCTGCCTTGCAGCTCCCGCGCTTTTTCAAACTCCCGCGCTGTTTCTAAGGTCCCGGCTCTCTCTCTCTTCCGAACTAACAGCTGACCTGCAAGGTAAGGAAGTTGTTAATCAGTACTTACCTCACCCAGGCAGCGACCTTTTAAACTGTCCCCTCTGCCTCGCAGCTCCCGCGCTTTTTCAAACTCCCGCGCTGTTTCTAAGGTCCCGGCTCTCTCTCTCTTCCGAACTAACAGCTGACCTGCAAGGTAAGGAAGTTGTTAATCAGTACTTACCTCACCCAGGCAGCGACCTTTTAAACTGTCCCCTCTGCCTCGCAGCTCCCACGCTTTTTCAAACTCCCGCGCTGTTTCTGAGGTCCTGGCTCTCTCTCTCTCCCGAACTAACAGCTGACCTGCAAGGTCAGGAAGTTGTTAATCAGTACTTACCTCACCCAGGCAGCGACCTTTTAAACTGTCCCCTCTGCCTCGCAGCTCCCGCGCTTTTTCAAACTCCCGCGCTGTTTCTAAGGTCCCGGCTCTCTCTCTCTCCCGAACTAACAGCTGACCTGCAAGGTAAGGAAGTTGTTAATCAGTGAATCAGTATCATTGAATTTACAGTGCAGAAGGAGGCCATTCGGCCCTTTGAGTCTGCACCGGCTCTTGGAAAGAGCACCCTACCCAAACTCAACACCTCCACCCAACACCAAGGGCAATTTGGACATTAAGGGCAATTTATCATTGGCCAATTCACCTAACCCGCACATCTTTGGACTGTGGGAGGAAACCGGAGCACCCGGAGGAAACCCACGCAGACACAGGTAGGTCGTGCAGACTCCGCACAGACAGTGACCCAAGCCGGAATCGAACCTGGGACCCTGGAGCTGTGAAGCAATTGTGCTATCCACAATGCTACCGTGCTGCCCTTAAGAACAAATAAATCTACACTATATCATTTTACCGTAATCCATGTACCTATCCAATAGCTGCTTGAAGGTCCCTAATGTTTCCGACTCAACTACTTCCACAGGCAGTGCATTCCATGCCCCCACTACTCTCTGGGTAAAGAACCTACCTCTGATATCCCTCCTATATCTTCCACCTTTCACCTTAAATTTATGTCCCCTTGTAATGGTTTGTTCCACCCGGGGGAAAAGTCTCTGACTGTCTACTCTATCTATTCCCCTGATCATCTTATAAACCTCTATCAAGTCGCCCCTCATCCTTCTCCGTTCTAATGAGAAAAGGCCTAGCACCCTCTTTCCTCGTAAGACCTACTCTCCATTCCAGGCAACATCCTGGTAAATCTTCTTTGCACCTTTTCTAGAGCTTCCTCATCCTTCCTAAAATGAGGCGACCAGAACTGTACACAGTACTCCAAATGTGGCCTTACCAAAGTTTTGTACAGCTGCATCATCACCTCACGGCTCTTAAATTCAATCCCTCTGTTAATGAACACGAGCACACCATAGGCCTTCTTCACAGCTCTATCCACTTGAGTGGCAACTTCCAAAGATGTATGAACATAGACCCCAAGATCTCTCTGCTCCTCCACATTGCCAAGAACTCTACCGTTAACCCTGTATTCCGCATTCATATTTGTCCTTCCAAAATGGACAACCTCACACTTTTCAGGGTTAAACTCCATCTGCCACTTCTCAGCCCAGCTCTGCATCCTATCTATGTCTCTTTGCAGCCGACAACAACCCTCCTCACTATCCACAACTCCACCAATCTTCGTATCGTCTGCAAATTTACTGACCCACCCTTCAACTCCCTCATCCAAGTCATTAATGAAAATCACAATAATGCAGCAATCTTTTGTGTGGCACCTTGTCAAAATGATATAGCTGGATCACAGGTGGGAGTGATGCCTACTGTGGTTGATAAGCCAGTGGAAAATCAGACAACCGAAGTGTTGAAGGACGAATATCCTGGGCTTTTTCCAGATTGTGTAGTAACAAGGTCGCAAAGTCACAGGTTAAGACAAAAGGAGAAATCAGAGAATGAAGATAAAGTTGAAGTGCCATTATCAGAAATGTTTTTTGATCAGATGGTTGAAAAAGAACAAGAATAGGTGGAGGATGAGGCGGATATTTCTAGTTCAGGAAAATTGGCGGAGTTACAACAGAAAGATATAGAAATAAAACGGATGTATCAGAAAGCATATACGGATAGGTACATGGATTACGGTAAAATGATATAGTGTAGATTTATTTGTTCTTAAGGGCAGCACGGTAGCATTGTGGATAGCACAATTGCTTCACAGCTCCAGGGTCCCAGGTTCGATTCCGGCTTGGGTCACTGTCTGTGCGGAGTCTGCACAACCTACCTGTGTCTGTGTGTATACCAGAGTGTTATTACCGATAAAAGTGATGTCTTGATGAGAAAATGGAGACCTTTACATCTGCAGACGGATGAAAAGTGGGCAGCAGTTCATCAAGTAGTATTGCCGGTAGGGTATAGAAAGGAGGTGTTGCGAGTTGCATATGAGGCAGTGGGAGGCTATTTGGGAATAAGGAAAACTCAAGCTAAAATCCAAAAACATTTTTATTGGCCTGGACTACATAAAGATGTAGTTAAATTTTGTCAATCATGTCACACATGTCAAGTGATAGGGAAACCTTAAGCAGTGATAAAACCAGTGCCCTTAATACTCATTCCAGCATTTGAGGAACCTTTTACAAGGGTCTTAATTGATTGCGTAGGACCGCTTCCTGAAACGTAAAGTGGGAATCAATATTTTTGACTATAATGGATGTGTCTGCTAGGTTTCCACACACCATTCCAGTACGTAATATTACAGCTAAAAAGATTGTGGAGGAGTTACTTAAATTCTTTACTAGATATGGTCTACCCACAGAAATACAATCGGATCAAGGATCAAATTTTACCTCAAGGTTATTCAAAGAAGTTACGGATAGCTCAGGAATAAAACAATTTAAATCAACTGCGTACCATCCAAAGCCGCAGGGAGTGTTAGATAGGTGGCATCAGACATTAAAGACAATGTTGAGGGTTTATTGTCATGATTATTCAGAGGGTTGTGATAAAGGAATTCCATTCGTACTGTTTGCAATTAGGGATGCACCTCATGAGTCAACCAAATTCAGTCCTTTTGAACTAATTTTGGTCATGAGGTAAGAGAACCATTTAAATTGATTAAGGAAAAATTGGTGAGTGAGAAATCGGAAATTACATTATTGGATTAAGTGTCAAATTTTAGGGAACGGTTAAATAAAGCAGGTGAATTGGCTGGACAACATTTAAAAGTTGCACAACATGTGACGAAACAGGTAGCGGACAAGAAATCCAAAGTTCGTAGTTTTGCCAGTGGAGATAAAGTTTTAGTACTGTTACCAATGGTAGGTGAACCTTTAAAAGCAAGGTTTTGTGGACCTTATCAGATTGAAAGGAAATTAAGTGAGCTGAATTATGTGGTTAAATACACCAGATAGAAGGAAGACTCACCCAGTGTGTCATGTGAATATGCTTAAAAGGTACTTTGAAAGGGAAGGAGAGAGCAAAAGGGGAGGTTTTAATAATTCTAACTCAAAGTGACGAACCAAATCCAGATGACTTTGAATTTGACATACCTCAAATTAAATTGGAAAATGAGGATGTTCTTAAAAATTGGGATAAATTGTTGAGTTACCTTCCAGAGGAAAAACGGACTCACCTGTAAGAGTTATTGACATCACATGGGCAAGTTTGTAGAGATAAATTGGGAAGTACTAAAATGGCTATACATGATGTAGATGTGGGAAATGCTGTTCCAATCAAACAACATCCATATCGACTTAACCCTTTAAAATTGGCACAGGTTAACAAAGAGATTGAGAGTATGCTTAAAAATGATTGAAATGGGTTGCAGCCAATGGAGTTCACCCACAGTGATGGTACCCAAACCAGACGGTACCCAACGGTTGTGTGTGGACTATAGAAAGGATAATGCAGTTACAAGAATGGACTCTTATCCTATCTCACGTTTGGAGGATTGCATTGAGAAAGTGGGACAATCATCTTTTATTTCCAAACTGGATTAACTTAAAGGTTACTGGCAGGTACCTTTATCCGAAAGGGCGAAGGAGATTTCAGCTTTTGTGACCCCAGATGGTATCTACCAATTCAAAGTTATGCCATTTGACATGAAAAACGCCCCAGCCACATTTCAACGGTTTAATAACAAAGTTGTTTCAGGATTACCCAATTGTGCGGATTGGCGATCTGGTAATTTTCAGACAGACATGGAAAGAACATTTAAAACATCTGATGGAGACTTCCGGTGGCGCGGGCGAGCGGAGCGGTCGCGCTGGAGAGGGGCTCCCGCCGGTCGGCGGCATTACAGTGTTTTCCAGGGGTTTCCCGTGGTTTCGGCGGTCGGGATTTCTTCGGCCGTTGGGGCCTGAGGGACGAGCGCTGGGTCGGGCCGGTTTGGAGCCAGTGGGTACCCCCGTGACCGGAGGAGCAAGGGCATCGAGCCCGAAGCAAGCAGCGCGGGAGGAGGCGAGACCCAAATCCAGCGCGAATGTAGAGGGGGAGCAGCGCACACCGGGTGGCCCCCCCCCCCCCCCCCCCCTGCTGAAAATGCATGTTTGGAAATCCGGTCCCAGGAGAAGAGATGTTTTGAACTTTGATTTAAGTTGAAGAAAGAAGAAAGGAAAAGGAAAATATTATTTTATTATTTATCTCGAGATTGAAGATAGAAGGAGAAAAATATTGAGTGTTTAAGGGATGCCAAAAGCAGCTGTGAAGAAGGGAGGAAACGCAGGCTCGCCGCCAAAGGAGAAGACCAGTAAAAGTACTGATAAGATGGCGGATGGCGGACCACGTGGTGGGGCCGCACTACTTACAGTGGAAAGGATGACCGAGGTGATGGCCGTGGAGCTGGAGAAGCAGTTTGCGAGGCACATGGAGGCGTTGAGGAAGGAGATGGCGGTTGCACTGAAATCATTGGTGGAGGAGGCAATCACCCCGGTGAGGGTGGAGGTGGCAAGGACATCGGCCGAGGTGAGAGAACAGGGTGAAAAGTTGAAGGATATGGAGGAGGCCATGTTGCAGCACAGCGACCAGCTCACCTCGATGGGGGTCGAGCTGCGGAGGGTGGTGGAGGTCAACAGAGGACTCCGAGCAAAGCTCGAGGATTTGGAGAACCGCTTGAGATGGCACAATTTGAGAATTGTGGGCTTGCCCAAAGGGACAGAGGGCCCAAGGCCAACAGAGTACTTTGCTAAGAAGTTGGCGGAGCAGATGGGGTACGGTGAGAACCCCTCCCGGTACGAGCTGGACCGAGCCCATCGGTCATTAAGGCCGAAGCCCAAAGTGAATGAGGCCCAAAGTGAATGATCCGCCAAGGGCAGTAATTATCTGCTTCCATAAGTACTGCATGAAGGAGAAGGTGTTAAGCTGGGCGAAGCAGAAGCGCGAGGTGCAGTGGGATGGTACTGCGGTTCGGATCTACCAGGACTTGACGGTGGAGTTGGCAAAAAGACGAGCGACGTTTGGGCGAGTGGAGGCGGCATTGTACAAAATGGGGGTGCGATTTGGTATGATATACCCGGCAAAGTTGTGGGTAACGTATAACGCCAAACACTTTTATTTTGAGACAGCAGAGGCGGCTGAGGCGTTCGTGAGGGCAGAAGGCTTGGGACAGACGTGAGGAGCGGAGCTGGAAGAGAGACTGTGGACTGTGTTTGAGCAGTTGGTTAATGCTACAACTTTCTTTTTACTGATGTGTATTATAATTTTCTTCTCTTTGCATTGTTACAGAGTTCAGATTAATGGTGGGTTGATTGGCGTTCTGTGTTGCGACGGTTAAATGTTATGTTAGTGAATTGTAGGCGTTGGATTGTTGGTTTTGTTTTGTTTTTTCTTTCTCTGGGACTGGGTGGAAGGGGATGATATATCTTGGCGGGGGGGAGCCAACCGCGCTAGCTAACTAAAGTCAGTTAGTGAACGGAGGTGAGGTGGGAGGGGGGCTGCGGACGTTGGAGCCTGGATAGCAGGCTTCAATGGGCCTACGAGGTGAGCGAGAGGGGGGGGAAGGGATGGATGTTGGGAGATGTTGTTTCAGGGGGATATGTTGTGGGGGTTCTGGGGGGGGGGGCGGGGGGTTCGATGTTAATAATGGACAGGGGCGGGTCAGGTTTATGGGGCAGGGTGGATGGTGGATAAGAAAGGTGGGGGGGGGGTGAGAGACCCCCAGTAAGGATAGTCACGTGGAACGTGAGGGGGCTAGGAGGTCCGGTCAAGAGGTCAATGATGCTTACGCATCTTTAAAGTTTGAAAGCCGATGTGGCAATGCTGCAGGAGACTCACTTGAGGGTGAAGGACCAGGTGAGACTTAAAAAGGGCTGGGTTAGCCAAGTGTTTCACTCTAGATTTGATGGAAGGGCTCGAGGGGTAGCAGTGTTGGTCAGCAAAAGGGTACACTTCCAGATGGAGAAGGTGGTGGCAGATCAGGGGGGTAGATATGTGATTGTGGCAGGGGCACTGGAGGGGAGATTAGTGGCGCTGGTAAGTGTATGCAGTCCCAATTGGGACGATGTGGGATTCGCGAGGAAGGTGTTTGGGGCCATTCCCGACTTAGACACGCATGAGCTGATTGTGGGGGGGGGACTGGAACTTGGTGCAGGAGCCAAGGTTGGACAGATCACGTCCGCGCTCGCTGGTCCCATCAGGGGGGGGGGGGGGGGCGAAGGCGCTGGCTGGGCTAATGGTGGAAATGGGAGGGGTGGACCCTTGGAGGTTCCTACACCCGGGGGAACGGGAGTACTCATTTTTCTCAGCAGTCCATAAAGTATCCTCGCGGATCGACTTTTTTGTGGCGGCAAAGGCTTTGCTGGCTGGAGTCAAGGGGTCGGAATACTCTGCAATTGCAGTGTCAGATCACGCTCCACATTGGGTGGATATGGTGCTAGAGAAGGGGGCAGCGCAGAGACCGGGGTGGAAACTGGATGTGGGGCTTTTGGGGAACCAAGTGTTCTGTGAGAAAATTGAAAAGGTAATTAAGGAATATGTAGGTTTCAACTGTATGGGTGAGGTGTCGAAGGCAGTTGTCTGGGAGGCTCTAAAGGCGGTGGTGAGGGGTGAGGTAATTTTGTTTAAGGCAGTGTGGTCAAAGAGGAGAGGTTGGAATGGCAGAGGGTAATAGATGAGATGTTGGAGGTAGATAGGAAGTATGCAGAGGATGGGGACCCGGCGAAGCTGGAAAAGAGTAAGGAACTACAGGCGAGCTTCGACCGACTGTCCACCAGGATGGCGGTGCGCCAACTGAGACGAGCAAGGGGTGCAGTCTATGAACATGGAGATAAGTATGTTAGCATACTTGGAGTATGTTAGCAGGTCAGCTCCGGAAGGAGGCAGCGGCAAGGGAAATTCTTCAGGTGAGGGATAGGGCAGGGAAGTTGGTGGTGGCCCCAGTGCTGATTAACAAGGTTTTTGAGGAATTTTATGAGAGGTTGTACAAGTCAGAGCCACCCTGGGGAGACCGTGAGATGCAGGAATTTCTAGATGGGTTGGAGTACCCGAGGTTAGGGGAGGGGGACAGGGCTACATTAGAAGGAGCAATAGTGGAGCAGGAGATAAAAGATGCGATTGGGAGGATGCAGTCGGGGAAGGTGGCAGGGCCGGATAGGTTTCCGGTGGAATATTATAAAAAATTTAAGGATAGGTTGGCACCCCTGATGGTGGGGATGTTTGAAGAGGCGAGAGGGAAGGGAGTGCTGCCACAAACCTTGGGGCAGGCATCGATTTCACTGTTACTAAAAAAAGATAAGGATCCGACGGAGTGTGGGTCGTGTCGGCCCATATCACTTCTGAATGTGGACGCAAAAGTATTGGCGAAGGTACTGGCGGGTAGGCTGGAGGAGTGCCTCCTGAAGGTGATAGGTGAGGGTCAGACGGGGTTCGTGAAAGGGAGGCAGCTGTTTTTGAACATTAGTAGGGTTTTGAACGTCGTGATGGCACCGGCGGAAGGGAAGGAAACAGAGGTGGTTGTGGCATTGGACGCCGAGAAGGCGTTTGACCGGGTAGACTGGGGTACCTGATGGCAGTTCTGGAGCAGTTTGGGATTGGACCAAGATTTGTGAACTGGGTAAAGCTATTATATAAGGAGCCAAAGGCGAGTGTCCGCACAAACAATATCAGCTCGAGATACTTTTCTCTCCACCGTGGGACAAGGCAGGGATGTCCTATGTTCCCCCCTGCTGTTTGCACTTGCGATTGAGCCGTTGGCCATCGCATTAAGAAGTTCGGGAGCATGGAAAGGAATAGTGCGGGGGGGGGATACAGCATACGGTGTCCTTATATGCCGCCGACTTGCTGCTGTATGTGTTGGAACCGAGTGCGTCGATAGGAGCAATATTGGAGCTACTGCGGGCATTTGGGTCTTTCTCGGGGGACAAGCTGAACCTGGACAAGAGTGAATATTTTATGGTATCTCGGCTGGGGGTGCGGGCCTGAGTGGAGGGGCTGCCATTCCGTAGGGCAGGGACTCACTTTAGGTATCTGGGGGTGCAGGTTGCCTGGGAGTGGGGGAAGGCTTCGCAGGTACAACATCACTAGTTTGGTGGGGAGAGTGAAAGCCGATCTGGCCAGGTGGGATGGTTTCCCTCTGTCACTGGCGGGTCGGGTACAGGCAGTTAAAATGAATGTGTTGCCGCGATTTCTGTTTATTTTTCAATGCCTACCGATTTTCCAGCCAAAGTCTTTTTTAAAGAGATTGAGGGAAGGATTACCTCGTTCATATGGGAAGGGAAGGTGGCCAGAGTTAGAAAGGTGCTGCTACAGAGGGGAAGGCAGGGGGTTTGGGTCTCCCGAACCTGATGTACTACTACTGGGCGGCGAATGTGGAGAATGTGCGGAACTGGGTCAGAGGGGTTGATTCCCAGTGGGTCAGAATGGAGGAGAGTTTGTGCAGGGGGTCGGGGCTGAGAGCACTAGCAACAGTGCCGCTCCTGATAGCTCCGGGGAAATACTCAGGGAGTCCGGTGATAATAGCTTCATTGAAAATCTGGAGGCAGTTTCGTCAACACTTCGGGTTGGGGGCAGGGTCAAGGGAAATGCCGATTCGGGGGAAACACAGATTTGAGCCAGGGAGCTGGAATGGAAGTTTTCGGAAATGGGAAGAGAAGGGGATTAAGATGCTAAAAGATTTGTTTCTTCGGGGTCGGTTTGCAGGATTGAAGGAGCTGGAAGCAAAGTATGGGCTGGAGCAGGGAGACGTGGTTAGGTACATGCAGGTTCTGAATTTTGCCAGGAAGGAGATACAGAGCTTCCCGGAGGAACCTGCCTCCACATTGCTGGAGGAGGTGCTGACGACAGGGGGACTGGAGAAGGGGGTAGTGTCAGTGGTGTATGGAGCTATTTTGGAAGAGGAGAAGGCACCACTGAAAGGGATTAAAGCGAAGTGGGAGGAAGAGTTGGGAGAGGTTATGGAGGAGGGGGTCTGGTGTGAGGTGCTCCGGAGAGTGAATGCCTCCACCTCATGTGCGAGGTTGGGGCTGATACAGCTGAAGATGGTATATAGAGCGCACCTGACGAGGGCGAGGATGAGCCGATTCTTTGAAGGAGTAGAAGATGTGTGTGAGCGTTGCGGGGGGCGGGTGGGGGGGGCGAATCACGTTCATATGTTTTGGTCCTGATCAAAGCTAGGGGAGTACTGGAAGGAGGTTTTTAGGGTAATTTCCAAGGTGGTGTACGTGAAACTGGACCCGAGTCCCTGGGAGGCCATATTCGGGGTGTCAGACCAGCCTGGGTTGGAAACGGGTGTGGAGGCAGATATCATAGCCTTCGCCTCGTTGATCGCCCGAAGGCGGATCCTGCTGGGGTGGAGAGCAGCCTCACCACCCTGTGCCCAGGCGTGGCAGGGAGACCTGTTGGAATTCTTGACTCTTGAGAAGGTTACGTTTGAACTGAGGGGAAGCTCGGAGGGGTTCTACAAGTCATAGGCATTATTCATTATGCACTTTCAAGAACTGGATAACATTGAACATTAGTTTGGGGGGGGGGGGCTGTGTATGTTAAGGGTGACTATGAGTAATCCTGGATTCCTTTTTGTCATTTGTTTATGTAAACATGCGGGCTGATGTTTGGGGGTTGGTGGGAGGATGGGAGCGTTGTTATTGTTATGTGGATTGCCATATTTGTTGCTGATTATTGTTTATTGTTGGTGGGTGTACATTCGGGGGGAAATGTGAAAAAGGAGAATAAAAATATTTATTTTTTAAAAACATCTGATTCGATGGATTGGTGATAAACCTAGCCAAAAGTGAATTTGGAAAAGCCCAAGTCACTTTCCTTGGCCATACAATCGGACAGGGTCGAATGGTGCCACGGGATGTGAAACCAAAAGTTACTGGGGCGTTTCCAATACCCTCGACACAAAGGGAAATAATGCGATTTCTTGGCATGAATGGATTTGATCGCACATTTGTGCAAAATTTCTTTGGACAGCGGAGTTTCAACAGGCATTTGACTGCCTGAAATCTGTGATAACCAATGCTCATGTGTTGGAGAATTACAAGGGACTCTGTGATCAGATTGAACTAAAGTATCTGACTTAAGAGAGACATGCCGAGGCGTAGAGAAATGGATGGATCGTGCAGAGACCTTCTTGTTCAAAGAGGCTGTCAATCGAGAAGGATTCCAGTTGGAGGAAGCAGAACAAAAAAAATGGACTATATTATTGTACCTATTTGTATGTGCTGTTTTTTGAAATGAAAAAGTAGATTTACTGTGTGCATTTCTTAAAGGATAGTGAAATGGTGAAAAATGAAACCAACTTGAAGTTGATGGGTTCTTTTTCCTTGGGAGGAGGTGTCGTGTGAGAGTATCTTAAAGAAATGGGTGTTTTGTTGTAGAATAACTGTAGTGGGTGTACCTTTAAGAAATGGGTGTTTATTACTGCAGTGATGTCAGAGTGTGGGTGGAGCTGGGCAGTCTGTCAGCTTTTAGTTTTACTTTGAGAAAAAGCTTGGGTGTGTCTGTGTTTTTTTAGTTTTGTTTCAATGTTGGAGCTGCAGTCAGCCAGCGAAGGTGTAATATTGTTCTTTCTGCCATGTAAAGACTATCTCTTGATCATTTAGTGAATTCAGAGTGATAACTGTTCTCAGTAGTGAATTTAAACCTGATGTGCTTCTGTTGAAAGGTTTTTTTATATGTCTTGTGGATGTTAAAAGGAAAGTTTAAGTATTACTTCGAAAGTTGTATTCTTTGGGGTTGTATTTGAATTGATGGTTGCTAAGATGTTTACTTTAACCTGGTGTTGTAAAACTTCTTACTGTGCTCACCCCAGTCCAACGGCGGCATCTCCACATCGTGTTTTAAAAAGGTGAACTTGAGTTCATAGAATAAACATTGTTTTGCTGTAAAAAATACTTTTCCATTTCTGCTGTACCACACCTGTAGAGTGGGCCTTGTGCTCCCCATATCACAATCTATTAAAGGTTGTGGGTCAGGTGAATTCCGTGATACACTTTGGGGTTCTCTAAACCCTGGCCCATAACAGTGGGAAGTGGGCAAGACTCACGTGCATACCTTCTGTCAGGGGCATGCGAGGGGGTCGACAAAGAGGCAGAAATCCAGGGTCGAGGAGTTGGAGAAGGAGGTGCTCAACCTGGAGTCACGTCTCGGTCAGCCCGATGAGGACCCGGCCCTGCGGGTGGTGTACAGAGAGAGGAAGAACGCGCTGCGGGACCTGCAACTTGTCGGGTCCCGTGGCACGTATGTGAGGTCGTGGCTCCAGCTCCTCAGAGGCATGGGACACGGCTCCCCCTTCTTCTACTCGCTGGAAAAAAGGCGCGGGGTCCGTCAGCAGCTCCGTACGCTGCTGGCCGATGACAGGTCCTTCATCACGGTTCTAGTGGAAGTCAGGGCCCAAATTCGAAGCTTCTCCAGCGCCATGTTCTCCCCGGACGTCCAGCGAGGATGCTTGTGGGAGGACCTATCGCAGGTCAGCCTGGAGGGCGCTGGGAGACTTGGTACTCCTAAAAGCCTGGGAAGCTTACCGGCATCCTCGATAACCTTTCCAAGGGCAAAACCACAGGGATGGATGGGCAGCCCGTGGAGTTCTTCAGGGCATTCTGGGACATTCTGGGGAGCGACTATGCGGGGGCCCTGGGGGAAAATATTGCTACTGGGGAGATGCCCCTCTCGTGGTGCAGGCTCACCATTACCCTGCTGCCAAACAGGGGCGATCTCCGCCATCTTAAAAACTGGAGATCTGTCTCCCTTCTCAGCACAAACTTTGCCAAGGCAATGTGTTTGCACCTTGGCACTGTGCTGGACCACATGATCCACCCTGACCAGTGCTACATGGTCCCCGGCCGCATAATCCACGACAACATCCACCTGGTTCCGGACCTGGTCCATTATTCCCAGAGGGCTGGTCTGTCGAGCGCCTTCCTGTCCCTTGTTCAGGAGAAGGCGGTCGACAGGGTGGATCACAAGTATTGATTCGGGACTCTGCAAGCATTCAGGTTCGGGACGCATTTCGTTGCCCAGATCCAACTTCTGTACACTGCTGCAGAGACTCTTGTTGATGGGTTCCTGACAGCGCCCTTTCGCTTTGGGAGAGAAGTGCATCAGGGCTGCCCCTTGTTTGATCATCTCTATTCTATTTGCTTGGAGCCTTTCCTGCGTTTCCTGTGGAAGAGGTTGTCGGGACTGGCTCTGCACGGGCCGGGCACTGGGGTGGTCCTCTCGGCTTACGCTGATGATGTGCTCCTCATGTTCACCGTCATTGCTGACCTGCGGAGGATGCGAGAGTGCCCAGGTTGTGTATTCCGCTGCGTCCTCTGCCGTAATGAACTGGCCCAAGTGTTCCGGACCCCTGGTCGGTCTGTGGCAGTTGTACCCCCTCCTCGAGGAGCTCAGGCCTTTCACCTGGAGCAGGACCAGCCTCCTCTATTGGGAGTCCATCTTTGCCCGGCTGAGGAATCCTGGCCGGCTAACTGGCAGGAGCTGGGGGCCAAGGTCACTGTTCGCTTGAGGACAGGACTGCTCCGAGTGCTGTCTTACAGGGGTCGAGTCCTCGTCATAAACTAGCTGTGTGGTACCGGCTGGTCACTTTGACCCCTCCCACTGACTTTGTCATGAAGATCCAGAGAATGCTTGTAGAGTTCTTCTGGGACAAGAGACCTTCTGCCTTCAGACCTGCAGCGATATCTTTACATTGAGCCCCCTCCACAATGGTGTGCCCTGGCGACACATTTCTTCCACCAGGTGCACAGCCTGAATTATGACGTGCAGCTCCTGTTCATAGATCTGCAGGGCCTTCGTTACCCTCTGCAGGTGCTGCCCATCTTTTACCAGGACCTTCTCAAAGTCTAGAGCATGATCTCCTTGCGCCGCAGCTCTACCCGTCAGGAGTGGTGACTGTCGTCAGGGAGCCACTGCTCAAGATTCCGCACCTCCACTGGCGGCTGGCGGAGGAGCGAGCTGTGGCTCCGGGGTGACCAGGATCGAGGACGTGCTGGGTGGCAGAGGAGTGGGCTGGGTGACACCCCACGAGTTAGCACAACGCACGACAGTGGACGTCCAGCTTGCGGCAAATGCCATGAGACCACAAAACAGTCGTGTTCGGACTCAATGGCACTCGCGGTTTGGAGGATGTGCAGGTGGTATCCCGTCCGGGCAGGGGTGCGCTTTGGCCCCAAGCCCCGAAACCTCCCTCAGGGGCTGGTGCCCCACAATCCTCGCCGCCTCGCAGAAATGCCCTCCGTGCCTTTTCACACTACGCGGAGGGGTTTCCTGTACAAGCTGCTACTGCACACACTTCACCTCCTTACCCTCGCCCGTCGCCCGGACACGGCATGGCGTTCCTTGTTGTCGTCCGGCAGCGGAGATCCCCACTGGAGGTTCCTCTATGGAGGGGTCCTCCCCCTTAATCTAGGGGACCTGGGGTGGAGGGTGGTGCATGCAGCAGTGCCGTACAATCACCGATTGCACCGGTTTACCGACTCCCAAGAAGCCTGCCATTTTGCTGCCTTGTGGAGTCCGTGAATCACGTTTATGTTACGTGTTATAGGCTGCACTCACTTTTAAGTTTTCTGACAAATCTTTTGTTGAAATTTGTTTGCAGTTCAGCTTCACGCTTCTGATCTACGGGCATGTGGTGCGGAGGGGCAGGGAAGGCGGAGGACCACCTTGGGAACCTGCTCCTGGGCCTGGCGAAGCGCATCATTTGTAGGTCCAGGCAGCGGGCAACCAAGGGGGTCATCCGACCAGACTGTCTGCCCCTCTTCCGCGGCTACATTCGCGGCCTGGTGTCCCTGGAAAGGGAGCATGCGGTGTCCATGGGAACCATCGAAGTCTTCCGTGCCCGGTGAGCACCAAAGAGGTTTGGGGTGCTTAACTGACCCCTTTAATAGCACTCTCATTTGATGTTTTCAAGTTTCCGTTGCTGTTTGTCATGTTTGAGCAATACCCCTAACAAGACTGGCCCGTTTTACTTTGTCCTGAAGTTTGCTTCCTTTCTTCCATTTGGGGTTGGCCTCAAAAGAGTGTCCAATCCACCTACCCTGCACATCTTTGGGTTGTGGGGGTGAAACCCACGCAGACACGGGGAGAATGTGCAAACTCCACACGGACTGCGACCCAGGGCCGGGATCAAACCAGGTCCTCAATGCCGTGAGGCTGCAGTGCGAACCACTGCGCCACCGTGCCGCCTCTGGATACTCTAAATTTAAAAAAACATTCAAAAGCATTGCACAAGAGTTGGAGGAAAAAACAAGCAAGACAAATTTCAAACTGTCATGTTGCAAAACGCAAGATAAGACGAATTTGGCAGTAATCCTACTTGAGCCTTCCAAAACATTTGAGGGGGAGGTTGAGGAAATGGTGGGTGTGAAGGAGGGAGAAGGTGTTGAAGGCTGGGGGTGGGAGGTGAAGATGGATGGAGGAGGGGTATTTGTCAAGGAGGGGCAATAGTTTGAAAGAGGAGATGAAGGAAGGGATTGGAGTGTGAAGGAGGGGGAAACAATAAAGCAGTCTCCGCACCTAAACGCCGTTGCCGCTCGCGCTCGGAATGCCGCCCGCCTGCCCGCAGCTGCTGCACGAGCGGGAACTGCAGCTCCCATCAGGCCCCGCGGTGCCGCCCTGGTTTCACGTGAACGCTCCTAAGGTGCCGCATGAACAAGACAGAAGCGAATGTTTGTAGCCAGCTAAATCAGGCTTGGACTTGGCTAAGTAATTTGACAGGTAGAAAGGCAGCGATCATAAATCAGTTAGATTTAGGGTAGTTCTGGTAAAGGACAAAGGCAGATCCGGAGTAAAAGTTTGAAAGTGTGAAAGGCCAGTTTTCCTGGACTGAGATATGACGTGCCCGAAAACAGCTCATTGAACTTAAATCAGTGGAGGTATTTAAGGCAGTGTTTTTCAAACTTTTGTGCCATGGACCCATTTTTACCAATCGGCCATCCTTCCAGACCCACTCCAGCCTACCTTCACGACCCACACCGACTGACCTTCACGACCCACGCCAGCCGACCTTCACGACCCACGCCAGCCGACCTTCACGACCCACGCCAGCCGACCTTCACGACCCACGCCAGCCTACCTTCACGACCCACTCCAGCCGACCTTCACGACCCACGCCAGCCGACCTTCACGACCCACGCCAGCCGACCTTCACGACCCACGCCAGCCGACCTTCACGACCCACTCCAGCCGACCTTCACGACCCACGCCAGCCGACCTTCACGACCCACGCCAGCCGACCTACACGACCCACGCCAGCCGACCTACACGACCCACGCCAGCCGACCTTCACGACCCACGCCAGCCGACCTTCACGACCCACGCCAGCCGACCTTCACGACCCACGCCAGCTGACCTTCACGACCCACTCCAGCCGACCTTCACGACCCACGCCAGCCGACCTTCACGACCCACGCCAGCTGACCTTCACGACCCACTCCAGCCGACCTTCACGACCCACGCCAGCCGACCTTCACGACCCACGCCAGCCGACCTACACGACCCACGCCAGCCGACCTTCACGACCCACGCCAGCCGACCTTCACGACCCACTCCAGCCGACCTTCACGACCCACGCCAGCCGACCTTCACGACCCACTCCAGCCGACCTTCACGACCCACTCCAGCCGACCTTCACGACCCACGCCAGCCGACCTTCACGACCCACGCCAGCCGACCTTCACGACCCACGCCAGCCGACCTTCACGACCCACTCCAGCCGACCTTCACGACCCACTCCAGCCGACCTTCACGACCCACTCCAGCCGACCTTCACAACCCACTCCAGCCTACCTTCACGACACACTCCAGCCGACCTTCACGACCCACTCCAGCCGACCTTCACGACCCACTCCAGCCGACCTTCACGACCCACTCCAGCCGACCTTCACGACCCACTCCAGCCTACCTTCACGACACACTCCAGCCGACCTTCACGACCCACTCCAGCCGACCTACACGACCCACTCCAGCCGACCTTCACGACCCACTCCAGCCGACCTTCACGACCCACTCCAGCCGACCTTCACGACCCACTCCAGCCGACCTTCACGACACACTCCAGCCGACCTTCACGACCCACTCCAGCCGACCTACACGACCCATTCCAGCCGACCTACACGACCCATTCCAGCCGACCTACACGACCCACTCCAGCCGACCTTCACGACCCACTCCAGCCGACATTCACGACACACTCCAGCCGACCTACACGACCCACTCCAGCCGACCTACACGACCCACTCCAGCCGACCTACACGACCCACTCCAGCCGACCTACACGACCCACTCCAGCCGACCTACACGACCCACTCCAGCCGACCTACACGACCCACTCCAGCCGACCTTCACGACCCACTCCAGCCGACCTTCACAACCCACTCCAGCCTACCTTCACGACACACTCCAGCCGACCTTCACGACCCACTCCAGCCGACCTTCACGACCCACTCCAGCCGACCTTCACGACCCACTCCAGCCGACCTTCACGACCCACTCCAGCCTACCTTCACGACACACTCCAGCCGACCTTCACGACCCACTCCAGCCGACCTACACGACCCACTCCAGCCGACCTTCACGACCCACTCCAGCCGACCTTCACGACCCACTCCAGCCGACCTTCACGACCCACTCCAGCCGACCTTCACGACACACTCCAGCCGACCTTCACGACCCACTCCAGCCGATCTTCACGACCCACTCCAGCTGACCTTCACGACCCACTCCAGCCGACCTTCACGACCCACGCCAGCCGACCTTCACGACCCACTCCAGCCGACCTTCCAGACCCACACCGACTGACCTTCACGACCCACTCCAGCCGACCTTCACGACCCACTCCAGCCGACCTTCACGACCCACTCCAGCCGACCTTCACGACCCACTCCAGCCGACCTTCACGACCCACGCCAGCCGACCTTCACGACCCACGCCAGCCGACCTTCACGACCCACTCCAGCCGACCTTCACGACCCACTCCAGCCGACCTTCCAGACCCACACCGACTGACCTTCACGACCCACTCCAGCCGACCTTCACGACCCACTCCAGCCGACCTTCACGACCCACTCCAGCCGACCTTCACGACCCACTCCAGCTGACCTTCACGACCCACGCCAGCCGACCTTCACGACCCACTCCAGCCGACCTACACGACCCACTCCAGCCGACCTTCACGACCCACTCCAGCCGACCTTCACGACCCACTCCAGCCGACCTTCACGACCCACGCCAGCCGACCTTCACGACCCACTCCAGCCGACCTTCACGACCCACTCCAGCCGACCTTCACGACCCACTCCAGCCGACCTTCCAGACCCACACCGACTGACCTTCACGACCCACTCCAGCCGACCTTCACGACCCACTCCAGCCGACCTACACGACCCACTCCAGCCGACCTACACGACCCACGCCAGCCGACCTACACGACCCACTCCAGCCGACCTTCACGACCCACGCCAGCCGACCTTCACGACCCACTCCAGCCGACCTTCACGACCCACTCCAGCCGACCTACACGACCCACGCCAGCCGACCTTCACGACCCACTCCAGCCGACCTACACGACCCACGCCAGCCGACCTTCACGACCCACTCCAGCCGACCTTCACGACCCACGCCAGCCGACCTTCACGACCCACTCCAGCCGACCTTCACGACCCACTCCAGCCGACCTTCACGACCCACTCCAGCCGACCTTCACGACCCACGCCAGCCGACCTTCACGACCCACTCCAGCCGACCTACACGACCCACGCCAGCCGACCTTCACGACCCACTCCAGCCGACCTTCACGACCCACTCCAGCCGACCTTCACGACCCACTCCAGCCGACCTTCACGACCCACGCCAGCCGACCTTCACGACCCACTCCAGCCGACCTTCACGACCCACTCCAGCCGACCTTCACGACCCACTCCAGCCGACCTTCACGACCCACTCCAGCCGACCTTCACGACCCACTCCAGCCGACCTACACGACCCACTCCAGCCGACCTACACGACCCACGCCAGCCGACCTTCACGACCCACTCCAGCCGACCTTCACGACCCACTCCAGCCGACCTTCACGACCCACTCCAGCCGACCTTCACGACCCACACCAGCCGACCTTCACGACCCACTCCAGCCGACCTTCACGACCCACTCCAGCCGACCTTCACGACCCACTCCAGCCGACCTTCACGACCCACACCGACTGACCTTCACGACCCACTCCAGCCGACCTTCACGACCCACTCCAGCCGACCTTCACGACCCACTCCAGCCGACCTTCACGACCCACTCCAGCCGACCTTCACGACCCACGCCAGCCGACCTTCACGACCCACTCCAGCCGACCTTCACGACCCACTCCAGCCGACCTTCACGACCCACTCCAGCCGACCTTCACGACCCACGCCAGCCGACCTTCACGACCCACTCCAGCCGACCTTCACGACCCACTCCAGCCGACCTTCACGACCCACTCCAGCCGACCTTCCAGACCCACACCGACTGACCTTCACGACCCACTCCAGCCGACCTTCACGACCCACTCCAGCCGACCTTCACGACCCACTCCAGCCGACCTTCACGACCCACGCCAGCCGACCTTCACGACCCACTCCAGCCGACCTTCACGACCCACTCCAGCCGACCTTCACGACCCACTCCAGCCGACCTACACGACCCACTCCAGCCGACCTTCACGACCCACGCCAGCCGACCTTCACGACCCACTCCAGCCGACCTTCACGACCCACTCCAGCCGACCTTCCAGACCCACACCGACTGACCTTCACGACCCACTCCAGCCGACCTTCACGACCCACTCCAGCCGACCTACACGACCCACTCCAGCCGACCTTCACGACCCACTCCAGCCGACCTTCCAGACCCACACCGACTGACCTTCACGACCCACTCCAGCCGACCTTCACGACCCACTCCAGCCGACCTACACGGCCCACTCCAGCCGACCTTCACGACCCACTCCAGCCGACCTTCCAGACCCACACCGACTGACCTTCACGACCCACGCCAGCCGACCTTCACGACCCACTCCAGCCGACCTACACGACCCACTCCAGCCGACCTTCATGACCCACTCCAGCCGACCTACACGACCCACACCGACTGACCTTCACGACCCACTCCAGCCGACCTTCACGACCCACTCCAGCCGACCTACACGACCCACTCCAGCCGACCTTCACGACCCACTCCAGCCGACCTACACGACCCACTCCAGCCGACCTTCCAGACCCACACCGACTGACCTTCACGACCCACTCCAGCCGACCTACACGACCCACTCCAGCCGACCTTCCAGACCCACTCCAGCCGACCTTCACGACCCACTCCAGCCGACCTACACGACCCACTCCAGCCGACCTTCCAGACCCACACCGACTGACCTTCACAACCCACTCCAGCCGACCTACACGACCCACTCCAGCCGACCTTCCAGACCCACACCAACTGACCTTCACAACCCACTCCAGCCGACCTACACGACCCACTCCAGCCGACCTTCCAGACCCACACCGACTGACCTTCACGACCCACTCCAGCCGACCTACACGACCCACTCCAGCCGACCTTCCAGACCCACACCGACTGACCTTCACGACCCACTCCAGCCGACCTTCACGACCCACGCCAGCCGACCTTCACGACCCACTCCAGCCGACCTTCACGACCCACTCCAGCCGACCTTCACGACCCACTCCAGCCGACCTACACGACCCACTCCAGCCGACCTTCACGACCCACGCCAGCCGACCTTCACGACCCACTGCAGCCGACCTTCACGACCCACTCCAGCCGACCTTCCAGACCCACACCGACTGACCTTCACGACCCACTCCAGCCGACCTTCACGACCCACTCCAGCCGACCTACACGACCCACTCCAGCCGACCTTCACGACCCACTCCAGCCGACCTTCCAGACCCACACCGACTGACCTTCACGACCCACTCCAGCCGACCTTCACGACCCACTCCAGCCGACCTACACGGCCCACTCCAGCCGACCTTCACGACCCACTCCAGCCGACCTTCCAGACCCACACCGACTGACCTTCACGACCCACGCCAGCCGACCTTCACGACCCACTCCAGCCGACCTACACGACCCACTCCAGCCGACCTTCATGACCCACTCCAGCCGACCTACACGACCCACACCGACTGACCTTCACGACCCACTCCAGCCGACCTTCACGACCCACTCCAGCCGACCTACACGACCCACACCGACTAACCTTCACGACCCACTCCAGCCGACCTACACGACCCACTCCAGCCGACCTTCCAGACCCACACCGACTGACCTTCACGACCCACTCCAGCCGACCTACACGACCCACCCCAGCCGACCTTCCAGACCCACTCCAGCCGACCTTCACGACCCACTCCAGCCGACCTACACGACCCACTCCAGCCGACCTTCCAGACCCACACCGACTGACCTTCACAACCCACTCCAGCCGACCTACACGACCCACTCCAGCCGACCTTCCAGACCCACACCAACTGACCTTCACAACCCACTCCAGCCGACCTACACGACCCACTCCAGCCGACCTTCCAGACCCACACCGACTGACCTTCACGACCCACTCCAGCCGACCTACACGACCCACTCCAGCCGACCTTCCAGACCCACACCGACTGACCTTCACGACCCACTCCAGCCGACCTACACGACCCACTCCAGCCGACCTTCCAGACCCACACCGACTGACCTTCACGACCCACTCCAGCCGACCAACACGACCCACTCCAGCCGACCTACACGACCCACTCCAGCCGACCTTCCAGACCCACACCGACTGACCTTCACGACCCACTCCAGCCGACCTTCACGACACACTCCAGCCGACCTTCCAGACCCACACCGACTGACCTTCACGACCCACTCCAGCCGACCTTCACGACCCACTCCAGCCGACCTTCCAGACCCACACCGACTGACCTTCACGACCCACTCCAGCCGACCTTCACGACCCACTCCAGCCGACCTTCACGACCCACTCCAGCCGACCTTCACGACCCACTCCAGCCGACCTTCACGACCCGCTCCAGCCGACCTTCACGACCCACTCCAGCCGACCTTCACGACCCACGCCAGCCGACCTTCACGACCCACTCCAGCCGACCTACACGACCCACTCCAGCCGACCTTCCAGACCCACACCGACTGACCTTCACGACCCACTCCAGCCGACCTTCACGACCCACGCCAGCCGACCTTCACGACCCACTCCAGCCGACCTACACGACCCACGCCAGCCGACCTTCACGACCCACTCCAGCCGACCTTCACGACCCACTCCAGCCGACCTACACGACCCACTCCAGCCGACCTTCACGACCCACTCCAGCCGACCTTCACGACCCACTCCAGCCGACCTTCACGACCCACTCCAGCCGACCTTCACGACCCACACCAGCCGACCTTCACAACCCACTCCAGCCGACCTTCAAGACCCACTCCAGCCGACCTTCACGACCCACTCCAGCCGACCTTCACGACCCACTCCAGCCGACCTTCACGACCCACTCCAGCCGACCTACACGACCCACTCCAGCCGACCTACACGACCCACGCCAGCCGACCTTCACGACCCACTCCAGCCGACCTTCACGACCCACTCCAGCCGACCTTCACGACCCACTCCAGCCGACCTTCACGACCCACGCCAGCCGACCTTCACGACCCACTCCAGCCGACCTTCACGACCCACTCCAGCCGACCATCACGACCCACTCCAGCCGACCTTCACGACCCACTCCAGCCGACCTTCACGACCCACACCGACCGACCTTCACGACCCACTCCAGCCGACCTTCACGACCCACTCCAGCCGACCTTCACGACCCACTCCAGCCGACCTTCACGACCCACTCCAGCCGACCTTCACGACCCACGCCAGCCGACCTTCACGACCCACTCCAGCCGACCTTCACGACCCACTCCAGCCGACCTTCACGACCCACTCCAGCCGACCTTCACGACCCACTCCAGCCGACCTTCACGACCCACGCCAGCCGACCTTCACGACCCACTCCAGCCGACCTTCACGACCCACTCCAGCCGACCTTCACGACCCACTCCAGCCGACCTTCCAGACCCACACCGACTGACCTTCACGACCCACTCCAGCCGACCTTCACGACCCACTCCAGCCGACCTTCACGACCCACTCCAGCCGACCTTCACGACCCACGCCAGCCGACCTTCACGACCCACTCCAGCCGACCTTCACGACCCACTCCAGCCGACCTTCACGACCCACTCCAGCCGACCTACACGACCCACTCCAGCCGACCTTCACGACCCACGCCAGCCGACCTTCACGACCCACTCCAGCCGACCTTCACGACCCACTCCAGCCGACCTTCCAGACCCACACCGACTGACCTTCACGACCCACTCCAGCCGACCTTCACGACCCACTCCAGCCGACCTACACGACCCACTCCAGCCGACCTTCACGACCCACTCCAGCCGACCTTCCAGACCCACACCGACTGACCTTCACGACCCACTCCAGCCGACCTTCACGACCCACTCCAGCCGACCTACACGGCCCACTCCAGCCGACCTTCACGACCCACTCCAGCCGACCTTCCAGACCCACACCGACTGACCTTCACGACCCACTCCAGCCGACCTTCATGACCCACTCCAGCCGACCTACACGACCCACACCGACTGACCTTCACGACCCACTCCAGCCGACCTTCACGACCCACTCCAGCCGACCTACACGACCCACACCGACTGACCTTCACGACCCACACCAGCCGACCTTCACGACCCACTCCAGCCGACCTTCACGACCCACTCCAGCCGACCTTCACGACCCACTCCAGCCGACCTTCACGACCCACTCCAGCCGACCTACACGACACACTCCAGCCGACCTTCCAGACCCACACCGACTGACCTTCACGACCCACTCCAGCCGACCTACACGACCCACTCCAGCCGACCTTCACGACCCACTCCAGCCGACCTACACGACCCACACCGACTGACCTTCACGACCCACTCCAGCCGACCTTCACGACCCACTCCAGCCGACCTTCCAGACCCACACCGACTGACCTTCACGACCCACTCCAGCCGACCTTCACGACCCACTCCAGCCGACCTACACGACCCACTCCAGCCGACCTTCCAGACCCACACCGACTGACCTTCACGACCCACTCCAGCCGACCTACATGACCCACTCCAGCCGACCTTCCAGACCCACACCGACTGACCTTCACGACCCACTCCAGCCGACCTACACGACCCACTCCAGCCGACCTTCCAGACCCACACCGACTGACCTTCACGACCCACTCCAGCCGACCT
Organism: Scyliorhinus torazame; assembly: GCF_047496885.1. NCBI lineage: Eukaryota > Metazoa > Chordata > Chondrichthyes > Carcharhiniformes > Scyliorhinidae > Scyliorhinus > Scyliorhinus torazame. The sequence goes on along the minus strand of NC_092738.1, from coordinate 22,288,895 downwards.
ACACGACCCACTCCAGCCGACCTTCACGACCCACTCCAGCCGACCTTCCAGACCCACACCGACTGACCTTCACGACCCACTCCAGCCGACCTACACGACCCACTCCAGCCGACCTTCCAGACCCACACCGACTGACCTTCACGACCCACTCCAGCCGACCTTCACGACACACTCCAGCCGTCCTTCCAGACCCACACCGACTGACCTTCACGACCCACTCCAGCCGACCTTCACGACCCACTCCAGCCGACCTTCACGACCCACTCCAGCCGACCTTCACGACCCTCTCCAGCCGACCTTCACGACCCGCTCCAGCCGACCTTCACGACCCACTCCAGCCGACCTTCACGACCCACTCCAGCCGACCTACACGACCCACTCCAGCCGACCTTCCAGACCCACACCGACTGACCTTCACGACCCACTCCAGCCGACCTTCACGACCCACTCCAGCCGACCATCACGACCCACTCCAGCCGACCTACACGACCCACTCCAGCCGACCTTCCAGACCCACACCGACTGACCTTCACGACCCACTCCAGCCGACCTTCACGACACACTCCAGCCGACCTTCCAGACCCACACCGACTGACCTTCACGACCCACTCCAGCCGACCTTCACGACCCACTCCAGCCGACCTTCACGACCCACTCCAGCCGACCTTCACGACCCACTCCAGCCGACCTTCACGACCCGCTCCAGCCAACCTTCACGACCCACTCCAGCCGACCTTCACGACCCACGCCAGCCGACCTTCACGACCCACTCCAGCCGACCTACACGACCCACGCCAGCCGACCTTCACGACCCACTCCAGCCGACCTTCACGACCCACTCCAGCCGACCTACACGACCCACTCCAGCCGACCTTCACGACCCACTCCAGCCGACCTTCACGACCCACTCCAGCCGACCTTCACGACCCACTCCAGCCGACCTTCACGACCCACGCCAGCCGACCTTCACGACCCACTCCAGCCGACCTTCACGACCCACTCCAGCCGACCTTCACGACCCACTCCAGCCGACCTTCACGACCCACTCCAGCCGACCTTCACGACCCACTCCAGCCGACCTACACGACCCACTCCAGCCGACCTACACGACCCACGCCAGCCGACCTTCACGACCCACTCCAGCCGACCTTCACGACCCACTCCAGCCGACCTTCACGACCCACTCCAGCCGACCTTCACGACCCACGCCAGCCGACCTTCACGACCCACTCCAGCCGACCTTCACGACCCACTCCAGCCGACCTTCACGACCCACTCCAGCCGACCTTCACGACCCACTCCAGCCGACCTTCACGACCCACACCGACCGACCTTCACGACCCACTCCAGCCGACCTTCACGACCCACTCCAGCCGACCTTCACGACCCACTCCAGCCGACCTTCACGACCCACTCCAGCCGACCTTCACGACCCACTCCAGCCGACCTTCACGACCCACTCCAGCCGACCTTCACGACCCACTCCAGCCGACCTTCACGACCCACTCCAGCCGACCTTCACGACCCACGCCAGCCGACCTTCACGACCCACTCCAGCCGACCTTCACGACCCACTCCAGCCGACCTTCACGACCCACTCCAGCCGACCTTCCAGACCCACACCGACTGACCTTCACGACCCACTCCAGCCGACCTTCACGACCCACTCCAGCCGACCTTCACGACCCACTCCAGCCGACCTTCACGACCCACGCCAGCCGACCTTCACGACCCACTCCAGCCGACCTTCACGACCCACTCCAGCCGACCTTCACGACCCACTCCAGCCGACCTACACGACCCACTCCAGCCGACCTTCACGACCCACGCCAGCCGACCTTCACGACCCACTCCAGCCGACCTTCACGACCCACTCCAGCCGACCTTCCAGACCCACACCGACTGACCTTCACGACCCACTCCAGCCGACCTTCACGACCCACTCCAGCCGACCTACACGACCCACTCCAGCCGACCTTCACGACCCACTCCAGCCGACCTTCCAGACCCACACCAACTGACCTTCACGACCCACTCCAGCCGACCTTCACGACCCACTCCAGCCGACCTACACGACCCACTCCAGCCGACCTTCACGACCCACTCCAGCCGACCTACACGACCCACTCCAGCCGACCTTCCAGACCCACACCGACTGACCTTCACGACCCACTCCAGCCGACCTTCACGACCCACTCCAGCCGACCATCACGACCCACTCCAGCCGACCTACACGACCCACTCCAGCCGACCTTCCAGACCCACACCGACTGACCTTCACGACCCACTCCAGCCGACCTTCACGACACACTCCAGCCGACCTTCCAGACCCACACCGACTGACCTTCACGACCCACTCCAGCCGACCTTCACGACCCACTCCAGCCGACCTTCACGACCCACTCCAGCCGACCTTCACGACCCACTCCAGCCGACCTTCACGACCCGCTCCAGCCAACCTTCACGACCCACTCCAGCCGACCTTCACGACCCACGCCAGCCGACCTTCACGACCCACTCCAGCCGACCTACACGACCCACGCCAGCCGACCTTCACGACCCACTCCAGCCGACCTTCACGACCCACTCCAGCCGACCTACACGACCCACTCCAGCCGACCTTCACGACCCACTCCAGCCGACCTTCACGACCCACTCCAGCCGACCTTCACGACCCACTCCAGCCGACCTTCACGACCCACGCCAGCCGACCTTCACGACCCACTCCAGCCGACCTTCACGACCCACTCCAGCCGACCTTCACGACCCACTCCAGCCGACCTTCACGACCCACTCCAGCCGACCTTCACGACCCACTCCAGCCGACCTACACGACCCACTCCAGCCGACCTACACGACCCACGCCAGCCGACCTTCACGACCCACTCCAGCCGACCTTCACGACCCACTCCAGCCGACCTTCACGACTCACGCCAGCCGACCTTCACGACCCACGCCAGCCGACCTTCACGACCCACTCCAGCCGACCTTCACGACCCACTCCAGCCGACCTTCACGACCCACTCCAGCCGACCTTCACGACCCACTCCAGCCGACCTTCACGACCCACACCGACCGACCTTCACGACCCACTCCGGCCGACCTTCACGACCCACTCCAGCCGACCTTCACGACCCACTCCAGCCGACCTTCACGACCCACTCCAGCCGACCTTCACGACCCACGCCAGCCGACCTTCACGACCCACTCCAGCCGACCTTCACGACCCACTCCAGCCGACCTTCACGACCCACTCCAGCCGACCTTCACGACCCACTCCAGCCGACCTTCACGACCCACGCCAGCCGACCTTTACGACCCACTCCAGCCGACCTTCACGACCCACTCCAGCCGACCTTCACGACCCACTCCAGCCGACCTTCCAGACCCACACCGACTGACCTTCACGACCCACTCCAGCCGACCTTCACGACCCACTCCAGCCGACCTTCACGACCCACTCCAGCCGACCTTCACGACCCACGCCAGCCGACCTTCACGACCCACTCCAGCCGACCTTCACGACCCACTCCAGCCGACCTTCACGACCCACTCCAGCCGACCTACACGACCCACTCCAGCCGACCTTCACGACCCACGCCAGCCGACCTTCACGACCCACTCCAGCCGACCTTCACGACCCACTCCAGCCGACCTTCCAGACCCACACCGACTGACCTTCACGACCCACTCCAGCCGACCTTCACGACCCACTCCAGCCGACCTACACGACCCACTCCAGCCGACCTACACGACCCACTCCAGCCGACCTACACGACCCACGCCAGCCGACCTTCACGACCCACTCCAGCCGACCTTCACGACCCACTCCAGCCGACCTTCACGACCCACTCCAGCCGACCTTCACGACCCACGCCAGCCGACCTTCACGACCCACTCCAGCCGACCTTCACGACCCACTCCAGCCGACCTTCACGACCCACTCCAGCCGACCTTCACGACCCACTCCAGCCGACCTTCACGACCCACACCGACCGACCTTCACGACCCACTCCGGCCGACCTTCACGACCCACTCCAGCCGACCTTCACGACCCACTCCAGCCGACCTTCACGACCCACTCCAGCCGACCTTCACGACCCACGCCAGCCGACCTTCACGACCCACTCCAGCCGACCTTCACGACCCACTCCAGCCGACCTTCACGACCCACTCCAGCCGACCTTCACGACCCACTCCAGCCGACCTTCACGACCCACGCCAGCCGACCTTCACGACCCACTCCAGCCGACCTTCACGACCCACTCCAGCCGACCTTCACGACCCACTCCAGCCGACCTTCCAGACCCACACCGACTGACCTTCACGACCCACTCCAGCCGACCTTCACGACCCACTCCAGCCGACCTTCACGACCCACTCCAGCCGACCTTCACGACCCACGCCAGCCGACCTTCACGACCCACTCCAGCCGACCTTCACGACCCACTCCAGCCGACCTTCACGACCCACTCCAGCCGACCTACACGACCCACTCCAGCCGACCTTCACGACCCACGCCAGCCGACCTTCACGACCCACTCCAGCCGACCTTCACGACCCACTCCAGCCGACCTTCCAGACCCACACCGACTGACCTTCACGACCCACTCCAGCCGACCTTCACGACCCACTCCAGCCGACCTACACGACCCACTCCAGCCGACCTTCACGACCCACTCCAGCCGACCTTCCAGACCCACACCGACTGACCTTCACGACCCACTCCAGCCGACCTTCACGACCCACTCCAGCCGACCTTCACGACCCACTCCAGCCGACCTTCACGACCCACTCCAGCCGACCTTCACGACCCACTCCAGCCGACCTACACGACCCACTCCAGCCGACCTTCACGACCCACGCCAGCCGACCTTCACGACCCGCTCCAGCCGACCTTCACGACCCACTCCAGCCGACCTTCCAGACCCACACCGACTGACCTTCACGACCCACTCCAGCCGACCTTCACGACCCACTCCAGCCGACCTACACGACCCACTCCAGCCGACCTTCACGACCCACTCCAGCCGACCTTCCAGACCCACACCGACTGACCTTCACGACCCACTCCAGCCGACCTTCACGACCCACTCCAGCCGACCTACACGGCCCACTCCAGCCGACCTTCACGACCCACTCCAGCCGACCTTCCAGACCCACACCGACTGACCTTCACGACCCACTCCAGCCGACCTTCATGACCCACTCCAGCCGACCTACACGACCCACACCGACTGACCTTCACGACCCACTCCAGCCGACCTTCACGACCCACTCCAGCCGACCTACACGACCCACACCGACTGACCTTCACGACCCACACCAGCCGACCTTCACGACCCACTCCAGCCGACCTTCACGACCCACTCCAGCCGACCTTCACAACCCACTCCAGCCGACCTTCACGACCCACTCCAGCCGACCTACACGACACACTCCAGCCGACCTTCCAGACCCACACCGACTGACCTTCACGACCCACTCCAGCCGACCTACACGACCCACTCCAGCCGACCTTCACGACCCACTCCAGCCGACCTACACGACCCACACCGACTGACCTTCACGACCCACTCCAGCCGACCTTCACGACCCACTCCAGCCGACCTTCCAGACCCACACCGACTGACCTTCACGACCCACTCCAGCCGACCTTCACGACCCACTCCAGCCGACCTACACGACCCACTCCAGCCGACCTTCCAGACCCACACCGACTGACCTTCACGACCCACTCCAGCCGACCGACATGACCCACTCCAGCCGACCTTCCAGACCCACACCGACTGACCTTCACGACCCACTCCAGCCGACCTACACGACCCACTCCAGCCGACCTTCCAGACCCACACCGACTGACCTTCACGACCCACTCCAGCCGACCTACACGACCCACTCCAGCCGACCTTCACGACCCACTCCAGCCGACCTTCCAGACCCACACCGACTGACCTTCACGACCCACTCCAGCCGACCTACACGACCCACTCCAGCCGACCTTCCAGACCCACACCGACTGACCTTCACGACCCACTCCAGCCGACCTTCACGACACACTCCAGCCGTCCTTCCAGACCCACACCGACTGACCTTCACGACCCACTCCAGCCGACCTTCACGACCCACTCCAGCCGACCTTCACGACCCACTCCAGCCGACCTTCACGACCCTCTCCAGCCGACCTTCACGACCCGCTCCAGCCGACCTTCACGACCCACTCCAGCCGACCTTCACGACCCACTCCAGCCGACCTACACGACCCACTCCAGCCGACCTTCCAGACCCACACCGACTGACCTTCACGACCCACTCCAGCCGACCTTCACGACCCACTCCAGCCGACCATCACGACCCACTCCAGCCGACCTACACGACCCACTCCAGCCGACCTTCCAGACCCACACCGACTGACCTTCACGACCCACTCCAGCCGACCTTCACGACACACTCCAGCCGACCTTCCAGACCCACACCGACTGACCTTCACGACCCACTCCAGCCGACCTTCACGACCCACTCCAGCCGACCTTCACGACCCACTCCAGCCGACCTTCACGACCCACTCCAGCCGACCTTCACGACCCGCTCCAGCCAACCTTCACGACCCACTCCAGCCGACCTTCACGACCCACGCCAGCCGACCTTCACGACCCACTCCAGCCGACCTACACGACCCACGCCAGCCGACCTTCACGACCCACTCCAGCCGACCTTCACGACCCACTCCAGCCGACCTACACGACCCACTCCAGCCGACCTTCACGACCCACTCCAGCCGACCTTCACGACCCACTCCAGCCGACCTTCACGACCCACTCCAGCCGACCTTCACGACCCACGCCAGCCGACCTTCACGACCCACTCCAGCCGACCTTCACGACCCACTCCAGCCGACCTTCACGACCCACTCCAGCCGACCTTCACGACCCACTCCAGCCGACCTTCACGACCCACTCCAGCCGACCTACACGACCCACTCCAGCCGACCTACACGACCCACGCCAGCCGACCTTCACGACCCACTCCAGCCGACCTTCACGACCCACTCCAGCCGACCTTCACGACCCACTCCAGCCGACCTTCACGACCCACGCCAGCCGACCTTCACGACCCACTCCAGCCGACCTTCACGACCCACTCCAGCCGACCTTCACGACCCACTCCAGCCGACCTTCACGACCCACTCCAGCCGACCTTCACGACCCACACCGACCGACCTTCACGACCCACTCCAGCCGACCTTCACGACCCACTCCAGCCGACCTTCACGACCCACTCCAGCCGACCTTCACGACCCACTCCAGCCGACCTTCACGACCCACGCCAGCCGACCTTCACGACCCACTCCAGCCGACCTTCACGACCCACTCCAGCCGACCTTCACGACCCACTCCAGCCGACCTTCACGACCCACTCCAGCCGACCTTCACGACCCACGCCAGCCGACCTTCACGACCCACTCCAGCCGACCTTCACGACCCACTCCAGCCGACCTTCACGACCCACTCCAGCCGACCTTCCAGACCCACACCGACTGACCTTCACGACCCACTCCAGCCGACCTTCACGACCCACTCCAGCCGACCTTCACGACCCACTCCAGCCGACCTTCACGACCCACGCCAGCCGACCTTCACGACCCACTCCAGCCGACCTTCACGACCCACTCCAGCCGACCTTCACGACCCACTCCAGCCGACCTACACGACCCACTCCAGCCGACCTTCACGACCCACGCCAGCCGACCTTCACGACCCACTCCAGCCGACCTTCACGACCCACTCCAGCCGACCTTCCAGACCCACACCGACTGACCTTCACGACCCACTCCAGCCGACCTTCACGACCCACTCCAGCCGACCTACACGACCCACTCCAGCCGACCTTCACGACCCACTCCAGCCGACCTTCCAGACCCACACCGACTGACCTTCACGACCCACTCCAGCCGACCTTCACGACCCACTCCAGCCGACCTACACGACCCACTCCAGCCGACCTTCACGACCCACTCCAGCCGACCTACACGACCCACTCCAGCCGACCTTCCAGACCCACACCGACTGACCTTCACGACCCACTCCAGCCGACCTTCACGACCCACTCCAGCCGACCATCACGACCCACTCCAGCCGACCTACACGACCCACTCCAGCCGACCTTCCAGACCCACACCGACTGACCTTCACGACCCACTCCAGCCGACCTTCACGACCCACTCCAGCCGACCTTCACGACCCACTCCAGCCGACCTTCACGACCCACGCCAGCCGACCTTCACGACCCACTCCAGCCGACCTTCACGACCCACTCCAGCCGACCTTCACGACCCACTCCAGCCGACCTACACGACCCACTCCAGCCGACCTTCACGACCCACGCCAGCCGACCTTCACGACCCACTCCAGCCGACCTTCACGACCCACTCCAGCCGACCTTCCAGACCCACACCGACTGACCTTCACGACCCACTCCAGCCGACCTTCACGACCCACTCCAGCCGACCTACACGACCCACTCCAGCCGACCTACACGACCCACTCCAGCCGACCTACACGACCCACGCCAGCCGACCTTCACGACCCACTCCAGCCGACCTTCACGACCCACTCCAGCCGACCTTCACGACCCACTCCAGCCGACCTTCACGACCCACGCCAGCCGACCTTCACGACCCACTCCAGCCGACCTTCACGACCCACTCCAGCCGACCTTCACGACCCACTCCAGCCGACCTTCACGACCCACTCCAGCCGACCTTCACGACCCACACCGACCGACCTTCACGACCCACTCCGGCCGACCTTCACGACCCACTCCAGCCGACCTTCACGACCCACTCCAGCCGACCTTCACGACCCACTCCAGCCGACCTTCACGACCCACGCCAGCCGACCTTCACGACCCACTCCAGCCGACCTTCACGACCCACTCCAGCCGACCTTCACGACCCACTCCAGCCGACCTTCACGACCCACTCCAGCCGACCTTCACGACCCACGCCAGCCGACCTTCACGACCCACTCCAGCCGACCTTCACGACCCACTCCAGCCGACCTTCACGACCCACTCCAGCCGACCTTCCAGACCCACACCGACTGACCTTCACGACCCACTCCAGCCGACCTTCACGACCCACTCCAGCCGACCTTCACGACCCACTCCAGCCGACCTTCACGACCCACGCCAGCCGACCTTCACGACCCACTCCAGCCGACCTTCACGACCCACTCCAGCCGACCTTCACGACCCACTCCAGCCGACCTACACGACCCACTCCAGCCGACCTTCACGACCCACGCCAGCCGACCTTCACGACCCACTCCAGCCGACCTTCACGACCCACTCCAGCCGACCTTCCAGACCCACACCGACTGACCTTCACGACCCACTCCAGCCGACCTTCACGACCCACTCCAGCCGACCTACACGACCCACTCCAGCCGACCTTCACGACCCACTCCAGCCGACCTTCCAGACCCACACCGACTGACCTTCACGACCCACTCCAGCCGACCTTCACGACCCACTCCAGCCGACCTTCACGACCCACTCCAGCCGACCTTCACGACCCACTCCAGCCGACCTTCACGACCCACTCCAGCCGACCTACACGACCCACTCCAGCCGACCTTCACGACCCACGCCAGCCGACCTTCACGACCCACTCCAGCCGACCTTCACGACCCACTCCAGCCGACCTTCCAGACCCACACCGACTGACCTTCACGACCCACTCCAGCCGACCTTCACGACCCACTCCAGCCGACCTACACGACCCACTCCAGCCGACCTTCACGACCCACTCCAGCCGACCTTCCAGACCCACACCGACTGACCTTCACGACCCACTCCAGCCGACCTTCACGACCCACTCCAGCCGACCTACACGGCCCACTCCAGCCGACCTTCACGACCCACTCCAGCCGACCTTCCAGACCCACACCGACTGACCTTCACGACCCACTCCAGCCGACCTTCATGACCCACTCCAGCCGACCTACACGACCCACACCGACTGACCTTCACGACCCACTCCAGCCGACCTTCACGACCCACTCCAGCCGACCTACACGACCCACACCGACTGACCTTCACGACCCACACCAGCCGACCTTCACGACCCACTCCAGCCGACCTTCACGACCCACTCCAGCCGACCTTCACGACCCACTCCAGCCGACCTTCACGACCCACTCCAGCCGACCTACACGACACACTCCAGCCGACCTTCCAGACCCACACCGACTGACCTTCACGACCCACTCCAGCCGACCTACACGACCCACTCCAGCCGACCTTCACGACCCACTCCAGCCGACCTACACGACCCACACCGACTGACCTTCACGACCCACTCCAGCCGACCTTCACGACCCACTCCAGCCGACCTTCCAGACCCACACCGACTGACCTTCACGACCCACTCCAGCCGACCTTCACGACCCACTCCAGCCGACCTACACGACCCACTCCAGCCGACCTTCCAGACCCACACCGACTGACCTTCACGACCCACTCCAGCCGACCTACATGACCCACTCCAGCCGACCTTCCAGACCCACACCGACTGACCTTCACGACCCACTCCAGCCGACCTACACGACCCACTCCAGCCGACCTTCCAGACCCACACCGACTGACCTTCACGACCCACTCCAGCCGACCTACACGACCCACTCCAGCCGACCTTCACGACCCACTCCAGCCGACCTTCCAGACCCACACCGACTGACCTTCACGACCCACTCCAGCCGACCTACACGACCCACTCCAGCCGACCTTCCAGACCCACACCGACTGACCTTCACGACCCACTCCAGCCGACCTTCACGACACACTCCAGCCGTCCTTCCAGACCCACACCGACTGACCTTCACGACCCACTCCAGCCGACCTTCACGACCCACTCCAGCCGACCTTCACGACCCACTCCAGCCGACCTTCACGACCCTCTCCAGCCGACCTTCACGACCCGCTCCAGCCGACCTTCACGACCCACTCCAGCCGACCTTCACGACCCACTCCAGCCGACCTACACGACCCACTCCAGCCGACCTTCCAGACCCACACCGACTGACCTTCACGACCCACTCCAGCCGACCTTCACGACCCACTCCAGCCGACCATCACGACCCACTCCAGCCGACCTACACGACCCACTCCAGCCGACCTTCCAGACCCACACCGACTGACCTTCACGACCCACTCCAGCCGACCTTCACGACACACTCCAGCCGACCTTCCAGACCCACACCGACTGACCTTCACGACCCACTCCAGCCGACCTTCACGACCCACTCCAGCCGACCTTCACGACCCACTCCAGCCGACCTTCACGACCCACTCCAGCCGGCCTTCACGACCCGCTCCAGCCAACCTTCACGACCCACTCCAGCCGACCTTCACGACCCACGCCAGCCGACCTTCACGACCCACTCCAGCCGACCTACACGACCCACGCCAGCCGACCTTCACGACCCACTCCAGCCGACCTTCACGACCCACTCCAGCCGACCTACACGACCCACTCCAGCCGACCTTCACGACCCACTCCAGCCGACCTTCACGACCCACTCCAGCCGACCTTCACGACCCACTCCAGCCGACCTTCACGACCCACGCCAGCCGACCTTCACGACCCACTCCAGCCGACCTTCACGACCCACTCCAGCCGACCTTCACGACCCACTCCAGCCGACCTTCACGACCCACTCCAGCCGACCTTCACGACCCACTCCAGCCGACCTACACGACCCACTCCAGCCGACCTACACGACCCACGCCAGCCGACCTTCACGACCCACTCCAGCCGACCTTCACGACCCACTCCAGCCGACCTTCACGACCCACTCCAGCCGACCTTCACGACCCACGCCAGCCGACCTTCACGACCCACTCCAGCCGACCTTCACGACCCACTCCAGCCGACCTTCACGACCCACTCCAGCCGACCTTCACGACCCACTCCAGCCGACCTTCACGACCCACACCGACCGACCTTCACGACCCACTCCAGCCGACCTTCACGACCCACTCCAGCCGACCTTCACGACCCACTCCAGCCGACCTTCACGACCCACTCCAGCCGACCTTCACGACCCACGCCAGCCGACCTTCACGACCCACTCCAGCCGACCTTCACGACCCACTCCAGCCGACCTTCACGACCCACTCCAGCCGACCTTCACGACCCACTCCAGCCGACCTTCACGACCCACGCCAGCCGACCTTCACGACCCACTCCAGCCGACCTTCACGACCCACTCCAGCCGACCTTCACGACCCACTCCAGCCGACCTTCCAGACCCACACCGACTGACCTTCACGACCCACTCCAGCCGACCTTCACGACCCACTCCAGCCGACCTTCACGACCCACTCCAGCCGACCTTCACGACCCACGCCAGCCGACCTTCACGACCCACTCCAGCCGACCTTCACGACCCACTCCAGCCGACCTTCACGACCCACTCCAGCCGACCTACACGACCCACTCCAGCCGACCTTCACGACCCACGCCAGCCGACCTTCACGACCCACTCCAGCCGACCTTCACGACCCACTCCAGCCGACCTTCCAGACCCACACCGACTGACCTTCACGACCCACTCCAGCCGACCTTCACGACCCACTCCAGCCGACCTACACGACCCACTCCAGCCGACCTTCACGACCCACTCCAGCCGACCTTCCAGACCCACACCGACTGACCTTCACGACCCACTCCAGCCGACCTTCACGACCCACTCCAGCCGACCTACACGACCCACTCCAGCCGACCTTCACGACCCACTCCAGCCGACCTACACGACCCACTCCAGCCGACCTTCCAGACCCACACCGACTGACCTTCACGACCCACTCCAGCCGACCTTCACGACCCACTCCAGCCGACCATCACGACCCACTCCAGCCGACCTACACGACCCACTCCAGCCGACCTTCCAGACCCACACCGACTGACCTTCACGACCCACTCCAGCCGACCTTCACGACACACTCCAGCCGACCTTCCAGACCCACACCGACTGACCTTCACGACCCACTCCAGCCGACCTTCACGACCCACTCCAGCCGACCTTCACGACCCACTCCAGCCGACCTTCACGACCCACTCCAGCCGACCTTCACGACCCGCTCCAGCCAACCTTCACGACCCACTCCAGCCGACCTTCACGACCCACGCCAGCCGACCTTCACGACCCACTCCAGCCGACCTACACGACCCACGCCAGCCGACCTTCACGACCCACTCCAGCCGACCTTCACGACCCACTCCAGCCGACCTACACGACCCACTCCAGCCGACCTTCACGACCCACTCCAGCCGACCTTCACGACCCACTCCAGCCGACCTTCACGACCCACTCCAGCCGACCTTCACGACCCACGCCAGCCGACCTTCACGACCCACTCCAGCCGACCTTCACGACCCACTCCAGCCGACCTTCACGACCCACTCCAGCCGACCTTCACGACCCACTCCAGCCGACCTTCACGACCCACTCCAGCCGACCTACACGACCCACTCCAGCCGACCTACACGACCCACGCCAGCCGACCTTCACGACCCACTCCAGCCGACCTTCACGACCCACTCCAGCCGACCTTCACGACTCACGCCAGCCGACCTTCACGACCCACGCCAGCCGACCTTCACGACCCACTCCAGCCGACCTTCACGACCCACTCCAGCCGACCTTCACGACCCACTCCAGCCGACCTTCACGACCCACTCCAGCCGACCTTCACGACCCACACCGACCGACCTTCACGACCCACTCCGGCCGACCTTCACGACCCACTCCAGCCGACCTTCACGACCCACTCCAGCCGACCTTCACGACCCACTCCAGCCGACCTTCACGACCCACGCCAGCCGACCTTCACGACCCACTCCAGCCGACCTTCACGACCCACTCCAGCCGACCTTCACGACCCACTCCAGCCGACCTTCACGACCCACTCCAGCCGACCTTCACGACCCACGCCAGCCGACCTTCACGACCCACTCCAGCCGACCTTCACGACCCACTCCAGCCGACCTTCACGACCCACTCCAGCCGACCTTCCAGACCCACACCGACTGACCTTCACGACCCACTCCAGCCGACCTTCACGACCCACTCCAGCCGACCTTCACGACCCACTCCAGCCGACCTTCACGACCCACGCCAGCCGACCTTCACGACCCACTCCAGCCGACCTTCACGACCCACTCCAGCCGACCTTCACGACCCACTCCAGCCGACCTACACGACCCACTCCAGCCGACCTTCACGACCCACGCCAGCCGACCTTCACGACCCACTCCAGCCGACCTTCACGACCCACTCCAGCCGACCTTCCAGACCCACACCGACTGACCTTCACGACCCACTCCAGCCGACCTTCACGACCCACTCCAGCCGACCTACACGACCCACTCCAGCCGACCTACACGACCCACTCCAGCCGACCTACACGACCCACGCCAGCCGACCTTCACGACCCACTCCAGCCGACCTTCACGACCCACTCCAGCCGACCTTCACGACCCACTCCAGCCGACCTTCACGACCCACGCCAGCCGACCTTCACGACCCACTCCAGCCGACCTTCACGACCCACTCCAGCCGACCTTCACGACCCACTCCAGCCGACCTTCACGACCCACTCCAGCCGACCTTCACGACCCACACCGACCGACCTTCACGACCCACTCCGGCCGACCTTCACGACCCACTCCAGCCGACCTTCACGACCCACTCCAGCCGACCTTCACGACCCACTCCAGCCGACCTTCACGACCCACGCCAGCCGACCTTCACGACCCACTCCAGCCGACCTTCACGACCCACTCCAGCCGACCTTCACGACCCACTCCAGCCGACCTTCACGACCCACTCCAGCCGACCTTCACGACCCACGCCAGCCGACCTTCACGACCCACTCCAGCCGACCTTCACGACCCACTCCAGCCGACCTTCACGACCCACTCCAGCCGACCTTCCAGACCCACACCGACTGACCTTCACGACCCACTCCAGCCGACCTTCACGACCCACTCCAGCCGACCTTCACGACCCACTCCAGCCGACCTTCACGACCCACGCCAGCCGACCTTCACGACCCACTCCAGCCGACCTTCACGACCCACTCCAGCCGACCTTCACGACCCACTCCAGCCGACCTACACGACCCACTCCAGCCGACCTTCACGACCCACGCCAGCCGACCTTCACGACCCACTCCAGCCGACCTTCACGACCCACTCCAGCCGACCTTCCAGACCCACACCGACTGACCTTCACGACCCACTCCAGCCGACCTTCACGACCCACTCCAGCCGACCTACACGACCCACTCCAGCCGACCTTCACGACCCACTCCAGCCGACCTTCCAGACCCACACCGACTGACCTTCACGACCCACTCCAGCCGACCTTCACGACCCACTCCAGCCGACCTACACGACCCACTCCAGCCGACCTTCACGACCCACTCCAGCCGACCTACACGACCCACACCGACTGACCTTCACGACCCACTCCAGCCGACCTACACGACCCACTGCAGCCGACCTTCACGACCCACTCCAGCCGACCTTCACGACCCACTCCAGCCGACCTACACGACCCACACCGACTGACCTTCACGACCCACTCCAGCCGACCTTCACGACCCACTCCAGCCGACCTTCCAGACCCACTCCAGCCGACCTTCCAGACCCACACCGACTGACCTTCACGACCCACTCCAGCCGACCTACACGACCCACTCCAGCCGACCTTCACGACCCACTCCAGCCGACCTACACGACCCACACCGACTGACCTTCACGACCCACTCCAGCCGACCTTCACGACCCACTCCAGCCGACCTTCCAGACCCACTCCAGCCGACCTTCCAGACCCACTCCAGCCGACCTACACGACCCACTCCAGCCGACCTACACGACCCACTCCAGCCGACCTACACGACCCACTCCAGCCGACCTACACGACCCACTCCAGCCGACCTTCCAGACCCACACCGACTGACCTTCACGACCCACTCCAGCCGACCTACACGACCCACTCCAGCCGACCTTCCAGACCCACTCCAGCCGACCTTCCAGACCCACTCCAGCCGACCTTCACGACCCACTCCAGCCGACCTTCACGACCCACTCCAGCCGACCTTCACGACCCACTCCAGCCGACCTTCCAGACCCACACCGACTGACCTTCACTACCCACTCCAGCCGACCTTCACGACCCACTCCAGCCGACCTTCCAGACCCACACCGACTGACCTTCACGACCCACTCCAGCCGACCTACACGACCCACTCCAGCCGACCTTCCAGACCCACACCGACTGACCTTCACGACCCACTCCAGCCGACCTACACGACCCACTCCAGCCGACCTTCCAGACCCACACCGACTGACCTTCACGACCCACTCCAGCCGACCTACACGACCCACTCCAGCCGACCTTCCAGACCCACACCGACTGACCTTCACGACCCACTCCAGCCGACCTACACGACCCACTCCAGCCGACCTTCCAGACCCACACCGACTGACCTTCACGACCCACTCCAGCCGACCTACACGACCCACTCCAGCCGACCTTCCAGACCCACACCGACTGACCTTCACGACCCACTCCAGCCGACCTACACGACCCACTCCAGCCGACCTTCCAGACCCACACCGACTGACCTTCACGACCCACTCCAGCCGACCTACACGACCCACTCCAGCCGACCTTCCAGACCCACACCGACTGACCTTCACGACCCACTCCAGCCGACCATCACGACCCACTCCAGCCGACCTACACGACCCACTCCAGCCGACCTTCCAGACCCACTCCGACTGACCTTCACGACCCACTCCAGCCGACCTTCACGACACACTCCAGCCGACCTTCCAGACCCACACCGACTGACCTTCACGACCCACTCCAGCCGACCTTCACGACCCACTCCAGCCGACCTTCACGACCCACTCCAGCCGACCTACACGACCCTCTCCAGCCGACCTTCACGACCCGCTCCAGCCGACCTTCACGACCCACTCCAGCCGACCTTCACGACCCACGCCAGCCGACCTTCACGACCCACTCCAGCCGACCTACACGACCCACTCCAGCCGACCTTCCAGACCCACACCGACTGACCTTCACGACCCACTCCAGCCGACCTTCCAGACCCACACCGACTGACCTTCACGACCCACTCCAGCCGACCTTCACGACACACTCCAGCCGACCTTCCAGACCCACACCGACTGACCTTCACGACCCACTCCAGCCGACCTTCACGACCCACTCCAGCCGACCTTCACGACCCACTCCAGCCGACCTTCACGACCCACTCCAGCCGACCTTCACGACCCACTCCAGCCGACCTTCACGACCCACTCCAGCCGACCTACACGACCCACACCGACTGACCTTCACGACCCACTCCAGCCGACCTACACGACCCACTGCAGCCGACCTTCACGACCCACTCCAGCCGACCTTCACGACCCACTCCAGCCGACCTACACGACCCACACCGACTGACCTTCACGACCCACTCCAGCCGACCTTCACGACCCACTCCAGCCGACCTTCCAGACCCACTCCAGCCGACCTTCCAGACCCACACCGACTGACCTTCACGACCCACTCCAGCCGACCTACACGACCCACTCCAGCCGACCTTCACGACCCACTCCAGCCGACCTACACGACCCACACCGACTGACCTTCACGACCCACTCCAGCCGACCTTCACGACCCACTCCAGCCGACCTTCCAGACCCACTCCAGCCGACCTTCCAGACCCACTCCAGCCGACCTACACGACCCACTCCAGCCGACCTACACGACCCACTCCAGCCGACCTACACGACCCACTCCAGCCGACCTACACGACCCACTCCAGCCGACCTACACGACCCACTCCAGCCGACCTTCCAGACCCACTCCAGCCGACCTTCACGACCCACTCCAGCCGACCTTCACGACCCACTCCAGCCGACCTTCACGACCCACTCCAGCCGACCTTCCAGACCCACACCGACTGACCTTCACGACCCACTCCAGCCGACCTTCACGACCCACTCCAGCCGACCTTCCCTGACCCACACCGACTGACCTTCACGACCCACTCCAGCCGACCTACACGACCCACTCCAGCCGACCTTCCAGACCCACACCGACTGACCTTCACGACCCACTCCAGCCGACCTACACGACCCACTCCAGCCGACCTTCCAGACCCACACCGACTGACCTTCACGACCCACTCCAGCCGACCTACACGACCCACTCCAGCCGACCTTCCAGACCCACACCGACTGACCTTCACGACCCACTCCAGCCGACCTACACGACCCACTCCAGCCGACCTTCCAGACCCACACCGACTGACCTTCACGACCCACTCCAGCCGACCTACACGACCCACTCCAGCCGACCTTCCAGACCCACACCGACTGACCTTCACGACCCACTCCAGCCGACCTACACGACCCACTCCAGCCGACCTTCCAGACCCACACCGACTGACCTTCACGACCCACTCCAGCCGACCTACACGACCCACTCCAGCCGACCTTCCAGACCCACACCGACTGACCTTCACGACCCACTCCAGCCGACCATCACGTCCCACTCCAGCCGACCTACACGACCCACTCCAGCCGACCTTCCAGACCCACTCCGACTGACCTTCACGACCCACTCCAGCCGACCTTCATGACACACTCCAGCCGACCTTCCAGACCCACACCGACTGACCTTCACGACCCACTCCAGCCGACCTTCACGACCCACTCCAGCCGACCTTCACGACCCACTCCAGCCGACCTTCACGACCCTCTCCAGCCGACCTTCACGACCCGCTCCAGCCGACCTTCACGACCCACTCCAGCCGACCTTCACGACCCACGCCAGCCGACCTTCACGACCCACTCCAGCCGACCTACACGACCCACTCCAGCCGACCTTCCAGACCCACACCGACTGACCTTCACGACCCACTCCAGCCGACCTTCACGACCCACTCCAGCCGACCATCACGACCCACTCCAGCCGACCTACACGACCCACTCCAGCCGACCTTCACGACCCACACCGACTGACCTTCACGACCCACTCCAGCCGACCTTCACGACACACTCCAGCCGACCTTCCAGACCCACACCGACTGACCTTCACGACCCACTCCAGCCGACCTTCACGACCCACTCCAGCCGACCTTCACGACCCACTCCAGCCGACCTTCACGACCCACTCCAGCCGACCTTCACGACCCGCTCCAGCCGACCTTCACGACCCACTCCAGCCGACCTTCACGACCCACGCCAGCCGACCTTCACGACCCACTCCAGCCGACCTACACGACCCACTCCAGCCGACCTTCCAGACCCACACCGACTGACCTTCACGACCCACTCCAGCCGACCTTCACGACCCACTCCAGCCGACCTTCACGACCCACGCCTGCCGACCTTCACAACCCACATCGATTGCCCTTCATGATCCACATCAGCCGGCCTTCACGGACTACGCAAGCCGACCTTACGGACCCATGCTGACTGACTTTCATGGCCCACGCCGACTAACCTACCGGACCCATGCCGGCTGACCTTCACAACCCACACCGACCAACCTTCCGGACCCACACTGGCTGTGGTGGTATGGATTAGGGATAATATGGTACCTGTGAAGCCGAGAAGCTATTATCTGACAGGTTCCGGGTCCTGGTTGGATCTGCCGCCTTCTGGCTCCGCCCTGAAGGCGGAGTATAAGAGCTCGAGTTCTCCCAGCAGCCGCATTCTGTAACTGAGCTGCTGGGGAACAAGTCTTGCTTCATAAAGCCTCGATTGATTTAATCTCTTCTCGACTTGAGTGAGTAATTTTTGCGCTACAATTTATTAAGCAAGCTTAAAAAGACTATGGAGCTCCGGATCGCCCCAGAGTGTCTGCGAATCAACCCCCATACAGCAAACTCGGCGGCTGTGTTTAAACACTGGCTAGCCTGCTTCGAAGGCTACCTTTGAACGGCCCCCGGCCGGACCACGGAAGATCAGAAAATGCAGGTCCTGCATTCCAGGGTGAGCCCGGAGATCTACACGCTCATCGAAGACGCGGAGGATTTCCCGACGGTGCTCGCCATGCTGAAAGGAGTCTACATTTGGCCCATAAACCAGGTCTACGCACGCCACCAACTCGCGACGAGACGGCAAATCCCCGGAGAATCGCTCAACGAATTCTACAGCGCGCTCTTGGTTTTGGGGAGGAACTGCAACTGCCCGTCGGTGAACGTGATCGAGCACACGGAGCTACTAATCAGAGCTGCGTTTGTGGCAGGTATGACTTCTTCTCAAATTCGCCAAAGACTGTTAGAGAGAGACTCGCTAGGACTCACAGAGGCACGGGTCCTTGCGGCCTCCCTCGACGTGGCCTCACAAAACGCCCGCGCCTACGGCCCCGACCGCGCGGCAGCCCCTTGGGCTCCGTGGACCCCCGTTGCGACCGACTCTCCGGCACCCCCCGCAAGCCTGTGCAGCTAGAGCACCAGGCCATCCCGGTGGGCCCTGCTGCTATTTTTGCGGGCAGGCGAAACACCCCCGGCAGCGCTGCCCGGCCCGCTCAGCTATTTGCAAAAGCTGCGACAAAAAGGGGCATTACGCAGCGGTGTGCCAGTCCCGGGGGGTCGCCGCAATCCCTAGGGGAGAACGGGGACAGCAGACTCAGCCCTCCCAACGATCCATGTGTGGCCCGCGGGCGCCGCCATTTTGGGTCCCGGACACCACGCGGGGAGGATGGGCGCCGCCATCTTGCGACCCCCCTGGCCACGTGCGATTCATGGGGGCGGCCATTTTGTCCACCCCCGACCGCATGCGATCCATGGACGCCGCCATCTTGGCTGATAGCCAAGGACCCCAGCATAGACGGCTCCACGGGGTCTGAAGAAAATGCTGCGACGCAACAACCACGACTGGCTTCGGTAACCCTGGATCAATCGCGGCCCCGGACGCTCCAGACGGCAACAACAATGGTGCTGATCATCGGGTACGAGACGCCATGCTTGATCGACTCTGGGAGCACGGAAAGTTTTATCCACCCGGATACGGTAAGACGCTGTTTTCTTTCCATTCGTCCGAGCACCCAAAAGATTTTCCTGGCAGCGGCATCCTATTCAGTAGAGATCAAAGGGTTCTGCATCACGAACCTAACGGTGCAAGGGAGGGAGTTTAAAAATTATAGGCTTTACGTCCTCCCCCAACTCTGCGCTCCCACTCTATTGGGGTTCGATTTCCAGTGTAACCTCCAGGGCCTAACGTTCCAATTCGGCGGCCCAATACCCCCACTCACTATCTGCAGCCTCGCAACCCTCAAGGTTGAACCGCCTTCCTTGTTTGCGAACCTCACTCCAGATTGCAAACCCGTCGCCACTAGGACCAGACGATACAGCGCCCAGGATCTGATGTTTATCCGGTCCGAAGTCCAGCGGCTGCTGAAGGAAGGCATAATCCAGGCCAGCAATAGTCCCTGGAGAGCCCAGGTGGTAGTTGTGAAGACCGGGCAGAAGCAGAGGATGGTCGTAGACTATAGTCAGACCATCAATAGGTACACGCAACTAGATGCGTACCCTCTCCCCCGCATATCCGACATGGCCAATCGGGTTGCACAGTACAAGGTCTTTTCCACCGTGGACCTCAAGTCCGCATACCACCAGCTCGCCATCAGCCCGAGTGACTGCAAGTACACGGCCTTCGATGCAGACGGGCGGCTCTACCATTTTTTAAGGGTCCCATTTGGCGTCACGAACGGAGTCTCGGTCTTCCAACGGGAGATGGACCGAATGGTTGACCAGCATGGTTTGCGGGCCACGTTCCCATACCTCGACAACGTAACCATCTGCGGCCATGACCAGCAGGACCACAACGCCAACCTCCGCAAATTCCTCCAGACCGCTAACGCCCTGAACCTCACCTATAACGAGGAAAAATGCGTTTTTAGCACCAACCGTCTGGCCATCCTGGGATACGTAGTGCGCAATGGAGTGATAGGCCCCGACCCCGAACGCATGCGCCCCCTTATGGAATTTCCCCTCCCCCGCTGCTCCAAAGCCCTGAAACGTTGCCTGGGCTTCTTTTCATATTACGCCCAGTGGGTTCCCCAGTACGCAGACAAGGCCCGCCTGTTAATACAGTCCACTACCTTCCCCCTGTCGACAGAGGCCCGCCAGGCCTTCAGCCGCATCAAAGCGGATATTGCAAAGGCCACGATGCGCGCCATCGACGAGTCCCTCCCCTTCCAGGTCGAGAGCGACGCATCCGATGTAGCTCTGGCGGCCACTCTTAACCAAGCGGGCAGACCTGTGGCCTTTTTCTCCCGGACCCTCCACGCCTCAGAAATCCGCCACTCCTCAGTGGAAAAGGAAGCCCAAGCCATAGTGGAAGCTGTGCGACACTGGAGGCATTACCTGGCCGGCAGGAGATTCACTCTCCTCAGTGACCAACGGTCGGTAGCCTTTATGTTCGATAATGTACAGCGGGGCAAAATTAAGAATGACAAGATCTTGAGGTGGAGGATTGAGCTCTCTACCTACAATTATGAGATCTTGTATCGTCCCGGAAAGCTGAACGAGCCGTCCAATGCCCTATCCCGCGGCACCTGTGCCAACGCACAAGTAGACCTCCTCCAAGCCCTCCACGAGGACCTCTGCCACCCGGGGGGCCACTCGATTCTACCATTTTGTAAAGTCCCGCAACCTCCCCTAATCTGTGGAGGAGGTCCGTACAGTCACCAGGAACTGCCAAATCTGCGCAGAGTGCAAACTGCACTTTTTCAGGCCAGATAGAGCGCACCTGATAAAGGCTTCCCGTCCCTTTGAACGCCTCAGTTTGGATTTCAAAGGCCCCCTCCCCTCCACCGACCGCAACGCATACTTCCTGAAAGTGGTGGATGAGTACTCCCGTTTTCCCTTCGCCATCCCCTGCGGCCACAGTCATTAAAGCCCTCGGCACCATCTTTACACTGTTTGGTTTCCCCGCGTACATCCATAGCGACAGGGGGTCCTCCTTCATGAGCGACGAGCTGCGTCAGTTCCTGCTCAGCAAGGGCATTGCCTCGAGCAGGACAACCAGCTACGACCCCCGGGGGAACGGTCAGGTAGAAAGGAAGAACGGTACGGTCTGGAAGACCGTCCTACTGGCCCTACGGTCCAGAGATCCCCCAGTTTCCCGCTGGCAGGAAGTCCTCCCGGATGCCCTCCACTCCATCCGGTCGCTGCTGTGTACCACCACTAACCAAACGCCTCACGAGCGCCTCCTTGTCTTCCCTAGGAAGTCCTCCTCCGGAACGTCGCTGCCGACCTGGCTGGCAGCCCCAGGACCCATCTTGCTCCGAAAGCATGTGCGGGCGCACAAATCGGACCCGTTGGGCGAGAGGGTTCACCTTCTCCGCGCAAACCCTCAGTACGCCTACGTGGCGTACCCCGACGGCCGACAGGACACGGTCTCCCTGCGAGACCTGGCGCCCGCCGGAAACACACACACACTCCCAACACCGATCACCCCCTCCCTGCCACCGGCGCACCCCACGACCGCCCCCTTCCCGGGTGGATTGGTCCTCCTCCCGTGCCCGCCCAGGAGTAAAGAAACAGGAACGAACAGCGCAACGCTCCCAGAGACGACAGTGCCCGAGCCAGCACCTGCACTACCACCGGGGCTGATGCGATCGACAAGGACGACCAGGGCACCCGTTCGACTCGTGGAATCCGCGTGACACCAAAAAAAAAAATTGTTGTAAATGATTCTGACAAAACCTGTACATAATAATTCTGACAAAAACTTGTACATAGTTAACTGTTGGCCTAAATGCATAGCCACTGTTCGAAATTTGTTCCAGGACCAGCCTTGTAAACCCCTACCACCATGTGAACCATCACCCTGCCGGGTTCCTTTTTAACAAGGAGTGAATGTGGTGGTATGTATTAGGGGTAATATGGTACCTGTGAAGCCGAGAGGCTATTGGCTGACAGGTCCCGAGTCCTGGTTGGATCTGCCGCCTTCTGGCTCCGCCCTGAAGGCGGAGTATAAGAGCTCGAGTTCTCCCAGCAGCCGCATTCTGTAACTGAGCTGCTGGGGAACAAGTCTTGCTTAATAAAGCCTCGATTGATTTCATCCCTTCTCGACTTGAGTGAGTAATTGTTGCGCTACACTGGCCAACCTTCGCGACCCACAATTTTTGCTTAGCTTGAGTGTGACAGGTGAGCCTGCTTGGTCCTCACAATCTCACTTGCTTTGTCATTCAATGTCACATTTCCGCTAAGGACTTCAGCTGATGATTTAATTTCTCGTTGCATCCTTTGAAAATTTTTTTATCCTCAAACTCACCATGCCTATTCTTCAATTTTAAAAAAAAAGTTAGAATGAAGGGGCAATTTAGCGTGGCCAATTCACCTATCCTGCACATCTTTGGGTTGTGGGGGTGAGACCCACGCAGACGTGGGGAAAATGTGTTTATTCTTCAATTACCTTTGAATTTTGAGGGTTTTAATCTTTCATTTGCCCAAGAAATCATCTTTATACTTTTTTTCCCTGATTTCGGCTTCTTCTCAATGTTCATCAGAGGCCCTGGAGTTCACACCAGCATGTGGCAGCTGCAAAATGGAGGAATCTCTCTGGCGCCCAGAGCACATGACCTGCTCCGTGCCGCCACTTCTAGAGAGAAGACTCCAATGATTTTTTTAAATAATCTGCTCCTGGGTCAGCGCGCTGACAACAGGAGGAGGCGTTCTGTCTCACTGGGCTCCGGGCCTGCGCACTGCTGAGGGCGCATGTGCGGAATGGCTGGCATTCTGAAAGCCGGTCAAAACTGGCGTTTTTGAAAGCCAGTCACGGCTGTTGGGAACTTCTTGCCTCAAACGGGAACACCGCGACCGATGGCCCCGTGACCCTCCTGACACATGCCAGCGACCCACCCGCAGGACGCGACCCTGAGTTTGAAAATTACTGATTTAAGGAGCATATAGAGACATGTCAAAACAAACCTGTTCCCACAAAAAAGGTGGGTCTCCCAACCTCCTAGATACAAAAGAGCATGTAGGATAGGGGAGAAGGCGAAAAAGGGAAGCCTATGTCAGACACTGAGAGCTCAATACTGCAGAAAGCCTTGAGCAGTACAGATAGTGCAGGAGTAAAATTAAAACGGAAATTAGGAAAGCATGGATAGGACATGAAAAATGTTGGCAAATGAAATTGAGGAAAAGCCA
This sequence comes from Scyliorhinus torazame, assembly GCF_047496885.1. NCBI lineage: Eukaryota > Metazoa > Chordata > Chondrichthyes > Carcharhiniformes > Scyliorhinidae > Scyliorhinus > Scyliorhinus torazame. The sequence goes on along the minus strand of NC_092738.1, from coordinate 22,263,638 downwards.
AAAATGTTTTATATAGGATACATAAATAGAAAGTGGGACTTCCGGGTGTGGCTATGCAGAGCTAGGTCGCATATTCGGCAGCTCCCGTTTGGAACGGACTTTTTGGCTCTTTTACAAGGCCCCCACGGCATTTGTTTGACATTTCCCGGTGTGGCAAGAGGACTGCAACACCCCCCTGACGGTGTCCCCCAGGAGTGTTGTGTCTTTTGGCTGCCAGGCCCGGCAGAAGCAGTGGAAGATTTGGCTGCAACAGGATATAAACAGGGCCCCTTCCAGCATGCAAGCGGGGGAAGGGCAAGCTTAAAGCTGCAAACTGACCTGAGGACCTTTATCAAAAGTGAATTCTAACAGCAGGGGGAACAACTGTGAAAAGATCTCACCAGGGCCACTGAAGAAGCGGGAACGAGGCTTCCGGTGGCGGCCATGGAGGAATAGGTCACGCATTCGGGCGCTCCCATCTGGAACGGACACTTAGACCTTTTTCAGGAGTTTCCACGGACATTTTGGGGCAGATTGGTGAAGCGAACACTGCCAAAAGGATTCCCACTCGAGGCTTTTGGGCTCATTTCAGGGCCCCCAAGGGCACTTTTTCGACGTTTCCCGGTGTGGGAAGGAGTTAATAATAGTACCCCATCAGTATATGGCTTTAACTAGGAGCGGGGTGACAAAAAAGGTGGTGGTGGACCAGAAGAAGGGAGGGAAGAAGCACAAAATGGCAGCGGGCGGAGACCAGGCAGCGTGGAGGCAGTGGGCGGAGGAGCAACAGGAGGGTGTCCAGCGCTGCCTCAGAGAGATTAAAAAGGACCTGCTAGAGCCGATGAAGGCTTCTATTGATAAGCTGCTGGAGACACAGACAGCCCAGGGGGTGGCGATCCGAGAGGCTCAACAAAAGATCTCTGACAATGAGGACGTGATCTTAGCCCTGGCGGTAAAGGTGGAGGCGCACGAGGCGCGCCACAAGAAATGGCAGGAGCGGTTCGAGGAGATGGAGAATCGGTCGAGGCGGAAGAATCTGCGGATTCTGGGCCTCCCGGAGGGGCTGGAGGGGCCGGACGTGGGGGCCTATGTGGTCACCATGTTAAACTCGCTGATGGGAGCGGGCTCCTTCCAGGGGCCCCTGGAGCTGGAAGGGGCCCATAGAGTGTTGGCGAGGAGGCCCAAGGCTAACGAGCCTCCGCGGGCGGTGCTGGTGCGGTTCCATCGGTTCGTCGATCGGGAGTGTGTGCTCAGGTGGGCCAAGAAGGAGAGGAGCAGTAGGTGGGAGAACGCGGAGGTTCGGATATATCAGGACTGGAGTGCGGAGGTGGCGAAGAGGAGGGCCGTGTACAATCGAGCGAAGGCGGTGCTGCACAGGACGGGGGTGAAGTTTGGCATGTTGCAGCCGGCGCGATTGTGGGTTACCTACAACGACCGGCACCATTAATTTGAGTCTCCGGAGGAGGCGTGGGCCTTTGTTCAGGCCGAGAAGCTGGACACAGACTGAGGGTCGGGATGGGCGATTGGGGACTGCGGTGGATATGTTATGCCTATTTTTGGTTCGGGGAGGGTGGGGGGGCCTTTGCATTGTTTTGGGTTTCTTTTTCTCTGTGTTTTTCTCTTTCGGGTTGGGGAGGGTGGATGGGGTGGGTTGGGCACTGTTTTGGTTGGTGGCGGGGCCTGGTAGGTGGAGAGCGCGGGATTTTTTTCCCGCACCGAAGACTGGGGGGGGGGGCGGGACCGGGGCGGGGAAGCGAGGATTGTTTCCTGCGCTTAGAATGGAGGGGGAGAGCCTGTGAATGGGGAGCGGGAGAGGAGGGTGTGCCACACAATGGGAGGAGTCGAAGGGGAGGCGGGAGTGGCCGGGGTCAGCAGGAGTCAGCTGACTTGCGGAAGTGCAATGGGGGGAGTAAACCAGCTAGGATGGGTCCTAGCCGGGGGTGGGTGGGGGGTGGGGGTGGGTGGGTGGGGGGGAATCGAGTTGCTGCTGCTAAGATCAAGGAGGAGCTGGAGCGAGTGGGGTGGGTCAAGACGGGGGTATGCCGCTGTGGGGAACGGGCCGGGTGTGGGGTGCGGGCACGTGGCTGGCCGAGGAGGGGTCATGGCTAGTCGGCGGGGGAGGGGGACGGGTAGCCCCCTAATTCGGCTGATAACCTGGAATGTAAGGGGACTGAATGGGCCAGTTAAGCGGGCCTGCGTGTTCGCGCACCTGAAGGGGCTCAAGGCGGATGTGGTTATGCTCCAGGAGACACACCTGAAGGTGGCAGACCAGGTAAGACTGAGGAAAGGGTGGGTAGGTCAGGTGTTTCACTCGGGGCTAGATGCCAAAAATCGAGCGGTGGCAATCTTTGTGGGCAAGAAGGTGTTATTCGAGGCGTCGAGCATTGTGGCAGATAATGGCGGTAGGTACATAATGGTAAGTGGTAAGTTGCAGGGAGAGAGGGTGGTACTCGTCAATGTGTATGCTCCGAACTGGGACGATGCGGGTTTTATGCGGCGTATGTTGGGTCGGATCCCAGACTTGGAAGTGGGGGGCCTGATAATGGGGGGAGACTTTAACACGGTGTTGGATCCTGCACTGGATCGCTCCAGGTCTAGGACGGGTAGGAAGCCGGTGGCGGCTAGAGTGTTGAGGGGATTTATGGACCAAATGGGAGGGGTGGACCCTTGGAGATTTGCAAGGCCGGGGGCTAGGGAATTTTCATTCTTCTCACATGTCCATAAGGCTTCTTCTCGAATCGACTTTTTCATTTTGAGTAGGGCGCTGATAGCGAGAGTAGAGGATACCGAGTATTCGGCAATAGCCATTTCGGACCACGCCCCGTATTGGGTGGACTTGGAGATGGGGGAGGAGAGGGACCAGTGCCCGCTGTGGCGCTTGGAGGTGGGGCTGTTGGCGGACGAGGAGGTGAGCGAGCGAGTCCGAGGAAGTATAGAGAGGTCCTTGGAGACCAACGACAACGGGGAGGTCCGAATGGGGATGGTATGGGAGGCACTGAAGGCGGTGGTTAGGGGAGAGCTGATCTCCACCAGGGCCCACAAGGAGCGGAGGGAGCGGGGGGGAGAGGGAGAGGCTGGTGGGGGAGATGGTGAGGGTAGACAGGAGGTATGCGGAAGAACCTGAGGAAGGATTGTTGGGGAAGAGGCGCAGCCTCCAGTCCGAATTCAACCTGGTGACCACCAGGAAGGCGGAGGTGCAGTGGAGGAAGGCCCAGGGGGCGGTCTACGAGTATGGGGAAAGGCAAGCCGGATGCTGGCGCATCAGCTTCGGAAGCAGGACGCAGCTAGGGAGATCGGGGGAGTTAAGGACAGGGGAGGGAGCGTGGTGCGGAGTGGGGTTGGCATCAATGGGGTCTTCAGGGACTTCTACGAGGAATTGTACCGATCCGAGCCCCCACGGGAGGCGGGAGGGATGGGCCGTTTCCTGGACCAATTGAGGTTTCCAAAGGTGGAAAAGGGACTGGTGGCGGGACTGGGGGCCCCGATTGGGCTGGAGGAGCTGATCAAAGGGATAGGAAGCATGCAGGCGGGGAAGGCACCGGGGCCGGACGGCGTCCCGGTCGAATTCTATAAAAAATATATGGACCTGTTGGGCCAGCTGTTAGTTAGGACATTTAATGAGGCAAGGGAGGGGGGGGCTTTACCCCCGACGATGTCCCGGGCACTGATCTCCTTGATCCTGAAGCGGGACAAGGATCCCCTGCAATGTGGGTCTTACAGACCGATTTCCTTGCTAAATGTAGATGCCAAGGTGCTGGCGAAGGTCTTAGCCACGAGGATTGAGGATTGTGTGCCGCAGGTCATCCATGAAGACCAGACGGGGTTTGTGAAGGGGAGACAGTTGAACGCGAATGTGCGGAGGCTTTTGAACGTTATCATGATGCCGGCGAGGGAGGGGGAGGCGGAGATAGTGGTGGCGATGGACGCTGAGAAAGCCTTCGATAGGGTAGAGTGGGGGTACCTGTGGGAGGTGCTGAAGAGGTTTGGGTTTGGAGAGGGGTTTGTCAGGTGGGTTAGGCTGTTGTACGAGGTCCCGAAGGCGAGTGTGGCCACAAATAGGAGGAGGTCCGAGTACTTTTGGTTGCACCGAGGGACGAGACGGGGTGTCCCCTGTCCCCCCAGCTCTTCGCACTGTCGATTGAACCCCTGGCTATGGCACTGAGGGAGTCGAGGAACTGGAGGGGGTTGGTGCGGGGTGGGGAGGAGCATAGGGTGTCGCTTTATGCGGACGACCTGCTGCTGTATGTGGCGGACCCGGTGGGAGGAATGCCAGAGGTAATGAGGATGCTTAGGGAATTCGGGGACTTTTCGGGGTACAAGCTCAATATGGGGAAGAGCGAGCTGTTCGTAGTTCAGCTAGGGGACCAGGAGAGGGGGGTTGGCGAGCTCCCACTAAAAAGGACGGAGAGGAGTTTCAGACATTTGGGGGTCCAGGTGGCCAGGAGCTGGGGGGCCCTGCATAGGCTTAACTTTACAAGGCTGGTGGAGCAAATGGAGGAGGAGTTCAAGAGGTGGGATGCGCTGCCGCTGTCCCTGGCGGGTAGGGTGCAGTCAATCAAAATGACGGTGCTCCCAAGGATTTTGTTCCTGTTCCAGTGCCTCCCCGTGTTTATCCCGAAGGCTTTTTTCAGGCGGGTTAACAGGAGTATAATGGGGTTTGTGTGGGCGCGAGGGACTCCGAGGGTGAGAAGGGTGTTCCTGGAGCGGAGTAGAGATAGGGGGGGCTGGCGCTGCCCAACCTCTGTGGGTACTACTGGGCCACCAATGCGACAATGGTGCGCAAGTGGGTGATGGAGGGGGCTGCATGGAAGAGGCTGGAGACGGCGTCCTGTGTGGGTACGAGTCTGGGGGCGCTGGCAACGGCACCGCTGCCGCTCCCTCCAAGGAGGTATACCACGAGCCCGGTGGTGGTGACGGCCCTCAAAATTTGGGGGCAGTGGAGGCGGCATAGGGGGGAAGTTAGGGCCTCGGCGTGGACCCCATTACGAGGGAACCACCGGTTCACCCCAGGAAGAACAGGTGGAAGGTTTTCGGGGTGGCACAGGGCAGGCATACGAAAGTTGGGGGACCTGTTTGTGGACGGGAAGTTCGCGAGCTTGGGTGAGCTGGAGGAGAAGTACTGGCTCCCCCCGGGGAACACCTTCAGGTACTTACAGGTAAGGGCGTTTGCCAGACGGCAGGTGGTGGAATTCCCACGGCTACTGCCACACACAGTACAGGACAGGGTGCTCTCGGGGGGGTGGGTGGGAGTGGGGAAGATCTCGGAAACTTACCAGGTGATGCAGGAGGAGGAGGAGGCCTCGGTGGTGGAGTTGAAAGGTAAGTGGGAGGAGGAGTTGGGAGAGGAGATCGAAGAGGGGACATGGGCAGATGCCCTAGGGAGGGTGAACTCTTCCTCTTCATGCGCGAGGCTCAGCCTCATACAGTTTAAGGTGCTGCACAGGGCACACATGACCGGGACAAGGATGAGCAGGTTCTTTGGGGGTGAGGACAGGTGTGTTAGGTGCTCAGGGAGCCCAGCAAATCACACCCATATGTTCTGGGCATGCCCAGCGCTGGAGGAATTTTGGAAGGGCATAGCGAGGACAGTGTCGAGGGTGGTAGGATCCAGGGTCAAACCGGGCTGGGGGCTCGCAATATTTGAGGTGGCAGAGGAGCCGGGAGTGCAGGAGGCGAAAGAGGCCGGAATTCTGGCATTTGCGTCCCTGGTAGCCCGGCGAAGGATTCTGCTTCAGTGGAAAGATACGAGGCCCCCAAGCATGGAATCCTGGATCAGCGATATGGCAGGGTTCATTAAATGGGAGAGGGTGAAATTCGCCTTGAGAGGGTCGGTACAAGGGTTCTTTAGGCGGTGGCAACCGTTCTTAGACTTTCTGGCAGAACGCTAGACATTGGTCAATGGCAGCAGCAGCTCGGGGGGGGGGGGGGGTTTACTTTATTTTTGTTTATGTTATTTACACTGGAGGGTCTGAGGGGGTGTATATACCTGTTGTGTTAAGTCGGGGTGTTAATGTTAATTTATTATTTAGGTACAGGGGGGGCGGGTTTGGGGGGTTGCTTTTTTAGACTGTGTTTTGTACTTAACCCTGTTGGGTTCTTTTTTCTTTCTCATTTTGTTATTGATATTTTATGAAAACCTTTAATGAAAATTATTGTTTTTTTTAAATAGAAAGTGGATACCTCAGTAAAGAGGAGATTGTGGCATAGTGGTAATGTCACTGGATCAGTGATCCTGAGGCTCAGACTAATGTTTTGTGGACAGGTGTTTGAATCCCACCATGGCATCCAGTTCAAATTCAATTCAATTAATAAACCTGAAAATCTAGTCTCATCTGGTTCCCTAATCTATACATGACTTGAGACCCTCTCAGCCACCCTGTTCAAGGATAATTTGGGACGGACAATGCTGGCCTTGCATGAAAAGGGGGAACTTGCATGTGACATCCACATGCCATGAAATAATAAATTTAAGAAAAGGAGGGTCTATTAGAGACTGAAATGGTAGCCTGTGTGTGGACGGGTAAGATGTAGGGGTTCTTGATAAATACTTTTGAGTCTGACTTCACAAAAGAGAGGGACAATGCAGACATTGTGTGAAATATTGGATGGGATAAGCATAGTGAGAGATAAAGGCCCAGGCTTTAGTGGGAGCAACGGCTCTGACCATCACTTTCCGATCTTCTATGGCTACAGGCCTGATGTTGGAGGACTGCTCAACTGCTCATGTTGTGCTGTTTTTTAAAAGGAGAGGAAGGGATAAACTGAGTAATTCCAGGCCAGTCAGTCTAACCTTGGTGGTGCGAAAATTACTGGAAGAAATTCTGAGCGACACTGTAAATCATCACTTAGAAATGCACAGATTAATCAGAGATAACCAACATAGATTGATTAAGGGAAGGCCCCATCTGATTAACTTGATTGAATCTTTTGAGGAGGTAACATGGAGGGCTGATGGTGCATTTGATGTAGTCAACTTGATTTTTAACTTGATCAAGTCTTTGATAATGTCCACATGGCAGACTGGTCAGGAAAAAAAAGCAGATAGGATGCAAGAGCAAGTGGCAAGTTGGATCCAAAATTGGCTCAAAGGCAGGAAGCAATGGGTAATGGCTGATGGGTGTTTTTGTGACAGGAAAGCTGTTTCCTGTGGGGTTTTGCGTGGCTCAGTACAAGTCCCCTTGCTTTTTATGGTATATATCTACAATTTGGACTTGAATGTAGTGGGTATGATTGAGAATTTTGCAGACAGTATAAAAATGGGGCACGTGGTCACTGTCTGCGTGGAGTTTGCACATTCTCCCCGTGTCTGCGTGGGTCTCACCCTCACAACCCAAAGATATGCAGAGTAGGTGGATTGGCCATGCTAAAATTCCTCTTAATCGGGAAAAAAAGAATTGGATACTCTGAATTTATAATTTATTTTTAAATAAATAAATAAAAATGGGTCATGTGGTTGAAAGTGAAGAAGTAGACTGCAGGAAGATATCCATGGACGAGTCAGATTCTGGAACAGTGGCAAATGGAATTTAATCTGGTGAAGTGCGAGATAATGCATGCGAGGAAAGTTTACCATGCAAGAGAGTACACAATAAATGGTAAGATACTGAGAAGTTTAGAGGAACAGGGGACCTTGGAGCGCATGGCCACAGGTCCCTAAAGTTGGCAGGACAGGTAAATAAGTGGGATCAGGAAGCATAGGAAAGCCTTTATTAACCAAGAATATAAGAGCAAGAACTGGACAAACACTAGTTCGGCCATAACTGGAGCACTGCATACAGTTCAGGTCACTGCATTACAGAAAGAATGTGATCAGACAAGAGATGGTACAGAGGAGAATTTCAAGGAGGGGAAGTGACAGAGGGCAGGAGAGTGGAAGAGTAGGAGGGAATGTTGCAAATATGCATTGTGGGATTGGGGGTAATTTTGACTTTATGTCGTGGAAATTATAATAAAGACAAATTCTTCGAGTTTCGTTAAAAGATATTTATTTGACACAAATATATTTGCCGAGAGGCCTGTCTGGCTAAGTAACCATTCCACAGTACTCTGAGATTCGAGCAAAGAAAGTATATCTTTATAGTCTGAAATAACAGCTTGAAGTAAACAGCCATGTTTATATTAAATGGACCTTGGAAAGTACGCAAGATGAAATACGTAGTATGTATGTTCTTGCCCTTGGCTAAAAACAATTCGAGTACGCATTTTGTTATCTTTTGGAGGATAATGTGTTATCGTAATAAGGTCGAGACCAAAATACTAAGCAATATTTTGTTTACGTTACCTGTGTAGCCATGTAAAATGGCTAACTCCCGTTTAGAATGGCCAAACCCCAATTTAAAATGGCGAACGGAAGAGGCTGATGGGAAAATCAGCCAACGGGCCTCAAACAGACAGCTGCAGGTAAAACAGTGTATTCGCCTCTGGGGAGGCCAGACAGAATCGATACCTGCAGCCATCAACACAACACACCAGCCATCTGCATATAAATTAGGAATCCCCGGGAACAATATGCTACAAATTAGACACACAAAGCCAACCCAGACTTTTCGGCACCAGCAGGAGCTTACACAAAGAGAGGTGAATGACCACCTCGAAACCGCCCATCGATCAAGGAATCGCTCCAGCATTGGAGAATATCGAACCAAGTGATTGGGACCAAGTCCAATCACTTGGAACCAGGTACAAGGTCCGCCCCGAGAGGTGGGAAGCCTCTGGGGACTATAAGAATAGGGGCCAAGTTCAAATCGACCCTTCTTCTCCTCTCCGCACCCTTCGAGACCCTTCTGCTGACCTTCTACAACAGCCGCAAGAACTGTAAGTCTTACTCCAACGCTCGCTACGAGATAGGCACTCCTGACTATCGACCTGTACCCGCTTTGAATCCCGCAGGCACAGAACCCATACGAAAGGCCATTCGTTTCCCTGACCTGGTGGGCCATTTCCAAAGTTAAGTATTGGCCTGTTAGTTGTAGGAAGTAGCTTAGGAGTAGAATTAATGTATAAGTATCGATTACTGTATATAATAAATGTGCGTTGCTTTAACTCTGACTAAGCGGTGTGTTGGATTATTGATCAATACTCGGACTTGAACCACGTGGCGGTATCAGAAAGATACCTGGTGACTCAAGAGCAAAGGTGATAGAGCAAGAGCAATTAAACTAAGGCTAAAACAAGCAACATTTTGGCGACATCCTGACGGGACCCGATCTAGAAGTGGAAAACCACTCCGGGAGAACCCAAGAAATTTGAATTAGAAACCCAATTGGAAACAGAAAACCACAAGTGTTCAAGAGGTTCTGATCAATAGTCATAATTCGGAAGTGTGTGTATGCATGCATAACTAACAGGGCTATAAGGTAAAACTGATAAATTTTTGTTGCGTCAAAACTGTCGGAAGTCTGTATTTTCGGAAAGTAGCGAAAGCCGTACCCGCATTTACAACACCGCCTTAGCCCCCTGTTCCAAATTTAGAAGAAGCAGTCGGATAGGAAAGATGGCCATGCAGGCGATGCAGCGCCTCATGAACCCTGAGGAATTTGCGGTCGAAGCGACCAGCATCAGTAGAGTGGGACAGTGTCCCATTTGGGAGGAGGAAATCCGGAAATATCTCAAGGGCAAAGGATGGCCCCTGTGGAATGATTTCTGCGATCATGAGGAATCAGGTCCCGGAAGTATAGGGCATACTTGGTGGGAGAACCTGAGCGAGATACACAAAAAGAGCTTGGGAAAAGCTCGCAAGTCAATGGCAATCGTGTCCTGTTTGGCACAATTGCGAGACACAAAGGAGGTCGTCAAGACGCTCCGCAAAGACGTTGAGGGTATCGGATGAGTAAAGTCGATGTAAGCAAAGTTGAAAAAGAGAATTTAGAATTAAGGAGGAAATTTTCAGCAAAGGATGGAGAGGTGGCTGACGCCAAATGGGCTCACCAGTCTTGTCTGGCGCATTTAAGCAGTTTCCAGTCGCAATATGAAAAGGCCTATCAGGACACGCAACCTGCAGTCCTGGTAAGAGAAGAAACAGAAAAACAGGTAGAAGCGTTACAGAGACAGTGTAGCGGTCTAAAAGCAGCATTAAGAGCACTCCATGCTGCCACCACAGAACAAAGACAGAGCACCATAGATCACGCAAAGTGCCGGAAGCAGATTGCAGAGCTGCAATCACTGCTTTCTGTTCAAAAGGGTTTTCAGGAAACCTTTGGGGAAAAGTTAGACCAGGAAGACGGCCCTGATTGGGAAGAGTTACACGAAACAGCGCAGAGATATGTTCAGGGAACATGTGCGCAGGGAAAGCCCCAAAAGAGAAAAGCACCCCAACCCCCCACATAGCAGATAGTTCCGGCTCCAATGAACCCTGTAACCACCCACCACACAGCCACATCAGACGATGCTGAATATCTATATTCCACCCCCTTAAGAGTGACCCAACTACGGGACGCATGCGAGAAGATCACACCGTTCCTCCCCGCCTCAGACCCCCACCATTTCTTTGCCACAGTTAAACATCAGGCGAACATGTACGGCCTGGATGAGCGAGAGCATGTAAAGCTCATGGTTTTAAGTTTAGATCCGTCGGTAGCAGCAGCCCTTCCTGACCCACAGAATGTAGGAGGAGGCACCCTTGCAGAAATGCATACCGCGATCCTGGATGTGATCGGGTATAACCGGGGTGACCCCGTAGATGGTCTCAATAAATGTAGGCAGAAGAAATCTGAGCACCCCACAGCGTTCGCTGGATGCCTGTGGATTCACTTCGCAGCAGTATTCGGAGACGTGGACCGTTCCCATTTGTCCCCAGACAACATGGCCAAATGGACCCGCACTCTTATCTCCCATGCCACAGATGCAGGACAGAAAGCCTGTACGAGTTACGATCCCTCAGAGGAGGCCCATAACGAGAAGTGGGTAGTGAAAAGATTGTCCCGCATTTGGGAGAAATCTGTTCAAAGCAAACCCACGTTAAAAATAGCGAGGAAAAGCAGGCCGGAGCAGATATGCAGGCAGTAAAAACAACACACCAGAACCCCGCATGGATGAATGAGGGAAAGAACAGCCCCCCACCCAAGTCACAAGAGTAATACAATTGCGGACAGTTGGGACATTTCGTAAAAGAGTGCAATGCCCCTAAAAAGCCACAGAGAGCCCAACAGACAGGCACTCTGATTAAGAAAAAGACTGAGCCCATTCAGAGCGTTAGCGCCCGTTCGGATCAGATGGACTTGACCGGAACGGACTGACAGTGTACGGGCTCCCCCAGTTGGGTCTGCGACACCCTTTGGGATAGGTCAGGACGACCCGTAGTTGCAGCGAAAATTCGGGGACAGCCCATCGAATTACTCTGGGACACAGGAGGGTCCCGCACCACCATAAATTCCTCCACCCTTTTTCAAAAGGACACGTGGCCCACTACAGCCACTATCACGCTCAGCGGCTTTACAGGCCACTCACAGCAGGGACACATCACAGCCCCTGTACCCATTCAAATCGGAACCATCACCACCAAACACCCCGTGGTTTTAGTTGACCTGCCCCACACAGCAGAACACATTCTGGGAATTGATTTCATGAATTCCCACAATCTTTCATTCGATCCAGTCAACCAGTGTGTCTGGAAGATGGCGAAATCCGCAAGAGCTCCCGCAACACTCAACATAGGCGAATATATGAACAAAATTAGCGCCGTAGGCGACTTTTGATTCAACCCGACTACGCTTAGTACGGACAAGCAGGTTAGGGCAGTCCTGCAAAAGAACAGGGCAGCATTCACGACCCACAAGCACGACTGTGGATGGATGACTGGCTCCATACAAGTAACAGGACCTGACCCTAGACCCCAAAAACAGTACGGATTTCCCCTAGAGGCAGAGGGAGAAATCTTAAAAGTAATAGAGAGCTTATTAGAGCAGGGCGTACTTAGATCAGTAGCCTCCACTAATAATGCCCCGATTTGGCCAGTGAGGAAGCTGAAGTGTTGGGTGCTCTGAGGTACAGACGAACCAACACGGTTGCGATTGGTACAACGCAGTTTTATTCCATTGAACTATATATACATCAAACTTGGTACTCAGCACGTTGTGACTGTGTGAGTGTCTTGCTTTGAGGTCCTGGCCCTGTGCCGTCTCCAGATGGACTGCCCAGGAGGTGTTGTGTTTCTTGTTTTATACTGTGTCTGCTCTTGTCTGTGATTGGCTGTCGTGTTATGTGTGCTAATTGGTCCATTGCTCTGTCTATCATTATGTATGTGTTATGATGTATGTTTGAATATCATGACATCCCCTCTTTTTTTACAAGATTATGTGCCTACGTGGTTATAAATATAAATGTGTCCTGAGTGCAGCTAAATGTGTGTGTACGCGTAATATTTACATCATGTACATGGAGCTTAACTATATACAAGGGGCGATGTCAGGTGTGACATGCTAACGAGGTTGTACCATAACAAAAAGAAAAACAACGTGGAAATTTGGACCGATCAAACAAAAGCCTGTAACGAGAAAACAGTGACATGTTATAAAACAGTGGTTGCAAAAGTTCAACGTGTGAACAGTCTCGTAAGTCCAGTCTAGTAGGTGGACGACGAATTCGGGTTGACCGCCTCAAGGGTGGGTCGAGAACCACCGGCTGAGGTGCGGGCCTGGCCACGGGCGGCGACAGAAGGGGCATGGTATACGGCAGCTCCACGAAGTCGCTATCAGGAACCAGTGGAGGACACGGCGTCTGTGTAAGGTCCCGTTGCGAGCGTGGAAGCAAGCGAAGAGCTCGGCGATTACGCCTACGCACGGATCCATCGGGCATGCGTACCAGGAACGAGCGGCAAGCCACGCGTCGGAGAACTTCGGCAGGTGCTGACCAGCCACCGTCTGATAGGTGGATGCGGATGTTGTCTCCAGGGGCCAGGGAGGGAAGATCAGTTGCCCGTGTGTCATACGATCTCTTCTGGCGATCGCGCTGCAGTTGCATCCTATGCAGTACCGGAGCATGGTCTATTGTTGGTGCCAGGATGGAAGGCACAGTGGTTCTGAGGGCGTGACCCATCAGCAGCTGTGCTGGTGAGAGGCCAGTGGCTAGTGGGGCCGAGCAATAGGCCGGCAGGGCGAGGCAGAAGTCCGACCCGGCAGCAGCAGCCTTGCAGAGGAGCCGCTTGGCAATGTGAACGCCCTTCTTCACCTTTCCATTTGGCTGGGGGTGCAGAGGGCTGGACCTCACGTGTGTGAAGCCATACGAAGCAGCAAAGGACGACCATTCATGGCTGGCAAAACAGGGCCCATTGTCCGACATGACAGTCATCGGAATGCCGTGGCGAGCGAAAGTGTCTTTGCAGGCCCTGATGACAACAGACAACGTCAAATCGTGCAGGCGTATGACTTCAGGGTAGTTTGAGAAGTAGTCAACTATGATGACATGGTCCCTGCCGAGCGCGTGAAACAGGTCGACACCCGCCTTCGCCCAGAGGGACGTCACCAGCTCATGGGGCAGAAGCGTCTCAGGAGGTTGCGCCGGCTGAAACCTTTGGCAGGTTGTACAGTTGAGCACCATGTTGGCAATATCGTCACTGATGCCCGGCCAGTATACCACCCCTCGGGCCCTCCATCTGCACTTCTCGACCCCCAAGTGGCCTTCGTGTAGTTGGTCGAGAACCAGCTGGCGCATGCTGTGCGGAATCACAATCCGGTCCAGCTTCAGAAGGACACCATCAATGATGGCTAGGTCGTCTCGTACATTGTAGGACTGCGGGCACTGCCCTTTGAGCCATCCTCCCGTCATGTTGCGCATCACGCGCTGCAGAAGGGGGTCGGCCGCAGTCTCTCGGCGAATACGGGCCAGACTGGAGTCATCAGCCGGCAGATTTGCCGATGTGAAAGCCACCTGTGCCTCGACCTGACATACAAACCCCTCCGCATCTGGCGGCATGCTCACTGCTCTGGATAGGGCATCCGCAACGATGAGGTCCTTCCCTGGAGTGTAGACCAGTTGGAAGTCGTACCTCCTGAGTTTAAGTAGGATGTGCTGGAGGCGAGGGGTCATCTCGTTCAGGTCCTTGTTTATTATGCTGACCAGGGGGCGGTGGTCAGTTTCGACAGTGAACCGGGGAAGACCATAGACGTAATCATGGAACTTGTCCAAACCGGTTAGCAAGCCCAGGCACTCTTTTTCGATCTGCGCGTAGCGCTGCTCTGTGGGGGTCATGGCCCGCGATGCATAGGCAACTGGGGCCCATGATGCCGTGTCATCCCGCTGCAGGAGCACTGCTCCAATGCCGGATTGGCTGGCATCAGTTGAGATTTTGGTGGCACGAGACGTGTCAAAAAACGCCAACACTGGTGCCGCGGTGAGTTTGCGTTTGAGCTCCTCCCATTCCAGCTGGTGTGTGTGTTGCCACTGGAACTCTGTGGATTTTCTGACGAGGTGGTACAGAGTCGTCATGTGGGAGGCAAGGTTGGGAATGAACTTCCCCAGGAAGTTGACCATGCCAAGAAAGCGTAGGACAGCTTTCTTGTCGGCCGGCTGCGGCATGGCTGTGATGGCGCTCACCTTGTCTGCATCCGGACGGACCCCTGACCGGGGGATGTGGTCCCCCAGGAACTTCAACTCGGTCTGGCCAAAGGAACACTTGGCTCGGTTGAGGCGCAGGCCGTTTTCCCGTGTGCGGGCAAAAACGCGTTGGAGACGATATATGTGCTCCTGCGGTGTGGTGGACCAGATGATGACGTCGTCCACATATACGCGCACCCCATTTGATGCCTTCCATCATCTGCTCCATGATTCTATGGAAGACCTCGGATGCCGAGATGATGCCAAATGGCATCCGGTTGTAGCAGAACCTGCCGAAAGGGGTGTTGAAGGTGCATAGCTTTCGGCTGGACGGGTCCAGTTGGATCTGCCAAAACACCTTAGAAGCATCCAGTTTCGTGAATATCTTTGCCTGGGCCATTTCACTGGTGATCTCCTCCCGTTTGGGTATGGGATAATGTTCCCTCATGATATTATTATTGAGGTCTTTGGGGTCAATACAGATACGGAGCTCGCCGGAGGGCTTCTTGACACACACCATGGAGCTGACCCATGGCGTGGGCTCCGTGACCCTGGATAGGACCCCTTGGTCCTGGAGATCCTGCAGCTGCTGCTTGAGGCGGTCTTTAAGTGGCGCAGGAACCCTGCGAGGTGCGTGAACGACCGGGATGGCGTCCGGTTTGAGGCGAATTCGGTAGGTGTATGGCAGTGTTCCCATGCCCTCGAATGACTCTTGGTTGTGGGCGAGGAGCGATTGGAGCTGTGTGTTGAACTCTGCATCCGGGAAGTCAGACGTGCCGTCTGGAGAGAGAGAGTGTACTTGTTGCACATGGTAGAGAGCCTTGCATGCCTGTGCGCCCAGCAGGGAGTCCTTCGATGAGCCAACTATCTCGAACGAGCGTGTGGCCATGTGTGTGTTGTGTGTCACCTGGAGCTGGCAGGATCCCATGGCCGGGATAACGTTCCCGTTGAAGTCGACCATCTTGCACCGGGATGGCCGGATTGGTGGTCTGACCTTCATGGTGTAGAAGGCTGACCATGCTATGAGGTTGGCGGAGGCGCCAGTGTCCAGGCGGAAAGTGATCGGCGATCGGTTGACCGTCAGGGTGGCACACCATTCATCGCCCGGATTGATGGTGTTGACCCGGTTCCCATCAATGACCGCAATCCGGAAGGCGTCTTGGTCATCTGTGTCATCGGTTTGGATGTCGTGATGTGGAGGCTGAATGGTCCGCACGTTCCTGCGAGATTGTCGGAGATGTGGAAGATCAACAGGTTGAGCCGCTCAACAGCAGGCAGCGTAGTGGCCCATCTTGCCACAGCGTAGGCATTGTCGGGTTTTTGCAGGACATTGCCCTTTTAAATGTGCAGCTCCACAATTGCCGCATGTCGTGACGTCATGGCGTTCGTTACGCCACTGCGCATGCGCAGTTCGGTCTTGCGTTGGGCGCGCCTGCGCAGCACGTCCCTCAATGTTGCCGTAGGTTTTGGCGCGCACAAACGCAGGAGGCCTTAAAAAGTGCGCGAAACGGCCGCCCTCGTCCGGGCCGCGGGCCGGGAGAGATTCGACTGCCTGGACGTGTTCGGCCTCGTGGGTGGCCTGGCTTGCCGATTCGGTCGTGTGGGACCCCCTCCGCGCCGATTCGGTCACCTGAAATTGGGCATAGCGGCTAGTCGCATTCTCATGCAGGACACAGGCTTCAACTGCAGATGCCAAGGTCAGGCCTTTTATTTTTAGAAGCTGCTGGCATAGGCCGCCGGAGGCAACGCCAAAAATGATCTGGTCTCAGATCATGGACTCTGCGTGGTGCCGTAACCGCAGGACTGCACGAGTATGCGGAGGTGAGTCAGGAAGGACTGAAAGAGCTCATCCCTACCTTGCAGGCGCTGCTGAAAGACAGACCTCTCAAAGATCTCGTTGACCTCAACGTTGAAGTGCTTGTCGAGCTTGAGGAGGACCGTGTCATACTTAGCTTTGTTCTCGCCTTCCGCGAACACCAAGGAGTTGTATACATGGATGGCGTGCTGACCTGCGGTAGTGAGGAGCATGGCAATCTTCGTTTCATCCGAGGCGCCCTGTTTTTCATTGGCTTGCATGAAGAGTTCGAAGCGCTGCTTGAAGAGCGTCCAATTTATGCCCAGGTTCCCAGCGACTTGCAACGGCTGCGGTTTGTTGAGGGTGTCCATGGCTCAGGATGGCAGATTTGCTGGTAGGTTTCGATTCACTTCTGCTACCATGAAGTGTTGGGTGCTCTGAGGTACAGGCGAACCAACACGGTTGCAATTGGTACAACGCAGTTTTAATCCATTGAACTATTTATACATCAAACTTGGTACTCAGCACGTTGTGACTGTGTGAGTGTCTTGCTTTGAGGTCCTGGCCCTGTGCTGTCTCCAGATGGACTGCCCAGGAGGTGTCGTGTTTCTTGTTTTATACTGTGTCTGCTCTTGTCTGTGATTGGCTGTCGTGTTATGTGTGCTAATTGGTCCATTGCTCTGTCTATCATTATGTATGTGTTATGATGTATGTTTGAATATCATACAGAAGCCCAATGGATCATGGCGACTAACCATTGATTATCGGGAACTCAACAAAGTCACCCCCGCAGCAGCCCCCACAGTAGCAACAAGTCCCGAGACCATGCTCAAGCAGGGACTCAATTCGCGATTCTTTACGGTTTTGGATGTCAGTAATGGATTCTGGTCCATTCCATTGGCAAAGGCGTGCCAGTACAAATTTGCCTTCACCTTTAAAGCACAGCAGTACACGTGGACATGCCTGCCACAAGGCTTCCACAACTCCCCCTCCATTTTCCACCGACAGCTGGCAAATGGTTTAGCCAAATTCTCTCGCCCCGAATGTCTGGTACAGTATGTAGACGACCTACTACTGCAGACAGACACCAAGGAAGAGCACATTGAGCTTCTGTCTGAACTCCTAAAACTATTACATTCAATTGGTTGTAAAGTCAATCCCAAAAAGGCCCAGACTTTGGAAGAAAAAGTGGTATATTTGGGAACAATTATCACGCACGGTAAA
The DNA here is from genome assembly GCF_047496885.1 of Scyliorhinus torazame. Lineage (NCBI taxonomy): Eukaryota > Metazoa > Chordata > Chondrichthyes > Carcharhiniformes > Scyliorhinidae > Scyliorhinus > Scyliorhinus torazame. The sequence continues at coordinate 22,246,114 of NC_092738.1, read as the reverse complement.
CGTGAGATCGAGCATAAAAGGATTGACTCGATCACTAAATTGCCCCTTCCCCAGAACGTTTCAGCCCTCCGGTCGTTTTTAGGACTGGTTGGCTACTGCCGAAACCACATTGACAGTTTTGCCAGCAAGGCAGCGCCCCTCTCAGACCTCCTAAAGAAGGGAGCCCCCTGGGAATGGCTTCCTCAGCATACGGATGCTGTGGATTCTTTAAAACAGGCACTCATAGCAGCCCCCGCACTACAGGTTCCAGACCCGCTTTCCCCTTACGCCATAGAGGTAGCGACCACAGACCGCACCCTTTCAGCCGTGCTCCTCCAGGAACGGCACGACCAGTTAAGGAAGCTTACGCTTCCAGAATTTTAGATGCTGTGGAGCAGGGATTTTCAGCCTGTGAGAGGCACCTGCTCGCAGTTTTCTGGGCAGTCCAGTACATTTCACATATTACCGGACTGAAACCCATCACAATTCTGACCGAACACACCCCCAGCCAACTTTTACTGTACGGACGACTCAAGTTTGGCATCACCCAAAAATTCCACATAGCATACATTTTGTATGTTTGCATACAAAATGATCAGGGGGTTGGATAGGGTGGACAGTGAGAGCCTTCTCCCACGGATGGAAATGGCTGGCACGAGGGGACATAACTTTAAACTGAGGGGTAATAGATATAGGACAGAGGTCAGAGGTAGGTTCTTTACGCAAAGAGTAGTGAGGCCGTGGAATGCCCTACCTGCTACAGTAGTGAACTCGCCAACATTGAGGGCATTTAAAAGTTTATTGGATAAACATATGGATGATAATGGCATAGTGTAGGTTAGATGGCTTTTGTTTCGGTGCAACATCGTGGGCCGAAGGGCCTGTACTGCGCTGTATTGTTCGATGTTCTATACCACCCACAGTCGAGTGGTATCGTGGAGCGCATGAATCGGACCCCAAAAACCACCCTCAGAAAAATGGTCCAGCAGAACAACACCACTTGGGACTCAGTCCTCCCTTTTGCGCTGATGTTTTTGCGTAACACTATTTCTACATCCACAGGTTACACCCCACACACTCTCATGACCGGACGCCCCATGAAAGGCACAGAATACTTGTTAGGTTTAGACCTGACCAGCCCCGAAGTAACGGCCCTCACACACGAGAAAGCCGTGGAGCAATTAGTTGCAAATGTTAAAACGGCTCAGTTAGCAGCCGCAGTAAAATTGGGCACCAAAAAGAAACAGAGCAAGGCTTGTTTCAACAAGACAGTGCATGCAACGGAGTACGATATCGGACAGCAAGTGATGCTGTCTGTATATAACCCCAGCACATTCCTGTCACCTAAATACTCGGGTCCGTACTCCATTGCGGACAAAGTAAGCCCTTCCGTTTATAAAATAAAGTACCCCAATGGTAAGACTGCGTGGTTTCATATAAACCAACTGAAGGCTTATGGAACACAGTCGAACCACGCACACCACGTCACGCTCGACGCAGCAGACCACACCCCGCTCACAGCCAACGTAACCCTACCAACCCCCACCACGTCCAGCCCAGCCACGGACTCGACCTCGACTCCACCCCCAAAATATACACTCCGCCCCGGAACGCCCACAGACTGCAGCAGCAGAGACAGCGACTGTGACTCGGACGATAGCCACAGCACGCCTCCCTACTATCCCCATGCAACCGGACCCACACCCAGCGAATCCGACTATGATCCAAGTGATCCCTTCCTGATCACTTTTCTGAACAAACCCCACCACCGACCACCGAACCACACTGACGACCCCGATTTTGTCCCCACCCAACTAGACACCAATTATTGGCACCGTGACAACTCATACCGACTCGTCCGCAACGACGAGAGCAACCCCAACTCACACCATGCAGCCCTTTCAGCCCTAATCCACTCCAGAGTTTGGCACCCGGGAGAAGAGGACGATCTTGGGTCTGACTCCCAAACCGCCAACCCCTTTGCGGCCCTGTTCGCAACCGAGAACTGAGGTGTCCAGATGATGTTTTAAAAGGAACCGCTTGGGAAAAGTGTTGTCCTTTCCGATGGAACCTGCAGAATGTTTTATGTTGTTTTGTAAGTTTGTTAAATGTTGTATGTCCGACAGGAGAATTTTTCTCACTGCCACACGCCCATTAACCTGAAACCTCTGAGCACTTGCCCACAGAGACCCACCGTTGCCACACGCTTATTCAGCGGAACTAGCTTGTCTGCAGATACTTGTTCGGGTATCAGACGCCCGCTCGTAACTGCCCTTCTGGTTCGAAGGATAGAACCACTACGGCAGCCCCACCACGATGACTACATTTTTGCCCGTTCTTGTCGGTTGCTCAGGCAGTGGAGAAATGGCGTGAGACCCGCCCTGCCTGGGAAACCCCCGCTGGTCAATCACGCTCGGGTCGGGGAGATACGGCATTGGTAGCCGTCCTACCCGGGGACTCCATCCAAATCTTACCCGTCGCGGCCTTTTTCATTTCAAAAAGTTTTGTTTGTTTAGGTAACCCTTAGGTTGCCGGCCATCTGCTATTTACATCCTAGAACATTTGGATGGTAAAACAGCACTGGTTCATGATTGGGAAGTGTGCCGTGTCCTAAAATTTGTTTTTTAAAAAGAAAAATGAGGGAGTCACACATAGTGACCAATTATAAAGGGAATAATTGGCACCAAAGGACAGACACACTAGCATACCAGATATTAAACAAAGATAGTTACAGACACTAGACTTGTTTCTACAGAACTCCAGAAGCTCCAGGACCGGAGAACACAAAGAAAGAAAAGGAACGAGAACAGCCATAAGGACTGCCTTCATATTGATCAACATACTGTATATGAACCTTTGGTTGCGCGTGACCGCGAACCCCATGACTTCAACCCCCCCCCCCCCCCCCCCCCCCAGCCATTAATGTTTCACTGCCCCGCAGTACCCAGAGCCCAGTCACCAGCGACACTACATCTTCCAGGTGTGCCAGGTTCATAACCTGGTACTCCCTGTCCTATGTGATCGAAACACTGTTAGCGTTGGCGATACTCTGCTGTGTAGTGCAGACTATGCGCCTACGAAAATGGAGAAGGAGAGCCTACCGCGCTCGAACCCCGGTCTATAGGATCAGATCCCCTATGTTCGGTTACGACCAGACCCCCGACCCCCGCCATCTATTATAAAACAATAAAGTGCATTCACTTGCGTTTATTGTTGTTGTAAATAAAGAGATGTAAAAAACTTTTTCATGAGCAAAAAAATTGTATGATCCTGAGCTTGACTGCCAAGCCAGGAAAGACTGTATGAAATGCTGTGATTTTGTTGTATAATTGAGGAAGGTAGGATAATGGAATGTTTAGCGAGGGTAGTATACTAAGGATAAGTTAGAGGTTCCAAGTTTGTTGTTTTGTAATGCATGTCCCTGTCTGACATAGCGCCCTTAGAATTGTTAGTTAAAAAATTTTGTGCATAGCTATGGTCAGTGCAGAGGCCATGTAGGAGGTGTCCCCCCCGGTCAGGGAATGGAAAGTAACAATAATGATGTGATCCTTCACGCTTCGTGTTAGGATCACAAGGAGGGAATGTAGCCATGTAAAATGGCTAACTCCCGATTAGAATGGCCAAACCCCGATTTAAAATGGCGAACGGAAGAGGCTGATGGGAAAATCAGCCAACAGGACTCAAACAGACAGCTGCAGGTAAAACAGTGTATTCGCCTCTGGGGAGGCCAGACAGAATCGATATCTCCAGCCATCAACATAACAACACACCAGCCATCTGCATATAAATTAGGAATCCCCGGGAACAATATGCTACAAATTAGACACACAAAGCCAACCCAGACTTTTCGGTGCCAGCAGGAGCTTACACAAAGAGAGGTGAATGACCACCTCAAAACCGCCCATCGATCAAGGAATCGTTCCAGCATTGGAGAATATCGAACCAAGTGATTGGGACCAAGTCCAATCACTTGGAACCAGGTACAAGGTCCGCCTCGAGAGGTGGGAAGCCCCTGGGGACTATAAGAATAGGGGCCAAGTTCAAATCAACCCTTCTTCTCCTCTCCGCACCCTTCAAGACCCTTCTGCTTACCCTCTGCAACAGCCGCGAGAAATAGTAAGTCTTACTCCAACGCTCGCTACGAGATAGGCACTCCTGACTATCGACCTGTACCAGCTTGGAATCCCGCAGGCTCAGAACCCATACGAAAGGCCATTCGTTTCCCTGACCTGGTGGGCCATTTCCAAAGTTAAGTATTGGTCTGTTAGTTGTAGGAAGTAGCTTAGAAGTAGAATTACTGCATAAGTATTGATTGCTGTATATAATAAATGTGCGTTGATTTAACTCTTACTAAGCGGTGTGTTGGATTCTTGATCATTACTCGGACTTGAACCACGTGGCGGTATCAGAAAGATACCTGCCGACTCAAGAGCAAAGGTGACAGAACAAAAGCAATTAAACTAAGGCTAAAACGAGCAACATTATGTTCTTATCTGTGATGCTTGGGACCTCAAGAGGAGATTGAGACAGATCATCCACTCAGCATGTCTGGCTGAAGATTGTTGCGAATGCCTCAGCCTTGTCTTTTGCACATATGTGCTGGGCTCCTCCATTATTGAGGATGGGGATATTTGTAGAGCCTCCTCCTCCAGTGAGTTGTTTAATTGTCCACCACCATTCACGGCTGGATGTAGCAAGACTGCAGAGCTTAGATCTGATGTGTTCGCTGCGGAGCTTTGTCACCGTCTGGCTGGTATACCCCCAAATTATATAAATCCAAGTGAAATGGGGTGATTGGCTTTGTGTATTTATTTAACCCAACTTGTGCTGTTAGCAACAAAGTTTGAAGCTCGCAAGGTTCCCTTTCCCTTGGATACCTTGTCCCGACCCAACAGTTATGTTGAAAAAGAAGCCAATTTAACCAGGCTTTCCTGAATTAAGATCAAGGAAGGTTATTAACGCTTAAAAAGGTAAAGAGAAATGGGAAAACACACACTTCTACATTCATACAGATTAGAAATAAGAATTGTGTCCAATAGTAGGTAAATATAAATAAAGTGTTATATGGAACAGTCTTTAAGTTGCGAGGAGTAGATGATAATATGTTGTGGCCAACACATGTTGATTCCAGTAGTTGATTCTTCGGTTCAGGTGCTCTGTAGTTCGGTAGAGAGATTTCAGTTCTTTTTCCAGCTGTGATCCTTCCGCTGGCTGATTGACTTTCACAATCAGGGAGAGAGTTTGAGATGTTCCTGCAAAAGCTGCCTATTTTTGAAGGGCCCTGCCTCAGATTCTGTATCACCTTCAGTGTGGCAAACTTCCAGCTGCTTTTCTCACAGCGCACATGTACAGACCAACAACCAAACAAACACTGGGCAACTCTCTAAGTTACTTTTTAACCCCCATCTTTGTATATTCGAACTGGAATCTGCTAGGCAGTCTGGGCAATTATACCCAGGGTCCTTGGGATGAGATAGCTATTATGTTCCTTTGTCTTTACCAGCGATGGTAATCAGTCTTTGGATTCTTTTAGAATGATCTTCCCTGCAGCCACAGGGAGGGGTTCTACTGTTCCTCAGACTCAAGAGATACCACCTGCAACCACTCCTGTCAGTGGCTCGTTGTACATTCTCAGCCATCATCGGGATCTGTGTCCATTTCTAAAATATAAAACTCAGGGGCGGGATTCTCTGCAAACCGGCGGGGCGGGCCACTCCGGTGCGAAGGAGCGGCGTGAACCACTCCGGCGTCAGGCCGCCCCGAAGGTGCGGAATCCTCCGGACCTTCAGGGGCTAGGCCGGCGCCGGAGTGGGTTGCGCTGCGCCGGCCGGAGTTGGTGCCATGCCAACCGACGGCGAAGGACCTCCGCCGGCCGGCGCGAGTTGGCGCATGCGCTGGAGCGCCAGTGTGTGCTGACGTCATCCCAGCGCATGCACAGGGGGGGTTCTTTACCGCGCCGGCCATCGCGGACCGTTACACCGGCCGGCGCGGAGTAATAGAGTGTCCCCACGGCACAGGCCCGCCCTCGGATCCGTGGGCTCCAATCTGATCAATGGTAATCCCCAAGATGCTGATAGTGATTATTCAGTAATTCCATTGAATGTCAGGGGGAAATGTTTTCATTCTCTCTTGTTGGAGATGGTCATTGCCTAGCTACTTTGTGCTAGGTATGGCCCCAACCAGCGGAGAGTTTTCTCCCTGATTCCCATTGACTCCAGTTTTTCTAGAGCTCTTTGATGCCATACTCGGTCAAGTGCAGCCTTGATGTCAAGGGCACTCACCCTCTCCTCACCTCCTGGCTCACCTCCTAGCGATCGAAAACTAGCTGGACGAACTTAATGCTAGACTTCCGTCTCAGAGGGAAGACATAAGAACATAAGAACTAGGAGCAGGAGTAGTCCATCTGGCCCCTCGAGCCTGCTTCACCATTCAATGAGATCATGGCTGATCTTTTGTGGACTCAGCTCCACTTTCCGGCCCGAACACCATAACCCTTAATCCCTTTATTCTTCAAAAAACTATCTATCTTTATCTTAAAAACATTTAATGAAGGAGCCTCTACTGCTTCACTGGGCAAGGAACTCCATAGATTCACAACCCTTTGGGTGAAGAAGTTCCTCCTAAACTCAGTCCTAAATCTACTTCCCCTTATTTTGAGGCTATGCCCCCTAGTTCTGCTTTCACCCGCCAGTGGAAACAACCTGCCCGTATCTATCCTATCGATTCCCTTCATAATCTTATATGTTTCTATAGGATCCCCCCTCATCCTTCTAAATTCCAACGAGGACAGTCCCAGTCCACTCAACCTCTCCTCGTAATCCAACCCCTTCAGCTCTGGGATTAACCTAGTGAATCTCCTCTGCACACCCTCCAGTGCCAGTACGTCCTTTCTCAAGTAAGGAGACCAAAACTGAACACAATACTCCAGGTGTGGCCTCACTAACACCTTATACAATTGCAGCAGAACCTCCCTAGTCTTAAACTCCATCCCTCTAGCAATGAAGGACAAAATTCCATTTGCCTTCTTAATCACCTGTTGCACCTGAAAACCAACGTTTTGTGACTCATGCACTAGCACACCCAGGTCTCTCTGCACAGCAGCATGTTTTAATATTTTATCATTTAAATAATAATCCCTTTTGCTGTTATTCCTACCAAAATGGATAACCTCACATTTGTCAACATTGTATTCCATCTGCCAGACCCTAGCCAATTCATTTAGCCTATCCAAATCCCTCTGCAGACTTCCAGTATCCTCTGCACTTTTTGCTTTACCACTTATCTTAGTGTCGTCTGCAAACTTGGACACATTGCCCTTGGTCCCCAACTCCAAATCATCTGTGTAAATTGTGAACGGTTGTGGGCCCAACACTGATCCCTGAGGGACACCACTAGCTACTGATTGCCAACCAGAGAAACACCCATTAATTCCCACTCTTTGCTTTCTATTAATTAACCAATCCTCTATCCATGCTACTACTTTCCCCTTAATGCCATGCATCTTTATCTTATGCAGCAACCTTTTGTGTGGCACCTTGTCAAAGGCTTTCTGGAAATCCAGATATACCACATGGTTCACCAATTCTTCACCAAGGCTTCTCAATTCATCGGGCGGATCGCACCTCGTCATGAGACAAAGCAAAGGGTGGAGGGGTTTGCCTCCTCATCAACTCCTGGTACTTGGATGTGGCGACCCTGGCGACCTACTGCTCCCCGGACCTGGAATACCTGACCGTGAAGTGCCGCCCATACTATCTTCCACGTGAGTTCACTTCAGCCATTATCACAGCGGTCTACATCCCACCCCAGGCAGAAGTGAGGAAGGCGCTGGACGAACTGTACACAGCTATAAACAAGCATGAAACATAGAACATAGAACATAGAGCGATACAGCGCAGTACAGGCCCTTCGGCCCACGATGTTGCACCGAAACAAAAGCCATCTAACCTACACTATGCCATTATCATCCATATGCTTATTCAATAAACTTTTAAATGCCCTCAATGTTGGCGAGTTCACTACTGTTGCAGGTAGGGCATTCCACGGCCTCACCACTCTTTGAGTAAAGAACCTACCTCTGACCTCTGTCCTATATCTATTACCCCTCAGTTTAAAGCTATGTCCCCTCGAGCTAGCCATTTCCATCCGCGGGAGAAGGCTCACACTGTCCACCCTATCTAACCCCCTGATCATTTTGTATGCCTCTATTAAGTCTCCTCTTAACCTTCTTCTCTCTAACGAAAATAACCTCAAGTCCATCAGCCTTTCCTCATAAGATTTTCCCTCCATACCAGGCAACATCCTGGTAAATCTCCTCTGCACCCGCTCCAAAGCTTCCACGTCCTTCCTATAATGCGGTGACCAGAACTGTACGCAATACTCCAAATGCGGCCATACCAGAGTTTTGTACAGCTGCAACATGACCTCATGACTCCGGAACTCAATCCCTCCACCAATAAAGGCCAACACTCCATAGGCCTTCTTCACAACCCTATCAACCTGGTTGGCAACATTCAGGGATCTATGTACATGGACACCTAGATCCCTCTGCTCATCCACACTTCCAAGAACTTTACCATTAGCCAACTATTCCGCTGTGTGCTTAGCCCCCTACAGACGACTGTGTGGAAAAATTTGGTTCCATCTCCATCTACAAGTTTGCTGACAACACGACCATAGTGGGTCGGATCCCAAACAACGACGACCAGAATACAGGAGGGAGATAGAGAACCTAGTGGAATGGTGTAATGACAACAATCTATCCCTCATTGCCAGCAAAACTAAGGAGCTGGTCATTGCCTTCAGGAAGCAAAGTACTGTACACACCCGTGTCTGCATCAACGGGGCCGAGGTGGAGATGGTTGACAGCTTCTAATTCCTAGGTGTGCACATCACCAAAAATCTGTCCTGGTCCATCCACGTCGACGCTACGACCAAGAAAGCACAACAGCGCCTATACTTCCTCAGAAAACTAAGGAAATTCGGCATGTCCACACTGATTGGAAGGCTGTGACGAGCGGCGTTCCACAGGGATCAGTTCTGAGGCCTTTGTTGTCCGTGGTGTATATTCATGATTTGTAAGAAAATGTAGCTGGTCTGATTAGTAAGTTCGCAGCTGACACAAAAATTGGAGGAGTCGCGGATAGTGAAGAGGATTGTCAAAGTATACAGCAGGATTTAAACTGATTGGGCAGAGAAATGGCAGATGGAGTTTAATTTTGCCAAGTGTGAGGTAATGCATTTTGGAAGGTGCAATAAATGTAGGAATTACACAATAAATGGTAGAAGTCTTGCGAGTTCTGACAGACAGAGAGATCTGGGCGTGCATGTTCACCGATCACTGAAAGTGGCAATGCATGTGGATAGGGTGGTCAAGAAGGCATACGGCATGCTGGCCTTCATCGGTCAGGGCATTGAATATAAAAATTGGCAAGTCATGTTGCAGCTGTACAGAACCATAGCTGGGCCTCATTTGGAATATTGTGTACAATTCTGGTTGCCACACTGCCAGAAGGATGTGGATGCTTTGGAGAGGGTACAGAAACGGTTTACTAGGATGTTGTCTGGTATGGAGGGCATTAGCTGTGAGGAGAGGTTAGGTAAACTCGGTCTGTTCTCACTGGAACAACGGAGGTTGAGAGGCGACCTGATAGAGGTCTACAAGATTATGACTGGCATGGACAGAGTGGATAGTCAGATGCTCTATCCTAGGGTAGGAGAGTCAAGTATTAAGGGACATAGGTTTAAAGTACGTGGGGAAAAGTTTAGAACTGATATGCGAGGCACGTTTTTTACACAGAGGGTGGTAAATGTATGGAACGTGCTGCCTGGGGAGTTGATGGGAGCAGATACGATCGCGGCATTTAAGGGGCAACTAGACAAATATATGAATAGGGTGGGAATGGAAGGATACGGACTCCGTAAGTGCATAAGGTTTTAGTTTAGGCAGGTACCATGGTCGGCGCAGGCTTGGAGGGCCGAAGGGCCTGTTCCTGTGCTGTATTGTTCTTTGTTCTTTGACTCATCAATTTTTGCAGATGCACCATAGAAAGCATCCTATCTGGTGGCATCACAGCCTGGTATGGCAACTGCTCGGCCTAAGACTGCAAGAAATTTCAGAGAGTCGTGAATTCAGCCCAGTCCATCACACAAACCCGTCTCCCATCCATTGACTCCATCTACACCTCCCGCTGCCTTGGGAAAGTGGGCAGCAGACTTCCGGTTGCGGCAGGGATGAGCTAGCCGCACGTTTCGGCGGCTCCAGCTCCGACGGAACTTCGGGCTCTTTTAAGAGCCCCAACGGGGACTTGGACGGCCGTAAAACCCGGTGCGAGGCACGAGGGAAGGGAGTCCCCCCGAACGACGGAGGGAAAAACCGGCGGCGGCGGCTGCAGCCCGAAGGATCTGCAGCCAGAAGGTCAGAGGGAGTGGAGCAAAATGACGGCGGAGAAACCACAGGTGACATGGGGGCCTGAGCAGGACGAGGTGGTGAGACGGTGTGTGGACCTGCTGAAGAAGGAGGTAATGACCCCGTTGTTACAGGCAATTGAGGGGCTTAAGGAGACTTTAAAGACCCAGGAGACTGAACTTCGCGTGGTGGAGCAGAAGGTATCAGGTATTGAGCACGAGGTCCTGGGCCTGGCGGTCAAGACTCAGACGCACGAGGCACTTCATAAAAAGTGTGCTGATAGGATTGAGGCCCTTGAAAATGGAGCGCGAAGGAAGAACCTCAGGATACTAGGTCTCCCTGAGGGTGTGGAAGGAGTGGACTGTGGAGCGTACGCAAGTAAGATGCTGAGCTCACTGATGGGTGCTGAGGCCCCTGCGGGCCCCATGGAGGTGGAGTGGGCAAATCGGATCCCGGCGAGAAGACCAAAAGCGGGAGAACCACAGGGTGATAATCGTGCGATTCTACCGCCTTAAGGACAGAGAAGAGGTCCTGAGATGGGCTAAAAAGGTGCGGAGTAGCAGATGGGAGAATGCGGTGGTAAGGATCTACCAGGATTGGAGTGCGGAGGTGGCGAGAAGGAGGGCGAGCTTCAACCGAGCCAAAGAGGTTTTGCACAAAAGGAAGGTGAAGTTCGGGATGCTGCAGCCGGCAAGACTATGAGTCACGCATCAGGAGAGACACTATTATTTCGAGACGACGGAGGAAGCATGGTCCTTCATCAATGAAGAGAAACTGGACCGGAACTGAGGGACTGATGCTGCAGGGAACTGTTATTGTTGTTATTATTGTTTTTGTTAATGGGATGATGAAAGTTAATCGAGAGGTAAACAGGGAAGGGGGGGGACACTGGGGAAATGTGGGTGCCGGTGAGGGGGGAGAGGCGGGACATAGTCAGAGAATGGGGAAGGAGAGGGGGAGGGGAAAGGGAGCTGCGCCATAAGAGGCGGATCAGGTAAAGGGATGTTCCCGCGCCAGAAAGAATAAGGCGGGAAAACAGGCGCAAGGCGGATGGGAGTTCCCTCACACCAGGGGGGCCGAGGAGCGAGCAGGAGTAGCCGGGGTCAGTTGAAGTCAGCTGACTTACGGAAGTGATATGGGGGGAGCAATCAAGCTAGGTAGGGATCTAGCGGGGGGGTGGGGGGACAACTGGGTTGCTGCTGCGGAAATCCAAAAGGAAATGGCTAAAGAGAGGGTGGTCGGGGGCGGAATGCGACGCTGGGGGAGCGAGCGGGAGTGCGGAGGCGGGATATGGGACTGGCCTAGAGAAGGTAATGGCTAGTCGACACGGGAGGGGGGCAGGTAGCCCCCCAGTGAGGCTGATCACGTGGAACGTGAGAGGCCTGAATGGACCGATAAAAAGGGCCCAAGCGCTCGCGCATTTGAAAGGACTAAGGGCAGACGTGGTTATGCTCCAAGAGACGCACCTAAAGGTGGCGGACCAAGTTAGGCTAAGGAAAGGATGGGTGGGACAGGTGTTCCACTCAGGACTGGACGCAAAGAACAGAGGGGTGGCCATTTTGGTGGGGAAATGGGTAGCATTTGAAGCAAAGAACATCGTAGCAGATAGTGGAGGTAGATATGTAATGGTGAGTGGTAGGCTGGAGGGAATGGAGGTCATGTTGGTTAATGTGTATGCCCCAAATTGGGACGATGCGGGGTTCATGAGACGGATGCTGGGGCGTATTCCGGACCTGGAGGCAGGAAATGTGATTTTAGGAGGGGACTTCAATACGGTGCTGGACCCGGGGCTAGATAGATCCAGCTCAAGGACTGGAAGAAGGCCGGCAGCGGCCAAGGTACTTAAGGGGTTTATGGGCCAAATGGGGGGAGTGGATCCATGGCGATTTCTTAGACCCAGGGCTAGGGAGTTTTCCTTCTTCTCCCACGTCCATAAAGTGTACTCCCGGATAGATTTTTTTGTTTTAGGAAGGTCGTTGATCTCTAGGGTGGAAGAAGCTGAATACTCAGCCATAGCGGTTTCGGATCATGCCCCACATTGGGTGGACCTGGAAGTAGGAGAGGACAGGGAGCAGAGAACACTCTGGCGATTAGATGTGGGACTGATGGCGGATGAGGGAGTGAGTGCAAGAGTGAGGGGGTGTATCGAGAGATACCTGGAGGTCAATGACGACGGCGAGGTCCCTGTGGGAGTGGTCTGGGAAGCACTAAAAGCGGTGGTCAGAGGAGAGCTGATTTCTATTGGGGCCCACAAAAGGAAAACAGAGGCCAAGGAAAGGGATAGATTACTGGGGGAGACTTTAAGGGTGGACAGGGTATTTGCAGAGACCCCGGAGGAGGAGCTGTACAGGGAGAGGAGACGACTCCAGACCGAGTTTGAACTTCTGACCACCAGAAAGGCGGAGGTACTGTGGAGGAAGACACAGGGGAGGAGGTATGAATATGGGGAAAAGGCTAGTCGCCTGTTGGCGCACCAACTGCGAAAGAGGGCAGCAGCGAGGGAGATAGGAGGAATTAGGGATGAAAGGGGAGACACTGTGCGAAGGGCAGGAAAGATAAATGAGGTGTTTAAGACCTTTTATGAAGACCTGTATAGGTCTCAGCCCCCAGAGGGAGAGGAGGGGATGCGGCAGTTCCTGGACCAGCTGAGGTTCCCGAAAGTGGAGGAGCAGGCGGTGGCAGGCCTGGGGGCGCCGATTGAGGTGGACGAGGTTATTAAGGGACTGGGAAGCATGCAAGCAGGGAAGGCCCCGGGGCCGGATGGGTTCCCGGTGGAATTCTACAGAAAATATGTGGACTTGTTGGCCCCGTTGTTGGCGAGGACGTTCAATGAGGCCAGGGAAGGGGGGACACTACCCCCGACGATGTCGGACGCGATGATATCGCTAATTTTGAAGAGGGACAAAGATCCGTTGCAGTGTGGGTCCTATAGACCTATTTCACTATTGAACGTGGACGCCAAACTGCTAGCAAAGGTGCTGGCATCGAGGATAGAGGACTGTGTCCCAGGGGTGGTGCACGAAGACCAGACAGGGTTCGTAAAAGGGAGACAATTGAATGTTAACGTGCGACGGCTATTAGGGGTGATAATGATGCCCTCAGTGGACGGGGAGGCAGAGATAGTGGCGGCAATGGACGCAGAGAAGGCATTTGATAGGGTGGAGTGGGAATATTTATGGGAAGTGTTAAGGAGGTTTGGGTTTGGGAACGGATTTATTCGCTGGGTTAGACTACTTTATGGGGCACCGACGGCAAGCATAGTTACAGGTCGACATAGATCGGAGTATTTCCGATTATATAGGGGAACAAGACAGGGATGCCCGCTGTCTCCATTGTTGTTTGCGCTGGCAATTGAACCTCTGGTCATGGCGCTGAGAGACTCCAGGAAATGGAGAGGGGTGACTAGAGGGGGAGAAGAACACCGAGTCTCGTTATACGCGGATGACCTATTGCTATACGTGTCGGACCCAGCGGGGGGGATGACAGAGGTTATGCGAATCTTGAGGAGGTTCGGGGAATTTTCGGGGTATAGATTAAACATGGGGAAGAGTGAATTATATGTGATACATCCAGGGGACCAGAGTAGAGAGATAGAAGGCTTACCGCTAAGGAAAGTGGAAAGAAACTTCCGATACTTGGGGATTCAGATCGCTAGGAGCTGGGGAACCTTGCACAGACTTCATCTGACACAGCTGATAGAACAAATGGAGGAGGACTTTAAGAGGTGGGACATGCAGCCTTTATCACTGGCGGGCAGGGTGCAAGCAATTAAGATGATGGTCCTCCCGAGGTTCTTATTTGTATTTCAATGTCTCCCTATTTTAATCACCAGGACCTTTTTTAATAAAATAGATAGGAGCATTACGAGCTTTGTGTGGGCAGGGAAAGTTCCGAGAGTAAGGAGGGGGTTCCTTCAGCGCAGTAGGGACAGAGGAGGACTGGCACTACCGAACTTGGGAGATTATTATTGGGCCGCCAATGTGGCAATGATACGTAGATGGATGATGGAGGGTGAGGGAGCGGCGTGGAAAAGGCTGGAGAGAAGGTCCTGTAAAGGGACGAGTCTAGAGGCGCTGGTGACGGCGCCCCTACCGTTCTCACCGAAAAAGTACACCACGAACCCGGTGGTGGCGGCAACACTGAACATATGGGGACAGTGGAGGCGACAGAGAGGGGTGCGGGGAGCCCTGGTGGGGTCCCCTATCAGGAACAACCATAGGTTCGCCCCAGGAAGAATGGATGGAGGATTTCAAAGCTGGTACCAGTTGGGAATTAGGAAGGTGGGAGATTTATTCATAGATGGGACTTTTGCGAGCTTGGGAGCACTGGAGGAAAAGTATAAGTTACCCCGGGGGAATTTCTTGAGATATATGCAGGTGAGGGCGTTTACAAGACAACAGGTGAGGGAATTTCCGCGGCTCCCGACACAGGGGATACAGGACAGGGTGCTTTCAGGGGTGTGGGTCGGAGAGGGCAAGGTGTCAGAGATTTATAGTGAGATGAGGGAAGAGGGGGAGGAGTCGGTGGGCGAACTAAAAAGAAAGTGGGAAGAAGAATTAGGGGAGGAGATAGAGGAGGGTATGTGGGCTGATGCCCTAAGCAGGGTAAATTCCTCTTCCTCATGCGCCAGGCTTAGCCTGATTCAATTTAAGGTGCTACATAGAGCACACATAACGGGGGCAAGATTGAGCAGGTTCTTTGGAGTGGAGGACAAATGTGGGAGGTGTGGCGGGAGCCCGGCAAACCACGCACATATGTTTTGGGCATGCCCGGCACTGGAAGGGTATTGGAAGGGAGTGACGGAGTGATTTCGCAGGTGGTGAAGGCCCGGGTCAAACCAGGCTGGGGGTTAGCTCTATTTGGAGTTGCGGAAGAGCCGGGAGTGCAGGAGGCGAAAGAGGCCGACGTTGTAGCCTTTGCGTCCCTAGTAGCCCGGCGCAGGATCCTACTCATGTGGAAGGAGGCGAAACCCCCCGGACTGGAGGCCTGGGTAAATGATATGGCGGGGTTTATTAAACTGGAGCAGATAAAGTTTGCCCTGAGAGGATCGGCTCAAGGGTTCACCAGGCGTGGCAGCCATTCCTCGACTACCTAGAGGGAAGACGGATGACCAGCAGCAGCAACCCAGGGGGGAGGGGAGGGGGGGAGGAGGCTCAGTTGAGTACAGGTCAATAGAGTACGAGGTTTTGTTACTTGTATATTATTATTATTATTGTTAAAAAGTTTAAAAATTTCTGTCTTGTTACTGTTATCGTTTCGCTTGTTTTGTAAGCAGGAAAAATGTTGCTCAGGGAAAAAAAATTTCAATAAAATATATTTTTTTAAAAAAGGGAAAGTGGGCAGCATAATCAAAGACCCCTCCCACCCGGCTTACTCACTCTTCCAACTTCTTCCATCGGGCAGGAGATACAAAAGTCTGAGAACACGCAAGAACAGACTCAAAAACAGCTTCTTCCCCACTGTTACCAGACTCCTAAACGATCCTCTTATGGACTGACCTCATTAACACGACACCCCTTTTGACTTCCGGTGACGGCGGGCAGGAGGCAGCCGCGCGTTGGAGGGCTCCCGTTCGGGAACGGCATTTTCGCGGAGTAACGCCCGGTCCTCGGGCCAGCGACGGCAGTAAAAGTCGGGGGATAGCACAAGGAGAAGAAGGATGTCGAAAATCACCAAAAAAACGACCGGGAAAAAAGCGGCTGAAAGTCCGTTGGAGAGGGGAAAGGTCACCGCGGGGTCAACAAAGAAAATGGAGGCTGGAGCACCAGGGGAGGCCGCAGTGCTTACGGCTGAAGAACTAACTAAGGTGATGGCTGCGGAATTTGAAAAGCAGTTGGCGCAGATTGCGAAATGCATGGAGACGGTGAGGAAGGAGATGAGGGAGGTTTTGAGTGTTCTGGTGGAGGAGGCGGTTTCCCCGGTGAGGACGGAGGTGGCGAGCGCAGTGGCGGAGGTGTGAGAGCAAGGGGAGGCGCTGAAGGAAGTGGAGAAGACGTTATTGCAGCACGGTGATCAACTTGCCTCGATGGGGAAAGAGATGCGGAAGGTGATGGACACGAACAAGAATCTGCGAGGAAAAATAGAAGATCTGGAAAACAGATCCAGGCGACAGAATTTGAGGGTCGTGGGGCTGCCCGAAGGAGTTGAAGGACCAAAGCCGACTGAGTATTTTGCCGCGATGCTGGCAAAACTACTGGGGGAGGGGGAGGACCCCTCCTGATATGAACTGGATCGGGCTCATCGGTCGTGGAGGCCTGTACCAAAGGCGAGTGAGCCGCCAAGGGCAGTGACTCTGTGCTTCCGTAGGTACAGGGTGAAGGAGAAGGTCCTGAGCTGGACCAAGCAGAAGCGGGTGGTGCAGTGGGCTGGAGCTGGTATACGTGTATACCAGGACTTTACGGTGGAGCTGGCGAAGAGGCGGGCTGCCTTCAACCGGGTGAAGAGGGCACTGTACATTGGCAAGGTGCAGTGTGGCATTGTATATCCAGCGAAGCTGAGGGTGACTTACAAGCTCAGGGACTTTTATTTTGGAACGGCGGAAGCAGCGGAGGAGTTTGCGAAGGCAGAAGGACTGTGGCAGAACTGACAAATTGAGGAATGGTCATGTGCCGATGTAACCTCATGACTGTATTTTCTTCTTTTTTGTATCACTGCGCGCGGGTGTAGAGGCTAAAGGAGCCAATGTTGCATATATTTGGACAAGGGAAGGGACGGGACTTTCACTCGAAAGGAGGGCTCTTTGGGGTGTAGGTGGATATGCGGGGTTTGTGTGCTAAAAGGGGATCTTTGGGCTTTCCAAGGGCCGGGCAAGGGGGAAAGGGACCCGGGCGGGGGCCTCCACGCTGGCCGGTTTAAGCCGGCCAGTGAACGGGAGTGAGGTGGGGGGGAGGGGCTGCGGCCATCGGAGCCTGGCAGAACAGGGTCCGAGTGGTCTAGCCGGGGTGGAAAGTTGGGGGGAGGGAACCGAGGTTGGGAGGAGGAGTTTTACAAGAGGCAGTGGACGGGAGGGGCTGGAGACTTGGGGGTGGGGGGGTACAACTTTGGGGTATCATGTACGGTACTCTCTTAGAGGCTGGGTGGCGTTGGTTGGGGGTGGGGGGGTGGGAGCTGTGTAAGATTAAGGGTGACTACGGGTAATCCCGGATTTATTTTTGTCATTTGTTTATGTAAACATGCGGGTTGAGGTTTGGGGGTTGGTGGGTGGGTGGGATCGTTGTTATTATGGGGACTGACATATCTTGTTGATTATTGTTTATTGTTGATGGGTGTAAATGTGGGAGAAAACGTGAAAAAGGAGAATAACAATTTTTTTTTTTTAAAAAACAAACACCACCCCTTTATGCTTCACCTGATGCCGGTGTTTGTGTATTTACATCGTGGACATTGTGTTGCCCTTTTATGTATTTTATTTTTTTTCATGCACTAAATGATCTGTTTGAGCTGCTCGCAGAAAAATACTTTTCACTGTACCTCGGTACATGTGACAATAAACAAATCCAATCCAATGAGGCAAAAGTGAGCCCTACTAGGATCTCCAGGCCAGTATCATGACCTGGAAGGTCTTGCAGGCGGAGCAAGGAATTCTCAGGAATATTGACTGTGGCCACCAGCCTTCACCTCGTAGGCACCAAACCTGTGCCCATACTTCAATGTTGAAAACATCTCAATGTGATTACACAGCTGGCTCAAGTCAACCCTGGTGCTTGTGTAACATCCTTTGCAATTTCTTTTGCGGGGGGGGCGGGGGGGGGGGGGGTGGGGGGGCGGGGGAGAAGTCACCATTTCCTCCCACTGACTGGAATATTACATGTTGACAAAGCTTTTCATCTTGCACTCAACAGGACAAGTGCAAGAATACAACTTTTTTAAGGATCGTAACAATTTATCCGACAGGAGTAAAGGGTGTTGCTTGGTTGGCAATTTGACATTCTTGCCTTTGTCCTGTTGAAAACCTTTGGCAACATGTCTCTTTTTCCAACAATATTCTTCTATACTACCAACCCAAACTGAGTGAGGTGAAGGGACATTGACTCACAAGATTGATATATACATATATATTTTCACAAAAATAAATAACTAATGGACAATTTTCCCTTCAAGCTTACATTCAAGCTGCTCCGGGCTGGTTGCCCAGCAATGAGGGAGAGTGAGGGCCTGATGTGGGAGTGACTCATTTCTTTTCCTCCCTCCTTGTGATGGAAGGGCTCATTCGTTTTTTTAATTCATTTCCGGGATGTGGGCGTCACTGGCTCGGCCAGCATTGATAGCCTATCTCTAGTTGCCCTCCCAAAGGTAGTGGTGGGCTGCCTTCTTAAACCGCTGCAGTCCCTGAGGTGTAGGTGGATGTACTTACTGCTCACTACCACCTTCTGATGGGGAACTAGGGATGGGCAATAAATGCTGGCCTACAGCGATGCCCACATCCCGCAAATGAATTTTTTAAAACGGCGGTTCGGGAAGGAATTCCAGGATTTTGACCCAGCGACAGTGAAGGAACGGCGATATATTTCCATGCCAGGGTGGTGAGTGACTTAGAGAGGAACCTCCAAGTGGTGATGTTCCCATGTATCTGTTGCTCTTGTACTTCTAGATGGTAGCGGTGGTGGGTTTGGAAGGTGCTGCCGAAGGTACCTTGATGAGTTCCTGCAGTGCATCTGAGTAGATTTCCACTGTAGTATGACCAAGGTTGGAAAGTCAGTGTTAAATGTGGGAGTCCCAGACACAAACTCAACTACACCCATTCCGGTGTGAGATCCATCCTTTCCTCAGTTACATGCTGTTGTGATTCAGTGAATGGCAGACTCGTGGTTGGAATGAAGCTATTTATTAAGTTTAACAGGAAGGCCAAAAGTAAAATGTTATTCCAGAGGTACAGTGGTAGCAACAGACAAAAGATGGAGGGACTACTTTACCTCTCCACATTCTGCAACTTTATGTAAGGTCAGACAACATGAAACTGCAACATTACCCATGAACCATTAACAGTTGGCAAGAGTGAATATGACTGACACAAGAGTTTCTGTTGAGTAAAAGCCCGCAGTTATCAAGTGGTGAAGTCAATGTTTAATATCACACTTCTCAATCTCCCTCTCATGCAATTAACTGGAGATTCTTAATGTTCTATACAGAGAAATATATGCTCATTTAGTTATTCCTCTGATATGATTCTTCCATACCCATAGCATAGTCATTATTACTGATAACATGCTTCATAATGCTGAAGAAGAGGGATTCATTTACTCAACTGGAATTAAATGCAGGAAGGCTATCTACCCAAAAGCAATTAAACAAAGTGACAAATGGGCTAGCCCGATTAATAGCATGAAAATATTTTTTTAACTGCCTTTTCCATACAAAAAGAAAAGGAAAGAGAGGGGTGATGGGCTAGGTAACCATCCGCCCCTTGTCCGCAGCTGTTCGTTGTCAGACTCCTTTTAGTGCACATTTCTTTGACTCGAGTGAACAGTCTTGACCACGACAGCCTTTTTTGTGACTGAACCTCTGGAGGCATCCTGAACGATGCCTACATTGAACGACGGGTCCTGTAGTTCAGTTGAGAAAGGTCCAGAAAATGAGAAATTTGAACCTGCATTGCCAAGATGAAATAAAGCAACAGGGATTATATGTGCAGAAATCTATCTCGGAAGAGAAATAAAACATATTTTTGCTTTATAAAGTTATTTGGATATAGCTTCTTCTCTGTCTTTTGTACGTGTACTCCCCCTTTGCTTTGTCCACCTGGTCTTACATCTGAACAGATGAGGCCTTCCCAGACTCTTGGTAATGCCTCCTATCGCCAGCCATCATGAGACACTGGGGACAACCAAGTTTTTGCCCTCTTTTTTTTTTCCTCCCACTAAACAATCTGGCTGGAGATTACAGCTCCTGTTCAGCATCTTCCTGTTCACCATTACTCAGATTGGGGGCTGACCAAATTGCCACTCCAAGGTCATTATTATTGGTGTTTGTTTTGACATGATGGCCTTGACCAGTATTTACCTTTCAATCAATATCACTAAAACGTATTATCTGATCATTCTCACATTGCTGCTTGTGGGATCTTGCTGTGCACAACTTGGCTGCCACATTTTCTACCCTACAATAGCGGCTACATCCCACCAACCAGAGTACTTTATTGGCCATAAAATACTTGGGGAGGTTCTGTGGGCATGAAAGGTGCTTTGACCATGGGATATGGGTAAGGGGTAGGATGGTGGTGACCAGAAGAGAGGGAGTGATTGTCGAGATGTTAGCGGGAGGAGGGGGGGATCCGATAGGGCAGTCAAAACAAGGCACAATCCCTTAAAATACAGGACAGTTGGTTACCTCTTGACCTTGTTTCGCTCAGTACTATATCATGTGTTAGAATTTAGCTCAATCAGATCTTTATGATAGAACAACTTACCAGATGTTGGTGTGGTGTTAACATGAACGATTGCCTTCTGCTGCTGACCAAGCCTGCAGGTTTATATATATGATATGAATAAGTTGAGTTTGAAAAATATTACTGCATTCAAACATGTTCAATGACGAAATGTAATCACACAATATTCTTGCCAAGGAAAAAATCTTCTCACTGCTACTAAACTGGATTGCTTCAACCCATAGCTCAATACATTTCTGCTTTGCAAACTGATTCTACAAGAATGTTGCTGTTCAGAATCTATTCTGCTCATAAAGAGCTCATGAGGTTTAAGTGACATGCCTGAAGTTTGTTTGACTGATTGCATCTGCCAGTTGAACCATTCATTTGCCCCCAATCCTCTGGTGCATCTCTCTATACCATTATTGTGCCATGTGGAACTGCAATATCTGGATTTGGTGCAAATCTAGCAAGTTACTAAGGGTGGACTCAATGTAGTTTTGGAATGTACACCATTTGAGTTTTTTGAGTCACGCTTGTCCATAAACCTTCCTAAAATTATATGAAGCATTTAATGGTGAATCGTTGAAGGAATATATATTCTAAAAATTGGCATGTGTAACTCAATGATAAATATACACTTTGCAAACAAATTTACGATTTGGTGAAGCACGGGTTTCTTATGGCGAAACCTTTTTTTTTAAAACAACTTTCATTGGGACTTGCTATCCATTAAATGTCCTGTACCTGATTTCTTCTCCCTCCAACATTTTCCTGTAGGTGGCAATTTCAAAATCTAGGGCAATCTTGACATTCATTAGTTCCTTGTATTCCTGCAATTTCCGGGCTACATCCTGCTTGGCTTTGAATATTCTGTCCTCTAGGTCAGCAATCTCAGCCCTGATTTTTCTCGCCTCCATCTCCCCACGGTCCTCCGCTTCAGTGATTGCTGCGTCCAACCCAGTGCGCTAAATGGGTGTTTGTTAAAAAAGAGGAAATGTTAGCAAAGAAATGTACGTCTTCAATGAATAATAATTACTCTTAAACTGTTTAATTTGTTGCAAAAAAATATATATGTGAAACATACTGTATTTTAACTATCTTTTGTTGCTTAAAAAAATAACCTCTTGCCTCCAACTCCCCTAATAGTTCAAAGGTTCAAGATCTGATCCCCATGTGTGCTGAATTACTTTGTTTCAACTGGGCAGTGGTGGGGAGAGAGTAGGTTCCCTCAAATAGGATCAAATAGTCAGCTCAGTTGTCATGCTATCCAGTGACCTGGTGGGTAAATCAGCTGTTTAAAGATTTCCCACATCGTCATATGCATTCAGAACATTTCCTGTATTCTGTATTTATTAAGAACTTGAACTGGTGAACAGATTAATGTTTACAAATGCATTTATAATACCACAAGACATAGCAACCAGGAGTAATTCTTCACCCTTAGTGCAGGCAAAATCAGACTCAACTATAATGGGCTCCATGATCTGTGCTCATATGGAGCAGCCTTCAGTACATGTGATATGCCATCTTCTAATAATAATAATAATCTAGGGGCAGCACGGTGGCACAGTGGGTTAGCCCTGATACATCACGGCGCCGAGGTCCCAGGTTCGATCCCGGCTCTGGGTCACTGTCCATGTGCAGTTTGCGTGTTGGAGAATGTCTCCCCGTGTTTGCGTGGGTTTCGCCCCCACAACCCAAAGATGTGCAGGGTAGGTGGATTGGCCGTTAATTGGAAAAATGAATTGGGTACTCTAAATTTATTTTTAAAAATAATAATCTTTCTTAGTGTCACAAGTGAGCTTACATTAACATTGCAATGAAGTTACTGTGAAAAGCCCCTAGTCGCCACACTCTGGCACCTGTTCAGGTACACAGAGGGAGAATTCAGAATGTCCAATTCACCTAACCTGCACTGTGGGAGGAAACCAGAGCACCCAGAGGAAACCCACGCAGACACAGGGAGAACGTGCAGACTCCACACAGACAGTGACCCAAGCCGGGAATCGAACCTGGGTCCCTGGTGCTGTGAAGAAACAGTGCTAACCACTGTGCTACCATGCTGCCCATTCTGTGTGCCCAGGAAGCGGTAGCTGGGCATAGGAATCATCGGCAGAAGTGTGGGTAGTTGAATTGACAGCCTTTATGTCAGTGGGCACTGAATTTGCCAGCACACCTGCTTGGAACCAACAGCATACCTGCTCATTGCCAACTGCTATATAAGCAAGAGAGGACTTTATGGGCATGTGCACAAATGGGTCAGCTCTGTGTAAAAATGTAATAATTAATAATAATTAAATTGCGCTGATGAGCCAGGAATAATGGGCAAAATTCTCCTACCCGCCCCGCCACGTTTCTGCCCCGACCGGCCGGCGGGAGTCTCCGTAACACCGGCCGGTCAATGGGGTTTCCCATTGTGGGGCAGCCCCACGCCGTCGGGAAACCCCCGGGCGCCGGCAAAACGGAGACTCCCGCCGGCGGAGAATGACGCCCAATGTTTTTTTACAATAAATTTTGAGCGCCCAATTCTTTCCAATTAAGGGGCAAATAAGCGTGGCCAATCACCTGCCCTGCACATCTTTGGGTTGTGGGGGTGAGACCCACGCAGACACAGAGAGAATGTGCAAATTCCCTGTGGGTAGTGACTCGGGGCCGGTATCAAACCCGGGTCCTCGCCGCCGTGAGGCAGCAGTGCTATGAACCAGGGATACTGTCCCATGAGTCAGTATTAACAAGGCCAATTATGATCTTGCCACGGTTTTTACCTGTAACTAGAAAATGAATCATTGAAGACCCATAGTCACTTATGGTGTCAGTGGACATGTCAGGCTTATTTCCCATTTTTGCATTGTTGCATCAACTTTGTATATTACAAATTCATATAGCCACATTTATAATATGCTACTGAATTTCAACAATGGTGGTGCTGTAACATCTCAGTTCAGCCTCTCCCAGCTTCTCAACCTACAGGTATATTGCAAACCCCGATCCTTTGGTCAATTCTACTTCTTAAATTGCCCTAGGTTTTATGTTTTAACAATGAATAATATCAAATAAAAGTATAATTATTATACAGACAAATAAGATTTCTTGAGTATAAAATGGAGACTGCAGAATTACTTGTGCCTGCCTTGGAACACGAGAAGAATGGAAGATTAAAGTCCAGAAATGTCCAGACATCTCAACTAACATTTTCCACTTATGACAAAATGTGTTTCTCGCTCCACAGAAGCTGCCTGACCTGCTGAGTGTTTCCAGCATTTTCAGTTTTTAATTCAGATTTCTGGCATTTGCAGTGTTTTCCTTATGATGCACTCTGGTGCCCAGTGGTGGGAGAGTTTGTGGGAGGGAGGGAGAAAGCAAAATGGCAGCATCAATTAGGCAATGTTTTGTCTAAGATGCCAGGGGAGGCCAAAAAGAAAGTAGACAAATGGTACTTGGTGACCTCATTCAACAGAGGGTCACTCTTCAGTTGGGAAAGCTCTCTGCAACCCATTTCCATTGTCGAATCACACTGTACCCTGGCATCATGGGGCAGAAGAGGAGGGGAGCAGTGGGTAATTTGGTGGGTGCTGCTATTCTACTGGCCCCAACTTATGATTCCAGACTTCCATGGGGCAAGTGGAACTTCTGCCCCCCACCAACCCCCACAGAAATTTCCTCCGCATTACCACCTGGGCAGAGAGGCAGAATTATTGGGCCTCGCCTCATTTCTGGGGCTCCAGCAGGCCAAGGACTAGAAGGTGCTTGTAACCTGTGTCATCATAAAGGAGGCAAGGCTCTTGGGGCAGGAAGGAAAACAATTTGGAATGGAGCAATAGGTGTTTAGTAGGAATCGGTACCAGCATAATTACCTGATTCTTAAGAGAATCTATTTCAGAGTTTATCTTTATGATCCTCCTGCTTGTTTCTGTTATGTCATTTTTGATAACACGCAGATCATCATCATATTTTCCGGTAGACTGAGACAGTTGATTGAACTGACATGGAAGAAATATTAAAGAACATAACAGATAATTAGAAAAGACTGCTTGGCCCATCAATTTTGTTAATTCAAACAGGCCTACGTTTGACAGCACCTTCCAAGCCTGCAACCTCTACTGCCCAGAAGGGTAGGAGGTGTCTAGGATCACCATCACCTGAAAGTTTCTTTCAAACCCCCACACCATCCTGACTTGGAAATATATCACC
This sequence comes from Scyliorhinus torazame, assembly GCF_047496885.1. Classification (NCBI taxonomy): domain Eukaryota; kingdom Metazoa; phylum Chordata; class Chondrichthyes; order Carcharhiniformes; family Scyliorhinidae; genus Scyliorhinus; species Scyliorhinus torazame. The sequence goes on along the minus strand of NC_092738.1, from coordinate 22,221,170 downwards.
GTCCCTTCACTGTCTCTGGGCCACCATCTTCTCAAAAGCAATTAGTGACAGGCAATAAATGCTGGCCTTGTTATCAATGCTCACATCCTGAGAATAATATGAAAAAGGCCAAGAGCCATTTATGCAGCCACAATCTCCTTCCACCTGAGGGGGGTAAATAAGCACGTGGAATTTTTGAGGTAAAGCCAAATGTGTGAGGGATCATTTTAAGACAGTCCATGAGCAGAAGTATGCATGGATTAGAGATTGAGTATGATCCTCTGCGCAGTGGGTTAGCCCTGTAGTCTCACGGCGCCGAAGTCCCAGGTTCGATCCCAGCTCTGGGTCACTGAAGGTGTGGAGTTTGCAAATTCTCCCCGTGTTTGCGTGGGTTTCACCCCCACAACCCAAAGATGTGCAGGGTAGGTGGATTGGCCGCGCTAAATTGCCCCTTAATTGGAAAAAATGAATTGGGTACTCTAAATTTATTTTTTAAAAGAGTATGATTCTTTGACCCTGGCTGATCCAAGTGCTGCATTTGTCTATGCAAAGAAAATGCGCTAACCTCACCAGACAACTTGAGGTCAACTCGCTTGCAGCATTTTCCCAGTGCAGGGAGGGCCAGATTGTCAGACATCAGGCACTGCATGTCTGGCTTTTTCCAGCATTGGGCCTAGGAGACTTGGGGGGGGGGAAGGGGGGGCAATGGCACTTGGGCATAGTGTCACAAGGGGCTGTTTAGCACAGGGCTAAATCGCTGGCTTTGAAAGCAGACCAAGGCAAGCCAGCAGCACGGTTCAATTCCCGTACCAGCCTCCCCGAACAGGCGCCGGAATGTGGCGACTAGGGGCTTTTCACAGTAACTTCATTTGAAGTCTACTTGTGACAATAAGTGATTTTCATTTTTTTTTTTCATATGGCTTCCAGTAAGAGCAGCAGGAGGTTTTTCTTAATATAGCCTCTCTTCATGCCTGTCCCAAATGGGTAATAGTGCAACTCAGACATTCCAGCTATATTATGGGGTGGTTGCTTATTAATAAAAGGTCCACTTTCTGCTCGCCATCCCTAACTTGGGTTTCCGTGGATACATTGTAGGCTTCAAGGCTCCATATCCAAACTTCATGGGACCCATTGCCAGTGTGTCAAGTGCCCACCATCATATTATTATCACTACCATGGCCTGTTAGAAGTTAGGGTTATATGTTTCATGATTAAATGGCGAGTAAAAGTTCTCTCTATCCTATATTCCAATAATGTCTCTACGCCTCAAGGCTCAGAAGAGGAATGCCTACTGGAGCAATTTGATACTTTTCCATTTCTTACAACAGTCCTCCCCCTCTCTGAGTGCAAGTGCCAATTTGTTGCCGAATGTCCTCACAACTGACAGAGAAGACGTTCACCCCATTAGTCTGTTGAACACTGAACTCAGGCACCAGAGGCGAAAGGTCAGGATTTTGCCTCAAATTCTTTTTACCTTGGTTCTGTACGCAGCCTGTGCCTCATCACGACCCTTGGCTGCCAAAATCTCATATTGTTCTTTCATGTTAGCGACGAGCTCGTTAAAATCCAGATTACGAGAATTATCAACTTCAACAGTGACAGCAATATCCTTCACTTGTGCTTGCAGTTCACAAAGTTCCTTATGTATTGTTAGAAGAAAGGTATATTGATTAGGAATGAATTTGAGCAAACTAAAATAACTATGATGCACAGTTATCATCACCAACAAAGTCCTATTTCCTAATTGTGCAGATATCAGCTTGACTCATAATGGGGCCACTATGATTAGGGTCAATGTGTTCATGTCAGAGTTTGAACTCCGGATTCCAGTGTAATTTCATGAAAGGCAAACACAGTTTAGGAGAAAGGAAGGCTGTCAGCAATGCACAGCTTCAGTGAAAGGATTTGGAAAGAAACATTCTGGGATGTCTGCCCAGAGATATCGAGGCAAGTGTTTTATGATGGGCTTTTGGAGAAATAAAGAAATGATTGCATCTATACCCACTGTAGCTGGGTAAATAAATCTTTCTATAAAGTCACGCTTTAGATTCTCAGTAAAAACAAACTAAAACTAAAACTCAAAATAGCCTGCTTGCCTCTCCTTTTTTGTTATCCCTCTGAAGTGAAAAAGAATGTTGCAGGATTGTAGTTTTCCCGTGAAACTTTACCTTAAGAAAAGATTCTAAGATTAATCTCCCAGCTGGTTTAATGTCATAAGTACCTGAATTGTTGCCCGAAAAAATCAACCTTGTATTTTCATTCTGTGCATGCTGCGACATATTTTGGGCATAACTGTGATGGTTCTGGGGGAAATATTTCAGAAGAGGCTGTTGGACGAGGCTGAGACCTCCAAGTAAAGACAATCAAGATATAAGAAAATATAATCATTTTATACATTAGAAATCGTATATCAATGGATTTTTCTGGTGAGAAAGAAAGAGCTTATGGTTGGGAAAACTGTTTTGTTCAGTGATTTGATGGGGAAGGCCTAACTTCAGAAGCCCCACATAGTTAGGGTGGGAGTTTCCAGTGGTGCCCGCTCCGAGACCAGAACTTCCCACCTGAGGTCAACAGACTCAAATTTTCCATCATGTCCGTGATGATTCCCATGGCAGGCGGACTGTATATCTATACTTTAAGACTATTCCATTACATTGTACTAGCTAAATGTTCTAATATCAATTTACCTCATCATAGACTTGTCTCAGGAAGTCAAGTTCACTAACAAGGCCATCCAGTTTATCCCCAAGCTGATGTTTCGTCAGGTATGACTCATCGACAGTCTAAATAAGAACAGTTTATTTTCAATAGTATTGTGGTAGAGCAAAGGACAATTGTTCAAAATCAAAAGGTAATGAAAAACTTACCTTCTTCAAGGTAACAAAATCATTTTCCATTCCAGCACGATTGTTCAGCTCATCTTCATATCTTTTAAAAAAAGAAACATTAATGATCCTAAAAATGTGTGAACATTACTCATACCATGATAATACATTCATACCCATCAGACTGGAGATAATGGCCAGAATTCTCCGGTTGTTCCGATTCTCTTTTCCAGGCGGCAGGGCACCGCCACCAGTGGGTTTCCTGGCAACGTGGGTGGTTACAATGGGAAATCCCATTGACAATCGGTGGGAAGATCGAATCCCACTGCCAGCCAACGACATGGGTGAGAAACGTGCGGCTGGCGGACTGGAGAATCTTGCCCAATTACTTAATCATTTCTGTCAAGTTGCAAGAAACACCAAGGTTGGACAGTGTAGGAGAGAAGCAAAAACATGATGCTACAAACCTTGGATTTTATGAGCTTACAACTGAATCAGAAAAGGAAGGAAAGAGCTAGGCTGTTTTGAAGTCCTTGTAAAGAATGAGTTAAGTGCAGGCAAATTGTTTGGTCTGCAGGTAGTAGCCAATTGTAGAATATATAGATAAAAGCAAATTACTTTGGATGCTGGAATCTGAAACAAAACCAGAAAATGCTCTGGGCGGCACGGTGGCACAGTGGTTAGCACTGCTGCCTCACGGCGCCTAGGACCCGCGTTCAATCCCGGCCCCGGGTCACTCTCCGTATGGCGTTTGCACATTCTCCCCGTGTCTGCGTGGGTCTCACCCCCACAACCCAAAGATGTGCAGGGTAGGTGGATTGGCCACGCTAAATTGCCCCTTAATTGGAAAAATTAAAAAAAATAAAATACTGGACAATCTCAGCAGGTCTGACAGCATCTGTGGAGAGAGAAGGGAGCGAACATTTTGAGTTTGGATGACTTTGTCAAAGCTGGAGAGAACTGGAAATCGGGTCAGATTTATACTGGAGTGTAGAGAGTGTGGAGCGGTGGAGTTGGATAGGGGCCAGAGATAGGTGGAGATTGACAAAGATGTCATGGACAGAAAGTCCCAGGTTCGATTCCCGGCTTGGGTCACTGTCTGTGTGGAGTCTGCACGTTCTCCCCGTGTCTGCGTGGGCTCCGATTTCTTCCCGAAAGACGTGCTCTGAGGTGAATTGGACATTCTGAATTCTCCCTCTGTGTACCCAAACAGGTGCTGGAATGTGGCGCCTAGGGGATTTTCACAGTAACTTCATTGCAGTGTTAATGTAAGCCTACTTGGGGCAATAATAAAGATTATTATCATTATTAGATTTCCTTCCTTAAAGGACATTAGTGAACCATTCAGGGTCAGCTGCCCTGGTGGGATTGGAATCCTAGTCCCCCTTGGGCTCTAGATTACTAGTCCAATGATAATACCACCACGCCATCGCCTCTGAAAATCTGCACAGGTGTCCTGATTCAAATATGACAATCTGGGTAAAAATAAATATTTGTTATAGTTAAAAACACCCTGAAGCATTTACCCTGGCAGTTAACTAACAAGGGAGGGGGAAACTCAACTTGCTTCTCTTTCAGAAAACAATGGGAGGAGGAGGTGGCAAAAGCTTTTCTGTTCGAACAATAGGCATTCTTGCAGCCTCTCAACTTCAATTTGCTGACATCCATGCAGTAAGTATTGCAATATAGAACATTTCACATTTTATACTAAGCAATTATTTTCCAGCAAATATTTTGCAGCAAATATTTCGCAGCAGAACTAAATTGTTTGAAGAAGTGGAAGAAGCCAAATTTTCATGTGAAATAAAAACAGAAAATGCTGGATAAACTCAGCAGGTCTGGCAGAATCTGAGGAGAGAGAAACAAAGTTAACATTTCGAGTCTAAATGACCCTTCTGCAGAAAATGTGATATGATTTAATTTGTTTTTACAGACCTGAATGCAAGTTCTGTTGACAGACTTGTGGCAGCAACCCTGAGTTAGGATACTCTCCCTTCACACCTCTTAACAAAGCCAGCTTCATTGTCGTATTAGAAGAGAGGATATGGGGGGGTAAGTTTTCTAAATTTGCTTTTTGCATCAGGCTGCAAGTTATACTGCAGCAGGTCTGACGCCCAAGTGATATGAGACAACCGCCCAGAGATCAGCTCCCACCAGTTGCCTAAGCGTACTTGAGCTTGAACTGCAGAGTTTGTTACATAGATAACAACACCCCTTCATTTCAATGCAAACATTGAGTTCTACTTGCCATTCAACAAGAGCAAACTTTAATGAAGTGTTTGAGCTGTGCTCACCGGAGAGCGACCTGGAGAGGTTCCAAGTCCAGACCTTGGTGTGTACAGACCTCAGGTGAGGATGTGCTGTTGGCCTCAGGACCGTTGGGCTTGGAAAGGAGAAGAGTTGCAGGCAGAGCTTCCCTACTTGAATTTTTTTATGCAGAGAATATTTCGAGCAGGGAACGCTTTGCTAAATGAGCAGTTAAGGAGAGACTGTGATACCTGATAAGGGAGAAGTGGGAGGGGGTGGGACATTGAAAGCAGGGGCTGAGGGGGCACATTGAAAGCAGGGGATGGGGGCACATTGAAGGCAGGGGACGGGGGCATATTGAAGGCAGGGGACGGGGGCACATTGAAGGCAGGGGACGGGGGCACATTGAAAGCAGGGGACGGGGGCACATTGAAAGCAGGGGACGGGGGCACATTAAAGGCAGGGGATGGGGGCACATTGAAGGCAGGGGGCGGGGCACATTGAAAGCAGGGGGCGGGGCACATTGAAGGCGGGGGCGGGGGCACATTGAAGGCAGGGGGCGGGGGCACATTGAAGGCAGGGGGCGGGGGACACATTGAAGGCAGGGGGCGGGGGACACATTGAAGGCAGGGGGCGGGGGGCACATTGAAGGCAGGGGCACATTGAAGGCAGGGGGCGGGGGGCACATTGAAGGCAGGGGGCGGGGGGCACATTGAAGGCAGGGGGCGGGGGGCACATTGAAGGCAGGGGGCGGGAGGCACATTGAAGGCAGGGGGCGGGGGGCATATTGGAGCAGGGGAAGGTACAACACTGTGGAGAGAGTAAAGAGGCAGTACGAACACAATGGGCCATATTATTATTAAAAGGCCTCTTTCCGTAAATCCTCTGACGCTGGGTTTACATCAGCTGTTTAATAAGAGCTGAACAGTCAGAGAAGTTGCTTGGATACATACTGCGATTTGAGTCCGTTCACTGCGCCGTGCATTTGTTGCAGTTCACCATCCAGCCGAATCTTGTCCTGCCTGAAGCTTTCCAGCTGCCGACTGAGGGCATTGGCGTAGGCCTTGTACAGTTCCTCATTGTTGGAACCGTAATCCCCCTGCCGCTGCAACAGGGTCCACTTAGTCTCCAAAACCTTGTTTTGCTGCTCAAGGTTGCGAACCTGGAAGGGGAGGGAGGGATGGTGAAAAGACCAAACATGCAACATTAGCACAAACAGAAGTATTTCCCAGATTCAAAACAAAAGCAGACATTTTTTTCAATGAACAGCATCGTTTTTTAAAACGCGGGGAAGAAGTCGATATCTCCCAGGCAGAATTGACAGAACAACTTTGGTTCAATTACCTTGTCGATAAAGCCTGCGAAGCGGGTATTTAGTGTCTTGATTTGTTCTTTCTCATCTCGTCGAATCGACTGCAACAGAGGGTCGACCTCCTGGCTGAGAACAGTGTTTGTCTGGACGGTGGATCGGTAAGTAGAAGTGACTGGCTCAATACTCCTCGAAGATGTGACTGAGCTTCTTTTCACAGTAATTAATTCGCTGCTACGCTGGCTGTAACTGCCGTCACTGTGACTGGAGTACTCGCTTTTCTTCATTCTGACTTCTTCTGAGAGCAAGGCACACAATCAGTTTGTCAAACCTGGGTAAGGTTGATAGAAGTTTGCTCGCGTCCTTTATATAGAAGGATAACCTGCCTCAAGTTGTATTGCACGTTTATCAGGAAGATCCATTCTTTGGGGAGTTGTGTGGAATGTGGTTATGCCACCAGCACACTGAAGGCATGGCCAAATACTTAATGGACACATTCCATTGTCCTACTTAAAAATACTTGCGATTTATGACTTTATTGGGAAAAAGTTGCCTGTCATAACATATTACTTTGGAAAAATACAATTCAATGTATTCAATCGCCCAGTGGAGCAGAGCATCATTTAGTGGGCGTAAAAATTGGTTATCGTTTAATTGGCAGAAAATGATGGCAAAGGGCAGCACGGTAGCACAGTGGTTAGCACTGCTGCTCCACAGCTCCAGGGTCCCAGGTTCGATTCCCGGCTTGGGTCACTGTCTGTGCGGAGTCTGCACGTTCTCCCCGTGTCTGCGTGGGTTTCCTCCGGGTGCTCCGGTTTCCTCCCACAAGTCCCGAAAGACGTGCTTGTTAGGTGAATTGGACATTCTGAATTCTCCCTCTGTGTACCTGAACAGAGTATGGAGCCAGGAGGAGCATACAGATACATATAGACACATGCTATCTCCCTTGTAAGTACTTTAAAATGGGCGGCATGGTGGCACAGTGGTTGGCGCTGCTGCCCCACAACGCCTGAAACCCAGGTTCGATTCTGACCTTGGGTGACTGTGTGGATTTTGCACTCCCTCCCCGTGACTGCGTGGGTTTCCTCCGGGTGCTCCAGTTTCCTCCCACAGTCCAAACATGTGCAGGCTAGGTGGATTGGCCATGCTAAATTGCCCTTAGTGTCCAAAGGTTAGGTGGGGTTGCAGGGAAGTGGGGCCTCGGTAGGGTGCTCTTTCAGAGGGTTGGTGCAGACTCGATGGGCTGAATGGCCTCCTTCTGCACTGTCGGGATTCTAAAAGAGGCATTTTCTTGCTGCATTAAAATAGTTTAACCCAGTCATTAAAACTGTCATAAAAAGAATTCAATATGAATGTGTTACCTATCCATTAATATTTGTGAAATGTAATTTCAAGGCCTTGACTTGGCAAATAAGGCCCAATCTGTTCATTTATCTTCTCAAATTCCTGACCGCATCAGTCATTTACTTCACTGCAAACCGGTCAAATGTGATTGTGTTGTTATTTTAAAAAAAGAACATGAAACTGGTTGGGCAGGACGTTTAGACAATACAAAAATTGCAAAACATTATGCGTGACCTAGATGCATCTTAATTATACAATTTAACAAACTTGAGTATCTTGTTCTAATGTAGGAGGAAGAAGTTCAGTTCTGAACAAAAATTAATTACAGCTTTCAGAAGATCTGCGTGGAATGTGACAGAATAAGAACAGGTAAGAGGGATCCTAAAGCAGGTGCACATGAACTTCCTCCTCTTCCCAGCCAACCCCAGTATCTCTCCATTCCGTTTTATAAGGGTATCAAATCTCCCCCCTTAAAAGAATCTATGCTGGGTTGTCCAGTGGTTAGCATTGCTGCTGACAGCGCTGAGGACCTGGGTCACTGTCGGTGTGGAGTTTGCACATTCTCCCCGTGTCTGCGTGGGTCTCACCCCACAACCCAAAGATGTGTAGATTAGGTGGATTGGCCACACTAAACTGACCCTTAATTTGACAAAAAAATAATTGGGTACTCTAAAAAATTTTTAAAAGAATCTATGCTATCTGCTTCAATCCCTCCAAGTGGCAGTGAGTTCCACATTTTCACCACTCTCTGATTAAAGATATTCCTCCTGAATCCTTTATTTAGTCCGTCAGTGACTATCAAATAGTCATGCCCCTTGTTCTGGATTCACTCGCAACTTGAAACAGTTTCTCCACATCCAACCGATTGAATCATGCCCAAATTTGAAAGACCACTGTGAGGTTCCGCTTAGTCTTCTCTTTTCCATAGAAAAGAACCTCGGCCTGATAGTCTGTCCATCTTAGTTTTGGAATCTTTTGCAAATCTTTCCTGACCTTTCTCGTGTCGGAAAGTTTAATTTTGATAATTATCTACAATTAGTTGTTAGATTAGTTATGGGCAATAGTCAAATAACCAAAGTATGTCAACCCAATATGATTTTATGCTGAATTCTGGGGCACTAGCTCATGACATGACTTGGTCTTAGCATCACATTGAGCTTGACAAGGGAGAAAATGCATGTGGCCCTTAAGCCACTGATGCAAGACGTCAAGATTGAATGGTGCTGGTGAGGAACCATCCTCCTCCCTCGCAATTAAAATGGTCAGCTCTATTTTCTCAATTCATTTTTTTTTTTCTTTTTTAAATTTAGAGTACCCAATTCATTTTTTTTCCAATTAAGGGGCAATTTAGTGTGGCCTAGCTTGCACATCTTTTGGGTTGTGGGGGCGAAACCCACGCAAACACGGGGAGAATGTGCAAACTCCACACGGACAGTGACCCGGGGCCGGGATCGAACCTGGGACCTCGGCGCCGTGAGGCAGCAGTGCTAACCACTGTGCCACCATGCTGCCCCTTTATTTTCTCAATTCAAAGACCTATTGTGCAAAGATAAACAAGTGTTAAAACATTCAGCCGTGTGCATTCAGTGATTGCAATTTAACTTGTGATGTTTAAAAGAGATCACTTTCTTTCATCGTATGTAACCATCTTTGATTTTGTAAGTTTAGAATTAAGTTCTGTAATTAATAATAACAGTAATTTTTATTAGTGTCACAAGTAGGCTTAAATTAACACTCCAATGAAGTTACTGTGAAAATCCCCTCGTCGCCACATTCCGGCGCCTGTTCGGGTACACTGAGGGAGAATTCAGAATGGCCAATTCACCTAACAAGCATGTCTTTCGAGACTTGTGAGAGGAAACCGGAGCACCCGGAGGAAACCCACGCAGACACAGGGAGAACATGCAGACTCTGCGCAGACAGTGACCCAAGCCGGGAATTGAACCCAGATCCCAGGTGCTGTGAAGCAACATTGCTAACCAATGTGCTACCATGTCGCCCAATTAGATTCTGTAACTCTATGGTTCTTTTAAATGTTAATATGTATCAGTTGAATGTGTTAGCACACCAATCGCTTTCAAACACTGATTTTATATGTATTTTGTATAGAATTGGTGTAATTTCTGTTACTTTCTAAGTTTTGTGAAGCTATTCTGTATTTTTTAATTGACTTATACCAAGCACTGACAGACACATGGTAAAGCACATTGATAAACACCTGTTTTAATGAAGTTCTACATGACATACTGATACCTATAGATCAGTTGGGCATCTGGGCCAATAAATCCATGTTCCCAGACATCACATTCGGTCTTATCGCCAATAAAACAGACATCAAAACTATTCTCACCTATATTCTATACATTCTCTATATAACTTCGAAGTACTACCTGCTTTGTCAACTTCTTTCTTAGTTTTAAGAGTTATAAATAACGTTACCACTCTGTCCTTTGTAACTCATTGCGAGTAACCACAGAGAGAAGTAACACCAACCTTCAAATGACCTGCACAAAACATTGGAGACACTGATAAGGGTCCGATTTAATGAAGGTCTTGCACCAATTAAGCACGTTTGAAACCATGAGTACCAATCATGAGGGCAGGACAGTATATTCCCTATCTTGAACAAATGGGCAAGGAATATATCATGAAACATTGGGCACAGGCAACATGGTGGTGCAGTGGTTAGCGTTGCTGCCCCACGGCGCCGAGGTCCCAGGTTCGAATCCCGGCCCTGGGTCACTGTCCGTGTGGAGTTTGCACATTCTCCTCGTGTCTGCGTGGGTTTCGCCCCCACAACCCAAAGATGTGCAGGTTAGGTGAATTGGCCACGCTAAATTGCCCCTTAATTGGAAAAAAAATTATTAGGTATTCTAAATTTATATTTTAAAACCATTGGGCACGATCTATCGGCTCCGTCGAGCACGACTCGCGACGTGACGAGGCCATTAAATCTTGCGAGAGGCATCTCACGAGATTTACGAAGCTCGATCCTTCAATGGGCGTGATGCGTCGCGTTCTGGGTCTCACCTCGATGGGCGTGATGCAGATTTCTTTATTCAAATGAGTTAGTCTCACTTGAATATGTTTGCACTGGATTTACCCAAGGCGTGGGATCGAACGGCCTCGCCACGGAGACACTGATGTGTCTCCATTTAGCACTGGTTTCCACAATCGTGGGCCAGGCATTGTGGCACTTGGGGGGTCATCTCCCAGGCGATCGGAGGCCCCGGGGTGTTCAGCTGTGGACAGGGTGGTATCCTGGCACTCCTGATACCACCTGGGCACCGTGGCATTGCCAGCATAGCACCCTTGCAGTGCTACCCTGGCAGTGCCCAGCCGGCAGTGCCAGGTTGACCATATCAAGGATGGGGTCCGGGGGTGCCGTGCCCTTAAGAGGTGGGGTTCAGGGGGCCTCGAGGGCCCCCAATTGGTAAGTTGGGGCATTGAGGGGGGAGGGGTCCGGAGGCCGCAGTGGGGAGTCGGGAATACTGGCGGACTGAGCCTTGGCAGGACGGGGCGTTCCTCGTTGAGGCCCAAACAAAGAAGCGGTGTCCCATTTAATAGTGGGGTCGCACTCCACTAAACGTGCCCGAAACAGGACTCTTCTTTTTTTTTCATTAAATTGCACCCTTTATTTTATCTTAGCAAGAAGTCAGAAGAGTCGAGGTGAAATTTCTTGGGCCTGCCCCACCCGGTCTGAGGGGTGTTTGATGACAAAAGGTGCAGGAGTACTGGGGGAATGTAGTACTGCTCTGGTGGGACCGGTTTATGGCTTACCAGACGAGGAGTGTAATGAACAAGAGGCAGCAGCTTGACTCAGAGATTAATTGAGGTGGGACACAGGAAAAGATGGCCGAAGGTGGGGGGGGGGCGGGGGGGCAGCGCTGCCCGCCCAGTGGTCTACAGGGCAGCTGGTGAACTTTCTCAACAACAAGTTCCAGCAGCAGAGAAAGGAGGCCTCAGAGGACCTGGCTAAGGTAGTGGAGCCGATTAGGGCGGCGATTGAGTATGTGGAGCAGAGGCAGGAGGCACGGGGCCTGGCAATTCAGAAGATGGAGGAGTCGATGGCGGAGCACGAGGATCGATTGACCTCACTGGAGGCGAAGATGCGGATGGTGACGAGCAGAGAGGTTGGAGGATCTTGAAAACTGCTCCAGGAGGCAAAATGTCCAAATCATGGGGATGCCTGAGGGTATTGAAGGAACGCAGGCTGCCAAGTACGTGGCGAACAGGTTGGAGAAGCTGATAGGGGAGGGGGTCTTTGACTGTCTTCTTGAACCCAAACCGGTTCGGGTCTGGCCAGGGTTTTGTGGATTGGGTTCAGCGTCTGTATAGGGCGCCGGTGGCTAGTGTCCAGTTGAGCAGGGCGTGTTTGGAGTACTTTGGTTTGAGCCGGGGGACGAGGCAGGGGTGCCCGCTCTCCCCGCTGCTCTTTGCTCTGGCGATAGAGCCATTGGCAACGGCGCTCAGGACATCGAGAGGTTGGAGAGGGATTGAGCGTGGAGGGGTCGAGCACAGGGTTCCGTTGTATGCAGATAATCTTCTGTTATATATCTCAGACCTGGTGGAGAGTTATGATAGGATTATGGAGATCCTCAGGTAATTTGGCTGTTTCTCTGGGTATAAGTTGAACATGGGCAAAAGCGAAGTGTTCCGGATTAATGCCAGGGGGCAGGAGAGGAGGCTAGGGGAGTTGCTGTTTCGTGTGGTGGGCATGAGTTTTTGGTATTTCAGGATTCAGGTGGCACGGAGCTGGGCCCAGGTGCACAAATTGAATTTGGTGCAACTGGTGGAGGGTATGAAATGGGACTTTAAGAGGTGGGATGTGTTGCCCTTGCCGCTGGCTGGGCGCGTGCAGACAGTTAAAATGATGATGCTGCCCAGATTCTTGTCCATGTTCCAGAAGCTCCCTAGCTTTGTTCCTAAGTCCTTCTTTTGGACGGTGAATGGGATAATTTTGAGGTTCGTGTGGGCAGGAAACCCCCCACGGATGAGGCGGATGTTTTTGGAAAGGGATGAGGGGGTGGGGGTGCGCTGGCACTGCCAAGTCTGCTGAATTACTACTGGGCTACAAATATCACAATCGTCATGAAATGGGCAGTGGAGGTGGGACTGTTTTGGGGGCAGATGAAGGCAGCGTCGTGTAAGAGGACTAGTTTCAGAGCACTGTTGTTGGCGCCCCTCCCGTTTTCACCGGTCCGGTGCTCCGTGAGCCCGGTGGCAGTCTCAGCGTTGTGAGTTTGGGACCAGTGCAGGCAACATTTCGGGTTGGAAGGCATGGCTCTGTGGGCGCCGATATGCAGTAATCACAGGTTTGTGCCAGCGGGGCTGGATGCGAGGTTCCGGGGGTGGCGGCAAGTGGGGATAGAGGACTTCAGGGACTTGCTTATAGGGGATAGGTTTGCGGGCCCGGGAGAGAGCTTGAGGAAACTAAGGGAAATAGGTTCAGGTACCTGCAGGTGAGGGACTTTGTGAGGAAACAGGTGCCGTCCTTCCCGGGGCTGTCACCTCCAGTGATACAAGATAAGCTGTTGGGGACTTCCTTCCAAACCTCGTCATATGCGAGGTTAAGCTTCATCCAATTTAAGGTGGTGCATAGAGCTCACATGACGGTTGCGAGGATGAGCTGGTTCTTTGCCAGGGTGGAGGATAGGTGTGTGTTGGCAGGGGGGGGGATAAGGGGACGTGGTGAGTTGCAGGCTTGTTAGAAATTGCCGTGGTGGCTTGTGATTTTGTATAAGTTGGTGTTTATTCTGATATTTCTATGTTTATATGCAAAACGCCTTTAATAAACATAATTTTAAAAAAACAAGGGGTTGAAATGTTATGGGGGTCGGTGGGAAATTGGACTCAAGGTTATAGAATCATAGAAGAAGTTTACAGCATGGAAACAGGCCCTTCGGCCCAACCAGTCCATGCCGCCCAGTTTTTACCATTAAGCTAGTCCCAGTTGCCCGCACTTGGCCCATAACCCTCTATACCCATCTTACCCATGTAACTATCTAAATGCTTTTTAAAAGACACAATTGTACCCGCCTCTACTACTACCTCTGGCAGCCCATTCCAGACACTCACTACCCTCTGAGTGAAGAAATTGCCCCTCTGGGCCCTTCTGAATCTCTCCCCTCTCACCTTCCCTCTCGGAGCAGGGGTAGGCCATCTGGCCCCTCGAGCCTGCTCTGCCATTCAATGAGATCATGGCTGACCTTACAATCAGACCTGCAACGATCTTTTTGACTGGTGGAACATGCTTGAAGGGCAGAATGGTCTACCCTTGCTCCTATGTTTGTATGTTCATTGAACAATCAAGGGGTTGGAATAGGGCAGATTTTGAAAAGGGGAGGATGGACTCGCTGAGGTAATATGGAATATGATATTGGCACTCAGGACTGTAGATGAACCACCACTGGACGGGACCAGACAAAAATGGGAGGACAAACTGGGGATAGAGGTGGGATGGGGACTCTGGAGCGAAGCACTGAGCAGAGTGAGTTCCACCTCCTCCTGCGCAAGGTTAAGCCTAATGCAGCTCAAAGTGGTGCACAGAGCGCACCTGACCAGAACCCGAATGAGCGGGTTCTTCCCGGAGGTGGAGGACAAATGTGAGCGGTGCCAGAGGGGCCCGGCCAACCACACCCACATGTTTTGGGCTTGCCTTCTCCGAGGCAATGTCCAAGATTGTGGGGGTGAGGGTGAAGCCATGCCCAATAGTGGCAATCTTCGGGGTATCGGAGCAGCCAGAGCTACACATGGGGAAGAACATAAGAACTAGGAGCAGGAGTAGGCCATCTGGCCCCTCGAGCGTGCTCTGCCATTCAATGAGATCATGGCTGATCTTTTGTGGACTCAGCTCCACTTTCCGGCCCGAACACCATAACCCTTTATTCTTCAAAAAACTATCTATCGTTACCTTAAAAACATTTAATGAAGGAGCCTCAACTGCTTCACTGGGCAAGGAATTCCATAGATTCACAACCCTTTGGGTGAAGAAGTTCCTCCTAAGCTCAGACCTAAATCTACTTCACCTTATTTTGAGGCTATGCCCCCTAGTTCTGCTTTCACCCGCCAGTGGAAACAACCTGCCCGCATCTATCCTATCCATTCCCTTCATATTTTTATATGTTTCTATAAGATCCCCCCTCATCCTTCTAAATTCCAACGAGTACAGTCCCAGTCTACTCAACCTCTCCTCGTAATCCAACCCCTTCAGCTCTGGGATTAACCTAGTGAATCTCCTCTGCACACCCTCCAGCGCCAGTACGTCCTTTCTCAGGTAAGGAGACCAAAACTGAACACAATACTCCAGGTGTGGCCTCACTAACACCTTATACAATTGCAGCATAACTCCCTAGTCTTAAATTCCATCCCTCTAACAATGAAGGACAACATTCCATTTGCCTTCCTAATCACCTGTTGCACCTGTAAACCAACTTTTTGCGACTCATGCACTAGCAAACTGCACAGTAGCATGTTTTAATATTTTAAATAACAATCCCTTTTGCTATTATTCCTACCAAAATGGATAACCTCACATTTGTCAACATTGTATTGCATCTGCCAGACCCTAGCCCATTCACCTAACCTATCCAAATCCCTCTGCAGACTTCCAGTATCCTCTGCACTTTTTGCTTTACCGCTCATCTTAGTGTCGTCTGCAAACTTGGACACATTGCCCTTGGTCCCCAACTCCAAATCATCTGTGTAAATTGTGAACAGTTGTGGGCCCAACACTGATCCCTGAGGGACACCACGAGCTACTGACTGCCAACCAGAGAATCGCCCATTAATCCCCATTCTTTGCTTTCTATTAATTAACCAATCCTCTATCCATGCGGAGAAGGGGGCCAACGCCCTCGCTTTCGCTTCCCTAATCGCACGCCGGCGAATCCTGCTCGGCTGGCGATCGGCAGCACCACCCAAAGCTGCAGACTGGCTCGCTGACCTCTCGGAATTTCTCCACCTGGAAAAGATACGCCATCCGAGGGTCAGAAGAAGGCTTCCTGGGTTCTTGGGGTAGTTCGTCGGCCTGTTCCAAAACCTGTTTGAGGCCAGCAACGAGGAGTAAGCCGGGGAAAAAAAAGATGAAGAACCAAAGGACTGCGCAACCCGGGGGGGGGGGGGGGGGGAATGGGGAAACCACAAGAGAAGAGGAAGGGTGCTGAAACCAATGGGGGGGGGGGGAAAGGGGGGATATCATAGACCGATCTAGAGGGCAGAAAATGTACGTACAGTTAGTCACATGAAGGACAAAACAAACCTCTCTGTAAAATAAAGCAAACTAGCGCGGGCAAGAAAAATGTAATGTCTAGAAGTAACAACTGTTTATAAGTATGAGAAAAGCCAATAAAAAGATTTTCAAAAAAAAGACTGTCGATGAACAATGAGATACTCATAAAAAGATCGAAAGGTTGCAGAATGAATATATTATAAAAAGGGAGACTGGATAAAGTTTCAGAATGCCTTGAATAAATAGATTATGACACACAAAGAACAAAGAAAAGTACAGCACAGGAACAGGCCCTTCGGTCCTCCAAGCCTGTGCCGATCATAATAATCTTTACTTTGTACAAGTAGGTTTACATTAACACTGCAATGAAGTTACTGTGAAAATCCCCTCGTCGCCACATTCCGGCGCCTGTTTGGGTACACAGAGGGAGAATTCAGAAAACCTTCTGCCCTCACTCGGTCCGTATCCCTCTATTTCCTCACTATTCATGTATCCATCCACATGCCTCTGAGATGTTGCTAATGATCTGCTTCCACCACATCCTCTGACAGCGCGTTCCAGACACCCACCACTCTCTGCGTGAAAAACGTAACCCGCACATCTCCCTTAAAGTTTTCCCCTCTCACCTTGAACCTGTGCCCCCTTGTAATCGACACTTCCATCCTTGGAAAAAGCCTCTGGATAGCCACCCTGTATATGCCTCTCATAATTTTGTGGGCTCTATCAGGTCTCCCCTCAGCCTCCGTCTTTCCAGTGAAAACAATCCTAGTTTATTCAACCTCGCCTCATAGCCAACACCCTCGAGACCAGGCAATATCTTGATGAACCTTCTTTGCCTTCTCTCCAAAACTTCAACATCCTTCTGATAATGTGGTGACAAACTAAAATTGATGAGGGCATATGGGGGTCTATAAATAGATGAGGAAATAATGAAAGAGGTTCAGAAAGGGATGTAAAAGAGCAAATCTTTAAAATGTTTAAAACATCGCTTCTCGGCTTTTTGGCTAAGATGAGCGTGAGGTCAGGTGTAATGTCTAGATCTGGTATGTCTCTTGTGGTAACCATGAATTGGATTCAATTTGAATTGGTTTTTGGAGCAGGCAAGGAGCTGGATTAGGGGTTTGCCCCTGTCCACACTCTGGCTCTGGCTTTGTAACTCTGATAAAGTAATTTAAAAAAATGTTTAAATGAGGAAAATATTGTACAAATATATCAGTGAGAAAAATAATATTGTTAAACGTGTTTATAGAGGATAAGCAAAAATTGACAGGGATAGTTAACAAGTGCTTCACTTCAATGGGGCAGCACGGTAGCACGGTGGTTAGCACTGTTGCTTCACAGCACCTGGGACCCAGGTTCGATTCCCGGCTTGGGTCACTGTCTGTGACGTTCTCCCCGTGCCTGCGTGGGTTTCCTCCAGTTTCCTCCCACAAGTCCCGAAAGACGTGCTTGTTGGGTGAATTGGACATTCTGAATTCTCCCTCTGTGACCCGAACAGGCGCCGGAATGTGGCGACGAGGGGATTCTCACAGTAACGTCATTGCAGTGTTAATGTAAGCCTACTTGTGACAATAAAGATTATCATTATTACTTATAAAAGAGAATATTGGGAGGAGACAAATCCTGAGCTGTTTAAAATTGAGATGAAAGATTATGAGAAATTGAAGGAAATTATTGGAGAAACTAGTTTGGCTGAAGGAAGATTAAGTGCCACGAACTGGTGAGCTACACCCGTGATGAAATGAAATGAAATGAAGTGAAAATGAAATGAAAATCGCTTATTGTCACAAGTAGGCTTCAGATGAAGTTACTGTGAAAAGCCCCTAGTCGCCACAATCCGGCACCTGTTCGGGGAGGCTGGTACGGGAATTGAACCGTGCTGCTGGCCTTCCTTGATCTGCTTTCAAAGCCAGCAATTTAGCCCTGTGCTAAACCAGCCCCTAATTCTGCACACGATGGGGGAAGAAATAGTGGAGGTTGAAGAAATAGTGGAGGTTGAAGAAATAGTGGATGTTGAAGAAATAGTGGAGGTTGAAGAAATAGTGGAGGTTGAAGAAATAGTGGAGGTTGAAGAAATAGTGGAGGTTGAAGAAATAGTGGAGGTTGAAGAAATAGTGGAGGTTGAAGAAATAGTGGAGGTTGAAGAAATAGTGGAGGTTGAAGAAATAGTGGAGGTTGAAGAAATAGTGGAGGTTGAAGAAATGATTATTTAGGGTTCTCTGGAGAAAGCTGTGCACTGGAGAGATGCCAGTGTAATATCCATTGTCAAAAATGGAGTCAGGGCTAAGCTGTATAAGTGCAGGCCAATCAGCGTGAGGTCTGTGGTCAGGTAAATTGGGGAATCTTTGGAAATATCTCGATAACGAGAAAATATTTAGAAGCAGCCAACATGGACCTCAAAAGACGAAAGTAGAATTGGATAGGCCAAAACTTTGAGGAAACCACGGAACAACATTCCACGGCAAGTGGCAAGCTCTCACATGGAACCTGCAAGGAACAAGAAAGCAAGACAGGGATTTTATGGGAATAGTGAATATTATCAGTTGTTAACACGCTTCAAGCTATGAAAGAGTGAGATGGACGGCACAATGGCACAGTGGTTAGCACTGCTGCCTCACAACACCAGGGACCGGGTTTCCTCCCACAGTCCAAAGATGCACAGGCTAGATGGATTGGCCATGTTAAATTTCCCCTTAGTGCCCAGGGATGTGCAGGTTCGTTGGGGTTACGGAGATAGGACTGGAGGAGGGAGCCTAGGTAGGGTGCTCTTTCAGAGGGCTTATGCAGACTTGTTGGACCCAATGGCTTCCTTCTGCACTGTAGGGATTCTATGGTAATAGTGAACATTGTCAGTTGTTGAGACCAAGAGATGGGATACAGAAAAGGAGATGAGAGCCGAGGGTTAAACATGACAACAACTAGAGAGTTTGGCCCAAAGCATGATTAGATGGAGAGAATTTGCCTGGGAAAAGGCTAAGGCAAAGAAGAAGAACGTGGACCTGAGAGGAAAATCCTGTACAAACCTGACCAAATTCTTTGAGGAAGTGGCAAAGATGAGGGATGGAAAATGCAGTGGATGTGGTATATTGGAGTTTCAGAAAACCTTTGACAAGGTACCACACAGGAGATTAGAGGCGATTAAGGAGCACGGAGTCAACTAGATTCAAAATAGCAAAGGGGAATACAAAGTGATTTGTTCGAGGTGTTTCTATTATGAAGAGATGAGACAGAGTGGATGGAAAAAGGCTGCTTCTAATGCTTGTACAATCTAGAACAAGGGCCAGAAATAAAGGAGAGAGCTGGCATTTACATAGCATATTTCACGTCCTCAAGATGTTCCAAGACACTTTACAACCAATGAACTGCTTTTGAGAAGCAGTGACTGTAGGAAACTTGGCAGTCACTTTCCACACAGCAAGCTACTACAAACAACAATCAGATAACCAGCTAATCTGTTTATTTTTTCCTTTTTAAAAAAGATTTTTCCAATTAAGGGGCAATTTAGTGTGGCCAATCCACCTACCCTGCACATCTTTGGGTTATGGGGGTGAGACCCACACAGACACGGGGAGAATTTGCAAACTCCACACAGGGCCGGGATTGAACCCGGGTCCTCAGCGCCATGAGCCGGCAGTGTTAATCACTGTGCCACCGTGCCGCCCAGCTAATCTGTTTAATAATATTGATTTATTAACTCCCCAACTCTTCTTTAAAAGAGTGCTCTGGGATTTTTTCCGTCCGCCAGTGAAGGCCTCAGTTTAACGCCTCATCTGAAAGAATCACTTAAAATGGCCCCTCCGGGAGTGCAGCGCTCCCTCAGTACAGCACTGCAGTGTCCGCCTAAATGTTTGTGCTCAAGTCCCTGGAGTGGGACTCACGGAAAGCTAGAATCACAGAATGGTTACAATGCAGGAGGAGCAGGCCATTTGGTCCATCGTGTTCATGCTGACTCCCTACAAGAGCAACTCACCTAACCCCACTCCACTGCCTTTTTCCTCTAATACTGCAATTTTATTTTCCTTCAGATTATTATCTTTTGAAGGCTTTAGTTGAACGTGCACTCTCAGGCATTGCTTTCCAAATCTTAACCCTGGGCCGCGTAAAAAAGCTTTTCCTCATGTTGCTGTTGCTTCTTTTGCCAATCTCAAATCCGTGTCTCTGGCTCAGGATCCTTCTAGAACATAGAACATAGAACAATACAGCGTAGTACAGGCCCTTCGGCCCACGATGTTGCACCGAAACAAAAGCCATCTAACCTACACTATGCCATTATCATCCATATGCTTATCCAATAAACTTTTAAATGCCCTCAATGTTGGCGAGTTCACTACTGTAGCAGGTAGGGCATTCCACGGCCTCACTACTCTTTGCGTAAAGAACCTACCCCTGACCTCTGTCCTATATCTATTACCCCTCAGTTTAAAGCTATGTCTCCTCGTGCTAGCCATTTCCATCCACGGGAGAAGGCTCTCACTGTCCACCCTATCCAACCCCCTGATCATTTTGTATGCCTCTATTAAGTCTCCTCTTAACCTTCTTCTCTCCAACGAAAACAACCTCAAGTCCATCAGCCTTTCCTCATAAGATTTTCCCTCCATACCAGGCAACATCCTGGTAAATCTCCTCTGCACCCGCTCCAAAGCCTCCACGTCCTTCCTATAATGCGGTGACCAGAACTGTACGCCATACTCCAAATGCGGCCGTACCAGAGTTCTGTACAGCTGCAACATGACCTCCCGACTCCGGAACTCAATCCCTCTACCAATAAAGGCCAACACTCCATAGGCCTTCTTCACAACCCTATCAACCTGGGTGGCAACTTTCAGGGATCTATGTACATGGACACCTAGATCCCTCTGCTCATCCACACTTTCAAGAACTTTACCATTAGCCAAATATTCCGCATTCCTGTTATTCCTTCCAAAGTGAATCACCTCACACTTCTCTACATTAAACTCCATTTGCCACCTCTCAGCCCAGCTCTGCAGCTTATCTATATCCCTCTGTAACCTGCTACATCCTTCCACACTATCGACAACACCACCGACTTTAGTATCGTCTGCAAATTTACTCACCCACCCTTCTGCGCCTTCCTCTAGGTCATTGATAAAAATGACAAACAGCAACGGCCCCAGAACAGATCCTTGTGGTACTCCACTTGTGACTGTACTCCATTCTGAACATTCCCCATCAACCACCACCCTCTGTCTTCTTTCAGCTAGCCAATTTCTGATCCACATCTCTAAATCACCCTCAATTCCCAGCCTCCGTATTTTTTGCAATAGCCTACCGTGGGGAACCTTATCAAACGCTTTGCTGAAATCCATATACACCACATCAACTGCTCTACCCTCGTCTACCTGTTCAGTCACCTTCTCAAAGAACTCAATAAGGTTTGTGAGGCATGACCTACCCTTCACAAAGCCATGCTGACTATCCCTGATCATATTATTCCTATCTAGATGATTATAAATCTTGTCTCTTATATATCTTGTCTCCAAGACTTTACCCACTACAGACGTGAGGCTCACCGGTCTATAGTTGCCGGGGTTGTCTCTGCTCCCCTTCTGCAATGGGAATTGTGTCCCCCGGTGGCCAGGCCCCTCATGATATTGAATACCCCGATTAGAAATCTCCTCTTAATCTTCACTTCTCGAAGGAGGGAGCTGCCTCAGCTTCTCCAATCTATCCCCAATTAACCTATCTTGTGAATCCTTTCTGTACCTTCTCTAAATCCTTCACATCCATCCTAAATTGTGGATTTGAGAACTGTTTGAGGTCAAAACGGTGTTTTAAACTTAAACCAGACAGACGGCTATCCTCACCGAGATGCGGCGGCTTGCGTGACAGAGAAATCCCAGTAAGATTTGAGATTGTTTTGAGATTCCCTGCATTTTGGTAGTCATGCATTTCAAGCTGCACCAGCTCGGATCATTGTGCGAGTATGTTTGCCTGATCTGGAATGAGATCAGTGAGAAGCCTAATGAAAGAATTTACCCACCCTCTAAGTGATTTGTTGTAAACCAGCTTGTACAGTTCTGTTGAACTGTGAATGGTTGCTTTTCAACAGAATAGGCTGATGTGCCCAGACACTGTCAGAGAGGCCATACCAGACTGGATCATATCTCTATGCTATCTGCCACATCAGTTTGAGTGGCTCTTTAAAACCTGTTCAGGCAGTCTGTGTACATGCCTGTTCACATTTCATCCCCAGAACTCGCTTTCAGAAAATCTGATCCATTAATTTCTCAGATTATTTTAAAATGGGGTCATTTATCAAATTGGCTGTTTATTCCGAAGCAGGGGGATTTGCTCTCTCGGTGTTTCAGTAATTCCATAAGACCATAAGACATAGGAGCGGAAGTAAGGCCATTCGGCCCATCGAGTCCACTCCACCATTCAATCATGGCTGATTTCAACTCCATTTACCCGCTTGCTCTCCATAGCCCTTAATTCCTCGAGAAATCAAGAATTTATCAACCTCTGTCTTAAAGACACTCAACGTCCCGGCCTCCACTGCCCTCTGTGGCAATGAATTCCACAGACCCACCACTCTCTGGCTGAAGACATTTCTCCTCATCTCTGTTCTAAAGTGACTCCCTTTTATTCTAAGGCTGTGCCCCCGGGTCCTAGTCTCCCCTGCTAATGGAAACAACTTCCCTACATCCACCCTATCTAAGCCATTCATTATCTTGTAAGTTTCTATTAGATCTCCCCTCAACCTCCTAAACTCCAATGAATATAATCCCAGGATCCTCAGACGTTCATCGTATGTTAGGCCTAATTCAGGAGCAATATGCTGCACACTTGTGTGGGTCGTGTGGTACTGAGTCAACAATACATTGTATACACTCCATATGCTCACCCGATGCCTGTGCCTATGTATTTACATCATGCATTTATGTATGTCCTGTGTTTTTTTTTTCATGTATGGAACAATCTATCTGGACAGTACGCAGAACCTTTCACTGTACCTCGGTACACGTGACAATAAATCAAATCCAAATACCTGAATTCAGCCAGGGGCCGAATGTCTGGTGACTAAATTTGCTGATGGCACAAAGACAGGTAGATGGATAAGTAGTGAAGAGGAAATAAGTCTGCAAAGGGTTTTAGATAGGTTAGTTGAGTGGGGAACAAATGTGGCAGATGGAGTATAATGTGGGAAAATGGGAACTTGTCCACTTTGACAGGAAGAATACAAAAGCAGTGTATTATATAAATGGAGAGAGATTGCAGAACTCTGAGGTACAGAGGGATCTGGGTGTCCTGGTGCATGAATCACAAAAGGTTAGCATTGTAGATATAGCACGTGATTAGGAAGGAAAGTGGAATGTTGCTCATTGCAAGTGGGATGGAAAATAAAAGGAGAGAAGTGTTGCGGGCATTAGTGAGATCACAGTTGGAGTACTGAGTACAGTGTTGGTCTCCTTACTTAAGATGGGATAAAATTGCATTAGAAGCAGTTCAAAGAAGGTTAGCTTGACTGATACATGGGTTGGCAGGGGGAGTTGCGGGGGTGGGGGAGGTGGCGTGATATAAGGAAAGGTTGAACAGGCTGGGCATGTGTCCACTGCAGTTTAGAAGAATCAGAGGTGATCATTTTGC
This sequence comes from Scyliorhinus torazame, assembly GCF_047496885.1. Taxonomy (NCBI): domain Eukaryota; kingdom Metazoa; phylum Chordata; class Chondrichthyes; order Carcharhiniformes; family Scyliorhinidae; genus Scyliorhinus; species Scyliorhinus torazame. Next base: position 22,197,628 of record NC_092738.1, on the reverse strand, counting down.
AACATATAGGATTCTCAGGAGGCTTGGCAGGGTGGATTCTGAAAGGGTGTTTCCTCTCGTGGGGGAATCTAGAACGAGTGGGCGCAGTTGGGGGGCACTTCCTCGAGCGATTGGGGAGGGTTCTGTAGCCACCTAAGTTGGCCAACTCCCAATTTAAAATGGCGAACGGCAAAGACTGATGGGAAATTCAGCCAACACAGGCAGAAACCAACAGGTGCAGGTTTGCTGTGTGTTTAACTCTGCAAAAGCCCAGACAGCATCAATACCAGCGACCATCAGCATAATAATGTAGCAGCCATCTACATACTAATGAGCAATCCCCGGGAACAATAGCAACATTTGGGACACACAAAACTAAGCCAGACTCCCCGGCGCCAGCAGGAGCCAACACAAACGAGGTTAACGAACACCTCAAGACCGCCCATCGATCAGGGAACCGCTCCAGTATTGGAGAAATCGAACCAAGCGATTGGAACAAAGTCCAATCACCTAGAACCAGGTACAGGGGCCGCCCCAAAAGGCGGGAAGCCCCTGGGGACTACAAAAGTTAAGCCCCCAGTTCAAATTGTTCTCCTTGACCGGGTCACTCAGCAACGCGAAGCAACCCCTGAGAGTGAACGGTCCAAGCTGCCGCATCCCTGAAGTAAGTTTCAAGTCGGCGCTTGCTACGAGATAGGCGCTCCTAGCTACCAGTCCATACCGGCTTTGAATCCCACAGTTTCAGAATCCGAACGAAAGGCCATTTGTTCCCCTGACCTGGTGGGCCAGTCCGAAGTTAAGTATAGGCCTGTTAGTTGTAGAAGTAGCTTAGACGTAGAATTTGTGCATGAGTAGTGATTACTGTGTACAATAAATGTGCTTTGATTTGAATCTTACTAATTGGTGTGATGACTTATTGATCAGCACTTGAACTTGAACCTTGTGGCGGTATCATAAAGATACCTGGCGACTCGAGAGCAAAGGTTATAAAACAGAGCCAAGTGAACCAACCAAAAGTTAGCAACAGTTCAAACTAATATGGCAGTGGAATGGGTACCTATGTAAGGATTCAGAGCAGGGGGATTTAAGAGCAAGAGAAAAAGACAGCTGGCGCGAGTTCGCGCATGCGCGGGATAGACGGCGTGATCTCGCGCATACGCAGACCGGCCGGCTTATATCCACGCATGCGCAGGGTTTTCCTTCTCCGCACCGGCCCACGGGCAATATGGCGGAGCCCTACATGGGCCCGGCGTGGAGGAAAGAAGGCCCCCCATGGAACCAGCCCACCCGCAGATCGGCCAGGCCACCGTGGGGGCCACCCCGCCCACCAGGTCAGATAATGACGCTGTAAAAAATCGGAGGAACGGGACAAGGAACATTAAAAGGACTAACCTTAAGGTTTTCTACCTGAATGCTCAGAGCATTCAAAATAAAATGGATGAATTAGTTGCACAGATCGATGTAAAGGGATATGATAAAATTGGGATTACGGAGACACGGCTCCAACGTGGCCAAGGATGGGATCTAAACATTGAGGGCTGTTCAGTTTTTAGGAAGGACAGACAGAAAGGAAAAGGTGGTGGAGTTGCATTGTTGATTAAAGAAGATATTGATACAATACTGAGGTAAGATAGTAGCACAGGTACCGGGGATTCGGTGGGGGCAGGAATCGTGCCGCTCACAGCAGCCCCCCCCCGGCGATTCTCCGGCCTGAGATGGGCCGAAGTCCCGCTGGTTTTTTGCCAGTCCTGCCGGCGTGGATTGGGCTAGGTCCCTTACCGGTGGGACCTGGCGGCGGGGGCAAGCTCTGGGGTCCTGGGGGTGGGGGGGGGGGGGGGGGGGCCAGGCCCCGGGGGTGCCCCCACGGTGGCCTGGCCCGCGATCGGGGCCCACCGATCCGAGGGCGGGCCTGTGCCGTGGGGGCACTCTTTTCCTACATGTCGGACCTTGTCAGCCTCCGCGATGGCCGACGCGTAGGTGGAGCCCCCCTGCGCATGCGCGGGGATGACGTCAGCAGCCGTTGACGCTCCCGCGCATGCATGGACCCACGCCGGCCGGCGAAGCCCCTTCGGCCCCAGCTGGCGTGGCGCCAAAGGCCTTCTACGCCAGCCGGCGGGGCGCAAACCACTCCGGCGCCGGCCTAGCCCCTGAAGGTGCGGAGGAATTGGCACCTTTGGGGCGGGCCGACACCAGAGTGGTTCATGCCACTCCGGTCCGCCGGGACCCCCGCCCAGCCGGGTACAGGAGAATCCCGCCCGTGGAATCTGTATGGGTTAATTTAAAAGACACCAAGGGGCACAAAAGATTTGTACGGGTGGTATACAGACCACCAAACTACAATGATAATGTTGGAAAGCATTTGAGGCTCATATCCACGGTCAGATCATTTCATACACTACAAGGATTAATCAGCAGCACTCAAACCACTCATCTGAATTAGTTGACCAGATACTCCAAATTGACTGGCTGTCCCTGTCTGCTCCAGCTTCTTGAGCTTTGTGAGGAAAGACTCATAATTTGATCTTTTGTCCATTGATCTGGCTGAGCAATGTTTTCTGAAATCAAGATAACAATATGATGAGCATGATAAAATAGCGAGCAAAACTCTTGCTCACCAACTTCACAAGTCAGTGAGTGACCTCTAATCTGGTCATGGAAGTTTGCACTGAATCTGGTATTTCTATACTCGATCCCAAGTGTACAAATGATCAACTGAAACTTTCCCATTCTCGACTGTATTCCTCTGAGGCTGCAGACAATTCTAGTTTTTGTTCATTTTTTAGTTAATCCACGTATTCTTTTCTCCTCTACGGTTTGAACAATTTTGTCTGTTCCTCTTTCTTCCCCTTCGTTTGGGTCTCCACCTGGTTTACTTCTAATTTTTTTCTTCGCCTGTATTTTGGGCTGTACCATTTTATGAAAACCAATACATAAATTTTGAAAAAAACAGTATCGTAAACCCAAGAAAACCTGTGGCAGCTGCTTTTTTAAAGGGCGAATTTGCTTCTCAGGAACAACTTAATTTCCCAACTCCAATTGGTCGGAGAATCGCCGGGGGAGGCGGCGTGAATCCCGCCCCGACGCCGGTTGCCGGATTCTCCAGCGCCGGTTTTACGGCGGGGGTGGGAATTGCGACGCGCCGGTCCGGGGCCATTGGCATAGGCCCCCCCCCCGACGATTCACCGCTCCGCGATGGGCCGAGTGGCCACCCGTTTTCCGCCAGTCCCGCTGGCGTAAATCAAAAATGGTCCTTATCGGCGGGACCTGGCTCTGCGGGCGGCCTGCGGAGTCCTCGGGGGGGTGCGGGGGGATCTGGCCCCAGGGGGGGCCCCCACGGTGGCCTGGCCTGCGATCGGGGCCCACTGATCGGCCGGCCGGCCTATGCCGTGGGGGGCACTGTTTCCTCCGCGCCGGCCACTGTAACTGTCCGCCATGGCCGGCGCGGAGAAGAACATGCTCCCGTGCATGCGCCAACTCGCGCCGGCTGTTCGGCAGCGGTTGGCGCGGCGCCAACCCCGCTGGCGCCGGCCTAGCCCCTGAAGGTAGGAAGGATTCCGCATCTTCCGGGCAGCCCAATGCCAGAGTGGTTCACGCCACTCCTCGGCGCCGGTGCGGCCTGCCCCGCCGGATAGCAGAGAATCCCTGATATGTGGGATCTAATCCCGGATGTTAGCCCCCAGATTTCATGGGCTGGATTCTCCGCACCCGGACGCCGTAATCGTGTTCGGCGACGGGGCGGAGAATCCAGTTTCCCGCATGGAATCGGGACCGGTGCCGGTTCAGCGATTCTCCGCCCCCCCCCCCGAAAAGCAGCGTACTCGGGGAGTACGCCGCGCCGATTATCCCCCAACTGCAGCCTTTGCTGGAGGCCCGCCCCGCTATTCTCTGCCCCGACCGGCCGAAGTCCCAACGGCGTATTTCTAATATGGTCCCAGCCTATCGCTAAACTCGCGAGGCGGCTGTGGACTCAGTCTGCGGCCGCCATGGTCAGGGGCGGGCCGATCGGAGGGCAGGGGGGCCTCACACGGGACTGGGCCTTTATTGTGCAGGTGGTCCGGGTCGGGTGGGCGGCCAGTCGGGGGCACTATTTCTGCGGTCCAGGTCCGCGGTCTGAGTGCGCCATGGAGCACGGCGGGGCCGCTGGAGGTCACCGCCGTGCGCATGCGCGGCCTCTGACCCGGAAGTGCGGGGGCCCGTATCTGCAGCTAGAGCTGCGAGATTCATGACAGGTTCCTGCCAGCCCCCTGCAGGGCTTTGAATATGTGGCCTTTTGACACCAGTTTTTCTGGCGTAAAAGACCACAGTTTTCACGACGGCGTGGGGACATAGACCCTGAAAGGGAGAACCCAGCCCCATGTTTCTGGGGGAGTTTTGACAGTCTGAGGCTGGGGCTTTCTGGCCTTGTCACTCCAGGACCCACCACGGGAGATTGGGTGGCACAGTACATTGATTTTCATCAGGACTGGATGATTCTTGGGGGGCATTTCCCCATCACCCTCCGGGGGGGGCGCCACGGTGTGTTTTCTGGTGACCGAGGCAGCTTGCCATTGGGCGGTGGGATCATGAGTCCCGCTGATGTCTACGCCGTTTTGTGTGGCTCCTGCCACCAGGGAACTCACCACCAGGGGTCACCATTGGCGGGTCTGGAAGATCCCGTTGATGGGAGGGGCCTACTTGGGCATGAAATGCATGTTGTATGTTCGGCTGGCCAGCAGTCTTTCCTTTGCCTTAATGGGATGACAGTTGATTAAAAATCCATCTCGACAAAAATGGCATTAGAAATTGTATATTTTCCAGATCAATGTAATATCACACACAGATCAAGGGGGGGCGACAATGATTTGGGAGCAGGGGGACATCGGGATCTGACCATAGACAATCTTGCCATCTCTTGATGGAAGCACAACCTAACCAATCTGGTGCCCCTACCCATGAAAGGCTGCGCATGTGGAGGTCAGGGTTCCAGGGTCATTTCAATCTCATGAGTTTCTAAGCAACACTTGGTTGATAGACCGCCCAGGTTCCCACCAGAGAGAACGCATTGAGAAAAAGCACAAGAGTAGCATCTGGAGCTTAATGAATAGTCCCTGACAGGAAGGGAAAGTATCATGGAAAGTACCGAAGGGTGCATGTTACTCTCTAATTTGGTCATTTCCATTGTGAGCAAGGTGATGCACAGAAATGTGTTGAGGTCGGTTGCACTTAGTAACTTCTAACATGTTGTTTCATCAGGATGATGATGGGAGGAGGGGCAATCAGGCAGTATCTTGTGGTATTTAAATCACTGTTTCCTGCACCAAAGTCTGCCAAATGGCTCTACCAGTCAACAAGTGTTGGCACTACCTCCTCTGCCATTTCAAGTGCGTCCTCCAGTTCCTCTTCTGGATTGCCACCAGACTGCTTTACCCCCTGAGCTTCGGGCTTTGCTCGGCGTGCGCGCCACTGGCGTTCCTGGATGGCGCAACGGGTAACCCCACAAGCCTTTGCTTTCATTGGATGTCAGAAAATAAACGTGTCACCATTAAAGGTGAGCATCCCAGAATGAGCAGATGTTCGTGCATTGCACAGACGCAGCACTCACCGAGGGAGAAGCACACAAACAACAGAGGGAATGTGACAGGAAACGTCAGTGTTCAAACTGGGCACTAACTTAAAATGTACAATTGGAGTCAAACCCCCGCAAATATACTTCCATGGCTTGGGCGTCTTTCACTCCATCAGTTCACTGGTCAGAGTGAACTGACCAGTTCAGTCCTAAAATGGCCACCGGGCAGAGGGTGGGTGTACTGAACTTCAATTTGCATATTAAAGATTGCCTACCGCCTGATACACACAGGTTTTGGGAACACAATAGAATCATAAAATCCATACAATGCAGAAGGAGGCCATTCGGCCCATCGAGTCTGCACCGACCCCTTGAAAGAGCACCCCACCCAGACCCATTCCCCCACCCTACCCCTATACCGAACCTTTGGATACTAAGGGACAATTTAGCATGGCCAATCCACTTAACCTGCACATCTTTGGACTGTGGGAGAATCGCCGGGGGGGGGGGCCCACAACCGGCGCGGTGCGATTCCCGCCCCCGCCGAATATCCGGTGCCGGAGAATTCGGCAACCGGCGGGGGCGGGATTCACGGGCGAGATTCTCCGACCCCGCCCCCCCCCCCCCCCCCCCCCGCGGGTCGGAGAATCGCCGGGGGCTGGCGTGAATCCCGCCCCCGCCGGTTGCCGAATTCTCCGGCACCAGAGATTCGGCGGGGGGTGGGAATCGCGCCGCGCCCGTTGGCGGGCGATTCTCTGGCCCGGGTGGGCTGAAGTCCCGCTGCTGGAATGCCTGTCCCGCCAGCGTGGATTAAACCACCTCTCTTACTGGCGGGACAAGGCGGCGCGGGCGGGCTCCGGGGTCCTGGGGGGGGCGTGGGGCGATCTTGCCCCGGGGGGTGCCCCCACGGTGGCCTGGCCTGCGATTGGGGCCCACCGATCCGCGGGCGGGCCTGTGCCGTGGGGGCACTCTTTTCCTTCCGTCTTCGCCATGGTCTCCACCGTGGCGGAGGCGGAAGAGACCCCCTCCACTGCACATGCGCGGGGATGCCGTGAGCGGCCGCTGACGCCCCCGCGCATGCGCCGCCCGGCAATGTCATTTCCGCGCCAGCTGGCGGGGCACCAAAGGCCTTTCCCGCCAGCTGGCGGGGTGGAAATCAGTCCGGCGCGGGCCTAGCCCCTCAAGGTTAGGGCTCGGCCCCTCAAGATGCGGAGCATTCTGCACCTTTGGGCCGGCGCGATGCCGGACTGATTTGTGCCGTTTTTGGCGCCGGTCGGCGGACATCGCGCCGTTTACGGAGAATTTCGCCCCACGCCAGCCCCCGGCGATTCTCCGACCCGGCGGGGGGTCAGAGAATCTCGCCCCTGATGTCCAGCCAACTGAGCTAAACCCACCATTAATAGCCACATTTCCAAGCCATAACTGACCCCATTTTGAGCAATGATTTACATTTTATTCAGGAACAAGGAAATGGAACAAGAAAAGATGATAAACATGCCGAAAAGCTGACGCACCCTTAATCAGCGCATTACTGAGCTGGGTGGAATTCACTCTGCAGGTGAAAGCAAATTTCTATCTCTCAGATCTGAAAGAAAAGATCAGAATGCATCCTAGTTCAAATTCATGGGGCGGGATTCTCCACCCCCACGCCGAAGTGGCTGCGCCGTCGTGAACGCCGTCGAGGTTCACGACGGCACGGAACGGCCCCGGTCCCGACCGATTCAGGCCTTGACAATGGGCCAGTATCGGGGCCGCGTCATCTACGCGCGCCAGGCCTTGTCGCTCGCATGTGTGGTTGCCGTCCTGTCCAAATCCACCCCGCAAGAAGATGGGGGACGGATCTTGCGGGGCCGCGGAAGGAAGGAGGTCCTCCTCCAGAGAGGACGGCCCGACGATCAGTGGGCACCGATCGCGGGCCACCCCACATTGCAGGTGAAGCCCGGAGCAGGATCCCCCCTCGCCCCCCCCCACAGGCCGCCCCCCCCCCAGCGTTCACGCACCGCCCACGACTGCAGCGACCAGGGGCGAAATTCTCCCCCAACGGCGCGATGTCCGCCGACTGGCGCCAAAAACAGCGCCAATCAGACGGGCATCGCGCCGGTCCAAAGGTGCGGAATGCTCCGCATCTTTGGGGGCCGAGCCCCAACATTGAGGGGCTAGGCCGGCGCCGGAGGGATTTCCGCCCCGCCAGCTGGCGGAAATGGCGTTTGTTGCCCCGCCAGCCGGCGCGGAAATGCGGCGCATGCGCGGGAGCGTCAACGGCCGCTGACAGTTTCCCACGCATGCGCAGTGGGGAGAGTCTCTTCCGCCTCCGCCATGGTGGAGGCCGTGGCGGAGGCGGAAGGGAAAGAGTGCCCCCACGGCACAGGCCCGCCCGCGGATCGGTGGGCCCCAATCGCGGGCCAGGCCACCGTGGGGGCACCCCCCGGGGCCAGATCGCCCCGCGCCCCCCCCAGGACCCCGGAGCCCGCCCACGCCGCCTGGTCCCGCCGGTAAATACCAGCTTTGATTTACGCCGGCGGGACAGGCAATTTCTGGGCGGGACTTCGGCCCATCCGGGCCGGAGAATTGAGCGGGGGGGGTCCCGCCAACCGGCGCGGCCCGATTCCCGCCCCCGCCCAATCACCGGTACCGGAGACTTCGGCGGGGGCGGGGGCGGGACTCACGGCGGCCAACGGCCATTCTCCGACCCGGCGGGGGGGTCGGAGAATGACGCCCCAGGTGTGGATGGCGCCGGGGGGAACCCGCCGTTTTGGCCTGGCCGCTCGGCCCATCCGGGCCTCAGAATAGCGGGGGGTGCCGGAGAATCGCCATTTTGGGTGTCTCCGGCGATTCTCCGGCCTGCGGCCCGCGGAACCCGACCGGGCCGTTCCCGCCGCTTGGGAGAATCGCGGGAGGGCGTCGGACCGGTGTCCCCGGAAATATTGGCGGCCCAGGCGCGGGAGTGGAGAATCGCGCCCATGATCTTCATGGGGGTTATTCTATACAATTTAATATGGTTTAATTCAATGTTTATTGGAAGACAAAATATATATATTTTTCTTAACATTAACCAAAGTACAACTGAAGCCTTTAAGTCATTGAAGAATGGTCTTTAGCTAGCAAACAGTCAGGGTCAGAGCTGAATGCGTAAATCTTTAAAAGCCAGGCTTGACTTAGTCCCACGTATTTTGTAAGTAATGAAAACGTAGGGCATGATCTACCCAAATGGGAACAGAGTCCCATAGCGCGCGGTTAGCCGAGCATTCCCCGGTGGTCGGAGCAACGTGAAACACCACGCGATCGAATGGCCATTCGGGTAGATTGGGGGCCTCAGCGGGGAACGCTAGGCCAACGCCACACTTAGTTCTGTTGCCTGCACTGAGGAGCTCCGCTCGCTGGGACCCCATAGTGTCGGAGGAGATTGGGGACCCGATCCCTCGACCCCCCCCACCAATCCCCAACACGACCACAAACACCCCCAAGCCCCAACTCACCTGTATGGGGGTTCCCAGGCCTACGTGCACCCGTGCAGGACACCCCAGTGGCAGATAAATGCCAGTTTGGCACCTTGACACTGCCAGGGTGCCTGGGTGGCACCAGCAGTGCTAGGGTGCCACCCTGCCCAGAGGGCAAGCATCTGGGGGCCGCCAATACCCTGAGTGACCCCCACAAGTGCCGTTCCATCAGGTACCCGTATGTGGATCCCAAAGCCTGGGTAGATCGTGGGAGTGCATATTAGTTTCACTCTAATATGCAGATTTGCTAAAAGGTGATCCGCCTGCAATGGGCGGGATTCAGATTGTGACGTATCGCGAGATCGCGTTCGATCTCGCGCAATGTGGCGAGCTGGGTAAATCCTGGAAGAGGAATATACCGGCCGCATCGTGCTGCTTTTCGTGCACAACGCAGTTGGTAGATTGTGCCCGTGATGTTTATAGACTGTCCTTCTACTTAAGGTAGCTAAACATGCATTATAGCACATCCTGGGCGAAATTCTCCCCCAACGGCGCGATGTCCGCCGACTGGCGCCAAAAACAGCGCCAATCAGACGGGCATCGTGCCGGCCCAAAGGTGCGGAATGCTTTGCATCTTTGGGGGCCGAGGCCCAACATTGAGGGGCTAGGCCGGCGCCGGAGGGATTTCCGCCCCGCCAGCTGGCGGAAATGGCGTTTGGTGCCCCGCCAGCTGGCGCGGAAAAGCGGCGCATGCGCGGGAGCGTCAGCGGCCGCTGACAGTTTCCCGCGTTTGTGCAGTGGGGAGAGTCTCTTCCGCCTCCGCCATGGTGGAGACCGTGGCGGAGGCGGAAGGGAAAGAGTGCCCCCACGGCACAGGCCCGCCCGCGGATCGGTGGGCCCCGATCGCGGGCCAGGCCACCGTGGGGTCACCCCCCGGGGTCAGATCGCCCCGCGCCCCTCCCAGGACCCCATAGCCTGCCCACGCCGCCTGGTCCCGCCGGTAAATACCAGCTTTGATTTACGTCGGCGGGACAGGCAATTTCTGGGCGGGACTTCGGCCCATCCGGGCCGGAGAATTGAGCGGGGGGGTCCCGCCAACCGGCGCGGCCCGATTCCCGCCCCCGCCCAATATCCGGTACCGGAGACTTCGGCGGGGGCGGGGGCGGGATTCACGGCGGCCAACGGCCATTCTCCAACCCGGCGGGGGGTCGGAGAATTACGCCCGTTTCTTGTTTCTTTTTTAAAAATGTTTCCAATTAAGGGGCAATTTACCGCGGCCAATTCACCTAGCCTGCACATCTTTGGGTTGTGGGGGTGAAACCCACGCAAACACAGGGAGAATGTGCAAACTCCACACGGGCAGTGACCCAGGGGCCGGGATTCGAACCCGGGTCCTGTGCTGCCCACAGTAGCAGAGGAGATATTGCTGGAGATTGTTGCAACAGCAGAAATAGAAGGAGGGAGAAGCAAGTGTGGTTTTGCTTGATTGTTGTTCGGGAATGTTAATGCAGAGTTTTCACTCTGCATTGGTCAGAACATGCCCCTGTCTACACCAATGGGAACGAAGTAGAAAGGGTCGAGAGCTTCAAGTTGTTAGGTGTACAGATCACCAACAACCTGTCCTGGTCCCCCCATGCTGACACTATAGTTAAGAAAGCCCACCAACGACTACTTTCTCAGAAGACTAAAGAAATTTGGCATGTCAGCTACGACCCTCACCAACTTCTGCAGATGCACCATAGAAAGCATTCTTTCTGGTTGTATCACAGCTTGGTATGGCGCCTGCTCTGCCCAAGACTGCAGGAAACTACAAAAGGTTGTGAATGTAGCCCAGTCCGTCACGCAAACCAGCCTCCCATTCATTGACTCTATCTATAATTCCCGCTGCCTCAGAAAGGCAGCCAGCATAATTAAGGACCCCCGCACCCCGGACATACTCTCTTCCACCTTCTTCCGTCAGGAAAAAGATACCAAAGTTTGAGGTCACGTACCAACCGACTCAAGAACAGCTTCTTCCCTACTGCCATCAGACTTTTGAATGGGCCTACCTCGTATTAAGTTGGTCTTTTCTCTACACCCTAGCTATAACTGTAACGTTATATTCTGCAGTCTCTCCTTCCTTCCCTATGTACGGTATTCATAGTCTGTACAGCATGCAAGAAACAACACTTTTCACTGTATATTAATACATGTGACAATAATAAATCAAATCAAATCAAATCACTCAGGAGATGAGATAGTGAGGTAGGCCCATTGTTGGATATGTCATTTGCGGTCTATAGAAAGAGTGGCTTTGATCACTTCCATATGCCTTTCCTCATTTTATACCTTTCTCCTCTTTTTGTTCTTGTCTGGTCTTTCTTGGGTGCCTTTGCAATGCAGTCGTTGTCATGATATCCATATTAACATATCATGGTGCAATCACACACACACTGATGGACAGGTAGACGGACCAATCAACACACACACAACATCACAGCCAATCACCAGTGAGAGCACCCGCACTATAAAACAGGGAACACCACAGTTCCCGCTCATTCTACCAGGAGATAGCTCAGAGCACAGAGCTCACAGCGTGCCACTCAGACATAGACCATGTGCTGAGTGCCTCACTAAGATAGTGCCAGGGCTGGGTCCACAGGTTAACTGGTGAAGTACGAAACACAGCCAGTAGTTAATAGTTATTATTGTACAGAATAATAAAACAGAGTTGTACCATCTACAACCGTGTTGGTTCGTTTGTGTATCGGAACACCCAACACGACATGATACCAGGGGCGAAATTCTCCCGAAACGGCGCGATGTCCGCTGACTGGCGCCCAAAACGGTGCCAATCAGACGGGCATCGCGCCGCATCTTTGGGGGCCGAGCCCCAACATTGAGAGGCTAGGCCGACGCCGGAGGAATTTCCGCCCCGCCAGCTGGCAGAAACAGCCTTTGTTGCCCCGCCAGCTGGCGCGGAAATGACATCTCGGGGCGGCGCATGCGCGGGGGTGTCAGCGGCCGCTGACGGCATTCCCGCACATGCGCAGTGGAGGGAGTCTCTTCTGCCTCCGCCATGGTGGAGACCATGGCGGAAGCGGAAGGGAAAGAGTGCCCCCACGGCACAGGCCCGCCCGCGGATCGGTGGGCCCCGATCGTGGGCCAGGCCACCGTGGGGGCACCCCCCGGGGCCAGATCGCCCCGCGCCCCCCCCAGGATCCCGTAGCCCGCCCACGCCGCCTTGTTCCGCCGTTCAAAAGGTGGTTTAATCCACGCCGGCGGGACAGGCAATTTATCGGCGGGATTTCGGCCCATCCGGGCCGGAGAACCCACCGGGGGGGCCCGCCAACCGGCGCGGCCCGATTCCCGCCCCCGCCGAATATCCGGTGCCGGAGACTTCGGCAACCGGCGGGGGGGGGATTCACGGCAGCCCCCGGCGATTCTCCAACCTGGCGGGGGGTCGGAGAATGACGCCCCTTGTCTGTAAACTCGCCAGCGACTGTGAGACCTACCTGCACCTCTTCAGAGATCCGCCATCCTGCGCCATGGACACCATCAGCCCGCCGCAGCTGCTCCAAATCGCTGGAAATCTCGGCGTCAACTGGGAGCTGTTTAAACAGCGCTCCCAGCTCTTCCTAGAAGCCACAGACAGGGAGAATGCATCGGACACCAGGAAGATCGCCCTCCTCCTCTCCACGGCGGGGCAACACGTCATCCACATCTACAACTCCCTGGCATTCGCGGAAGGCGAGGACAAGACGAAGTACAAGACGGTCCTTCTAAAATTTGCGTGGAAGTTATTGAGAACTTCGAGAGGTACCTCTTCCAGCAACGCCTGCAGGGTAAGGATGAGCCTTTCCAATCTTTTTTGACACACCTCTGTATCCTCGCGCAGTCCTGCGGCTATGAGGCCACCTCCGACTCCATGATTCGGGATCAGATAGTTTTTGGGGTCACCTCGGACACCCTACGCCAGCAGCTCCTCAAAATAAAGCACCTCACCCTAGCCACCGCCATCGAAGCCTACGTCCTCCACGAAAACGCGACCAGCCGGTACTCCCAATTCCAGGCGGCCGAATCGGCACGGCAGGGATCCTACGAGGCCGAGCGGGTCCAGGCGATCGAGTTCCTCCCGGCCCGCGGCCCGGATGAGGGCGGCCATTGCGCGCGCTTTCCGAGGCCTCCCGCGCTTGTACCCGCCAAAAGAGGAGGCGTCGACGCAGAGGGATGTGATGCGCAGGCCGCTCTACGCAGGACGTGATGCGCATGGGCGGTGGCGCAATGAATGCCATGACGTCACGACGTGCGGCAACTGTGGATCCTCACACTTAAAGGGGCAATGTCCAGCCAAAACTCGACAATGCCTCCGCTGTGGCAGGATGGGCCACTACGCTGCCTGCTGTTGAGCAGCTCAACCTGCCAACGCTCCGCAATTCCGCCAGCCTCGCAGGGACGTGCGGCCATTCAGCCCCCATACACCGAGTCATACCCTGACGATGTACAGACCAGTGATACCGACGACCAGGAAGCCTTCCGCGTTGCGGTAATAGACAGGAACCGGATGTCCCCAAGTAGGACCCACCAGCCGATGCCAGTGAACAGCGTTAATCCGGGCGATGAATGGTGTGCCACCCTAACGGTCAACCGATCACCAATCACATTCCGTCTAGACACTGGTGCCTCCGCCAACCTTATAGCATGGTCAGCCTTCTACACCTTGAAGGTCAAACCACCGATTCGGCCATCCCGCTGTCAGGTGGTCGATTACAACGGGAACGTTATCCCGGCCATGGGGTCCTGCCAGCTCGAGGTTGCACACAATGCTTACACAGCCACACTGTCCTTTGAGATAGTTGGATCATCGAAGGACTCTGCTAGGCGCACAGGCGTGCAAGATCCTCCACCTCGTTCAGCGGGCACACACTCTGTCTCCAGAAGGCACGTCCGACTTCCCGGATGCAGACTTTAGGGCACAGCTCCATTCGCTCCTCGCCCACAACCAGGAGGCTTTCGAGGGCATGGGAACACTGCCCTACACTTACAGAATACGGCTCAAACCGGACGCCACCCCGGTCATTCACGCACCTCGTAGAGTCCCAGCACCACTCAAGGACCGCCTCAAGCAGCAGCTGCAGGATCTCCAGGACCAAGGAGTGCTTTCCCGGGTCACGGAGCCCACGCCATGGGTCAGCTCCATGGTGTGCGTAAAAAAGCCCTCTGCCGAACTCCAGATCTGCATCGACCCGAAAGACCTAAACAATAACATCATGAGGGAACACTACCCCATACCCAAACGGGAAGAGATCACGAGCGAAATGGCCCGGGCTAAAGTTTTTACCAAGCTTGATGCCTCAAAGGGTTTTTGGCAGATTCAACTGGATCAGTCCAGCAGGAAGCTGTGCACTTTCAACACTCCCTTTGGCAGATACTGCTACAATAGGATGCCGTTTGGCATCATCTCGGCATCCGAGGTGTTTCATCGCATCATGGAACAGATGATGGAGGGCATCGAAGGGGCGCGCGTCTATGTTGACGACGTCATCATCTGGTCCACCACACCACAGGAGCACATCAGTCGTCTCCAGCGCGTCTTTGCTCGGATACGAGAACACGGCCTGTGCCTCAACCGAGCCAAGTGTTCTTTTGGCCAAACTGAGCTAAAGTTTCTGGGGGACCACATATCCCGGTCAGGGGTGCGTCCGGATGCAGACAAAGTGACAGCTATTACAGCCATGCCGCAGCCGGCAGACAAGAAGGCAGTGCTACACTTTCTCGGGATGGTCAACTTCCTGGGGAAGTTCATTCCCAACCTTGCCTCCCACACAACGGCTCTTCGCCACCTAGTGAAGAAGACTACGGAGTTCCAGTGGCTGCCCGCACACCAGAAGGAATGGGAGGAGCTCAAGATCAAGCTCACCACCGCCCCGGTATTGGCGTTCTTCGACACCTCTCGTGATACGAAGATCTCGACTGATGCCAGCCAGTCCGGCATTGGGGTGGTACTCCTGCAACGGGACGACACTGCACCATGGGCCCCGGTCGCCTATGCCTCGCGGGCCATGACCCCCACAGAACAGCGCTATGCGCAGATTGAAAAGGAGTGCCTGGGTTTGTTAACCGGCATCGATAAATTCCACGACTACGTGTATGGTCTCCCTCAGTTCACCGTGGAAACCGACCATCGCCCCCTGGTCGGCATCATTCAGAAGGACCTCAACGAGATGACCCCCTCGCCTCCAGCGCATTCTGCTCAAGCTCCGGAGGTACGACTTCCAACTTGTCTACACCCCGGGAAAGGACCTCATCATCGCGGATGCCCTGTCCAGAGCAGTGAGCACACCGCCCGAGTCGTGGAGACCGTGGCGGAGGCGGAAGGGAAAGAGTGCCCCCACGGCACAGGCCCGCCCGCGGATCGGTGGGCCCCGATCGCGGGCCAGGCCACCGTGGGGGCACCCCCCGGGGCCAGATCGCCCTGCGCCCCCCCAGGACCCCGGAGCCTGCCCACGCCGCCTTGTCCCGCCGTTCAAAAGGTGGTTTAAACCACGCCGGCGAGACAAGCAATTTATCGGCGGGACTTCGGCCCATCCGGGCCGGAGAATCGAGCGGGGGGGGGGGGGCCCGCCAACTGGCACGGCCCGATTCCCGCCCCCGCCGAATATCCGGTACCGGAGACTTCGGCAGCCGGCGGGGGCGGGATTCACGGCAGCCCCCGGCGATTCTCCAACCCCAGGAGAATGACGCCCCTGATGTTCATTGCAGGTTAAATATTGGCCAGAGCACCATGAAGAATATTGTGTTGCACTTTGAAACAGCACCATGGATCTTTTTTGAGAAAACAGATGGGGACTAAGCAACAGCTCATTCCAAAGACTGCACCTCCGACATCACAGCATTGGAGCATCAGGCTTGACTTTTCTGTTCATTTCTTAGGCCACGTATCCACCTGGTGGATTTTCCCAGGGCGGAGTCAGCAGGCTATTGCAGTCCAGCAGGATCTTCTTATCCTGCCAAAGACAATGGCAATTTGCATGGTTCCCCAGCCCCGTGACTTTAACAGGACCTGAAGATCCTGCTGGTGGGAAGGGCCGGTAAATGAAGTGGGACCTAAACCCCCAACCTTCTGTCCCAGGGGCGAGAGTGCTAGTCAGTGAGCTACAACGTTTCTGATGAAGTTACAGTGGCTAATGAGGTGAACCCAGAGGGAGCTTCCCAGTGAAAGTTTGCTGAAAACTGATGATAGAACACAACCCTTTGACAATGGTTTAAAAGGAGGCAGTGCGGTGGCACAGTGGTTAGCACTGCTGCCTCACGCCGCCGAGGTCCCAGGTTCGATCCCGGCTCTGGGTCACTGTCCGTGTGGAGTTTGCACATTCTCCCCGTCTCTGCGTGGGTCTCACCCCCACAACCCAAAGATGTGCAGGGTAGGTGGATTGGCCGCGCTAAATTGCCCCTTAATTGGAAAAAATTAATTGGGTACTCTAAATTTATTTTTTTCAAAGACAATAGTTTAAAACTCTTCTAGGTTCTCTATATTACATTGATTTAATTGCACTGAATCCACAGCACAGAAACTGGCCAAACAGCCAATTTTGTCCATGCTAGCATTTATACTCCCCACAAGCCTCCTCCCACCCATCTTTATCTCACCCTATCAGTCTATCCTTCTATTCCTTTCTCTCTTGTGTTTGTCCAGTCTGTACAAACTTTCCAGCCTCTCACTCTGCTGTGGTTGAAAGGCCTCAGACAGTAATAGAACATAGAACATACAATGCAGAAGGAGGCCATTCGGCCCATCGGGTCTGCACCGACCCACTTAAGCCCTCATTTCCACCCTATCCCCATAACCCCTCCGAACTTTTTTGGTCACTAAGGGCAATTTATTATGGCCAATCCACCTAACCTGCACGTCTTTGGACTGTGGGAGGAAACCGGAGCACCCGGAGGAAACCCACGCACACACGGGGAGGACGTGCAGACTCCGCACAGACAGTGACCCAAGCCGGGAATCGAACCTGGGACCCTGGAGCTGTGAAGCAACAGTGCTAACCACTGTGCTACCGTGCTGCCCCATTGCACTTGTGCAAAGACAGCCCCAATCGTTCATAGATTTCTCAGCACATAGTCCGAGACCTTGGAATGTCTGCAACACTCAGTCATGGACAACCCTTCACACTGGAAGACAAGCAAGTTTCGGGCAGAAAAGAACATTTTTCATTGAGTCGATGATCCTTCAGCTGCAGTTTTCTTTTCCTGTTCATTCTTGGGATGTGGGTGTCACTGGTTGGGCCAGCATTTGTTGCCCATCCATATTCGCTCTTGGACTGAGCGGCTTGCTGGGCTATTTCAGAGTCAACTACATTATTGTGGATCTGGAGTCACGTGACTAATGTCCTTCCCTAAAGGACATTAGCGAATCAGATGGATTTTTACAGCAATCAACAGCATTAGACTTATAATTCCAGATTCTTATTGGTGGAATTCGGACCCCAGTCTGCAAAGCATTACTCTGTGTCTCGGGAGTCCTAGTCCAGTGACAATACCATTATGCTACCACTTCTCCAGTTGATCTTTATCTTGGTGTGCATCCCTGGGAACAGCCCTCTGCGTCACGGAGCTGCTCAGGATGAACCTCGACAAAAGCCACCTCCACTCTCTCCAGACCTTCTTTGTAAAGCACATTCCACAAGGAGGTGGTCTCTTCCCCACCACAGTCACCAAGAGACAGCAGTCTCTTCCCCACCACAGTCACCTCGAGGACAACGTGCGGATAGGGTGAGACTCCAGGAGTGTAGGAAGGAGCTGACGGGGAGGGTCTTTCTCACCACCAGCCAAGCTCGGCCTTGGTGCTTGTTTGAAAGTTCTGGTGATGAGGCATTCTGCCAAATGACCTTGACAGTCTGCTCCGGGAACCATCTCCTTTTCCATAGGGCCTCTAGGGCAGCACAGTAGCACAAGTGGATAACATTGTGGCTTCACAGCGTCACCCGCTGGGTCACTGTCTGTGCGGAGTCTGCACGTTGTCTGCGTGGGTTCCCTCCGGGTGTTCCGGTTTCCTCCCACAGTCCAAAGACGTGCAG
Source organism: Scyliorhinus torazame (assembly GCF_047496885.1). NCBI lineage: Eukaryota > Metazoa > Chordata > Chondrichthyes > Carcharhiniformes > Scyliorhinidae > Scyliorhinus > Scyliorhinus torazame. Next base: position 22,179,608 of record NC_092738.1, on the reverse strand, counting down.
GTTAGGTAGATTTCATAGATTTCATAGAATTTACAGTGCAGAAGGTGGCCATTCGGCCCATCGAGTCTGCACCGGCTCTTGGAAAGAGCACCCGACCCAAGGTCAACCCTCCACCCTATCCCCATAACCCAGAAACCCCACCCAACACGAAGGGCAATTTTGGACACTAAGGGCAATTTATCATGGCCAATCCACCTAACCTGCACATCTTTGGACTGTGGGAGGAAACCGGAGCACCCGGAGGAAACCCACGCTCACACGGGGAGAACGTGCAGACTCCGCACAGACAGTGACCCAAGCCGGGAATCGAACCTGGGACCATGGAGCTGTGAAGCAATTGTGCTAACCACTATGCTACCATGCTGCCCTTAAATTGGCCATGATAAATTGCCCTCAGTGACCAAAAAAGTTAGGAGGGGTTACTGGGTTACGGGGATAGGGTGGAAGTGAGGGCTTAAGTGGGTCGGTGCAGACTCGACGGGCCAAATGGCCTCCTTCTGTACTGTATGTTCTATGTTACGTCCAGACCACTCACTGCCTGATGGACTTGTGATCAAAGGTGTATCTCTGCAGAAATATTTCTGTGAGGAATAGGCGATATGGTGAGGTCCAACTACCTTGGAACACTGGGCACAGGTACAACCTTCGCACTAAATTTCCTTTTGGACTGATGATTGTCAGGAAACGTTTTAACCTTTGTTTTTCCAGGAGTTGCAGTTACTCTGTAGCTTGTCTCCTCAGGGTTGTCCTTACCAAAATTCATTTGGAGCAAAAACAGACGATGCTGGACAATCTCAGCAGGTCTGACAGCCTCTGTGGAGAGAGAAGGGAGCGGACGTTTGGAGTCTGGGTGACTCTTTTGACAGCTGTGACCCAGTCACCCAGACTCGAAACGTTCGCTCCCTTCTCTCTCCACAGAGGCTGTCAGACCTGCTGAGATTGTCCAGTATCGTCTGTGTTTGTTTCAGATTCCAGCATCCAAGTAATTTGCTTTGGTCTTCATTTGGAGCCAATTCACATTTTTACTCGCTGAAGACGCCACCTTTCAAGTTTTGTGACCATGGGCGAGATTCTCCGACCCATCGCCGGGGGACGGCGTGAATCCTGCCCCCGCTGGCCGCCGAATTCTCCGACACCGGATATTCGGCGGGGGCGGGAATCGCAGCGCACCGGTCGGCGCCCCCCCCCAGCGATTCTCAGGCCCGCGATGGGCAGAAGTCCCGCTGGTTTTATCCTGGTCCCGCCAGCGTGAATTGAACCACGTCCCTTACCGGCGGGACCGGGCGGGCTCCGGGGTCCTGGGGGGGGCGCGGGGCGATCTGGCCCCGGGGGGGTGCCCCCACAGTGGCCTGGCCCGCGATCGGGGACAACCGATCCGCGGGCGGGCCTGTGCCATGGGGGCACTCTGTCCCCTCCGCGTCGGCCATCAGCCTCCGCCATGGCCGACGCGGAGGTGACCCCCCCCCCCCCCCCCCCCGCGCATGCGCGGACTTCCGCCGGCCGGCAGAGTCCCTTCGGCCCCGGCTGGCATGGCGCCAAAGGCTTTCCACGCCAGCCGGCGGGGCGCCAACTACTCCGGGGCGGGCCTAGCCCCTAAAGGTGCGGAGTATTTCGCACCTTTGAGGCAGCCCGACGCCGGAGCGGTTCACGGCACTCCGTCCCGCCGGGACCCCCCCCACCCCGCCGGGTAGGGTAGAATCCCGTCCATGTTTTGCGTGGTAAGCAAGCAGCTTGGGGAGATAAAGGTCGGGATTCTCCCTTCTGGGGACTAAATCCCCACGCCGGCAGAAAAACCAGCACCAACCACTCCGGCGTCAACAGCCCCTCAAAGTAAGGGCCGGCGCGAGTTCGCGCATGCGCGGAACGGCCGGTGTGATCTCGCGCAGCGCGGAACGGCCGGCGTATTTGCGAGCATGCGCAGACAGGCCTGCGTATTTTCGCGCATGCGCGGGGGGTTCTCCTCTCCGCGCCGGGCCCCGGCAATATGGCGGAGCCCAACAGGGGCCCGACGCGGAGGAAATAAGTCCCCCCACAGAACAAGACCGCCCGCAGATCGGTAGGCCCCAATCGCGGGCCAGGCCACCGGGGGCCCCCCCCCGGGGTCGGATCCCCCCAAGCCCCCACCGAGGACCACCCCCACATACTCACCTGCCAGGTCCCGCCAGTGTGTGAGGTGCGTGATTCACGCCGGCGGGACGGGACAAAAGGTGACGGCCATTCGGCCCATCGGGGCCCGGAGAATCGCCAGGGGTCCACTGTCAACGGGAATCCCGCCGCTGCCCGAAAACTGCACCGGAGAATAGGGCAGCCGGTGTCGGGGCGGCAGGGCGGGATTCGCACCTCCCCCCCGGGGATTCTCCGATCCGGCGGGGGAGGGTCAGAGAATCCCGGCCAAAGTATTTTAAGTATTAAAGTATTTTAAGGGGCGGCACAGTGGCTAGCACTGCTGCTTCACAGCTCCAGGGACCCGGGTTCAATTCCGGCCTTTGGTGACTGTGTGGAGTCTGCACGTTCTCCCCGTGTCTGCGTGGGTTTCCTCCGGGTGCTCCGGTTTCCTCCCACAGTCCAAAGATGTGGAGGTTAGGTGGATTGGCCGTGATAAATTGCCCTTAGTGTACAAACGGTTGGGTGGGGTTACTGAGTTACGGGTATACGTGTGCTGTTTCCAAGGCCGGTGCAGACTCGAAGGGCCGAATGGCCTCCTTCTGCACTATAAATTCTATGATTCTGTCATGAGTATCGACTTTCTCAGCGACACCCATGAGTGAATAACAAAGAAAAGTCAGCACATTGTTTCTTGAGAAATACTTTGAGCAAAACAGTTTACATTCCACAGGACAGTCCCCAAAATGAAATATGCGTAGGCTGGAAGCATTTTTTCTACAAGGTGTGTGCATTATTAGTTCGAACAAAACCCCACCTATACCTGATTTGCACACTATAGACGTTGCCTGAGAGCAATATTGCTGTCACTTTTGGTGGCTCTCGCACATGACCAAATCCTCTCAATATGGAAGAAACAAAATCCTTCTAAGGAAATTAGATGAGAAAATTATGCTGCGTGCTTATTTTTCCAATGAAGGGGCAATTTAGCGCGGCCAATCCACCTACCCTGCACATCTTTGGGTTGTGGGGGCGAAACCCACACAGTCACGGGGAGAATGTGCAAACTCCACACGGACAGTGACCCGGGGCCGGGATCGAACCTGGGACCTCGGCGCCGTGAGGCAGCAGTGCTAACCACTGCGCCACCGTGCTGCCCTATGTGGTATGCTCATTTGTTCTTTGGCTCTGAGCGTTTCTGGCAAGGCCAGAGTTTGTTGCCCATCTCTAAATGCCCTTGCAAAGGTAGTGGGGGAGCCACTTTCTTGAGCCACTGCAATGCATGCAGCTCCGGTACATCCACAGTGCTGTTAGGCAGGGAGTGCCACGATTTTGACCCAGTTCATGCTTTTCATCCACCAGTGGCAGCTCTGTGCTTCAATTGATTTCTACTTCCTTCAGTCTCTGTTCTCCTCTGCGTATGCCTCTGTACGTGTTTGACACAATACTCATTGACTGATTTGGTTCTTGCAGATTTCCCTGGATGTACAGCTAGATAAGGACCAAAACACACTTGGATGGAGGTGGGTTCTGAGCCGGGCAGGAAGATGCAGAGTTGTCAACCTGAGGCTCCAGGAATACAAGGTTAACCCTCAAGGCTGTGACCAACCCAGGGAAAAAATCAGAACAACATTAATCGGCATCCGTTTCATTCTGAATTTCTTGAAATGTTTGTCGAATTGTTTTGTATCCCCTGACAATGGTATTCTTGGAATTTTCCTGATCGGTGCAAGGTGAAAAGTTTTGATAAAATGTCTTTTTTCAGCAATATTTGTTAATTATATTGGAGATGGAAATAATGACTATTTTCCTGATAGTCACAAGTCATCTAAAACAACCACAAAAAATTGCATATATTGGATGTGTGTGTGTGTGCATATGTATATTTTTTTCTTTCTAATTTAGAGTACCCAATTCTTTTTTTCCAATTAAAGGGCAATTTAGTGTGGCCAATCCACCTACCCTGCACATCTTTGGGTTGTGGTGGTGAAACCCACACAGACACGGGGAGAATGTGCAAACTCCACACGGACAGTGACCCGGGGCTGGGATCGAACCTGGGACCTCGGCGCCGTGAGGCAGCAGTGCTAACCCACTGCGCCACCGTGCCGCCCATATGTCATCTAACAGTAAAATATCCCAAGATGCTTCACAGGATAATTATGGAACAAGGGTGACACGGTGGCACAGTGGTTAGCACTGCTGCCTCACAGCGCCAGCGTCCCAGCATCCCAGGTTCGATTCCGGCCTCGGGTGACTCTGTGTGGAGTTTGCACGCTCTCCCCGTGTGTGCGTGGGTTTCCTCCGGGTGCTCCGGTTTCCTCCCACAGTCCAAAGATGTGCAGGTTAGGTGGATTGGCTATGCTAAAGTGGCCGTGATAAATTGTACCTTCGTGTCCAGGGATGTACAGGTTAGGCTACGGGGATAGGACGGGGGAGTAGGCCTAGATAGGATGCTCTTTGAGAGGGTCGGTGCAAACTGAATGGGCCAAAAGGCCTCCTTCTGCACTGTAGGGATTCCATGAATCTATGAAACATGGCACTGAGCTACTTAAAACGATAATGGTCAAAAGTCACGTGTCACGGACAGTATGTATGTCCTCTTTTATTGCCCACGATCACTCACTCGGTTTTGTATGGAAAGAGGTGCATCTTTTCTTTGTGGGCATTTCAATTGAACAATTTCAGCAGCAAGCCTTTGTCAGTTTCAAACTAAAGACAGTTATCTATTCTCACACACTTACCCCAAATTAACATTATGTCACACACTCGTTCTCATACATGCATGTGCGTGTATTCACACACACACGTACACAGATTGAATACAGTTAAAGGTAGTCAGCTTTTACAGATTACAGTTAATTCAGTTTCTGATTTACGCTCTCTGCTCTCCCACATGACAACCCTGTGGCTTCTTGAACGGATTTGATGGTTAAAAGTTGAATCGAGCATCTTGGGCTGGATTCGTCGCCGCCAGAATGCTCCGTTTTGCCGGCGCCCGGGGGGTTCCCGACGGCATGGGGCTGCCCCACAATGGGAAACCCCATTGACCGGCCGGCAAAATGGAGCATCCCTCCGGTGGGGTGAAACAGAAATCTGGTTCACAGCAGGTGGTGAGGCTTCTTGTAGTCTGATACCTAAGAGGTTGGTTATCAGATAGACTTTGAAACTGGAACAGTTTGGCTACTTGATATCTTGCATCTAGTTTTCAACTCTGGTCGCACCGGAGAAGGGGAGGGGGGAAGGGGGCAGGAAGAGGCCCCCCCCCCACCCCACAAACAGGTACCTACTTACGTGTTAAAAATAATATTGCCAATGTACAGAGTGGCTGTTGTTGAGCTAGTGCATAATACCCCACCAGTTTTTTTGTGTGTTTTCTTCTCTTCTACATATATGTGTGTATATAACTGTAAATATACTTTGTTCAAAAACCCAATAAAAGACATTTATAAAAAAAACACTCTGTATGCAAACTGACTTAACTGATGGCTCTGATGTTCAGATCTGTCTGCAGGCTGCCTTCAGCTGATCTTTTAAACAAATAAACCATGGCAGTCTCTCTGCATGGTTTTTCACAAATTCTTTTCCAAATAAGGTGTGTTCATATTGATTCCACACCCTGTGTTATGGATTAGCATTTCTGAGGCTCACACAGTTTAGGCTGATGGGGGAGGCCAGTGATGCAATGGGTGGCTGATGGCAGCTATGGATTTCCATCTTCCACTAATTGAGTGTTTTGTCCGGTATAAAACATGGAAACAGGCAGTCTGGAAACTTCATAGTCCTTTTTGCTGATCCATCCTTAAACAAAGAGATGTGGGAATTCCATGGATGACTGTGAGGAACACTCACATTTGTCCATATTTAATTAGCTATTCTCCAGACATGGGGCGGGATTCTCCCCTACCCGGCGGGGCGGGGGGTCCTGGCGCCGAGGAGTGGTGTCAACCACTCCGGCGTCGGGCCGCCCCAAAGGTACGTAATCCTCTGCACCTTCAGGGGCTAGGCCGGCCCCGGAGTGGTTAGCGCCGGCCGGCGGGAAAGGGGCTTGGCGCCACGCCAACCGGCGCCGAAGGGCTGAGTTGGCGCATGCGCGGGAGCGCCATTGTGTGCTGGCGTCATCCCAGCGCATGCGCAGAGGGCTTCGTCTCCGCACCGGCCATGGCGGACCGGTACAGCCGCCGGTGCGGAAGGATAGAGTACCCCCACGGCACAGGCCCGCAGATCGGTGGGCCCCGATCGCGGGCCAGGCCACCATGGGGGCACCTCCAGAGGCCAGATCCCCCCGCGCCCCCCCCCCCTCCCCCGAGGACCCCAGAGGCTGCCCGCACAGCCAGGTCCCACCGGAAAATACCTGGGGCGAAATTCTCCCCAAACGGCGCGCTGTCCGCCGACTGGCGCCCAAAACGGTGCCAATCAGATGGGCATCGCACCGCCCCAAAGGTGCGGAATGCTCCGCATCTTTGGGGGCCGAGCCCCAACATTGAGGGGCTAGGCCGGCGCCGGAGGGATTTCCGCCCCGCCAGCTGGCGGAAACGGCCTTTGTTGCCCCGCCAGCTGGTGCGGAAATGACATCTCCGGGCGGCGCATGCGCGGGAGCGTCAGCGGCCGCTGACAGTTTCCCACGCATGCGCAGTGGAGGGAGTCTCTTCCACCTCCGCCATGGTAGAGACCGTGGCGGAGGCGGAAGGGAAAGAGTGCCCCCACGGCACAGGCCTGCCCGCGGATCAGTGGGCCCCGATCGCGGGCCAGGCCACCGTGGGGGCACCCCCCAGGGTCAGATCGCCCCGCACACCCCCAGGACCCCGGAGCCCGCCCACGCCGCCTTGTCCCGCCGGCAAATAGGTACTTTAATTTACGCCGGCGGGACAGGCAATTTATCGGCGGGACTTCGGCCCATCCGGGCCGGAGAATCGAGTGGGGGGGCCCGCCAACCGGCGCGGCCCGATTCCCGCCCCCGCCGAATATCCGGTACCGGAGACTTCGGCAACCGGCGGGGGCGGGATTCACGGCAGCCCCCGGCGATTCTCCAACCCGGCGGGGGGGTCGGAGAATGTCGCCCAGGGTGTAATATACGCCAGCGGGGCTGGCCGAAAACGGGCGGCCACTCGGCCCATCGCGGGTCGGAGATTCGCCGGGGGGGCGCTGCCGGAGAATTCGGCAGCCGGCGGGGCGGCATTCACGCCACCCCCCCCCCCCCGGCGATTCTCTGACCCGGCGGGGGGGGGGCCGGAGAATCCCGCCCACGATATTGTCTGTAACCCTAATGCCAACAGTCACATGATTGCAGCAGCCATCTTAATAGCTTGCTTTTGTCCAATTTTACAAGCATTGACTTAAAGTTCAAAATATGACATACTGCAGCGGGAATGACATTGGTCAAAGAGGTTTTTTTTAAAAGTCCATTTTGTAATTTAAAAAAAAAATTCTTATTCAAGGCATTTTCATTTTATATATAAAGCACACAATACAACACAACCATCCTTATACCATATTGTCAAAACAAAACACCCCACCCACCTTAACCCATTTGCCCCGTTTTCTGGCTGAAACACAATAACACAAAAAAAACAAAAAAATTAAATGATACAATCCAAGGCCTGGGGAATTCTGTGCAAGCGCTGGCTGAGGCCCAGGACAGGGCAGCCCTCCACAGGCAGCCATGTGCCAGCACCACCTGGAAATTGCAGCGGAGGTCCTGAGCGTGGCCCAGTCACAGCAGGCCATGGCTGGGAACATCGGTGGCATTGCCAAGGCATTGACCGACGTGGCGCAGACACAGAGGGAGGTGGCCCAGTCCCAGAGGGAGGTGGCGCAGTCACTGGCTGATGTGTCAGAAACCCAGAAGGTGGTGGCACAGTCGCAACGTGATGTGGCCCAGTCCCAGATGGAGATGGTCCACTTCCTGCGCTCCATGGCCTCAAGCATACAGACCCTAATTGAGACCAGAGCAGGCATCCAGGACTGGCAGCGCCAGGTAGCGTGGGAGCCCCAGAGGATAGTTCCACTCGTATTCCCATCGCATTGAGTGCCATCAGGCACCTCGAGGGAGGAGGAGGTGATGGGGCCCATGCCAGTGACTCCCACAGGGTGCCGATCAGAGCGTCCTGTGCGCGTTGGCCCTGGCTCACATGCTGTGCGGCCTCCTGTGCCTGCCTGGGTCCCATGTCCTGCCCATCATCGCCATCCTCCACACCTCCTTGTCATACGATGCCTGGTGTTCATCCTCCTGCTCCAGCATGGCACCCCTCTGCTGCGCGATGTTGTTGAGGACGCAGCCGGCTGCCACGATGCGGGCGACCCGCCCAGCGTCATACTGGAGGGCTCCTCCAGAACGGTCCAGACACCTGAACCGCATCTTCAGGATGCTGAAGCACCGCCTGATCACAGACCTGGTCACGGCATTGGCGCCGTTGTTGCGAGTCTCTGCATCGGTCCGTGGCCTCCGGATAGGCGTTATCAGCCACGACCGCAGCGGGTAACTCCTGTCACCCAGGAGCCAACCACCCAGCCATGGGGGCATCTCGAGCATGTCAGGAATCGTCGAGTGTGCCAGGATGAAGGCATCGTGCACACTGCCCGGGTAACGGGCGCAGACGTGTATGATACGCAGCTGATGGCCACATATCAGCTGCACGTTCACCGAGTGGAGCCCCTTTTGATTTGTGTAGAGCAGCCTGTAATCTGCAGGTGCCCATAGGGCAACATGCATCCCATCGATCATCTCCTGGACCCGGGCCATCTCGGCGATGGCAGCGAACCCTGCCGCCCGGGCACCCTGGTGGGTTCGGCCCACACTGAAGTGGATGTATAGTGCAGACTGGGCATAAAAGGCCTCTGTGATGGCGCGGATGCACCTGTGCACCGAGGTCTGTGAGATCTGTAGCCATGTAAAATGGCTGCGTTCCGATTAATCTGGCCAAAACCCAGTTTAAAACGGCTAACCCGAAAGACTGCTGGGAAAAGCAGCCAAGAAGACACAAGCAGGCAGCTGCAGACAGTTTTGCATATTCGGCTCTGGGAAGGTAGCCCAGATCGATACTCAGGGCTATCAACAGCCCATCAACCCAGGTATCCGCAGTTGCATTCAGGACTGTTTACACCTAATCTACTCAGACATCCACAGTTAAATCAGCTATCCCCGGGAACAATTGCAACATATTAGCAATTGAATACCGGGCCAGACCTGTCGGCGCCTGCAGTGGCCGAAACAAAGACAGGTGAGCGACCACCCCCCGATCGAGGAATCGCCTCACCATTGGACACCTCGACCCCAGAGATTGGGGACAGAATCCAATCACTTGGGACTCAGGGTCACGGGCCGCCCCGGGAGGCGGGAAGCCCCTGGGCCCTATAAAAGTGAGGGTCCAAGTTCAGATCTCTCTCGCTCTCCTCTTCGCCTGCTCGAGACCTTCGCAAGACCAGCCACCGGCAACTGTAAGTTTGAATCCAGCGATCGCTATCCGGTAGAGACACCGAGCCACCGACCTGTAGCAGCCTTTTGAATCCCGCGGGCCAGATCTGATTGGACAAGCCATTCGTTTCCCTGACCTGGTGGGCTCTTCCTAAGTTAAGTATTGGCCAGTAGTGATAGGTTTATTGTATAGAAAGTAGTATTAGGGTATTAATATTGCTTGTTGTATATAATAAATGACCGTTGTTTTAATCCTTTCTAAGCGGTGTGCTGTGTTATTAATCATAACCTGAACTTGAACCACGTGGCGGTATCATAAAGATACCTGGCGACTCATGAGCAAAGGTGACCGAAACAGAGTAAATAGAATAAAGCTAGAAAGAGCAACAGATCCCAGACAGATGCCTACTCGGCGCCTGGAAGGACCCCGGGATCAGGGCGACTGTCACCTTGACGGCCACCGGGAGGGGGGTGTCCTCCCCCATACCTCGCAGCACCAGGCGCGCCATGACCTCGCAGATATGTCACACTGTCTCTCTGCGTGGGTTTCCTCCGGGTGCTCCGGTTTCCTCCCACAGTCCAAAGATGCGCAGGTCAGGTGGATTGGCCATGATAAATTGCCCTTAGCGTCCAAAAAGGTTAGCTGGAGTTACTGGGTTACGGGGACAGGTTGGAAGCATGGGCTTAAGTAGGGTTCTCTTTCCAGGGGCCGTTTCAGACGATGGGCCGAATGGCCTTGTTCTGCACTGTAAATTCTATGATTCTCTGCTCAGCCGGAGTCTTCGACGGCGTGCCCAGTTCAGCGGGTCCCTGAATGACGGGTGCTTCAGGTGCACACAAGGCCTCATGCGGCTCCTCCTTGGCACCTCCTCCTCCTCGGGCTGTTGGGCGGACGGCTCTCCATCCTGAGCAACAGCCTCCTGTTCCTCTGGAGCAGGCTCCGCTGCTGCAGCTCCCCCCTCCACGAGGGAAAGTTAAACAACACCACTGGTGGACCGGAAGTAGGTCGAGAAGAAGGGAGCTGTTAGAGCAAGACATTCTTTGTGCGCCACAGGTGAAGATGGCGGAGGGTAAAGTGCCAGCCCTGCCTGCCCAGTGGTCAACGGAACAGCTGGTGGGCCTCTGAAATGAGAAGTTCAGCTGGCAGAGGATGGAGGCCCTAGCCAAGGCGGTGGAACCACTCAAAGCTGGAATTGATCGGGTGGAACAGAGGCTGGAGTCCCAGGGCGAGGGTATTAGGAAGGCGGAGGAGGTGGTGGAGGAGCACGAGGAGCAGCTCCCCTCGTTAGCGGCCGAGATCGGGTTGATGCGGGAGACCCAGAAGCGACTAAAAGAAAAGGAGGAGGATCTGGAGATCACTGCTAGAAGCAAAACCTAAGAATCGAGGGAGCGGATGCTGGCTCATCTGTAGCCAAAATGTTGGAGACGCTGATGGGAGAGGGGGCCTTTTACCAGCCCCTGGAGGTCGACCGGGCGGATAAGGGGCTGATGAGGAAACCGCCGAGGGTGATGGGTGTACGGCTCCACTGATTGCTCGATAAAGGGTTAGGGTTCAATCGGGTGAAGGCTGCCCTCTTTAAGAAGGGGGTGAAGTTTGGGATGCTGTACCCAACCCACCTCTGGGTGACTCACACCAGCCGAGAAAATTATTTTGTGACACCAGAGGAGGCGATGGAGTTTGTAAGGGACAATGGACTGGCAGGAGAAGGAACACATTGCACTGTGGAGGAGGGGTGGGGAGATGTTGGCTCTTTTCTTTCTACCTTTTTAGTTTTTTTCAACATGGAGCATAGAACAGAGAGTGCAGAAGGAGGCCATTCGGCCCATCCAGTCTGCACCGACCCACTTAAGCCCATCCCCATCCCCCTAACCCAATTTCCCCTCTTAACTTTTTTGGTCACTAAGGGCAATTTATCATGGCCAATCCACCTAACCTGCACATCTTTGGACTGTGGGAGGAAACCGGAGCACCCGGAGGAAACCCACGCACACACGGGGAGAACGTGCAGACTCCGCACAGACAATGACCCAAGCCGGGAATCGAACCTGGGACCCTGGCGCTGTGAAGCCACAGTGCTAGCCACTTGTGCTTCCGTGCTGCGCAGTATTTTTGTTGCCTTTTGTTTGTTGATTGTAGGAAAACCTCCTTTTTGAGGGGTCTTATTGGGTTCTGAAGCGGGGTATTTGGGAAACATTGAGGGTGAGTGCACCTTTTTCTTATTTCATTGTTGTTTTTAATATGGGAGGTGTGCGGGGGGGGGGGGGAGTGAACAGCGGGGGGGGGGGATAGGTGGTTTGGCGCCATGGGCGGGGCTGCCATGCTGGCTGGGCAGGCTAGTTAACGGGAGCGCAGTGGGGGGTGAGCAGTTGGTTAGTGCAGCAGAGGGGGATGGGGATGTACCTTTGATTAGGGGAGGGGGGGGGCGGGCTGTTGACAAATGTGAGGTTACTGTGGCACAGCAAGATGGGAGGTGGTGACGGTGGACATCCGAGGATGGGCCTGGAGGATCGCATGACACGGGCCGGGGGTTGGCCCAAGAAGGGATATGGTTGACTGGTGGGGGGGGGCGGGTGCCCTCCGACCAGGTTGGTCAAATGGAATGTGAGAGAGCTGAATGGGCCAATCAAACGGTCGCTTGTGTTCGTGCACTTGAGTAGTTTGAAGGCAGACGTGGCCTTTTTGCAAGAAACGCACTTGATGATCGGACTAGGCTAAGGAAAGGATGGGTAGGGCAAGCCCTTTGTTCGGATTCGATATGAAGACACGGGGTGGGGGGGGCGCTGCGGGTGGCGGTGCTGATAAACAAACGGGTGGTGTTTGAGGAGGGCAATATTGTGGCATATACGGGTGGGATCTTCATGAAGGTGTGTGGAAAGCTGGAGGAGATGTCGGTGGTTTTGGTAAATGTTTATGCCCCAAACTGGCATGATCTGGAGTTCGTGAGGTGAGTGCTGGGGAAGATCCCAGATCTGGACTCACACCGGTTGATGATGGGAAGTGATTTAATTAGACAACACAGTAGCACAGTGGTTAGCACTGTTGCTTCACAGCGTCAGGGTCCCGGGTTCGATTCCCGGCTTGGGTCACTGTCTGTGCGGAGTCTGCACGTTCTCCCCCGTGACTGCGTGGGTTTCCTCCGGGTGCTCCGGTTTCCTCCCACAAGTTCTGAAAGATGTGGGGCGAAATTCTCCGTTAATCGGCGGAAAGTCCGCCGATCGGCGCAAAAAACGGCGCAAATCCGACTTGCGTCACGCCGGAAAAATGGGTCAAAAGTCTCCGGCCCGAAATGGGCTAGCAGCGACGTGACGGGATCCGCGCTTGCGCACGTGGTTCACGCCGTGCAGCGTCATACGCGCCGCACGGCGTGACGGCTCATAAGGGCCGCGCTGCTCCCCCCCCACCCGACCGGAACACCCGACCGCAACACCCGACCGCAACACCCGACTGGATGGCTGGCCGCCGCTCAGCCCCGAGGTTCCAGTCACGGGATGTGGAGGCGCTCCTGGACGCGGTGGAGCAGAGGAGGGACGCCCTGTATCCCGGGCACGGCCGCAGAGTTGCCCCACGCCACAGCCGGCGTCTGTGGAGGGAGGTGGCAGAGGCCGTCACCGCTGTGGCCCTGACACCACGGACAGGCACCCAGTGCCACAAGAAGGTGAACGACCTCGTCAGAGCAGGCAGGGTGCGCCTCCCCCATATCCCCCCTCCCCCATATCCCCCCCTCCCCCATATCCCCCCTCCCCCATATCCCCCCTCCCCATATCCCCCTCCCCATATCCTCCGCTCACCCATATCCCCCCTCCCCATATCCCCCAGATCCCCCCCTCCCTCATATCCCCCCCTCCCCATATCCCCCCTCCCCCATATCCCCCCTCCCCCATATCCCCCCTCCCCCATATCCCCCCTCCCCCATATCCCCCCTCTCCCATATCCCCCCATATCCCCCCCATATCCCCCCCATATCCCCCCTCCCCCATATCCCCCCTCCCCCATATCCCCCCTCCCCATATCCCCCCTCCCCATATCCCCCTCCCCCATATCCCCCCTCCCCCATATCCCCCCTCCCCCATATCCCCCCTCCCCCATATCCCCCCTCCCCCATATCCCCCCTCCCCCATATCCCCCCTCCCCCATATCCCCCCCTCCCCATATCCCCCCTCCCCCATATCCCCCCTCCCCCATATCCCCCCTCCCCCATATCCCCCCTCCCCCATATTCCCCCCTCCCCCATATTCTCCCCTCCCCATATCCCCCCTCCCCCATATTCCTCCCCTCCCCCATATCCCCCCTCCCCCATATCCCCCCTCCCCATATCCCCCTCCCCCATATACCCCCTCCCCCATATCCCCACTCCCCCATATCCCCACTCCCCCATATCCCCACTCCCCCATATCCCCCTCCCCCATATCCCCCCTCCCCCATATCCCCCATATCCCCCCTCCCCATATCCCCCCTCCCCATATCCCCCATATCCCCCCTCCCCCATATCCCCCCTCCCCCATATCCCCCCTGCCCCATATCCCCCCTCCCCCATATCCCCCCCGCCCCCATATCCCCCCCGCCCCCATATCCCCCCTCCCCCATATCCCCCATATCCCCCTATATCCCCCATATCCCCCCTCCCCCATATCCCCCTCCCCATATCACCCATACCCCCCTCCCCCATATCCCCCCTCCCCCATATCCCCCCTCCCCCATATCCCCCCTCCCCCATATCCCCCTCCCCTATATCCCCCTCCCCTGTATCACCTGATCACTGCCTGATGTCTAACCATGCATGCTTCATTGTGTATCGCAGGAGCAAACGTCCAGGCACCCATCCCCGCAGATGCAGACCGCCCGCAGGATGCCCCTCGGAGACCACAGGAGAGGGAGAGACCCGGACCCTCCGGCCTGCGACGTCCGCAGGATGCCCCTCGCACACCACGGGAGAGGGAGAGACCCGGACCGTCCAGCATGTGACGCCCGCAGGATGCCCCTCGGAGGCCACGGGAGACGGAGAGACCTGGAGCAACAGGGAGACGACACCCCCGTCACGTGCGGGAGCGACCACCCAGCGATGAGGGGGGCAGCCACAGGCCCCCGTCACATCCGAGCCAGGACACCACTACCCAGGACACCACTACCCAGGACACCACTACCCAGGACACCACTACCCAGGACACCACTACCCGGGACAGCACTGCCAGGACACCCCTACCCGGGACAGCACTACCCAGGAAGACGAAATACCGGACAGTGACTCAGAGTGGATGGTTGGAGACGAACCCCCACCCCAAAGTGCCATGGACTCAGGGTGGGACGAAGAGCACGACACAACGCCACTGCTGTCACCAACACCCTCCACCATCGCAGAAACACTCACCTCGGTTGGGCACTTTAGTGATGAGGTGTCTGGTACACTCACTGGTGCGCACAACACAGCCGTCCCGGTACAGCAGGTGGAGGTAGGAGCAGCAGAGGGGCCGGGCGGTCGGAGGGCAGCCCAGCGCAAGCGAACATCTGCCGCCCAGATGGATCCCGGGTTCCTGGAGTTACCACACCCACACATAGATCCGATGCAACCACCGACCCGGAGACGAGCGAAGAGGGTGACGGCCGGCTTGCGGCGGCTGCAGTCGCAGGTGGAGGAGTCCACCCACGTCCAGGAGCTGGAAGTGGTGCCGGTCATGCGTGCCACCCAGGCCGACACCGCACGGGTGGCGTCCGCGGTGGAGGCAATGGGTGCGACGGTGTCAGACATGGGGAACGGTTTGCGAGGCCTGGGGCTTTCCGTGCAGGCGGCGTCTGTGGCCCAGGACACGGCTGCCCTCTCACAGGAGGCCATGAGTCAGTGCCAGCGCCAGATGGCAGAGGCGCTCAACACCATAGCCCAGTCTCTGCAGGCCATGGCCCAGTCTCAGCAGGCCATGGCCCAGCCTCAGCAGGCCATAGCCCAGTCTCTGCAGACCATGGCCCAGTCTCTGCAGGCCATGGCCCAGTCTCAGCAGGCCATCGCTGAGGGCATCGGCGCCAGTGGCCATGTGCGAGCCGGCGTCGCACTGTCACAGACAGGGTTTGCCAACCCCCTGGGCTCCATGGCTGCAAACCTGCAGACCCCTGTCGATACCAGCACGGGCCTCCAGGAATGGCAGCGCCAGATGTCGGGGGGGCGTCGGATGGCCAGTCCGTTCGCATCCCCCACCCATGTAGAGGCCTGGGGGCCATCGGGCACCCCGAGGGAGGAGGAGGTGGTGTGGTCTGTCCCGGCTCCCCCTGTAGGGGAGGTCCCGGAACACCGCGACACCTCGGACTCCCCCCTTCCGTCCCAGGTGCATCGGGTGGGCAACGGGCAGGACAGGCTGGCAGCTCGCCATCCCAGTCGCCCGGGCCGCAGCCTGGCCCATCTAGGCCAGGACGCCCCAGGAAACGGCCGCAAAAGAGATCCAGTGTCAGAGGGCAGGAATCACAGGAGTCCACCTCCAGTTCTGCTGTACCGTCTGGGGAACCACGTAGACGTAGTCAAAGGGCCCGTAAGGCCAAACAATTAGACACTGAGTAAGTTGGCACGGGTGCAGGGCACCGATGAGTTTTAGGGGCTAGGGCACGTGCATGAACTCGTTTGGTTATTAAAGTCAATGTTACACCTACAGAAGCTGCCTTTGTGCTCTGTCCAAAGCGTGCGGGGGTGTCATGTACGTTGAGCGCAAGTGTGTGTGTGTGAGGGGTGGTCTTACCTCAGCCCCAGGTGAGTCTGCCCCCTTCCCCCTGGGCCGCCATCAACATCCCCCGGGCAGAGGACGGGACCGTGCGCTGCAGTGTCACAGCCGCATGCAGGGATGGTCCGGGTGGATGGTGGTACTGTGGCCATGGGTCAGACATACTCCAACGATGTGGAGCCAGGAGCTCACCGCAGGGCGGGTTGTCATCATCCTCCATGGCCTGCAATAGACACGCGTCCACCCGCAACTGTGTGAGCCCGGCCCGTTGTGCCGCAGGTGGATCGGCAATGGGGGGGGTGGGGGGGTGGTGTGCATGCGGGTGGGGTGGGGGTGGGGTTGGGGAGGGGGGTGAGGGTGCTGGGTGGTTGGATGGGTGTGGGGTGTGGGTGGTCGGCTGTTGCCATGGTGTGCGGTCTGTGGCCATACTACCTGATTCCCACGCCCATCTAGTCAGTGAAGCGGGCGCCTATCAGTCTGTCCCGTGCCCGCTGGGCCAGCCGGTAACGGTGGACAGCCACCAGCCTGTGTCTACCCCGTCTGCCCTGACCATTGCCCCTATCCCCCTCATCTGGGGAGGACTGCGCCTCTTCCTGCTGCTCCTCCAGTCCGCCCTCCTCTGCCTGCGGCACATCGCCCCTCTGCTGGGCTATGTTGTGCAGGACGCAGCACACCACAATGATGCGGCCGACCCTATCTGACCGATACTGGAGGGCGCCCCCAGAGAGGTCCAGGCACCTGAAACGCATCTTCGGCACGCTAAAGCACCTCTCTATCACTCCCCTTGTCGCTACATGGGCATCATTGTAGCGGTTCTCCGCCTCATTGCGTGGCCTCCGTATAGGCGTCATCAGCCACGATCGCAATGGGTAGCCCCTGTCGCCCAGCAACCAGCTCCTCAGCCGGGGATGGCGTCCCTCGTACACGCTGGGGATGGATGACCGCGACAACACGTATGAGTCGTGTACACTGCCTGGGTAACGGGCGCAGACTTGCAGGATCATCATGCGGTGGTCGCAGACCACCTGTACGTTCATCGAATAGGTCCCCTTCCTATTGGTGAACACGGCCCTGTTATCTGCAGGTGGCCGCACGGCGACATGCATCCCATCAATCGCGCCCTGGACCATGGGGAACCCGGCCACGGCAGAGAAGCCCACGGCCCGGGCATCTTGGCTGGCCCGGTCCACAGGGAAGCGGATGTAGCGGTGCGCCATGGCATATAGGGCATCTGTCACTGCCCGGATGCACCGATGCACCGATGTCTGCGATATGCCGGACAGGTCCCCACTCGGTGCCTGGAATGACCCCGTTGCATAAAAGTTCAGGGCCACCGTAACCTTGACGGACACGGGGGAGAGGGTGTCCCCTGCCAGTGCCACGCGGTGACAGGTGTGCCAGCAGGTGGCAGATGTGTGCCACGGTTTCCCGCCTCATCCGGAGTCTCCTCCTGCATTCCCGGTCCGTGAGGTCCTGGTATGACCGCCGGGGCCGGTACACACGGGGCGCCCTCGGGTGCCTCCGTTGCCGTGGGGCCGCGACGTCCTCCTCCCCCTCCTCGTCCTGTCGGTCAGGTGTCCCTCCAGCCTGGGCGGCTGCCGCCTGCCCCTCTGCGGCAGCCTGCGCCGCCTCTCTGGCATGCTCCTCCTCCTCCTCCTCCTCCTCATCCAGGGCAACATGGACATTAGCGGCTGCCGCCACGGCGGCCAACATCGCTGGATGATCGGAAAACATGACGGCCTGGTTGGGGGGGGGGGGGGATACGACGACATGTCATCATTGCCCATATTCCCTCCTTCCCCCCAGCCAGGTGGCATGGACCGCATGGGTCCAACTGTTGGAGGCTGGCACCTGGCCAGGTGGACCAACTCACTTGCCCTTGCACCCCCCCTCCCCGGCACGGACCCCCCCATCCCCCTCCCCGGCACGGACCCCCCCCCCAATCCCCCTCCCCGGCACGGACCCCCCCTCCCGGCACTCCCCCCGGAGCCCAGCCCACTCTAACCACCCCCCCCCGCCGCACGCACACACACACAACCCGAGACACACCTCTCCCCACACATTCAGACTGCGGCCACGCCATCGCCTGCCCAGAGCCAACCCCCCAGGCCGTCACTCACCTCCACGCTGGTCGGCGTGAGCCTGGAGCACCGGGTCACGCCGATGAAAAGGAGGTTTGATTCACGTCGACGTGAACGGTCATCACGTCGACGGGACTTTGGCCCATCCGGAAGGGAGAATATCGGCAGGCCGAAAATCGGCTGCCTTGCGCAGACCCGTGACATTCTCCAACGTCAGCGGCGCCATTAACGCCCCGCCGACTTTTCTCCCTTCGGAGACTTCGGCAACCGGCGGGGGCGGGATTCACGGCGGCCAACTGCCATTCTCCGACCCGCTGGGGGGTCGGAGAATGACTCCCCGTGTTGTTAGGTAATTTGGCCATTCTGAATTCTCCCTCTGTGACCCGAACAGGCGCCGGAATGTGGCGACGAGGAGATTT